>NC_142038.1:14559128-15759128 GCF_982192425.1 Myodes glareolus | reverse complement strand
TAGAAAGTAAATTATGTCAGACAATGATTCAAGCTCACCTGAGAAACGAAAGAACATAAATTAATATAAATTATACAATTATGAAAGACATTATAGTGAACATCACTTTTACTTTCTTACTTTACATTATTCAAAAAGAACTTATTAAAATAACACATGGGCAATCATATTGTTAGGTAAAAGATATACAAATTCTCCTTAATCACGACTTTAGTTGCATGCCATAAGATTTGTAAGTTACATCCTTCTATTAAGTAACCGGAAATAATTTTAAACCATTTTTGACTTGAATAAATTGAATGGGAACAATAAAATACTGGAATGAGAAAATGACACCAGAACTCCTGGGATAGCCATTTACCACTGGTGTGAGCACAACTCTCAGATCTCACATGGAAGGAGAGAATGGACTCCAGTCAGTTATTGTCCAAAATCTACAAATTGGTGGCTGCACATGTATATGTGACTGTATGTGTGTATGTGCCTGCACATGTATGTATGTATGCATTTAGACTCACAACATGCATTTACAAAATGAATAAGAAAATCAAATAAGTAATTGATATCATATCATAATTGAAATCTACAAAGGAGACAAAGAAAGTCAGAATAAGTAAGTTTACAATGATACAAATTTTAAATATTCATGTACAGTTTTATTCATTTTTTTAAAAATATATATTGTTTTTCTATCTCCTAAGAATTAACTTATTATAAATCAGGCTAGATTTTGATAGACGTTAATGTATATTAACTTCCAATAATTAAAGAATTTTTAAAATATAGTAAAAGTTATCAAATCAATTAAGTACCAGAACAAAATATACTCGATGTAAGTAAGAACAGTAAAGAAAAATTGAACAACAACAACAAAAATGTGTTGCATATAAGAAGAAAAAATAAAATCAAAAAATCAAAAAAATTTATGTCAATAATAGCAATAAATTTTAATGTGTTGACAAATTTGATATAATGGCAAAAATTATCAGAGCAGAGTAAATATCAGCATCTAAATATAGCAGGTTTTTAGAAGACACTATTTAATTTAAAAGTATAAACTGTAGAAAGGAAAAGGAAAAATAAATAAAAAGCATCAAGAAACAATGACCACAAGAAACCTAGTGTGCATGAACTAATAAATTAAATAGAATCTTAATAAAAATAGTCTTAAATATATAAAGAAATGTATCATACTAACAAGACATTCAGTTATTTATAAGAATATAAAATAAATACATGCTGCTGCTTGGAAGACATGGGGCAAAACTCTGATAAAACTAAAGTGAGAATTAGAGACATCCTCATTAGGTTAGAGATTTGACTATCTCCATGTCAGTAGTACCTAAAAAAAAAAAAAAACTAGACTCAAAACAATAAATGAAATAGAAGACTTGAACAATACTATAAGTAAGCATGTTAACTGGCTTCTATAAAATATTCTCCTCAACAGCAAATCAGACATTCTCCTCACATGCGTGTAGAATAGGTGGGTAAAACTTATCCTAGGTCTTTGGACAACTCCTATCAGATTTAAAAGGTAAAAGAAGCAAAATTTTGCCAAATGTGTTCTCTAGATGCAAAGTAATGAGTCTAGATATCAAAATAAGTTAGATATTTGAGTAATTTATAAATATGCAGAAATTAAAGATTTCCCAAATATTTAATGATCATTAAATATTTATTTAATCAATTAAAACTATATTATAGTGTATTTTATTCAGGTACTTTGTTACTGTGGCAAATACTTGAGAGCACATGTAGGAAAGAAGACTTGTTTTGGCTCAATGATTTTGAAAGTTCAGTTTGTGGTCTTTAAACTTTGCTCCATTTTTGCTCCATATAAATTTAAAGTTTGGAGCAAACTTTAAATGGAGCAAAGCCTGCTCCATTGCTTTGGGTGACATATGATATGGCAAAGTTGCTCACCTCATGACATATTCTGCCTCTCTCTGAACTCATTGCAGACTACTTGTGCTGATACACATGTTTGCAAACCAATTACTGTTTTTGATTGTATTTTTGACCTGCATCTTTATCTATAAAACTTTTAATAAAAAATGTCTGGAGACATTATTTAGGATATAAGAGGTTTGGGGGCCATGTGACTGCTCAGCTCAGTGCTTTTCAATTGTCTCCACACTCTTGCGTCTATTTTGCTGGCACCCGTTTATTGATCATTCTTCCTTGTTATTCATCTTTATAGATCTTGTTACTATCTCATCACCCAAGACTTTCATAGTTTCCTTGGGTTTGTTTCTAAATTGGCTTCCAGCTTTCTGTGCCTGTATTCATGTACTTTTAAAACCTCCTGGTTTTGTCCTTTATTTCTACTGGAATGGGTCATGGGAGGAAGTATCTGTTGTTGATGAAGTCTTTCAAAGGCAGATGAAGGAAGGCTGATAAGTTGGCTCAACTCAAAACTCATTCTCAAAAGCCCAATTGTGGGTTAATATAGAGCTAAGAAGAGAAAAAGGACTGAAAAGGGCCACAAAGAAATACGGAAAGGGAGATTTTGGAGTTCATGATAAGTATACAATAAGAAGTATTTCATTCAAGGACAGAAGGAACCACTGCAAAAGAGATGCTGTGTTTCATTCTTTTCCCCTACTTTCCCAGACGTAAGTGTATGAGTCTTGGGTCTTCTCTACCTCTGTGTCACATACGGATGATAACTGCCATCATTTGTATGAACTGAAGATAGTCAAGACACAGAGTAACAAAGAGTCATCATTTTCCAAGAAGAGACTCTGAAATTTTGTACTCCAAATTTGCCATAAAGGTAAGATTTTTGTTCAGTTTTTTTCTTTTTGTTGTTTGTTTTTATCATAACAGTAGTATATTTTCCGTAGAGAAAAAGAGTGGATATTTGATAACAATAAAGATTGATTGCGATAGTCATTAAAGTTATCCACTATTATAGTTTTAAAGATATTAACTTAGAAGAAAACTAGGTAGTTAGATATAAAGGAATCTACAATAAACCCTACATGTATTTTAAGAAGGTAAGTCTTTAAATCTGACAATTAGTTGCTCTACCCTCTCCAAGTATTAAGATTGCATTTCTTCCACTCCATAAAACTTAGGAACAGCTTACATATTTTTTTTGTAAGAGAAAAGATATAGGAAGATGAGAGATACCACACATATCTAGGCAGGAGATGGTACAGCCAGTGTTGAATTCCCTGTATCTACATTTTTTTGTTGTTGTTGCAATCATGGAAGTAAGAGTCAGGAGACTCTATCAATCTTTGCTCTTCAGATAATATGAAAAAATATTCACAGCCCCTCATACAACACAAATATAGACTTGTCAGGCTATCAGCTAATTCTTTTAGACAATTAAGATTAATAAATTCCTTCTTGATAGCCTTCAGTTATGATGCATAAAGTACCTCTACCGTCTCCTGAGAATTCATACCTCAAAATTTTCAAGAGAGCAAAATTTGTAACAGGTGTGAATGTACTGCTATTTAGCACATAATAATCAGTATTATTTTTCATTCACTGCAGCTATTGATGCAACTATTGTATCCACCTAAAGAAGAATCCTTGACATATTCATCAAACTAATCTCTGGTTAACAACACCACTGCTTCTTCTGGATGGAAGTAGTTAAATTATTTTGTGCAATGCCTATAAGAATGATTCAGAGACTGAGGTTAAATATTCCTGTTTATATTTTTAGCTCAATATAAGATCCTTGCAATTTTGCTCGGCTAAAATTGTGATTTTCTTGGTAGCAGAGGAAAAATTCAAAAAGAGAATGCTCTGTTGCATGGCAAGACAGCTAGGCTTCTGATAGAATCCAGACACTAAGAAAGCAATCATGTTCTCTTACATCACATGTAGACACAGGTCCTTCCATACTTCTACTTAACAATTTTTTTTTACTTAATTTTTTTTCATTTATTTTACAAACCAACCAGTTTTCCCTCAGTTCTCTACTCCTGTCCCATCCCCGTTCTTATCTAACCCTTCTCCCCATCCCCCCCCACACTCTTTCATCTACGTTCAGAAAGGGACAAGTTTCCCATGAGTTTGCATAAAACTGGCATATCAAGTTGAGGCAGGATGGAGCTCCACCCCTTACATCAAGGCAGGGCCAGACAATCCAGCATGGAGAACAAGTTACCAAAAGTCAGCTAAGCACCAGGGAGAGGTCCTGCTCTTACTGTTAGAAGCCTTAAAAAGATTGTCACAAGCATGCATAGGGCCTAGGTTGGTCCCATTCAGACTCCCTAACTGTTGGTCCAGAGTGTATGAGCTCCATGAGCTCAGGACAGCTGTCTCTGTGGGTTCTTTCAGCCTGACTCTTGTCTCTTACAATCATTCCTCCCTTTCTTCTGCAAGAAGAGCTTAGCACAGTGCTTGTCTTGGATCTCTGCCTCTGCTTCCATCAGTTACTGGATAGAGTATCTCTAATGGCAATTAAGGAAGTCACCAATCTGCTTACAGTAGATGACGAGTTCAGGCACACTCTCCATCTCCACCTTTGCTAGGGGTCTTAATTGTGGTCATCCTTGTGGGTTTATGGGGGTTTCCCTGGCACCAGGTTTCTCCCTAACCCCAAAATACCCCTCCATCAAGAAGTCTATTTAGCAACATATAATATAAGGCCTCAACACAACTCAGACTGGGCTGAGATTTCTGTGTAGATCAGGCTGGTCTTGAATTTGCAACAATCTCTTGTCTCCTCCTCTGGGTGCAGAACTGGCATGAACCACCTTGCCAAGCCCTCGGCAATAGTTCCAGTTCTATCTTTATAATGTAAAAGATACATGTAAGAACAATGTGGCATTAATAGCTGTTTTAAATAGTTTGGATAGCAATAACAAAAAAAGTCTGTATAGATCTAGTGAAGATGTGGGGTTTTTCCTGAGTGTTTTATATCTGGAGCTGTTTTAATCTAGAGATGCAGACATCTCATGCATGGGAAGGTCAAGTGTGTGATGATTTTGTGGGTTTTACTTGTTTGGGTCACCACATTTTTTTCTTAATTTTCCTTTTCTATCAGTCTGACTGACACATCAGATTTTCCTATTACCATTTTTCTTCTTCATGAACATGCTGCTTAACTTTTTATTTATCTAAAGCATCTTTATGCTAATTGCTCAAAAGTTCTTTTGTTGTGCTGTCTCTGACTTTTCTGTCTGAGATTCTGATTGCACATAAATTCGAGCATTTAATATTATTCTACAGCATTTGAATACTTGGTTATTTTGTGAGAATTTTTCTTTATTTGATCATGAAGGGCAACTGGGTGGTATTCATACATCTGCATACCTTCATATATGTTTTATGACATAGACACAATATTTGGAAAAATTCTAAATATTGAAACATCTAAGAATACTTTTCTAACAAATACATAATCACTACTGTGAAAAACTGAAATTTGAAGGTTAAAAATAAGAAATATGCAAGCAAATAATTATAGTAATGCTATCTTTAATTTCCAAAAATGTAAGCAAACTATCAGTGGGTTACCTGAAATATCTATAATTAAATTTGTTCACTTATAAAAAGGACAAAGTACTCATATGATATGGGTGAGTCTGAGACATATGCTAAGTGCAAAAGCCAAACACATATACACAGAGGTCTGTATAATCCATGCCCCCATCTACATGAATTACTGAGCCAATGTTAGCATACTAAGGACAAGACTGATGTCTAGTTGTTTTATGCCTAGGATTAGGAATGAAAAGAGACTTCATACAAATGAGCGATCTTTAGAAGACAATGAAAATGCTCCAAATTCTCAACCTATTTTAAGTTGAGGATCATAGAACGTAGAGAGCCATGTGGTGCCATGCCTTACAGGTGGCGCTGATTCCTGCCTTCCACTTTTCCAACGGTGAATGCTCTCAGATGTGTAACAACTCCATGTATAGCTAACGCTAAGAACTGGCTTGCTTCCGCATTTCTGGACCTATCTGCGTTTCCCACGTGACTTGCTGGGGTTGGCTACCCAGAGGTTATTTAGCTATGGGCTGGCTCTGCCCGGGGCGAGAGGTTGCGAGAGGTTGCGAGAGGTAGCGAAAGGATGAAAAGATTTTTGTAAGGGCCTGAATGAAACCGCAGTTAAGAAGAGTCCGGTGTTGCATCTTCATTGCTGACAAAACGAACGCGACAATAGAAGTCTATTAATTTTCTAAGGAATTATACACTGAAAATGGGGAAGTTTTATGGCATGAATGTAAAAAAAAGCAGAGGTAATTTAGGGTAGCGTGAAAAGAGAAAGAAAGATACACCACACACACACACACACACACACACACACACACAGAGAGAGAGAGAGAGAGAGAGAGAGAGAGAGAGAGAGAGAGAGAGAGAGATCATCTCTATGCCAGTTGATGCAGAATTCTGATTCTAATATTGAATCCAGCTGAGTGAGGTAATGCAGCTGTGTTGGGCTATAGAGGTTCCTAATTTGGTCTCTGAGTCACTTCCCCTCTCTACACACACAGGAGATTCATAGCCTTCCTGCCAGCGCACAGCATGTTCTTACCTGTTGGATAGTCGCGGCTGGCAGTTGCTGACTCATCCTCTGTGCTCCAATAGACTAATCAGCATTGATGATTAGCAATTATGCTGCATCCGGCTCTGAACTTGCTTCTTTAAAGCTGTGATAGCTTTAATGTCATTTGTAGCAAGAAGCTGGTATTTATAACAGTCATCACTCCTGATAATCATAGATTTGCCAATGTCACCTGGACATCAAGGAGAGGAGGACAAAGCCACCAGCAAGGATTCTTAGACAGAGTCAGCCTACAGAAACAGAAGCTATGCTCGTGAGTTTAAACACATATATCTAATAATTCATTATCTCTCCTCATTTTGATAATGAAACTGCCCAAGGCCTTCTTAGCTTATCATAGTAAAAGATAATATTTGTAAACTAAAATTACACATTATGCCTACTACATAAACTGAAAATAGCTATTTGGTAAGTAATCTCTATACTTAAAAGTACTTACCAGGAAGAAATAAAAAGCATGAAGAAATAGCCACCATTTTATTTATTCAGAAGAAAGGGTGATTTAAGTCACACAGTTAAAAAATGGTAAAGAATGGCCCTTTTCCTCTATAAGAAAAATAGTCTTAAGAGATACTGAGGGCGTTAGACACATCTCTGATGCCTGCTGTCATCCATGCTATCCATGGGAATCATGAATGCATCATGTTCTATAGCATTTCCAGGTTCCTACAGACTGAGCACATAGTGATATCCAATACTGTTTTTATTGGATAATTAAGCACAATATTGAACAATATAAAGGTGCTGTTAGGCACATACGCATCACTGAAAGAAAGTGTGTTAGCAGCATGAGCCCTTCCAGTGAAATACGTCAGCAAAGGCAAGAGTGAGATACTTATGGCCAAGAACAAGAGAAAGACTCATTGCTTCTTTCTGTTGCTGTAGGCAGTTAAGAAGAGAATGATCGGAAACCACATGAAAACTGCAGAATTGCAGGTACATGAAGGCTCTCTTCCAAGGGTTTCACGGGTATCTTATTATGTGAAAACGCTGCAAGGGGTGGGATGGTAAGCAAGGAGGAGCTCAGAGCAAAGTGAAAATTGATGTTCTTGCCTGAAGGTGTACTTGGGTTTTTTCTAATCCAGTTATTTCTAGAACAAAGGTCCAGCTTACAACACTGTCAGGGTTGCAAATGATTCTCAAGAACCAGTCTCACTAGTATTTCAAAAGCACTCTAAATGGTCTTAAGGGAAGATATATTTATCTACAAAGCCAGAAGGTGGTTTCAAATCTGATTCTGGGGACAGTGAAGCTCTTTTTAAAGTTTGAGTGGGAGACATCTGGGGACCAGTCTGTACGACTTTAATCAACTTGGATGTACTTGTTTGCTTTTCATTTTGTTTTGTTTTGTTTTTTTTATGTACCTGGGATCAGTGAAAAAAAAAGGCAAACTCACAAAGTGCCATAAATTGTTGTACTCTGTCCTATTTATTATGAAATGATAAAAAAAGAACCTCTGAGCATCAATCAGTAAACAGGAAACAGCCACGCAAGCAACCTATGGCAGACAAAGCAAAACCTAGTGTTAACATTAGAGGTTAAGCCAAATGGTAACTTCAACCTAATGTAGTTTGCTAATCTAAAGGGCGTGCTTTCAAAAGAAAAACAAGATGGATTTCATTTTGTCGCTATATTACTATCTTGCTTCACCTTTATGATTTGCTAACCTGATTGACATAAGTGCATCATAATGTCTTTTAAGAAAGAGTGTAAGTAGAGTGTCTGAGCAAAGCAAACTTCACAAAATATGGCACTGGCTAATCTAATTTGCATTCATTAAGCATTCACATTCAGTGGACCAAAATTAATCTTGAACAATATTTACAGAAGTGCTCTCATGAATAACATTGGAAATATAGTCATCTTGGAACAAAATGAGAGCTTGCAACACTTTTTTATGAAATTCACGTTTTTAATTGAAGTCAACCTGAGAGAACTGCCGTTCATCAAGGTCTTGCTCTAAACACTCAGAGCCTCTCCTGCTCTTAAGATGGAAAATCTGTTCATAGAGAGATGCCCAGGGTAGAAAATACACAATTTCATATGTCATAGGCAAAAATGGTTAAATAACTCCTTCATTTTATAGATCTCAACTTCAAAAGGCTATGACTTAAAATAAATGTTTGCCCAGTCAAATGACTGTGCTATTTAAATTTTGTAAGAAATACTAGACAGAATCAGGCTCTGGGCACTTGATTTACCCTTAAAACAAAGGAGCCTCAGAACCTCTCCAGAATGGGATGACTGTCATTGGCTGCATAGTTGCTACTGACCCCCCACCCCCACCCCAACGTGGAAGCTTATCTCATCCACAACAGAAAATACAATTGTCTGCATTCACTTCTTTGCTGTCAGCTGAAAATTTCTTATGCTTGGGCTGCTGGGAAAATCCTTTTTGATATCTCGCAAATACCTTACTGGATTTGTGGTCTTGATAGAGAAAAGAGAAAAGGTCATAAACTGAAGGGAAGGAAGTGGAGAGCACTCGCTTTCCAAAGAAGACAAGAATGCAAACTGGTACCTTCATGTCATTACATGAATAACGACTTGTGTATTGATCTTATGAACCCATTGATTGATTGGGATCAAAGCATGGCTTGATGCACTGAAACCAAGTTTTGTTTGGACTGGTTTGATGCCATCAGCTATATTAATTTTAGAAAAACACAAAGTGTAGGGGAAGGCCACATGATATTCTTAATAAGGCAGGTCTATATAACTCTTGATCAATGTGTAGTAAGTTGAGGTTGGTCCTGAAATTAAAACAGTTAACACTTGAGATGTGTTTGCAATGGGTTGAGCCCTCTTTTAAAAGCCTACGGCATCAGTATCGCATTTATAGTAGTCTACTTGTGAAAAATAAAGAAATAGCATTTTGACGTCTGTACTTGGTTGAATAATGCCCCCTCAAAAGTCATACCCCTTCAGAATGTTAAAATCACCTTTGAGGAAACAGTTTAGTTATAAGTGTATTGGAGTTAAGGACCGTCACATTAAGTTTAGTCGCAGATGTCTTTGTCAGAAAAGAAAGATGTGCAAGCAGAAACATTTAGAAAAGAATTAGGGATTGCCATGACATATCTTCAAGAAAGGAATGCCAGAGATCCTGGCGAGTATTAGAAAGCATTTGTTCAATGGGACGTTCTCAAAAAGAAGCTGCATTAGCACTTTTGTAAACAGGATGACCCTGCTGATGTCTTCATTTCAGAACTCTAGGCTCTAGACTATGAGAAAATAACATTCTGTAGTTTTTAGCTACTTAATGTTTTGTACTTTGCTATTGCAGTCATAGGAATGTAACTGCGGCATATGTTTGAACATCTATTAATATACTAGTAGAATTTGCTTTATCTCTGAAGTTCACAAACCTAACCACTACCTTTCATTATTGTATATAAAGTCATGGTACTGGTAGTGGACTGGCACTGGCATTGGGAAAAGATGGGTGGAGTAACTGCAGTTCTACAAATGAGCCTTTTACTATGCCTGAGACATAATTAAGATTAATAAAGTGAGTTCAGGTTGTTTTCAAACCACTGCCACTTTTGTTTCAGCATCTCTCAGTTTAGAGTTAGTTCCTTCACCTGTGAAATAGTGTATTGGAACTCACTGCAGTGAACTCTTTGAGGATTTATTAAGTTAATGTATGAGTAATGTATGTGGGATATGTTGGCAGATATGAAGTGTTTACTAACATCAATTGACTGTTCTTATTGCTGTTACATATGGCTATCATCTTCTCCGTCATTGCTATTTGGGTTTTTCCTTCCTCACTCCCCTTTTCTTTTATTGTATAATTTAGTGCTGAGGACTAAACTCAGGGCCACACATATGTCTGGCAAACACTCTGCCACTGGGTTCCCTCTTTATTTATATGTTTATTTGTGGGTTTATTTTGTATTAAATTTGAGACAGTGTCTTAAGCAGGTGTCTTTAGAGTAACAGAATAATGTGTGTATGTGTGTGTGTGAGAGACAGACAGGCAGGCAAGCAGACAGACAGACAGGCAGACAAGCACACACAACATGGTATAGGAGACCCTTCTGTATTTGTGCTGTTTTCATTGGTTATTAAAGAAACTGCCTTGGCCTAGTTGATAGGGCAGAACTCAGGTGGTGGGGAAGACAGATTGGAATGCTGAGAAGAAGGCTAGATAGGCAGACACCGTGGTTCTCCTGCCTAAGAAGGACACTGGTTAGACTCATGCCAGTAAGCCACAGTCAAGCGGCAATACAGAGAGTTAGCCAATAAGAGACTAGGGATAATGGGCCAGGCAGTAATTAATTAATACAATTTCTGTGTGATTATTTTGGGGGTGAAGCTAGCTGGGTGGCGGGATGCGGCCCGCCTCTCCTTACCACACACACACATGCACACACACACACACACACACACACACACATGGGATGGGGGTGGAGAGGGAGAGAGAGAGAGAGAGAGGAGAAGAGAGAATTACCTTAGGCACTGTAGTGCAGGAGATCTGAAAATTGTAAGACCCTCATCCCTTATTCTCAAAGGGACGAGAAGGAATTTCCTTGCAGAGTGTTTTAAAATCAAAAACCCCAGTATAGTTTCATGTTCCCAGAAAAGGTAGTGCCTCCCCCTCCCCAATCGGGAAATTCCAAAACACAGAGTCAGGGTGCCCGGCAACCTTGTGGAGACTGATAAAGTTGTCCTGGTCAGGGACAGGGTGACTTTGCTCTGAAGACAAAAACAAGCTGACAAAGCAGGATGGGAAAGAGCAAAGATCTTACACCCATGCCAAACCCCCGTGATCTCCCTGAAGTGCTTGTAGTTCTTACCTTTAAAAAGCTAACCCCACAAAGGGACTCTAACTCTTCCCTACTTCACTATGACTAGTGTGAGTGCTGGTGACGAGTTCCGTGCTAGCTAGCTTACAATAACAAGAAACTGTGCTTGTTGCAGTCTGAATTTCTCTGGTTTCTGGTGGTCTCTCTGGGGGTCGTAATCTGGGTACAACAAAAATGACTGTCTGCATAATGGAAAGACAGAGAGCCCAGAAGGTACTCAATCCAAGAAGCTAAGTGCCTAAGAATCTGATACCCAAGGTTTGAACGTTCACTTGGGGGTTGCTGGTGTTGTGTCCACATTCTATTGTGTCACAACCTATGCTCTGATGTCAGTGGAAGATCTCGCCAGCAGAGAGGAATGCTGTCATGAGTGACCAGGAAGGAAAGGTTGTCACATGCACTCTGCTTTTCCCTCAATATACTGTCTGATGTCATCCGTCATTATATCTGGGCAGTTCTGTCAAAGTTGTCACTCACCCTGAGATCAGAATTTTCATCTCAGTTAATCCTGACTGGCACCATCCTCACAGACATTCTCAAAGTTGTACCTATTATCAGAGTATTATAGACATTTTCAACCATGAATCTTGCCCACTAAAAAAACTTTATGCCAACCCAGCTATGAAGGATAAAAATAGGAATACATATCAAAGTTTTACTGATAATGAACCATAAAGAGACATAATCTTTATTATATGTATAATTTTATCATGTATTAAAAACAAGGAAATTTGCTTACTGATGAGATAATGTGCTTCTTTATTTTTTTGTAAATAATCAAATCGCAGCTGACTATTTTGTCCTGTGGGATAGAGAGTATCTGGTGTGGGAGAATTGTCTGTATTCTGTCAATCATATTTTAATAAAACACTGATTGGTCAGGCAGGCAGTATAGGCAGGAAAGCCAGACAGGATGTAGAGGTGGAGCAAAGAGACTGGGAGTATTCTGGAAAGCAGGAAGCTCCCTCCACAGTTCTGCCCAGACCACCGGAGAGGAAAGATGTAAGCTGCCCTACTGGAAAAGGTACTGAGCCATGTGCTAACGTAGATAAGGATAATGGGGTAACATAAGTTATAAGAGCTAATAAGTAGCCTGACCTAATGGGCCAATCAGTTTTATAACTTATAGAGATCTCTGTGTGATTGATTTTCTCTGGGACTTGACGGTTGTGGGGTACCGGGCGGAACAGAAACCCCAGCAAGCCGGCCCTCATGTTACATATGGTGCCCAACGTGGATAACTGAATCTACAGAAAGCTTGAAAAAGCTTGGGATAGAATAGAGAAAAGCATGTTTTCTTGGTGGCAGCAATTTCTCAGGTCTGCACTGCTTGCTAGAGGCAAGCAAGCACTCTCATCTAAGAGAGGCTTCCTGACTCAGCTTTAGCTGCAAAACCTTGCAGCTCTTTTAAAAGGTCCTGCCATGAAACACTTAAATGGTGTTGATGAAAAGCTGAATGCATGCTTTTGGGTTTTCAGCCATAGCAGGAAAAAGGCTGCGCTGTTTTAAAATGCTGGATTTCTGGGCTGTCCTGCCAGAGCAAACTCTGACTCTTTCAGGCATGCAGTCCAACTAAGTGTGTCCTGTGAGCAGAATGCTGCAGCTTGCTTACTGGCAAGGACCTTGAAATGCCATAGAGTTGTGGCAGTGAACACAGCTCTGGCTGGTATCTCAGCCATGAGGCTGGAAAGCTAAGGAATGGGCTGGATCTAACTGTCAAAGCTACAGCTTTAGTCCTACCCATTGAAGACTCCTGTGGTCAGAAAAAGAGAGATATACAGTAAAGAGAGATTCAAAGACGAAGAAAACCTCTAAATGGTTTATAGTGTGTTACAAAAAAATGCAGGATAAAAGTTAAAGTTCTTAAAGTAAAAAGAGAGTAGTTAGGTGTGGTGGTACACACCTTTAATCCCAATGCCCGAGAGGTAGAGGTAGATTGACCTCTGCGACTTCAAGGGGCAGAGGTAGTTGACCTCTGTGACTTCAAGGTGTGGTAGCACACATCTTTAATCCCAATGCCTGGGAGGCAGAGACAGATCTCTGTGAGTTCAAGGTGTTGTAGCATACACCTTTGAGCCCAGCACTGGGGAGGCAGAGACAGAGGGATCTCTGTGAGTTCAAGGACAAGCTGGTCTACAGAGTTATTCCAGGACAAAGATATACAGAGAACCTGTCTCAAAAAGTAAAAGTAAAAATATAAGAAATAGAGGTTAAAGTAAAGCCACATAAAGATGGAAAATACCCAGATAATCTTGATACTGTATGCTATTATGCTCTCTTTGAATTGTTTGAATGCTGAGGAAGGAGCAACAGCTGCTAAAAGACTTTGGTTTATAAATACTGCTGAACTAACCCAAGATAGGTATTTTGAAAATACCTTGGCTTCAAAACTGAAGTCAAAAGGTATGTTACTTTGGAGAAGAGATTTTGCTTTTGTTTCCACAGAAAATGAGAGGCTGTGGATTCATTCTGAGTTAAGAAAAATCAGGTTCGATAAAGGAAGACCACCTGAGAAATCTCCGATAGGAACAGATGGCCCAGATGACAGAGTTCTACATCCAGAACAGATTCAAGACTGCTGCCTGAGATGATCAAGACTCACAGGATACTCTAGTCAGGACTTGATTATAACT
The DNA here is from genome assembly GCF_982192425.1 of Myodes glareolus. NCBI lineage: Eukaryota > Metazoa > Chordata > Mammalia > Rodentia > Cricetidae > Myodes > Myodes glareolus. The sequence goes on along the minus strand of NC_142038.1, from coordinate 15,745,143 downwards.
CTAAATTTTCTTTAGGTCCCCATAAGATCATCAGCGCCTCCAACCAGCAGGAAGTAGCCTGAAATACTATGCCCACATTCCCAACAAATGGACTATGGGCATTTTCCTTTGTTTAAAAAAAAAGAGGGAAATGGTGTGGGAGAATTGTCTGTATTCTGTCAATCATATTTTAATAAAACACTGATTGATCAGGCAGGCAGTATAGGCAGGAAAGCCAGACAGGAAGTAGAGGTGGAGCAAAGAGACTGGGAGTATTCTGGAAAGCAGGAAGCTCCCTTTGCAGTTCTGCCCAGACCACCGGAGAGGAAAGATGTAAGCTGCCCTGCTGGAAAAGGTACTGAGCCATGTGCTAACGTTGATAAGGATAATGGGGTAACATAAGTTATAAGAGCTAATAAGTAGCCTGACCTAATGGGCCAATCAGTTTTATAACTTATAGAGATCTCTGTGTGATTGATTTTCTCTGGGACTTGTGGGCTGTGGGGTACCGGGCGGGACAGAAACCCCAACAAGCCAGCCCCTCATGTTACAAGTGTCATCGATGTTTTCCAGAGTAGATCAATATTTTATCTTTATTATCATTATCCTGAGAATGGTACTTTGAGTAAATACATGGTACAGAGCAGCAGTTAAACAAAATGGAGTTTCAAAGTTTTTGGAAATCTCTCCTAATCTTAAAGCATAATTTATGTAATGATTTTTCTTTTATGAAACTCAAGTCAGCCACTGAAACAGAATTTAAAAAATAATCGACTTCAACACAATGCAAGCCAAACATATGATAATTTGACACTTGCATGCTGAGAAATGACAGCAATACAAACCACTTAAAATAAATGCTGTCCTTAATTAAACTATTAAGTGTTTATAAACAGAAAACATATGTACAACAAAAATACTGCTCTCCACATTGTATTGGAGTCTCAAATGGGAGCCAAGTTGTTTCAGTCAACCGTGGTTGGGGCTTAGGCACATGGATGGCATACCATGTCATTACACTACAAATTGTACAAAGGGCAAAGAAGCCATGTTCATAACAGAGGGCGCAGTGAAGTCATACAATGCCACATGGCAGGAGATGCCAACAACACCTCAGTGTCTACCTGAAATATTTTACTATCATTTTAGTCAATTAATTATTTTAATGGCTCTCATTCTGTTGTGGAATCCCCCCACCAAAGGCCTAACCCATAGTTAAAGAAGCTAGGTTTTATATTTATATTGTATTTATATTTATATTTCTCTCTTACTCTAGCTTTGACCAAGTCTACCTGAAAACCTAGAAGGTTTCGAGATGGCAGGAGAAGCTGGAAGTTTTTCCTTTGTAGGATCTGGTCCTTAAGAGGGGCTTAAAGTTGGCTTAAGAGTGAAAATACACTCCGTTCAAAAGAGGAAAATGGAAGAGCTTTGGAAATATAGAAAGGTAGAGGAAGGATGCCAGAAAATACAGAGAAAAAGATAGGGGAGGCGATAATAAAATATCAGCAGAGTACAACTCCAGCCACATGGCTCCCTGACAGAGGCAGTGGTGAGGACAGCAGAAATCATTGGCGGGACAGGCATTTCTACCCTCAGGACAAGCTCATACTTCTCAGGCGCCTAGAAACTGGTTGCTGAGACACCACTTCTTCTGTTGGATGAGTCAGCAGTCAATGAAATCCCATTTGGTTCATCTGAAAACAGGAGCTGGGTGAGGAAGGAAACAACTGGTGGAAACTCAGAAACTCAGAAAGAAGAACAGCCCCAGGTCAGGGAGACTTCATTTGCAACAGCCCCAGAGGGAGAGAGCCCAGGGAGGTGGTAGAAGAGAACAGAAAGAGTGGGTGATAACAAGCAGAGGGTGCAGGAACCTGCAAAAGTATATGAAACAAAGGTGCACTTCGGGGGAAAAAGCCCACACTAAGAAGTCAGTAATTCTTCTCATCTGATGAGAGGAAATTTGAGATTTTTTGAAAACTGGGTTGTTTATCATCATCATCATTATATCTCTGTTTTTAGATTAAAATGCAGGCAAAAGTATGTAGAAAGATTTTTATTAATTATGTTTACATGTGACTGCTGGTACCTGCCATGATAGAAGCCAGACATGAATACAGAGCTACCTGTGATCGTGAGACCCCAGCACAGGTGCTGGGAAGGGTACACAAGTCCTCTGCAGAAGCACTACACACTCTCAACTCTTGCGCCATCTCTCCAGCTCAAAGTCCTGCAGTTCAGTAGCTCAGAGTCTAGTTTCAGCTGGTAGATCAACCTTTGCAACTTTTGTCCGGTACCCCTTGCTCCCTGAGATGGGAGAGCATTTAGGGAACTTTGTTTTGGATGTTTTCCGTCATCACAAGCTCTACTGTGGGATATATTTTTCCAGTAATTTATTTTTCTATTCTCTTGAATTTTCTTCCCTTTCCAACATTTCTCCCTACTTTCCTTCTTCATTTGCCTTTGTTTAATTTAACTGTACTTCGCCTTTTTCTTTCTCCGTCTCCTTCATTTATAAAATTCATACATGTACAATTTCAGTAAACACATTTTAACTTCATATAGCATATCGTACAATAGTTCTGCTGTTTTTATTTTTTATGGTAATTTGCTAGGGATTGTGAACTTTAATCAAATTTAGGCATTTTATATTTTTTTTGGTTGGATATTGGTGTTGTTTGTTGTTTGTTTGTTTTTTAATTGCAATGGTACTAAAGGTTGAGCCATCAATAACAGGCTGCAGTGTAAGAAGATTCTTATGTACAAGTGGATGAGAAATTCTGATTAAAATAATTCATGATCACAATCCTCATGACCTAAAGGCACCAGGTCACTCTGTAGAATTTGACAATGACTGAACTCAAGTAGGCTATATGATGTTTGAAGATTTCAAATGTTCACTAGAACGATTTATTAGAATTTGGGAATGGTGGTATACGGCTTTAACTCCAGTACTCTGATAGATAGATATCTGTGAATTTGAAGCCAGCCAGTTGTACATATTACATTCCAGAACTGCCAGAATTACATAATAGGGAGACCCTGTTTCAAAAGCAAATTTTTATAAGTAACTTCAAGTAGGATAAAAGTAACAGACAACTGAAGAAAGGAAATCACTCAGGATCCTAGAGAGGAAAGTCAGCAGCATTAAGGAAAAAGTTGGAAAAATCGATGAGAATGTCAGCAACATTAAAAAGAAAAGTGAAAGAGAAATTAAGCAAATGAGTTCCAAATTTTTTAAAAAAAGAACATACAGAATTATTGAAAATAAATATCAGTTTGATTTTTTAAAAAAGGATCACAATGACAGATTCACTAATAAAGATGAATAACAATAGAGAAGCAGAAGAAATAGTATATAGTCCATAGGATAAAGTTGGGTAAACATTTTATGAAATTACCAGCAAAGAAGAAAAGATGCAGGAGCATAAGCATAACCCCTAGGAACTCTAAAACATGGTCAGGAGACCAAACCTAAGAATCCACAGGGAGAAGAGGGGATGAGATAAAAGCTAAAGAGTCTTAAAAAATCAATTCAGCCAAATTCTCACATTCTAGACAAAGAACTATTTGAACATCCAAGCACAAATGTGAATCGTTCAATGCTTTCCATCATATATCATAGCTAAGATACCAAAAACACAAAGCAAAGTGAAATGTGTAAGTCACTACAAAGGCAAACACATCAGAATAGCATGCAGTGAAATATTTCAAGCTCTGGAAGTAAATAACTGACAATCTAAATTGCTATATTCAGCAAATCTATCTTTTTAAGTTGTTGGAGAAATAAAGACATTTAAACAGGCAAAAACTAAAACAGTTTATGACTATAAGTCAGCATGCCAAAAGATGCTTAAAGTAATACTGTACACAGAGGAGGGAAAAAAGCAGCCTCAGTAACGGGATCACAAAAAATAATAAACTTCATCAGATGAGCCAAGGATGTCTAGGAAGAAATCAATCATATCCAACACAGGAAACCAGCAAAGTCTATATTCTAAAGCAACACCAACATAATCAAATAGAAATAAAAGGTTACAGAAATTAGTAAACATCTCACAATAAAATTTTTATAAATATAAATATAAATCAACTCAAAAATATAGAGATGCAGACTGCCTGTCTGGAATAAAATACTATTCTAACTTCCGTCGTCTCTGAGTAACATCTAATCAGTAAAGGCACCTGTGAAGTTTAATTTTCATTGTTAATTTGAGTGGATTTAGAATTGTTACCAAGGAAATCCAGGCTTCCTCTTTGTGTTGTTAGTTTCATTAATAAAATAATTTGGGAATTGATGCAAATGAAGCTCCAGAATAATTTTTTTTAGATTTTCAAATAAAAACTCGGGTGACAAGCTCCAAACCTCAATAGCTTACTAACAGAGAAAGATACAAAATAGGAAAAGCCATGTCCTTTGAATCAAGTCTGAAGTGTTAGGAGACCATGCTCAGAAAAGAGATGGAAGATTAAAAGGAGATGATATGATACCCTTTCTGAACAATTTAGGCCTGAGGGGAGATTAATTTATGAAGTTATACAATAGCAACTCTGTAAGCAATTGTTCTAGCGGCAAGAATCCTGAGAAGAAAAAGATCACTCATTGTGTTGATAAAGGAACAATAATTCCTTCTCTTTCTTTAGCAGGGCTTAAGGGGGACCTGCCCTCCTGAGGGGTGGTCTCTTGACTAGGTGATCTTCCTGCCCAGCTATAAAGTTAGGTCTCCACTTAGGCCAGAGATTTCATTCTCTTGAACAGAATTAAAAAGTTTTCCTTAGTAGACTTTTATGACTACTTTAACAGATTCACCATGGAGACACATATGCATGTTTCTATGAGCTTACTTTCAGGAAAAAAAAAAGTCCTCAAGTGGAAATACCCACCCTGAATGTGGGCAGCACCAATTAAATGGGATTCCAGACTAAATTAAAGGAGAAGCTGGATAGGGGATTGAGGGTTTATGTACCTGGTAGAACATTCATTTAGAAAATGGCAGCACCCTAACAAGGAACAAAAAGTGAAAAACTTACATTCACACCAACATGCAATCTCCTTGATTTCTGACTGTGCACGCAATGTGACTAGCTGTCAAATGTTCCTGGTTCCATGCTTTTTCATGCCATTTTGGACTATATTTTCAAAGTTAGACAAAATAGACCTTCTTTTCCAAATTTTCTTTGTTGTATTGTAATCAGTAAGAAAAGTAAGTAAAACAGAAGAATTGAACTAAGAAGTCAGGCCACTGCTATGATAAAGTTAGTTGCCTCATTTCTAAGCCTCTAAAAATGGTTTGGAGGAAGAATGTGGAGCTTCAAGCTAGAGAAAGTCTAAAATGATGCAATGTAATCAGAGCTTTACTGTACATCTGTTTGGACTTTAGAAGACCAGAGTGCTGAGACTGGAGACATAAAGACAGCAGAGGCTTCCATGGTGAAATTTCATACAAGAATAGGACTGCTCAGAACTGGATTACAGCCAGTTTTTGTTATGTTAGAGCAAAGAAATCAGCTGAATTCTACCTATGTACCGAGAACCAGAATGAGGATGAACTGAAATAATGGGCTCATTTATTTGATGAATGAAGTTTCGAGATACCACAGCATCCATCGTCTGGATGGTGACTGTGTAGTGTGCTTATTCACACCTGTGACGGAGGTGGGGGGTTGTAAGTATGATAGGAGAGAATATACAGCCTGGTAGGAAAGGAGTGTGAGCAAGTTGAAAGCTACAGGTAAAGGGAGTGATACAAAGAAGCTAAGTTAGTTGACGGGAAAACCATCAGTAAATGGAAGCCTCCAAGTCTGTACTTGGAAAATGTAAAAAGTTTTAGGAGCATATTATTCTTCCATCACAGCCTAAAATTTGTAAAAATAGAAATACATATGAAGGGAGGCAACTTGAGCAGAGAGTGCCACCAAAGAGAGCCCATGCTCAAACAGAGCTATCAAAGAAGTGCTTTCCCAGGGTTAGCCTTGAAGGCGTATAAGTCGATGTGAATGTTGCCAAATGGGCCAGCTGACGTTGCCAGTATCATCCAGATGATAGTGGACTTGCAGCCATGAATGATGTCATGGTAGAGTTCTCATGTGGGCTACACTGAGGTTCTAGAGAGCTGAGGAGGTGAAAAAATGTGATGCATGGTCAGATTCTTTGTAAGGGAACCCTGAAAGGCATTGTCTAAGGACGTAAAAGTAAAGCCTGAACTTTAACGGAGTCTCCAGGATGCTGGAGAATCAAAGACATATGCCATAGAAACATGAAGGCATGAATTGGAGCTGACCCAAGGGAGAGGGTATGAAGAATAATACATAACAGAATCAAACAAGGAGTTGAGTCTTTAAAAAATAAGTCAAATGGACAAAACCTAGTCAAGCACACAAATGAACAAAAGCAAAAGAGAAAAAAAGTGCTCAAATTAATAAAATTATAGGTTCTAAAATTCCAGTGAAATACAGAGAATCTTTAGAAGCTATTTGGATAGTTTGTCTTCCAAATACATGGGAAATCTAGAAGCAATAGGTTAATTCATACATACATATGATCTACCAACATTAAAATGAGAGGATAAACAACTAGAAATAGATATATTGACCAGTGTGGTAAGATATAATCACTGGGACCATAGATGTTGCACCCGCCTCGCCAGCAAGGAAGACACAACACCAGACTCTTCTTAACTGCGGTTTATTCAGGCCCTTAAAATAATCTTCTCACCCTTTTGCTACCTCTCGCAACCTCTCGCCCTGGGGAAAAGCCAGGCTACATCTTAAATAACCTCTGGGTAGCCAACCCCAGCAAGCCACGTGGGAAACGCAGATAGGTCCAGAAACGCAGAAGCAAGCCAGATCTTTAGCGTTAGCCATATATGGAGTTGTTCACACCTGAGAGCATTCACCATTGGGAAGGTGGAAGGTGGGAATCAGCGCCACCTGTAAGGAATGGCATCACGCAACTCTCTACAGATAGAGGCATAAAAGTTATGATTGTAACTATTCAATTTATTACTGAATTTAAGTCTCACTCTACAAGAACTCACATCTGGGGAAGAATTGTTTACTTGACAGGTTACAGGCATGAGGGGGTAAACCTACTACTAATTATCTTTATACCCATAGATTAGCATAGCTGGCAATGCTCATCAGAGAAGCGTCTTCAACCGACCAGAGTGTAATTAATGAGATTCTGACATTATCAGGCTTAAATTGGCCATCGCTATAAAAACCCCTCCTGCCAAAGCTCAGAGATTACTGAAGATGGGGAGGCAGAGGTTGGAGAGAATTGCTGCAACAGTGAAGACGTGGCAGGGCTGTTGCACTTAGAATCTCTCGGTGGTTGTGACTGTATGAATAAGACTTGCATAGGATCAAGCCAGTAAAACTCATAATACATTACTCTTGGAGATCTATATCAAGGATTCTAAGTCAGTAGGCCACATAAACACCTACACATTTATTTTTATCACTGTGTTATTCACAACAGCTAAGAAGAGGAACAAGCTTTGATGTGCCCTTACAGATTAGTAGATAAAGAAAATGTAGTACATGATCACAGTGAAATTTTATTCAGCTGTAAAGAAAAAGGAAATACTGACATTTGCAGGAAAATGGATCATCTTGAAAATGATTATATTAATGAAAATAAGCCAGAATCAGAAAAGAAATACCATGTTTTACTCTGATATATGGAACCCAGATTTGCAAGTGTGTGTTTGTGTATGTGTGTGTATATATGTGCGTAAGCTTGCAATTATAGAATTATTATAAATCCAGTCAGTTTGATAATTAATAAACACCACCATAAGCTTATCCTGTCATTTTGGCATGCATCCATATCTTCATACGTTAAATTTACTTTCCAAATCAAGATAGTAGCAAGGCTATAATTCCACCTAACATTGTATATCTATCCATGTGCAAGTGAAAACACATTCTGGGGAGGGTGTTGAAATGCTTTAAGGGAAGTAACTTAATATCATATATTTTAAATTATCTTAATATCCTACATCTTATATTTTAAATCTGATAATGACTGTTTAGCTGTACTTAAATTCTGATAAGAATTTGATTGGTGCTATGTAACATGATTAAGGAATATGAGAAAAACACATAATTATCTGCCTAATCCATGTCTATATAACAAACATATATTCTTAACAAAATATGAGCTAAACATTGTGACAATTATTATGTTTGCTTCCAAAACTGATAATGTGGCATTGATGGTATTTATAACATCCTTCTGTTACCCATTCTGTTTTCCTTCAACTCCCCGGGAGCACTTTAGTAGAACTTGGTTCTTCACCTAGATAGGTAGCCATACCCTCATTCCAGAAAATTCTGGTGCATTGGATTAGGTTGTTTAGGTTTTTCCTAGATGTTAATCACAGGCATAGTGACAGACAATCTACGGTAAGAGTTCCTTTGCAGCCCAGACTTTCATAAGTCCATGATGGAGATGCAGTTCAGTTTTCCCCAGGAAATCTGGAAAGTCAGCACTGCTATCTCCTTCCTTAGCCTGTAGACCTTAAGGGATATAAAGTCCAAAGTGGCAGTGGCTGAGGGAAGTCTTAGTTTCTGGTTCAATGGTAAGCTTACTGTGATTCCTGGATGTGTACAATGTATATACTGGGTAACAATTCAGAGCATATACCTTTCTCCACCCCTGTGAGTTCTCATATGCCCATTAACTTTGCTTTCAAATGCCCATTGCATCATCTTAACAACCAGATGATTTAGACTGTGGGAACATGACAAAACCAGTTAATTCTATGAGCATGATCCCACCACCTCACTTGCTGGCCTGCTAAGTAAGTTCCTTGGTCAAATGCAGTCTTGAGTGGAACATCATTCTGTAAAATACATTGTAAGTTGTGGGTAGTAGTTTCGGCAGAAACACTGCACATTGAAAAGGTAAACCATACCAAAACAAGTGTTTATTAAAATAAAGACAAAGCCTTGCCCTTTCATTATAAATGAGGTCCAATGTAATCAACATGCCACCTGGTCACTGGCTTGTCACACTAGGGAATGATGCCATTCTGGACACTTAGTCTCTAGTGATGGCAGATTGGGCACTTGCAACAGTCATAGACAGTCAGTCATTCTTGGTCAATAGAACCTATGTTGCTGAATCCAGACATAACCTTTATTCTTACCATCCTTGCCATTTTGTTCTTAAACCCATTGGGCAATTAGAAGCCTGGCTGAAAAAGAGAGAAAATTGCTTATGTAAAGGATTACCCTATCTACTTACCTATCACATCTTTTGCTGAAGTCACTTTATACTGAGAATTTTCAGAGAATACAAATGTCTTCATATCGTTTGCACATTTAGAGAGGTCTGTTCATAAAACTCTATCTAAATATTTGTCTCTGATTTTCAATCATGTTCCTTCCAAGTCCCTGGTCATTTAGCCAAACCACTGACCTCAGCCCATGAATCTTTGTATAAATTCACATCTTGCCAGAGAAATATACAACCAGGTATACTACCCAAAAGTCCGCACACCAGTTCATGGATTGTGCCTCATCTTTATGGGCTTGCTGAAACTTAAGTCTCACCATAGATCTATGGGCAAATATAGATTCTGAGAGTTGAGTCTGAAGGGACATCAGTGTTGTCTTGTTAAGTGTTTCCTTTAGGAAAGATCATTAATAGGTCAATATTCAATGCAGGATAAACTCTTTCTGATGAGGATGGACAGACTAATACTACAAGCAGTTGAAATGTATCCACCACTATGAGTGGGGAGACTTCTTCTTAGAGCAAAATAAACACATTGAAATTAGAGATTTCAATGTCCTTGGCCTCAATAGGTCTTCCCACATACTTTCCATCCCATGTTATAGGATCCCATGTCCCGCGCTACCGTCTCGCCAGCAAGAACCACGCGGTACACATAGGATACTTCTGCAGTAAAGCTTTAATGCCCCTTGGGAGAGCGGGCATCAGCCAACATGGCGGAGACCCAGATAAGATGGAACCCATCCCTTATATAGGAAACAGACCCTGCTTTGGACGTGTCACTCTTTGATTGGTTCACTGCCCATTATCCCAGATGATGCCTCGGGAGTAGGCAGGGACGCAGCGGTAGAGAGTTACCAAGCACGTGCGCTGGGATTAAAGGCGTGTGCTACATCACCTTGAACTCACAGAGATCTGCTTGTCTCTGCCTCCCAGGCATTGGGACCAAAGGCGTATACTACCACGCCTTGAGGTCACAGAGGTCAATCTGCCTCTGCCGCCCAGGCATCAGGACTAAAGGCGTGTACCGCCACACCTTGGGGTCACCGAGGTCAATCTCTACCTTTGTTCCTAGAAGCAATGGAGAATGTGGTCCGGCCCTCCACAATCCCATTCTTTTTTGATCATTGTCCTAATTTTGACTGAAGGCACCCTTTGAAACAGAGACTGAGCCAGACAATTGTAAAATAAAGTTCTCCTTCTGTTTTTCAGAAACCTCATTCCCATGACTCCAGGAGAGATGATTTTAGCTCATGGCACTCTTAGAATCCATAATGTTGTCTAGGTGTATCTGGTACTGAAAACCCATTATTTTCCTTTGTTGTTTTATCCAGAGGTATTCTAGGCAACAAACCAACATATTCCTTAGCTGGACATAATATTCAATTGTTACACATGACATGTGTCATGAAAATTCTTGCCTCTCTTAATTGGACTCCTAGGAATATAGAATGCATTTATCTTATGTGAAAACAGTCTACCTCATGGATCATTAGTGTTCTCCACACTTTCAGAAAAGCCTTTAACAAGTTTAAGTGTAGTTTAATTAAAGAGAAAACTCTAGAAAAAACCAAGTCTACTGAAGAAATTCATCTTTATAGTTATTTTCTTTTGAACAAGTCTTGGCATCAAAATTTGTTTTAGGAAGGGTTTTATGGAGTAACAGAACCAATAGAACTTATATACGTTTTTAAAAAGACTCTAATAAATGGGTTTATACAACTGAAGCTGGACAATGTAACAAAGGTCATTTGTACAGTGGAGAGGCAGAGAACTTAGTAACTGCTTAGTTCAAAAATCTGGGTGTGTTCAAGTAGTCATAGTTCAATGTTGGGAGCCTAGAATTTCCCTAAAAGGTTGTTGGCACTGGTGTGCCTTGAAAGTTCAAAGAACTAGGAATCTGAGATCAGTGGAGATCTTAGTAGGGATAGAATTTTACTCATGAAGAAAAACTAAAGGAATGCATATACTGTTTCCCCTTGCCCCACATAGGGCGTCTCTATATCTGGGCAACTTTGAAGACAAATCTTCTCTCCTTTGATAATTATCTTTACACTTTCCCAACAGGCATACTTAGAGATGTATCTGAAATGATGCCAAATCTAATCAAGCTGGCAATCAAGAACAAAGATCACAAATTAGGGGTCTTACTGTGTTACCCAGACTTCCCGTGACTATATAACATTGTTGCCTCAGTCTCTGGAGATTGTCACTTAATTTGACAACTTATTTGTCCATATAGTCTTGGGAAAGATGTGCAATGTTTCTTGGATTTTTTAACTGGATGTTGGAATATTAAATATGTTCATATCATTCAGTCACTGTGACTCTGTTGTTTATAAATCTTATTGGAAGTATGAATATCCATACTTGAGTTATTAGAAATATAGTAAGCCAAGGCTCAGTGTATACAGCAGTTTTCACTGTATCAAAAACTGCCGCAGTGCAGTATCTTCTTAATAGTCAAGAAATGTCTTTATTTCTAAAAGTTAAATAGTTCTAGCTGCAATTTAGGCAATGTCCTTATTTCTCTGTCTTTGAAGACATCAAGGTATTCAGATGACTGGTTTCTGAAATAATTATCACAGGTAAGGATGAACATTTGCTCAAAACATATGTTTTTCTCCAGACATTTGAACCTGTAGTCAAGCAAGATAAAACTAAAACTTAAAAAAAATGTGTTCATGAAAATAAATACTGAAACATCTTTTGAGAAGATAATGAGATGGATGAACTAATAAGTAATCTTTTTCCCATAACTTGTTAAATATGGTTTTAATCTTATTTTCATTTTTACTAATGTTTTTATAATCCAATACCATTTCCTTCCTAAGCCAGAATATCTTTCAAGGTAAATTTCTCTTATTTAGTTTTAGATTTGTATAGAATTTTATATAAATGACTGAATATAAGGTGAGATGAACAGATAATTAGAGGGGTCATTAATGATAATCAGATAATTAAAATGTTTAATCTCTGACAGAGATATGAAGGTAATTTTTACAGCAGAAGTGACAATATAATGAACACAAAAATGGGATTTTTGTTTTACCTTTCCCCTCCTTGAACGCTCTCCCTCCTTTCATTTTTGTGTTGCTGTGCAAATGTCAATAGGGAATAATTTTTAACTCCATTCTGTATTGTAAAGTATTGATTCTGTGCTTCACAGCACTGGCTGCTCTTTCAGAGGACCCGAATTCAGTTTCCAGTACCAACATGGCAGTTCACAGTCATCCGTAACTTTAGGTCCAGGGATCCTATGCCTTTCCCCTACAGTCACAGTCTTGCATGTGATGCACAGACATGCATGCAACTAAACACTGATTAATATAAAAACATATACATTTTTAAAAAGGACTGTCTCACATGTGATACACTGATAGACAGGGCTGTAAGTTCCAGTGAAACCCAATCCCTGGAAAATCGGCCAGCAACCGACAGGCTTACATCTCAGGTGTCCAAGTGGGAAGTGATGCCAGTGAACTATTGGAGACTGGAGAGAAAAGGAAAATATTGTGAAGTCTTTTTTTAAAAATATTTATTTATTTATTATGTATACAATATTCTGTCTGTGTGTATGTCTGAAGGCCAGAAGAGGGCACCAGACCTCATTACAGATGGTTGTGAGCCACCATGTGGTTGCTGGGAATTGAACTCAGGACCTTTGGAAGAGCAGGCAATGCTCTTAACTGCTGAGCCATCTCTCCAGTCCATATTGTGAAGTCTTTATCAAATATTTCCAGGTGTGTTCTTTGCTGAACTTGCAATAAGACTACTTTGCAGAGATTCAAATCTAATGAGTGAGTGTGAGTTAAAGAACTGTGTGATTTACAGTCATTGCATTTGAATATGTGCTCTTCTAGAACCTCCTTTACCACCAGACATGGCCACTGGCATAGCAAACAGCAAAGGAAATAATTAGGTAAAGAACCTACAGACAAGTTTTCTAAATATTCTAGGTTCTAAGACATAAGCAAAGTAGAATATAGACTGTCTATTAGAAATTTTTGTTTTCTGAAACAACTAAGCCTCCATTATTCTGAGTCATCGCATGTTGGAAATGGATGTGGAGCATAATGGTCTAGTAAATCCTTATTCAGTAAGAGAGAATAGCAAATGTAAATGTCACTAATGAAAGGACAAGACACAAAGTAGTTGGAATGCCATAAAGAACATCAGGAATATAGGTGTTAACACATACCACCTCGCTTCCATAGGCTCCAAAGCACCAGTTATCACCCACCAGTACCTTTTTGGTTTGGTAATACTCACTTTATTGTTTCTACACAAGGACTTGGTAAGAACCTATCCAAACAATTACTTCAATCCTCTTTCCAACCAGGTTATTAACCTTGAAAAACTTGTGAGCAGAAGCCTGGTTCTGTCACCTCACAAATGCTTCAGCACTGTGTGAACCACAATGGAATGCCCTCCCTTGCTCCTTGTTCCTGCCTTCCACTTGTCAATAGTTCAGTTCTAGAAGTGGTCTGTTTGTTTTGTACTACCAGAGATAGCTTTCACATCAAGGACTAATCATTGCATAAATTTCCTCCACTTCATAAAAATGCATACAAATTTTTTCATCTTTCCCACCTTGCAAAACTTTTGCTTATACAGAGCACACCTGTGCTGCATTCTGGAGAACTCTGTGGCCTGGAGGCCCCATCTCCCTTTCCTTCATATCTCTTCTATTGATTCATTTAAAACTTATCAGTTAGGAAAGACCATGAACTCAGACACTACATCTATTAGAATAAAAACCAAGTAAAGTTCCCGTCTTGGAAAGTTTGCTAACCCCTTCGGGTTCTGCAACACCATTTTTGTAAGAAGAAATTGCTTTGCCAAGCTTCTTTCCTTTGTTCATCTGTTCCTTGTGTGATAAGATTCTTCTTCCTTCGCTTTGAACAAGGTAGAAATGAGCAGACGTACAGACCATCTCCTTTAACCACAAGAAGTAGTGTCATAAGATGAAGGATTTCTCAGACACTGTGGCAGACTCTGACCTCTCTGAGAACTAGAACCTACCTGATAATATTTTCCCCAAGGTGAATCCCTCACTCCTGCCTCAAAGGAGACTCAGGAAAAATGACTTCCATTTCTAACACACCTCCTCCAGATAAAACTTTATTTTCCATTACCAGAAAAAGGTATACATTCAAAATTAAATCTCATTTCTCTGAGTCATGAGACCCTAGCTGATTCAATTATTACATGTGGGAACAGTGAGGTAATCAGGCCCTAACACATCTCTCAATCAACCTCTAAATGCTTTGGCCTGCTTCCAATTTCCTTGAACTTATTCCCAACGTGCAAAACACATTATATCCATATTCATGAAATAGCTCTGCTAACACGTGATCATGCTCAAAGATCTCCAGAAGTTTGGTCTGACAACTTCCTTAGGCTTGCTCTCCAGATCCAGAGATCTCTAGGGGAATTTTTTTCTGACTATTCCAAATATCTTCCTCAAGCCGAGCTGCGCTTCATCGTTCCTGTAGTGTTCCAGGACGAAAGCTTTTCCCATCACTTCTCCCTTGTCAAAAATATGTACAACTCTTAATTTGTCACTCAGTTACATCTCCCTCTGAAAGCATTTTCTGTCTATCCCAGTGAGTGCCTCTTAGTCATACATACCCCACCTCTTCTCTTTCTCTCTCTGCTAAACAGTTCTTTTAATTCACTTGTGTAGCCTCTGTGGTGACTTCTAAATGTTTCTCTTCTTATCAGTCTATTCTCAGCTTCTCCTACAACATGGCATAATCTAGAATGGTCTAGAACAACGTGTTATGTAACAAAGACATCATAATACATATATTCTACAACAGTTATTGAACCTTCGTTTAACAATACTTCTCCTCCACAGGACTTTTTCTTTTTCAGCACATCTTCCATCTCTCCTCAAATTCTTAGAACTCCATCTCTGATCCAGGTCTTTCTTCCTATCTGCTTAGCCATCTGTTAAGTTACTACTTCAATCTTTCCTTTGATGAGCCAGGAACCAATAGAAAAACATGGTCCATACTTTGACTAACTAGTGTCAGTTTCCTTGTCTACAAAAGGGAGAGCGGAAGTTGTAATTTCTCCTCTTAAACTCTGATAATCTATGAAGAAATGCAAAGCAACTAATGGTCTGTCAAAGACCATCATCATAACAGGATGAAACCCTATTAAGCCATTTCTAAGATTTATAAGGAACAAGTATTATCCAGTTTAGCTACTGAATCACTGAGCAGATGGGTAGTCTTATGTTGAGTTTTGGGTGAATAAATAAAGCATTTGTCTATGTATCTTTTTAATATTATAAACTTTACTTAAAAAGAAACCTGCAGTAAATAAATACATCATGAATGAAAATTAACCAAACCCTTGTCTTAAAATTTAGTGAACTGTTAAAATAGGCATTCAGAACAGAAGCTGTGAAGCTTAACATTAAAATTTACACTTTCAGTATTGAATTTATTGTATACACTTACCTACCTTTCTCTCTCTTCCAACAATTAGCTTTATATCCTCTTTCAGAACTCCTGTTATGTAGTTGGAGACTGCTTATTCATTTCCTGGCACCCAGACCTGAAATAATCACAGAAAAACTATATTAATTGCAATAGAGTTTCGCCAATAGCTTAAGTGTATTTCTAGCTAGATTTTATATATCTTAAATTAACCCATTTATATTATTCTATATTTTACAATGAGGCTTGTGGTTTACCAGCAAGGTTTGGGTACATCTCTTCTGGCAGCTATATGGCTTCTGTTTGACTCAGCCTACTCTCTCCTTCTCTATCTGCTTGGAATTTCCGCCTTGCCTTGCTCTGCTCTGCAAGTGGTCCAAAGCAGATCCTTTATTAATCAATGGTATTCACAGCCTACAGAGGGGAATCCCACATCAATGTTATGTGTAGAACGTGTCTCCACAGGAGAGGAGAATGAAGAAGAAACAAGATGTGAGGGTTACCTTTCCTCTGCTACTCTGAAGGAGAAATTGTCTAAGGCCACAGTATTAATAAATCCTCTAGATGAAGTTGGGTTGTAGTGCCACAAGCCTTTAATCCCAGCACCCAGGAGGCAGAGGCAGGCAGATCTCTGAGTTCGAGAACAGTCTGGTCTACAGAGCAAATTCCAGGAAAGCCAGGGCTTGACTGCAGTTCACTTAGTGAGTACCCTAATGTTTAAACATCCAAACTTCAAATTTTTGTAACAAAGAAATAGCCTCCTGTACTCCAAGACCTGACAATACAATTTTGCAAGCCAAAATAACAGCATGAGACAGCAATGAGAGTAAGACAGCGTAGAACTGGGTTCTGTAACGTGCTCTGACTTGACGGCAATCCTTTTCTCCATCCAGGCAAAGGCCTTGCATACTTAGAAAATCTTTTAAGCTTCAACTGAACGATGATTTTCTATCTTCCTGATGGATTGGGAAGATCAAATGAAATACTACAATTAAACAGCAGTTCTAGCAGAGCAGTTCAAGAGCTTAGTAAGTGTTGATTTTTTTTTCAGTGTCTTCATTAGCATTACTCTAACTGTGGGTGACAGTACATAGTGACCAGCGAGATGAATTCTAAGCAGGGCTTCCTAAGAGAGATCAAATGAGTTTAAACTCCAGGATATTGCCAGGCATACAGGAGACTGGAAAGACAGTCAAGGCTGAGAAAAACCCTTATAAAGGAGAATGAAAGCATAAGCAGTTTCGACAGGTTCAACCAGCTAAGGAGCACACATAGAAACAGCATTTCCCAGGGGCTGACAGTGGGAGTGGACCACATTGTGGGCTCTGTCCACGAGCCCTTGAACAGTGAGCTTACCTCACATTGAGCCTCCTACCATGGATGAAAACCATGAGTGTGTGGGATATTCTGAGTCTCTTGGCCTAGATGTTAGAATATGGTCATAAATATTAACGACGTGAAAACTTTGGCTTTCCTTTCAGGGGATTATCAATAGTTGTTTCCCGAAACTGCAGGCTCTATAGAGCGTGTGTATCTGGTGACGTTAGCAATATCGAAGGATGATTGAAGAAACAGCACCTGTCTTTTTTCAAGTGACCTTCTCTGAAAGGCTTGCTATATTATTATGACAACTGGTTAAATTAAGCTTTAAAGAAAAAAAAAACTAATAGAATAATTAATTTTGGATTCCACAAATTTCCAGTAATAAGCATTACGAATGCTTCATTTTTGGGCCACTGGATAACTAATTTAAACTTTTTTCTCATTATGCAGTCAATTTAGTTAATTTGAGGAGGCCACATTAGTTTTTCTCCTTCTTACTTTTATTAGCTTTTGGCCTTCCTCCAACTTGTGTTAATCAAAATGCTTATTATTTGTGTCTTGCCATTAAGGATAATCTAGTTATTCTATAGATAGCAAATTGCATGTTAGGGAAAAAATGGAATCATTTAGTTGCAACCACACAATTCTTCTGCTTCTTCTGAGTAAAAGCAGAAATATTTGCAATTCAATAGCAGGGAGTCATTCCAGGACAAGGGCTAATGGCCGTTAAAGGAAATATTCTCTGACAACTGCGCTGTGCAAATTAAAGTCTTTTACTTTGAATGCTGAATAGTCTTGTGTTTATTTACCCCCCTACTCCTAGAGAAAAGAAACGTGATTTTTGTAAACAATTCAATTCATTCTCTTTTCTCAAATAGTTATTGGATGCCCTACTATGCGCCAGGCATGGCTCTATACTCCTTGAATATAGACAGAAACGAGACACTCATTGCTTTCACAAGGCGTATGCTCTAAGAGGAGGTAAGAAAGTTGAGCTTGCTCTCCTAACATGCCACTCTACACGTGGGGCGGGGTCCTCACAGACTCTGTGAAGGCATATAAAGATAATTGGAAGAAAGCTCTGTGAAAAGGGGGCATGGATGCAAAAGGGTCCTATTTTATGTGGTGTGGTCAGAGAAAACACGCCAGATGAAGAAAGCATTTGACCAGAGAGAATATATAACACAGATAGACAGTCTCTGACGCTCCGTGCTTACCCATAGCCATAAATCAACAGCTTGGGTAAAGAGATTGAGCAGGGCTTCTCACTCATCAAAATTCTCTAAACTTGTATTGCTAACCAGAACATGGTTCTCTGTCTTTCAAATGTTAATAAATGGTTGCCCACTTAATATTGACTCGAAGGAGAGACTGTAAATCTGAGAGGTTGCCGCTCTGTCATACATCATGCATATTACAGAAATTAGCAGGCTCCAACTGCCCAGAAGGCTGAACAAAAGTGGGATTTATACTCTTTCCTCCCTGCTCTTTCACACATGAATCAAATGATATATTCCCAAAGAAGAATTAGAAACTGACACGCTCTATGCCAGCATGTTGATAAGGTTGGGACCTGTGTACATCGATGGTTGCACTCCGATCTCATGTGTCGCTGCCATATGGAGATTAATCTGGCTCAGGCCCCGCTGATAGTTAGAATTAATAATCATCCTCACACAATGCCAGCCGGTCACCCCAGAAACGTGCTCCCGAACGGAGCTGGAGTCATCAGGCGCAACCCAGTCATCACCTGCTCCTGTTCCCCCCTTTGTTAACCTTAAAATTAAACACAGTCACAACCCACTTATGGGGAAAACAGCTTTCCATTGCCCTTAGGAATCCTGGAAGCAGCTTTCACTACATCGTCCCAGTAGCAAATCCAGACCCTATTCTTCTATTCAATCCTATTGAGAGCCTTTTAAAGCAAAAAAGTTCAAAGAAGTGCTGTGTGTGGATTTTCCAGCTCACAGCAAATTTGAATTTGCTAACTAGTAGGAACAGGAAAAGGAGACCTATAAAAGAATTAAATAATGAAAATTGACTACTTGATCCAGTCAGAATACAGGGAAATTTTAAAGACGCAGCAGAACCCAGCAGTGAATTATATTATAGCACAGATTAAAAGTGAATGCTGACTCTAAACAAGGTCTGGTATTTCCTGTCTTTGTGACCCAGAGCAAATTTTCCACCCTCTCTGTGTTTCTGTTGCCTTAGCTGCAGAATGGGATTAATGGTAATGCCTTGGATTGGAGAGACGCCTAGGCCTTTAAAGAAAGGCTCCTAACCCTAGAGACAGAAGTTAAAATGTTCATACCTCATACCTTGTGAGCACAGCTTCAGTTGACAGTGTGTAGGTTTACTGACTGTGTGTAGGTTTACTTTGAAGTCTCGGTGTCTTAATAACAATATACTTTCCAGCATTTGATACACAAGGACCCATAACCACAGAGCATTTTAATCATTATGATACACACAAGAAATTTTCTTAGAATGCTGAGCTCTAAGGTAAAATTAGTGGGTTTTATTTACTGATAGAATAGCGATGGAATCTCATTGATTAAATGAAGGCTAATATATCTCTATAGAGACTCTGGATTGCTTTTAACATTAGAAATGGTATACTGAGCTGAATTTCTAGGTAACTTTGTATCCAAAAGTTGACTGTGAAGATTTCACATCCTACCTGTGCCTAGATGCTGAACAGTTCCTACTCTACAGTATTGTGATGTGTGCCCTGGGGAGCCTAATATAAGTCTTGGTCAGATTTCCCAAAACAACAGTGATTTCACCACACAGATTATGACTATTATCCTGGGCCTGCATTCGCACAAATGTCTAGAATGTTTTCATCATCAGTTAATGATGACATAAGAATTTGTTACATATCTTGAGCCTATTTCCATCACGAGCATTTACCCTGTTAACCTCTGCATTTGCAAATCTAAGCTTCATTTATGTGAAAATACTCCACTTCTAATGCAGAGGTTTTCATTTCTGGATATTGCTATTTTAGTTTTTACTGCAGGATCCTTGAACCAATATGATTCTCCTCAATGGTGAGCAATTTTTCTCTGGTCATCTGCATTTATGCATGGCGTGCACACACAAATGCTACGTACCAGCTTTGTTCTGGAATGTCTTGTTAAGAATGACAGTGAGGGCTGGAGAGACAGCTCAGCTGTGAAAGGCTAGGTTCACAACCAAAAGTGTAAGAATGACTGCGCATACACATATGTATGCGTACACATGTGTGTGCACTAACAAGCACTGGGAACACGGAAGGTAGTGTGCGAGGGTGTGGAGGGAGGAAGCAGAAGGCAGAAGTGTTGCAATTATATCATGTTTTAAAAATTAAAAAGTAAAAAGAACAACTGTGTAATCCAAACTCCTTGGGAAATTAGAACAGATTCTCATTTAGCAAGAGGCAGAGTTACGTAGTGCCTAGAGCTATAAATATATATCTTGTTAGGCTGTAAATTTCTACTAAGACTATATTAAAAAATATATGATTATAAGTTTGTTTTAAATTCCAGAAGTAAGTTTTAAAAATTTCAGAAACGTGAGATTTTTTTTCCCTAAATTAAATTTACAATCTGTATAAGAGTCACCTAGTATTCATGGTGTTGACTTATCAGAACTGGGGCTCAAGAAGCTAAGAGAAATGAGTACCAAAAAGGAAAGATGCTATAAACCCCAAACTATACTTTTATACTTAAGACTCTTGTGTTTTCTGCAGACATCCATTAAATCATAGCACACCAAACTGTTCATTATTTAGTAGCATAAATCTCACATATTTTTGACAGGCTTCAATTCTGAACTTATTTTATTTCAAGTAAGCAATAATGATAAATACTACAGAGTTTAAAGATGGGCATGGGTATGATGGAGACCTTGGGAATTCTTAGTTTAGGCAGAATGGAGAAACCAATTAGCGTTCCATTTTAAACAGGAACATGACTGAGAGCTTCCAAGGCTTGATATAAGAACTGGCTTGTAAAGAGAGAGTGAGACTATTTAAGAGAGCAGACTCTTAAAGTGTCTTCAAGCTGATTGAAAGCATATGCTTATATGCAGATAATTGGAATTTCAATTACAGGTGATTCTTTTCTAGGCATTAAACATATCCTCAAAAAAATTACTAAACAATTCTTACTTCCACCTAGTTTGGACAAACAAATATTTTCTAAAATATTTAAATTAATAATTTGAAAAGCCTGCATTTTATAATGCAAGTTAAATATACTCTTAATAGAAATTTTAAAATTGTGTCAAATCTGACATATTGAAGACCAAGTTGTTAGATTTCCACTCTGGATGGTACTCTAAAGACTGTTGTGATCGGACCCCATAAGAAAACAATTGAAACCTGACACCCCGAATTTTTAACAGCAACCTCTTAAAGCACTTGAAAGTTTTCCAACATAGTCGTGATAACTATATTACCATAATTCACAAATTCTATTAAGTGCCATTAGCAGCAGTTGGGGTCTATCTAGTATTTATGCTAAAGCTTCACTTGCTCTCCCACAGCTCCTAGGAATACAAACTGTCTCTGGATAAAGATACAGCTTCATACCAGATTGTCTTCAAGAGACAAACAGAGAGTTTTCCCAGAGAAAGTAAGACCTGTAGACTCTTACTTCCTCCCCTGACTCCAGCTATCCTCAAATTTCACAAGTTAAGTTCCTGGTGAGTGTAGCTGTACAGCTATATAAGTAACTTCCTTCCATCCAACCTATACAAGCACAACCACAGATTTAAAAATTAAGAATTATGACCCTCTCTTTCCTCTCATCCCAGCATACTCATAGGGTAGAAAATTCACCCCGTAGAAACAAATGAAAGAGACCAGAACACTGCTCTCTGACATTTTAAGAACCCAATCATTGTCCTAACCTGCATTTCTAAGAAATTACTCAGAGATTTCAATAAAAAAAAGAGGAATCACATTAAAGGCACTCTTAACAACAAATATTTTCATACTACACAATTCAACAGTTAATGGGTTCATAAAAAAGTACAGATTATAGACCTAGTTTAGAAGGTAAAATTTGAGTGAAAAGGATAGATAAGAAGAGATATAGATAATAAAATAAACTTCAAACACTGACTTAAATGACACTGCTTAAAAATATGTTAGAAATAAGTGAAATAAGACTGCACAGCAATTTATGGCCCTGGAACATTATAGAAACTGATGAAGAAATATTCAGAAATTAGTGGTGGCAACATCTAGATCATATCAACAGTAGTCAGTGGTTGAAGACAACATAGGGAACAAAGGACTAGGACAACTATATTAGTAACTTCTCTTATTCTGACATGATAACTCATAAAAGAAAGTTAAGAAAGCAATTTATTTTGGCTCATGATTTCAGAAGTGTCGTTCCATATTTGTAGGGAAAGAGCATGGTGAGCTTTTCCTACCATAGTGACTAAAATAACTGATAATTAAAGGAAATGTAAGAAGTATTAAAGACAAGATGTATTTCTCAAAAACTCATGCCAAGTGATTCAACTTTCTCTACAGTTTTGGAGCAGTTATTCCCTATGATATTTGAGTCAATTAATTAAACAACTAAGCAAACAAAAACTGCAAATAAGGTAGCTGAGTTAGGATCTGATACTTAAAATGTCTAGTTTCCAACAACAGGCAAAGTTTGAAAAGAAATAGGAAACTGGTACCTGGACACAATGAGAAATGACAACAGAAGCAACGTGATGATAGAATTTAGGCATCTATAATAATATATAGATTACTTAATTATCAATTAACTTATATTATCCTAGATCCTACGTAATTCTATACCCCTTTATACCACATCCTAATTAAAATACTGAAAGATAGGAGTAAGTCTTGAAAATAACAGGAAAAAACAACTCTTCATATACAAAGATGCCTCAAATATGATTAATGACCGATTGCTCTTTGAAAACAAGGTAATCTGGAAGTAGTAGGATAAATTAAATGGTGAAGTCATTGGTGGAGGAATCTCTTACTCCAGGATCTTATAGTCACCAAAAGAGTCTTAAAAAACTGAAGGATGGATCCATAGGTTTTGTTTGTTTCCTATACTTCTTTGATGAGAGATATTGAAGGAAGGTTTCTGGGCCGAAAGTACGTGTTCCAATGTAGGAATGCAAAACCATGCACACACAAACAAGACTATCAGTGAAAGTGATTATCTAGCTATAAAAGACATTATGGGGTACATGTCATATACAGCTTTGTAATCTGCTGGGTTTTGCTTTGCTTTGGTTTTGTTTTACCACGAAGTATACCAAAAATAATGATTGTGATCATCCAAGAAGAAATCATTGGAAATCATTTCTAAACACATTAATCCGCTCAGAAGAGTAGCACCATTGTGGGACTGCTCAGGAGGAGATCCATCGGTACTAAAAATGACCCTTCAGTTTGAGGAAACGAAGGTTTCACCACTATTCCTTACTTAGCAAACAAGACCCCCACACAGAGTCATAAGATTTATTTCTATTGATTTTCAGATTTTTACTTCTAGCAGAAAATTGCATTTACGAAAGTGCTAGGAAACAACAAAGCAGTATTTTGACTAAAAGCAGAATAACCATCAAGCGGTAGGTTGGACAACAAATTGCTGTGGGTAAGGACTGTGGCTTGGAGAGTAAGAGATCTTGATTAAGTTCAAAGATCGAATTCTGTTTCTCAACTTTCTGTGTTTTTTCTAGGTTTGCTGCAAAGTTTCACTTAAGCGAAAAAGCAAAAGCAAACCCATGGTTTATGCCTGCTGAGAATATCTGATGGAATTTCTCCAAATTTAAGAACACCCAAGCTTGGTGGAAATTGTAAAGTTAGAGTAAGAGTCAGAGGTACCCACCGCCTCTCACACTGAGCTTTGATACTGACCACTCCTCCCTCCTCTGTTCTGTATCATATTTCTCTCACTGTCATTTATTTCTATGTTTCCTACTCAGTAAAATGCAAGCTTTTGTGTACCTCACACTGACGGGTGCTGAATGATTTAACTATCTATTCAGTGTCTCAATCCAGATACTGTAGAGAAAAAAAGTCACAAATGACTTAATTCACTGTATATACTTAACAGTCTCTTACAGAAAGAAAATTCATGAGGTTTTATCCTGTAAGGATTGACAATCAGGGACAAGTAAATTTAAATAGGATATTGGTGTGTTTCAAAGTCTGTTCCACTCATAAAAGTCACCCCACTTTCTCATCTACAGAATTCATCTTTGATCCTTATCTCCATTTATCATTCTAGTTCTTATAAAGTAACTTACATCCTAAGAAATATGTAGATAATTAATGTCAAGGTATTTTGTAATTTAGGTGTATTCTGTGTACAACCCTGTATTTTACTGCATGCCATAGGATAGATGTATTTTAAAGGACAAAGTCAGAAGTAGGTCACCATACATGCTGGTCCCTCCTATCCAGCATCCACATACCTAACATCTTTTCTGTGGCTTAGGAAGAAAGAAAATTTTGCATTCTCTTTGGTTCATTTTCAAAGACTCAGTCTCTAACTTGAGCACCTAAGTTGAAGATTTCCCCAATTACATTCTAAAAGAGACTTTCCCACTTTCCCCAACTTGGAAATGCTGATGCATATCTGACATTAATTAAAGGACTAATTTAATATCAAGTCTAAGAAAAACATGCCAGTTTCTAAATATTCAATCACAGTCTCTCTTCTCTGTTTATACCAGATAATAAAAGTCCTATAAATAACACATATGCAACAGTATGAGTAATTAAGGTCCCAAATTGGATGAATATATCTGAGGTCAAATGACAGAACTTGTGTGATCCAGTTGCTACTTACGTTTCAATACAGGATTTCTAACAGACGCCCTTACCAGGGCTGCCATGTCGGAGGCAGACACAGAGCAGTAAAAAGGTATTATCAATAAGGTAAACTCAGGTGTTAGGAACGTAAGAACTTCAAAATATTGTGGCAAATCTATTCTTTCTCATTATGACTCCCTGTGAGCCCCGACCTTTTATTTTCTCAAGACACCAAATGAAGTTATGCTGTGGGACAATCTTTTTGTACTTTGTAATAATTTGTCTCTGCCTACAGTGCCTTCTTATTGGACTCTGGGAAGAAAAGAGGCAGACACACCAGCAAGACATGAGAGTTGGACGTACAGAATTAAGGAGAGGTAAAAAGCCATGTAATAGAATGTAGATTAATAAAAGTTAAGTTGTAATGGAACAAGTCTAAGTTAAAGCTTTCATAATTAGTATGAAGTCTCTCTGTCATTACTTGTGGGCTGGCAGTCCCAATGAGAAAGAAATACCTTTAGTATGAACCTAAGAGTTGTCCAATAACTCTCTTGAAAGTATTATTGTGGTGTACTTTGAGTATAGTTAATTCAATTTGTATTCAAACTTCATACTCTATTTTTATCATAATTATATTTTAGTTTTTTATCAAAAAAGTTTGATTGAAGCTTTTCCCTCAATATTATGGACTCTTGAATACAACACTAACTAAGTACAGCAAACATTCAACAACTACCTTTTCTTTTTTTTTTTTGATTTTTTTTTTTTTGAGACAGGATTTCTTTGTAGCTTTGGAGCCTGTCCTGGAGCTAGGTCTTGTAGACCAGGATGGCCTAGAACTCACAGAGATTTACCTACCTCTGCCTCCTGAGTGCTGGGATTAAAGGTGTTAACTACCACCACCTGGCCTCAAATACTTATTGTTTTTATTTGCTTAAACTTGTGCTTCTTTATATGTGAAGTAGAAATTCCAGTTTCTCTAAAGGTTAACTTAGAATACACATAGTACATGGGAGAGCAACAAGGAAAAAAATCACTTACATACAGAGCTAGTATTCACACAGAACAACAGATGAAACGTCAGAGTAGCAGTACTAAACTGGAATATCCGAGGTTGACTTCTTCTCTGTATTCGTCATTCTGAGTGCTGTTTTTCAGATCTTGATCTTGCTAGATGGTCATTCTCCACTAATTTATCCTTTAGTACTGGATCTACCAATCACTTCAAATTGTACTTTAGCACGTTCTGAAAAGAAATTGAATTCCTCCATTCATTTTTTTTTCCTCAAATTTCTTTTCTCAAGCACATCAATCTGTTCTCACAATCTCCCCACACAATTGGGCTTCCTTCTCACTTTCTTATTCTTTATCATAAAATCTTTCTTGTTTTTTCTTTCTTTCTTTCATCATCAGGTTTTTTTTTTTGTCATAAGATCTATGTAGCCTACAATGATCTTAGATTAACCATGTAGTTGAGAGCAAAATTGAATCCCTGTTCTTCCTGCCTCTACCTACCACCTTCTGTAATTACAGCTATACGTTACCACACCCAAATCATATGCAAAATCTATTCCTTCATTGGTCAGGAGGGTTGATTCATTTGATATTGCTGGCTAAAATGTTCTTTTACTCCATCAGCACTCCAGGTGTGTCCTTCCAAAAGGTGCAAATTTCAAAGCACAAATTCCTTAACAGAGAAGGATTCTACTTTGGTCAAGATTATTCATATATCTCTGATCATCCAAACAAACTCCCACAACATCACCTTTATAGTTGAAGCAGTAGGAGTCCCTACTGTTTCTTTCTGCCTAAAGCATTGTGGTATATTGCCATTACTAATGAGTTACCAGGTGTAGTGTAGTATCAGAAAATGTAGCAATTCACTGACACTGAAGTTCAGAAACATCTTGGAAAATCGGCCATCTTGGAAGCTTCAATACCATAGCGTATAGGTTAACACTATGCAGAGAATAATTTTGGAAAGAATGGGCCTGAAGTTATATAAAAGATGAAGCTAATGCCTTCCTACCCATAATCCTCATGAGCAATAGAGTAGCACTCCCAGTGAGGAAACATTGTCTGAAGCATCATGGGAAGATATGAAGTGACAAAACCAGTCATTAGGAAGAACTTGGCAAATTTATAGTATTGCCAAAAGACAAGGACATTTTAAAAATGGCTACTTCAGTCACAAATTCTATGAAGTCTTGAAGTGGGGAAAAATAGCTAATTATGGCTGTAGGAGGAGAGGGTGACGCTTGTTCGTCTCAGCTGCCCAGAACCAAAATAACCACTCACAAACTATATTAATTAAATCACTACTTGGCCCATTAGCTCTAGCTTCTTATTGGCAACTCCTACATCTTAATTCAGCCCATTTCTATTAATCTGTGTATCACCACGAGGTCATTTCAGCGCCTCTACCTCTGGCCACGGATCCATGGCTCTCCTGACTCTGTCCTTGTTTCTCCCAGCATTTAGATCAGTCCTCCCCGCCTACCTAAGTTCTGCCCTATCAACAGGCCAAGGCAGTTTCTTTATCTATTAATGGTAATCACAGCTCACAGAGGGGACTCCCACATCAAATGGCAATTTTAGTTGATTAAAGAATATGAATTTTATTGAGAGTGGGCCTTCTCTATGATGTGGTTCTCCTCACATACTAGGTAAAACCCCTGTGTTCAAGTTTGATTGACACTGAGGTCTGATAAGGAATTAACTTCCTTCTGTTCTTAGGCTTCAGTCGGTGGATCATGGTGCTGACTCATGAAAGCAAAGATGTGTCTTTTCAGAGTTTTAAGAATAGTGAGAGTCTGAACAAGCGTCTTGATTACATATTGTCTGTAGGTCCTGGTTAACTATCCTGTCATTAGGATATTGCATTTCACATTAAAGATATTGTAATTGTAATGTAGACAGTGGAGTAGATAAATGGGCTATGAAATGATTACAGACACAAATTGAATGAAAACTGCAGAACTAAGTTCCCACAGATCTCAGCTGAAGACAGAAAGAGAGAGAGAGAGAGAGAATTCCCTTTGGGTGATATATGACTTAATTTGCCTTTACAATTTGGGCAATTTTAACAGTATCGTCCTTAGCTACTTACCTAAGCAAAAGCAGGACAGGATTTTAATTTAACATTCTAAAAATTAAATATTTCAGTGAGGTCTTAAGGTACAATATATTATGAAAGGACAGAAAACAATATATTATGAAAGGGCAGAAAATTGTGGTAAATGATAATAAGCATTTTTGTACAAGTCTCTATTGTGGTGCTCTGGTACACATTAAATTGACAATTTGAAAAATATTCTGTAGCTTATCATTGGACTGAATTACTGACTTAGATTTTGAATCTTAAATTATTGATATGTGACTTTGGAAAAGTAGGGTCATAAAAAAACTTCCAAAGAAACTTGGAAATTCATGTTTTTGAATCTCAGCTTTGTGGTAAAAATAAACAAAGAAATTTCCAATTGATGACATGTCTGAGTATTTCCAAGGGAAAGCTTTATCAGTCATTCTTTCTAATAGAACCTGAAGATCTCTAGCTCCCTGAAAAGGGTTTTTTTTTTCGCCCAAAATGTTCTATCTCAGCCTTCTTACCTCAATCTAGACCCTTGAGTTGAATCCTTTCTTTGAACTGACTCCAAAAATTGTACCCAGATTGAGAATAGTGTTTATTCCTCATCTTTTCCTTGTTCATTCCCTGAAATAACTTTCCCAGGATTTTGTTGCATATAGATATAGTGTTCCTCCCCTCTCCAAATTTAGGTATCACAAAACTATTGCTGATGTAATGTCGATGCTTTCTTCTTAAAAAGAGGGACATCCTCTAAACTTACGTAGATGTATTCTATCTGGTACATTGTAAGAAGTCAAAAGAATATAATATTTAATGTTAATATTCAGTTGAGGAAGGAAGAAAGAACAGATGTACATACAAGGCTGAAGATATCTAATCAGCATCTTCTACTCACCCAGGGCATGTGATCTTTGATATAACTGACATTTTTGAATAGAAGTTTTCTTATCTGTAGCATCGAGACAAATGTCTCCTCTAACTATCACAAAACCTTAGGAATACAGTCACAGCATCATTACCTGTAAGTTGCTACAGAATATTTTTTCTGGCATTATTATAGAAATTTTATTCTAACATTTTCAGGTTTTTCATTATTTCTTTGTTTAAAGTTCAATCTTGATAGAAAATCAAAATCAAACAACAGATAAAGTGCTTTCAGGATATAACCCATGTCTTGCAAGCATCAGCTGGGCCAACTATCCATGGAAGAGTAAGGGGTACCCACTAGGGGAGAAATTTCCCCTCTTCGTTTTTTTTGGTCTGTATTTTGTCAAATGGATATTGTATCAAACTGGCTTCTATATACTTGTCTTTGTACATATAGATTAGTGTAGCTTCCAGTCCTTGGCAGAGAAGCCTATTTCTTTGGTGGAAGGTAGTTAATACAGAGACTAGTTAAAGTACAAAACATCGGGCAACTGAAAAACTAAACTTTTAAAAAACAAATAACAAAGTAAGAAATAAGCTATAGAACTTAACAGAGTTCTCAGAATGTTCAATGTTAGTAAAATGTAAGTTAAAACTACTTTAGATTTCATCTTACCCAAGCTGGAGTGGCTAAGCCTAGGAAAACAAATAGTGAATGTGAGTGTGGTTTGAAGAAAGGGGAACCCTCATTCACGGTACAATTGCAAACTAGTACAGCAGCTACAGAAATCACTGTATATGTACCTCATAATACTAGAAATAGAAATGCCAAATTACCCAGCTATACAAAATGGACACGTACCTCAATATTATACAACCTATTACAGAGATACCAGCTCATGTGCTTACATTGATGCTTTGTACATAATAGGAAAAATTAAGAGCCTATGTGTTCATCTACTGATGAATTGCTATTTACAATTTGATACATATCCAAGGCTGAAATTTTGTATAGTTGTGTATTAGGAAATTTACATGAAAATGAATAGAACTGGAAATATTGATGCTGGATTAGGCATGTTATATGTTACCTCTCACATGTGTATGATCGTTTCTATTGTTAGGCTTTGTGTGTTTACAGAATAGCTGTAAAGCCAGGAACTTGAAAATGACCATTAGGGGCTAAGGTTTTAAGGGAGAAAGGATGGTAGAGCACAGGTAGTGTAGGGATGGAGAGGAGAATAATGAGGAAGACGTGAGGGTAGGCTAGAGGAGAGGGTGTGGGGAGATATCTAAAATAGAGTATGCTTGAAAATGTCATATGGAAATCTTACATCTTAGAATCTGATACATATATGTGTGTGTGTGTGTGTGTGTGTGTATGTGTGTGTGTGTGTGCGTGTAATCAGATGCCATAGGTTATTGAACAAAAAGTCCAAAGTCAGATATGAAGTACTAGTCTTTGAAGTGTTTTTTTTTGAGAGTCCAATAGGCTCACAGAATATTATATGCCATTACTATTGATCTTGTCTACTGTGGCGGTTGTAATGAAAACACACCATAGACTTGCATGCTCTGTCCCCAGTTGATATATCATTTGAATGGAAGTGTGACCTTGTTGAAATAGGTGAGGGCTTGTTGGACGAGATATGTCATTGGCGTTGGGCTCAGAGGTTTCATATACCAAGGTCAGCCAGATTCTCTCTCTCTCTCTCTCTCTCTCTCTTCTCTCTCTTTCTCTCTCTCCTTGCTGCTCACGATATAAAGCTCTTCACTACTTCACTACTTGACTACTTCCCCAGCGCCATGCCTTCCTTCATATTGTCACACTTTGCATCATATTGATAACGAACTAACCCTTGGAAACTGTAAGCAAGCCTCCAAATAAATGTTGTTTTAAAATAGAAGTTATTATGATCATGGTGTCTCTTCACAGACAGAAACACTAAGTAAGACAGTTACTGACCAGAACTTGATGGTAAGACCCTATGGCTGAAGCAACTACATATCACAGGACATGGACAAATTAAGCTGGTAATGATCTGGAAACTTCCTCTGTACCGGCTAACTTCCATATTATCTATTACGTAGGCTGCTCAGGAAACCCCATGCAAGAGAAGATGGAAAGATCACAGGAGTTAGAAGGGATGAATGACTCTAAGAAAGCACTGTTTTCTAGAGACAGCAGGACCTGTGAGTATGTAAACTCACAGAATCTGAAGCAGTATGCAGCCTGCACAGGTTCAAGCTAGATGGCATCTAAGCACTGAGACGAGGAAGTGTGCAAGGGCTACCACCCCTGACCAAGAAACAATCTACAGTTGACACCCACTTTCAGACAAAACAAATAGTTTTCTCCAGTGGATTCTCCCTGGGTATGTTAACTCCACTTAAGTGTAGGCCCTATGCCCAGCAATAGTTGGCCCACTTAAAACAATCTCAATAGTATTTTTGGATATTTTTGTCTTATCTTGCTTCCTCTGGCCATCTTTTGTCTTATTGGACTTCAGCTTATATATCATAGTCTCCAGTTTTTGTCTTTTTATTTATTTGTGTGCATGTGTTACTTTGGTTCTTTAATTTTTTAATTGTTTTTTTTTAACTTGCTTGCTTGCTTGCTTGGAGGAGTTGGCAGAGGGAAAATTATGATCAATATATATCACATGAAGTTTTTCAATAAATAATATATTTTTTCAATAAAGAATATATATATGAAATGGTACGAAACTTTTAAACTCCACTAAAGAGAGTCCCGCAACATAATAAAGTTATGCTTTCAGGAATCATTTCCAAATTCAGAAACAAAGGTTATAGTAGTCCATTTTGTTTAAGAGTTTCCAGGGGAAGTAAAAACATTTAAAGCAAAAGGAAAAATTTGTCAGTATGAGTCCTGAACTATGCTGTCTTCGATTGTGTATATGGATCACTCTATCTTTTACTTCAATTTTTCTTTCCTTCCAAACACTCAAAATTTAGAGCTAGAAATTTCAGACTTTTTAACACAATGTCCAGATTTTACTTGTAAAGATTTCATATCATAGGGTCACATGATCCTTTGGGTGAATGGTGAGCTGTAAGCCAGAGATGCGGTCGCTCAGTATCCTGCATGCCTGCAACTATGAGATAAGAGGTAACTATACATTGTCACTGTGCAGGCAACAGAGAAGAAAAACGTCCTTAAGTTATTTCTTGAGATTATAATATAACCACACCACTTCCCTTTTCATTTTGTTCTTCTAAATTGTCTCAAATACCCCTTCTTGTTCTCTTTAAGATTCATGCCCACCATTTTCATTAATGCTGTTATATAGATGGATGTATATGTATCTATATAGACATTCCTAAATTCATTCTGCTCAGTCTGTATGTCACCTATTCAACCTAAGTTAGAAACTTTTCTGAACTTGGAATCAACAATTTTAAAAGGTAACCTGTGAGATTGAATACCTATCTGATTCAGAAACACGAACAACTCATAATATCCCTGAACTATTGTGACGAGCCTCAAGAGACCCTTTGTGTACTGAGCACAGTGCTAAGGGCAGTATGGCAAGGATGGGTGGTAACAGCAAACACTTTCCCCTTCCCACCATGGAACTTTTCATGTTGTTCAGAAAGACCAGATGTTGAATTTTTAACCATAGAAAACCTTTAAATAGTAATAAATTTTTCTGTCTCTATTATGTATAGGATATTTTAATATCAAATTTATAGACTATGTAAGACAAAAAATTGGATTGTTGTCATTGTTCATATTTTTAATGAGTAAACGACTTCATGGGATATATGTAACACTGCTTTTTTTATTGACCTAATTATAAATAAAGACTTTTTTAAAGTCAACTCAACTTGCAGACTGAATCAAGAAACAATGTTTGAGCAAATATGAAGTTTCTTCAGTTCTTCCTCTAGTATAAAGTTGGGTGGAGGAGGCAGGACAAACTCTGAATGAGACAAAATCTGAGTATAGCAGGGATTGAAGCAGGCTGGAAACTTTTACATATTTTAGAACGAACCCTTTTTCCATTTCCCTTTTTGTTGTTTTGTCTTATCTGCCATAAACCTTTGGTGATCTCCCGCAGCTGCATTCTTACTTCAAAGCAGTCCTTGTTCACAAATGACTTATTTTGCCATCCCTAAAATAAAGCTCACCCACTCTGTACAACTCAACTCGTTGTTCTAAAAAGGTAATAAGGTTGAGAGGACTCTTTCACATGTGTTTACTTTTAAAATGTAACCTTTATTCTTTTTCCTTAATTACTAAAGTAACTTGTGCTTATTGTATAAAGCAAGAAAAAATACTAAGAAGAAAGCAAAAAATCTCTGAAGCTTGTTGTCTATCTGCACTTCTAAGCAATATTTAACAGATGTATTCAGTCAGTGGAGATGTACTGGGGGTCTGAACTTTTAGCAAGGGTTTGAGATAGAAAGTTAAAAGGGTTTGAAAGGAGGTAGACCTGATCCTGATCTCAAGTATCTTACAACATAGTTATCCAATTTCTTTCATTATTAATGAAATAAAGATTGGTAAATGCTGTAAACTACAAATGGAGAGTGAAGTTCTAGCTCTTATGAATTCTACTTTCAAGATTCAGAAATAAAAATCTAGCTTTGAAGCCACAGAGCAGGGTGGTTCCAACATGGTGTCCAATTTTTTATCCAGAACTTCCCATTCCTGGAATAAACCCAACAGAAACAGGAAAACATTACTGTTAGAAGTTATGCATCCACTTCTCTGAAAACTACTTTAAGTATTAAATATACCACTTCAACTCTTGTTTCTGTTTTCCATAAATTATGCAAAATTTATCAACTAATTTTTTTTGCAGTCTGTGTGCTAACAATTGTGGACAGTTAGATAATCATCACAACAATTAAAATATAGAAATTTCATAAATGTCCCCCTCCCCAGTTCCCTTCTGCTACATTTTTCTGCAGTCTTTGATAACTATGGAATAATTCTCGGTTCCCATCATTCTGCCCTTTTCTCTGGTATTGTTCACTTACCATGGTGCCTGAGATGCATCTTTGCTGGGGTTTGTTCTTAAATATATCATTAATGGACATCTTCAGTTTACACAGCAGAAATCCAAGACATTGGCAACATTTTATAGAGTAATTCTACAAAGGTGATTCCAGTGGTTTCAAAGAAAATGGCACCCACAGGGAGTGGCTTTATTAGAAGATGTGGCCTGATTAGAGCAAATGTGTCCCTGTAGGGGGCAGGCTTTTGGGTTTCCTATGCCCAAGCTACTCTTAGCATGGCACATAGTTGCTTCTGCTGCCTCTAAATCAAGAAGTAGAACTCTTAGCTCCTTCTGCACACTGCACACTACCATGTTTCCCACCAAGATGATAACGCACTAAACTTCTGAACTGTGAGCCAGCCCCAATTAAATGTTTTCCTTTATAAAAGTTTCCCAGGGCATGATGTCTCTTAACTAATAGAAACCTTAACAAAGACAAAATTATTCATTGAATGTCCCGACTCTTTAGGACAAACCTGGAAGACCAATAAGGTCAATACTATCTTCATTATTTTATGCCAACAGAAACACTACCAACTTGGATTGAAATGAATAGAGAGGGTACAAAGCTTTAGAAAATGCTCCTAACTCCCGCTGGGATTCTGACATGCAACAGCTGGGCAGCAGAGGAGGGTTGACATGGTGACGCACAACTGGTCAAGGTACAGAGAGTGAAAGATGATGGAGTGCTCATCCACACACAGAACATCATTATCACTCTCCCTCCACCCAAGACTCAAGGACCATTTTGACATTTTAAAAAGCTTTACCCTGTCCATTAAAAAGCAAATGAAAACTGATTATGTTTATATTTTACATTAAATTGTAGATAATTGACATGACTTTGGTATATATTCTTCTAAT
This sequence comes from Myodes glareolus, assembly GCF_982192425.1. Taxonomy (NCBI): domain Eukaryota; kingdom Metazoa; phylum Chordata; class Mammalia; order Rodentia; family Cricetidae; genus Myodes; species Myodes glareolus. Next base: position 15,710,513 of record NC_142038.1, on the reverse strand, counting down.
CTCAGGATGTTTTCCTTCATGTCATTTCCTGGTAAGATTTGGAGTATATATGAGTGTTTAGATAATGCTTTCATCTGCAAAATGCCTCCACTTATGTTACAGAAAGTAATTCATCTTCTTCCTGTTTATTCTTGCAAGTTCACTAAATTATATTAAATATATTTATATTTATATATATACTTTGCCCTGGTTGGAGAGCTTTGAATGAAGATGAAGTGCTTTATTTCAATGAGCTTTAATGACCTCTCTCTGTGTGTGATCATATCATTTCCCCTTTTTCTCCCAACCTCTCCTGTGTACCACCAACTCTGGTCATATTCACATTCAAGCACTCTTTTCCTTTAATTGGTGGTGGTAGTGATTCATTCTTCTCTCTCTCTCTCTCTCTCTCTCTCTCTCTCTCTCTCTCTTCCTCTCTCTCTCTCTCTCTCTCTTCCTCTCTCTCTCTCTCTCTCTCTCTCTCTCTCTCTCTCTCTCTCTCTCTGTGTGTGTGTGTATTTTCATATTTCTTAACACTTGCCTTCAAGGAGGAATGCATTGACTTTCATATTATTAAATTACTAAAGACAGGTATTTCTGCTTCCAACTGTGGGAGCTGATCCTTTAGGAGTCCTTAGCTGACAAAATGTCTTTGCTGGATGAGAATCTTCATCCAGTCTCTAGTAAGCCATATTTTCAAGTGTAACCAAAATGTTCTTTCTTTTCCAGGAGCCCAAAGCTGGTTTCTCTAAGACCACATTATCAATGTATTTCTGGTTTCTCTCCAAGGGCACCAGAGCAGGCCTTAATTGACTCTTATTCTGTATCTCTATTGTCCAGAATAAACACTTAAGATTCTATAGTGGATAATTTGGAATCCCGTACCACAGGGCCATAGGAATTGAATAAGTTGTTTCTCAATCACAAATGACAGCATTCATGTTTACTTCCTACTCACTGTCTTAAACACCACCCACCAGTATAGTGACACAAAGTCACGTCCTTGATTTCTCTTTACTTTTGTTCTTCCTGACGAACTCTGTTGCTCCCACATGTGGCTTGGTGGATGATAATACATTCCTCATCTGAACTATGAACCACCAATGCCTCATGAAAAGGCAAGTATCTCTCTGACCATTGTCTTACTGTACCTTACTGGAACAAATCCAGAGTACATTTTAGATTCTGTCCTTTTGATTTTCCCTGTGCTTTAGGAATTCCATTACCTGTCCATCTTGTATTATCTATCTTTGCTTTGCATGTAAGTTTTGATGGCAGTGGAATTATCTGTTTATTTGATGGTAATTGGCACATTATTTTATGTTTTGTTTGTTGATAGCCTATACTTCCTCTGTAACTATTCTAAGCCTTGATGTCAGGAAATGACATTATTCTTTAGAAATTGCCAAGGAAATGGCAAGTTACATGACAAAAGGTTAGTTACAGTATTTTCACAGCATGGCCTTCTCTGAATACTTAAGTATTGCCAAGAAAAAATGAGCCACTATTAATTTCTGTTAGACCTAGAGTCTTGTGATGATGTGATGACCTTTTATTTCACATTTAGATCTAGTTGCCTAGTCTAACTCATTCTGTCCAGCAGCTTTCCCAGCTTAAGTTTTATGTCTTTCCTCTATGGAGTTTGGTCTATACATTTTCTCCATTTGTAATCTAGCCTTCATGGCCACTACCATGTTCACATCCAAATTTATACCTGAAGTCTCATATTTTGAATTTAAGTTATACTCTAATAGAAATTCTAGAATCTTAACAAAAATTAGACTTAAATAAACATGCCTGGGAATTGGAGTTAGGTAATTTACATAGTAGCATGCCCTAAGTAACCACTAAGCGTGAATCTGTATATTACACCCTATAGTATATATAAGGCTTATATATTCACATTATGTCCTAGTTAGTATAATTACCTGGCATAAGTGAGAAGGAAACATGGAACACCCAATATACCCGCTTAGGAGTTTATTAGAGGTGACATGCACAGGCCTGGGAAGTCAGTGTGTAGAGAGAGAGAGCTGCCTAGCACATGCACACAGGGGGTTGACATGACTATGTCATACTCAGATGACAGGGCATAGCTCAGTCATATGTGGATCATGGAAGGGGAGGCTTTAACATCCCCGGGAGTCATTAGCAACTTCTGCCTGAGGGCTTGTCTGCACGTGCATGACCTCTAGAACCCAGAAGTGGATGAAATCATCACTGTTAGGGGGTGGTAGTGTGAATAAGAATGGGAGTGGCAGTTTAGCTTGTACCATGGTGACATAAAACTAGACAGCACAAACATAGACCTGCTCCGTATGTAAATAATTAAGGTAAAATCACTCACTCAAGATGGGCAGGTACTCCTGCCATTTCTCCAAAATATTAGACTGAAAACAAAGCTGAGACTGGAGGCATACTTGTCATCTCTTTTTCTAGTGAAAAGCCATGACTTTAGAATTAACTATGGGTAACATGGACTTCTGGCTACAGAAATGGTGTCAAAGCAATGGGGATGCTATATTTCTTTTATTTCTTCCTTTTCTCTTTTTCCTTTCTTTCTTTTTTCTTTTTCTTTTTTTTTAAGGATCATGGACTTACACACAACTAAGTACTTGTAGCAAACAATATCACTTTTTTTCATTAGACCTGAGGAGAATATTATTTTCTAGGAGAGTTGCAAACATGATAAACTATGGAGTTTTCCACTGAAACTTGAGAAATAAAAAAGAGGAAAATTCTCAGCTTGCCCTAACAAATACTGCCCCTTTGGGTTATTAGCTATAAATTAGGAAGAAAAAGAAAAACCAATGTAAGAAGTGCCAAACAGTTCATTAAAAAAAATCACATCACAGGGCTAATGTAAAAACTTTAGAACATCTTTAGCAGTAAACAAAATGAAATTGAGATGGTTAACATGGTGAGATCCCAACCAATATTTGCAAACCACTAGTGCTTTTCAAAAATGTTGGGAAACTGTGGTAGAATGAGGATATATCTTGCTTGAATGGTTGGTTGAAGATGTAGTGGAAACAGGTCCAGTACAACATTTCAAAAAAGGCAAACCTTGACCCTTAGAAAGCCAGTTCAGAAGCAACACTGTCAAACATGGGGATAAGGATTTATAAAAGCCAGCTATTGTAATACTGTTGGCCAAAGACTGGAGTCCCTCTTGGAGAATTGGAAAGAATTTCAGGAGTTAAAACAACATGAAGATTCTATAATAGGATAAACAGAAGCAGAAGAAATAACCTAAAACCAATATAATGAGCTCATGATGGAAGGATGCACAATCAATGACAACTGGATGTTGACATTGAGGGTCTGCAAAGGCTGTCTTTGAAAGCTCTCATTCTGGAAGGTAGTAGACTTTTGAAAATTCTCTATGGTAAATTTCTGAATCCATAAAAGAGTGGGTGGAAGGAACAACTTAGGAGACAATGAAATTTAAAGCATAAATTGGGCTTTTGTGAAAATTTGAGCTTAACACCGAAAAATGTGAAGATAAAGTTCTCATTATGGGGGATATTATACCAGAACCAAATGATATCAATCAAGAAAAGTAGTCAAACTCAGAAAATAATATAAAATGAGAGCCAAATTTCTGTTTTAGGTAAATGATGCGTTTGGTAGTGTTCAGTACATTCTATGTTATTTTTTAATTACCCTAAAATGTATTTGTTGACTAGCTGAAATTCACGTTTAATCTGACAACTCTACCATTAGACTACGAAAGGATTGCTTTCATAGTCAAATATTTTCAACTTTCTACTACCATGTTAGCATGTTCAATATATATTTAAATTGTTCTGAATATTAGTATACACAGCAGTCATACATTTATGTTGCTAAGAATATGTTGAAGACTGAAAGCCGGTCAGGGAATACTCTGAAGAAAGGTGAAAGGAATAAGAACTGCACTGTATCCTCCTCCGCTAAGAACCAGCAACCTTGGGAGTCATAGTTGTCTTTCTGTGGGTAAGGACCCGTAGAAAGTCAATGGAATAGTCAGCTAGCTTTCAAGCTACAACTGGGGCTTGTATGATAGTAGAAAAGAAATCAGAAAACATTGGAGGGAAGTTGAGCTGGAGACACAGCTCAGTGCTTCAGTTATCTTAGCTAACTGAAGGCCTTGAGTTCCCTGCTCAGCACTACGAAAGAAGAAGGAAAATGACTACAAGAATAATCTCTATTCTCCTCTTCTGTGTTGTCAAATACTGAGCATAAGACAACTTTGCCTAACTCATGTGTTCACAGATTTACCTCTTCTCTGTGTTCACAGATTGTCTTCCCAATAAAGAGAACTTTATCTATTGCACAAGCTGATGAGAAAGGCTTGTTTCTAGGTCAATAATACAAACAAGTGTCCAAATACAATATCTCCTTTTACTTCATTATTAAATATCATAAGAGTCAGAATTGAGATTTGCTGAGGTCAAAATATGTTTTTTCTCAGACTTAGTATAATTTAAAAAATGAAAATGGATAGGTGTAGTGATGTATGTCTTTAATCCTAGCACTCAGGAAGCAGAGGCAGGGGATTCCTGTGAGATCATGGCCACGTTGGTCTAGTTAGTGACTTTCAGGACAGTCTGAGATACACAATGAGACCCCATCTATAAAAATTGGGTAAAATAATTCATGGATACTTTTGTATTTATCAATTATTGAAGAAATAAAATCTTGTACTTGCTGATTTCATTAGCATGTTATTACTATTACTAAATTTACCCACTTCATTTTGTAAACTGTGGCTTATAACATAAGTTCTTACAGGAAAATGCTGCCTGTTAATCCTCTTCCTAGGCTATTCCAGTACGAGATAAGTTATTTCAAAAGTGACCTAATTGATTTTTGTAGTTTAGCTGGTCATAAAGTCGGGTCCAGAAAGACTAAATGTCTATTCAAGGCCATTCTACTGATAGACTAGTGGACTTTCCATGTCAATTCATGATGAACTTGAAAAATTGTCTAAAATATGCATGGATCTTTAAAGATGAACACAAATGCCCGACTTCTCTTGGAGGTCTCACATTAAAAAGCCCTGCTTTGTTCTCTTTGCCTTTGCACAGCAATGATAGATAATTTACCAAGACAAAAATGTATTTAACATGCTCTTATAATATTTATCATTTCATTGTGAATAGGATCGCTTTAGTGAAATGTAATACTATCAAAAGCATTTTTTCTTTAAAAAAAATCATTCTAGAACAGTTTTGACATTTGGCCTCATATAAAAAGTACGTGGGACTAACCCTAATCTGTCAAGCTCGGGAAAATCATTCCTTCTCCATCCATACCTATACCTTATGACGGTGGCCAGTTCAAAATAAAATTGTTCCACACTGTCCTCATATCATCCACCCTTGATTTAATACTAGACACTTTCTGACACTAGTTGCATACTTCCTCTGCCATAATATTATTAAATCTCATCTGCTTTGAGACCACCATGCCTACTTCAGGTCTTCTTCAACTGTTCACATGGTCTCAGCTGGTGCTGAATTTAATATTGCTTTATGTAAAGGTGTTTTTCTCTATTAATGACATCAGTGCACAGATCCTATACCTTCTGCTTCTAGGGAGCAGGAATTTAGAAGCATATAAATGTAATCAAAAGGTATCATCTTTGATAACAGAGGTATTACCCAATTACAAGCTCAGGGCTTCAGAAGTTTCATTTCAAACCAATATCTACTCCTTAATTAAAATGATCCCATGTGCATTTTCTCATTTAATAGAGTAACATGAAATATTAATTACTTATATTGGAAGTAAACAACTGAAAGCTAATAAATTCACAAATTCAATTACTATAAAAACTATCAAATGTCTTTTTGTTTAATTGCTATGGATTCTTCTTTAGACATCATGATGGAATTAATAGAACATTCTCGTAATCAATAGAGATTGATTAATTGATCAATCTGTAGAACATGGTTAGATTCTTTAACATCCAGACATTATTATTTATGCCCTAGCTGTATCCAAGCAAGTTCCTATCACACAGATATGGGAGGCATAGAGCCAGGGTAGAGGGAGGAGGTTTGGACATCATCCAAAGTTCAGAGTGGGGTGATGTGGTTTTGCATATATATGGAGCATGTCACCCTTGAAGGGTAAGCATTATGCTGCTCATTAATATATTATCAAGGTCTCTTCATAAGTGGAAAAAAATCCACAGTCATCCTTCACGGATGAGCTATTGCCTTATTCCTACGGATATGTTAAAAATTAATGCTATATCACTTTATGTTTTTTGGTACATGCCAGTACTTCAAAACACAAAATGATAGATTTTAGCACAAAATTATGCTTAAAGTACAATAAAAAATAAAGATCTGCAAAGTAAATACAACCCTCTCACTTGTCCCCTCGGAGCTTCCTCCTGCAGTCCAAGCACCTGCATTTCTTAGCTCTCTGTTTCTCACTACGGTTTGATTTATATCCCCTGTGGGATTCATAAACTCTTAGAAAGCAGATCTATTTTCGAGGCAGGAGAGTACTAATGTCATCTTCACAAATTTTCTGCGTTGCAAGTTTACAAAGCAACCAGTCCATTCCTTCAAGTGTGCAATCATAGCTCCCTGCAGCCTTGTGGAAAGACATGTGAGCCACTGTTTCCGTAACACGCTTGAAATGTAGGACAAGGAGGTAGGAGTGGGTCGGACCCACTGACCCAGTGACTGAGGAGTAGCATTGGAATAATGGGCTTGGATATGTTTGGATAAAGGTTATATGCTTCGAGGAACAACAGTGCCCCTCGCAACCCTATGTAGTCTTTTTCTTTTTTCTTTTTTTTCCCTGAAAATAGTTGTTTTTCTCATATGATATATTCGGATCATGTTTCCCCTCTCTCATCTTCTCCCAGATCATCCTCCCCCATTTCTGTTCATCCAACTCCAAATCTTCTTTCTTCTTTTCAAAGAAATAAATGAAAAATTTTAAAAAATAAGCAAGAATTTTTTTTTTCTCTAGCTGGAACAGCCTAATGCCTATTGATGGAAACAATGTTTTCCTGTTCCTTGGGTTTTAGGTTAAATAGTATTTCTATGAAATCAATCATGGGGTATTTATACGCATCCATTTGTTCTTTCTGTTCTGTTGTCAAAATACTTACTAAAATCAGATATTTTATAACTATTTGTTTATACCTCTGAACTGGGATTGCAGGAAAATGTGTTATTGGTCATTGGATTTCTTCTATCCAAATAGCTCTTTAACACATAGGAGCTTCAAAATAAATGAATAAATATGAGGAAAAATACATTGTATTCTATATTGAAGGACTATTACAAATTTAAATTTTATATACTTATGATCTTTAACTTGGTGTTTGGAGTACATGTATTGAGCAAAAAAATCACACGGCTACATACAAACATTACTTCAGAAAGTTACCATTTTCATTTGACATTTAATCTTTGTACTATCAAATTGAAAGTTTGCAATAAAAAAAACTTCTATCAGCCTGTAAAAGTAAACTTTATACATCTGATGGATTCCCTCTGTTTAGCGTCACCCTAGTCTCTAGCTATTACCATTTACTGCTCCTATGATTTTGAAGTCTTTACATTTTAGCTAGTTCCAAGATTATAGTCTTATATCTTTCTCTGTATGTTACTCCATGTATCATGCTATTCAGTTTTACTTGTGTTGTTACAAATGACAGGCTTTCCTGCTTTTGTAAAACTAAATGGTTTTCACTGTGTCCACATTTCTTTTCCTATGCATCTCACATCAGACTCCCCTGTGAATTGTTGGAAGTGGGTTATGAAGAAGCCACAGGAAAAAAAAATGTTACCTATTTAGTGACATCGGGGAAGCTTTTAGCTTCAAGTTATAAAACATCCCAATGAGAAATGATTCGGCCTGGCTCAAGATGCATCTCTGGGGTAGTGGGTTTGCCTAGTTGAGCACATAAGGGGTCTTGGTGTCAATTCCTACTGCTGAAAGCCCACAAATGAACAAGAAAAACGAATAAATAAAGGTGGGAAAGGGACAACAGAAAAGAAGGAAGAAAGAGGGAAGAAGGAAGAGGGAGTGAGGAAGGAAGGAGGAGGAAGCGAAGGAGGAAGGAAGGAAGAAAGGAAGAAGAAAGAGGAAATAGGGAAGAAAGGAGGGAGAGGAAGAAGGAAGAAAGGAAGGAAGGAAGAAAAAAAGAAAGGAAGGAAAGAAGGAAGGGAGGTAGAAGAGAAGAACAGGATAGAAGGGAAAGAACGGAAGAAAGAAAGAGTAAAAAACAAAAGAAGTTTGTATCTGATTCAAACTGTCCAGAGATGAGTTCCAAACTGAAAGACCGTGGCACAGGTTGACAGGAAGGACTCTCACGTCATAGTCTGCTTTACTACACATCTACTTCAGTAAAATCCAAACATAGTGACCCCAATCCCCATTCTCACATTCAGACTAGACATCTGCTAAAATAATTATCCAAATAAAATAGTAAACTATAGACAAACAGAAGGTACCAGGAACTGTTTTACTAATACATGAGAAAAACACTATCAGGTAGTGAAAGTTTAACCAACTCAATCAACTCCTACACTTAGAGGAACCTCCAAAGTAGGAGAAAATACTGTAGACTTTGTTAGCTATTCTAACAGTAATACCATTGATGGATTCATAAAACCCACTCCTTATAGCTGTAGAGGTTGGGAAGTTTGAGATGAATAAACTGGGTAGTTCAGTTTCTGAGAAGCCTGCCTTCCTGGTTTGCAACACTGAGGAGAATGAAGTCTCAAGTGTCTTCATTTCCTCTTAGGGACACAAACCCCATCATAGAAGTTCTATCTCCATGGAGGTGAACTTTTCTGTCTAGATCACCCATCAGCTCTGTACTACCAGCTGATCCACAAGTAACTACAAAGAAACTTATTATTAATTCTAAATGATTGACCAATAGTTTAGGCTTGATTCTAGCTAGCTCTTATAATTTTAACTAACCCATTTCTATTAATCTATGTGTTGCCCTGAGTCTCATTTACCTCATTTATGTACTTCCCATTTTGATAGCTCTGCATCTCATAGAACCCCCTCTTACTCCACCATTCTTGCCAGCATCTCTCTGCCCCCAAAATCATGTCTAACCAACAGCCAATCATATTTTTATTAATAGTGAGAGCAACACATCTTCACAGTATACGGAAGAATTATTCCACAGTATTTCCCCATTTTGTCAAATTAAAAAGGAAAATTTTAACTTAACATAGTAAAATTATGTACAGCAAAAACAATTATCAAGTTAGAATTACTATTAAAATATTCAGTCTATTTGTATTTGGCAAAATTAGAGAAAATATTTTATTTTTTTTCTTATCTTTGCGAGTCGAAAGTTTTATAGCTAATCTACTTTTTGCCATAACTAAGAAAAACTTTAAGTCTAATTATTTATTCTTTAACTCCATCAAAGACCCCAGAAAGATATAAAGTTATCTACCAACAGAGACAACTGGCTGCTTGGACAGTCACCCCAAGCTCTTTTGTAATGTTGGGGCATCCATCTTTAACCTATAGGCCTAGTATATTTGACAGACTTTTCTGAGAAACAGAGAACTTTGAGGGCTGTCCTACCTTGTCCTGGCAAAATTTGGCATTCCCCTTCTTTTTTTGCATTCTACTGGTCCAGTTTGGCCAGTATACTGTCAGAAATTGAGGTAAGGGCAGTTTCTTTCCCAGTAGCTACCTTTTGCCACAAAGAAATAAAGCTCCATATGGAGGTACTTTGATGCCCATCATCTTCTTTAAAGTAGACTGATGCTGTTAGGAGCAGATGTGTCTTACTGTCACGAAACATATTAAATTCCATATTCTGTATGTCTTTGATGTATTTAAAGACATCTAACTCACTGAATATATATGTTTTAACTTGAAACCCACCTAATATGACTACATGTTTGATTATTATAGATGATTAACTACTAGCCTGTATTTTTAATTATACAATACATTTTTAAATGAGTTGTAGAATCACAATATTATAGATGTAGAAAAATAACATACATAATAACAAAATTAACTTTAAATTTGTATCAGTAAACCAAATGCCAAACCAATGTAAAATATTTTAAGATTAATAGTTCTGTTTTGGACTAAAGATTTAATAATGTACCACTTTTCCTATAATTTCTGCAATTATAACCCTTGTTTTTCCTTTAGAAAGAGATCTTTGAATTTAACTTTTTTTGTTTAGCTTTATTTTACTATGACCAATAACAACTTGTAATCGTGCCCCCACAAACAATGACTAGCATCTTTAATCCACTGAAGAACCAAAACTCACCCATACCCCATCTCTTGGGAATGTTGCATTTAATATGTTTGATAAATTAAGGATTTTCAAGATAGTAAGATACAAATGCTCCTGGCAGCACCAATATACTTCAGATGAGACGATATGCATTGAAGAACTTCCATATCTCCATGAATTCACCCACACCTGATTGCACTGCAAAGTCAAACAGAGGATTTTTGCAAGGACTCAAACAATTACTCTATAGCACAATGAGAAACAGGCTTCCTGTTTTCATTAGATTTTCTAAATAAGAATAAATTATTTTAATTATCATCTTAGTTAAAGAATATTTGAAAAACCTCAATAGCAACATTTTTTTTTTCAGAAAAGCGTTTATTACCTCTGAGCTTTTAGGAGAATACCAGAAAACCTCAAAACTGTACCAGACTTGTAAGACAAAACCAAGGAAGGAAACACCACTTCCACAGATAGTGATGTTGAGCATGAACCTGCTGACAGACAAGAATTAGGAGAAACCCAGAGTGGGTGGAGACAAAGCAAGCAGAAGAGGCAAGAGGGGCAGGTAGTGTATAGAGTATAGTGTTTGTGGGGAGTCTGCTAAAGGTCTTTTATAGATGGGTACTTGTTATCAAGGCCACTTTAGACATGCAAACTCATCGTCCTTATTTTGATGTGGAAGTGAATACTGGTCACCTGAGGAAAGCAACTGCTGTATTGTGTGGAAGGAAAAATTACTGGATCTTTTCAGTTGCTTATATTCACATTAAAACTAGGCAGAGCCAATAAGGTAATAGAAGTATAATAATTCATGGGGTCAAAATGACAGTTATACTGTATTTTTAAGAACTCTAAAAATACTGTAGGTGAAAAGGACAGTCCCTTTGGCTAATCTAGAGGAACCATACTTCTTTTCTGAAGGGCAAGAAATTAATGTTTGAGCATCTACTGTTCTTTGTACTTAGGCCAGTACTGAAAAAGACAGAATTCCCTTAATAGAGCAAGCAATGAAAACAGTAGGTGCCTAATGAGTGGCTACCCTACCACACAGGCTATGAGAAAACACACACACAGACACACACACACACACACACACACACACACACACACACACACACAAAGTGAGCAGTATACTTCCATTCCCAAAGAAAAACAAATTTGAGATCTTCAAAACATGTAGCCACTAGGAAGCCCTAATAAACCTCATGGTAGTGACCATTCGTAACATGTAATTACAGAGAACACTGATGTCATCATACGTGGCTTCTTTTGGGGTGAGATCCAAAAAAAAAAAAAATGAGGTTACAAACAGACAAACACATTAAGTTTTGGTCACTTCTTACTAATGTGCTTTCTCTTTAACAGGAGCTCTAAGAATGGTAAAGTCACATCCATTCCTGAAATAAAGAAATAACAACAATCTAACCAATTTGTACCATTCTCCTCTCACTATTAGAGTATTTTAAAATTAAAAAAAAAACAATAAAACTAAGAGTGCTGTGACAAGTGCTGCTTGTCATTAATGGGAGTTCGTTCATCAAGGTCACTCTGCTTAAATACCCTAACCCTAGGAGAAATGGCGTGCTCAGGGTGACAGAGGCAGAAAATGCATCTCAAGACTCTGTTCAGCCCAGAAAACTCTGATGCAAATTATTTTTTCAGTTTAATAAGCACATCACGTGCAAATGTACCAAACACATAAATATAACAAAGTTATAATCACTGAGTTCAATGTCAAGCACCATTTAAATCTACTGATTAAATCAAGTTAATGATTGTAAACCCTTTTTATGATAGCCCTATATAAAGAAGAAAGGAAAATTGAGGGGAAAGCTGTACTTGAAGGAAATGAAATCTATTATTTACATTAATTTCATTAATGAAATTTCCAAGAACATCTGTGTAATCTAACATTTTCTCATTAAGAGAATAAAACCATCCTTCCTCCCCAACTTCTTTTTATTAAAACCACAGAATCAGTGTAGTGGGCTGATTCTGATTATATATTATTGTAGTGTATAAACTGAGGTCCTGAGCAAAATGTTATTGGTAAAAACTTTCATTATTCCATGGTGCAAGAGTCTATATCTACCATCTAAGTGGTTCATAATGTAATTTCAGAAGATATAGTGTACCTTAGGAAGTTTATGATTCCATATGCTGGGATTTTGAACCAACAATAACTCCTTCAACTTTTTGCTCATGCTTGAATAAACACTCAATTTCAGCAAAGATTAAGATCACTATCAGCTTGGAGTGAAATCACAGGGCTTTCATAGAGCATCAGTGGTAAGACAATGTCAGCCAGGTACAAAATGTAAAAACAAAACATGAGGAAAAAAAACTTTTCAAACTAAACAAAGAAACAACCAGAAAACAACACGGTTACATATTTGATTAACTTCTCACTAGATATTCATGGGTTTTAAAAATTTTAGCGAAAATAATCATATCTGCCATCTAGAGTATTTTACTCAAGAAATTCCTTTCTCTTTTGCAGTCCTAATGTAAATCATCACTACTGACTAAACTGACTAAGTGAAGATCTAAGAGGCATGGACAATTGTTTTTGAGGGTGATAAAAAAAATCAGATCATGAATATGACACTGACCTAGAGAAAAGAATATAGTGCAAATAGAAAATTTAAAATTGAAACATTTGATTTTTTTGGCTATTTTCCTTGTTTTGTGGGGACAGAATATCTAAGAAACTGTGCATGTTGTATATCATGATCATTCTGGTACCAACATTTATGGATGATGCAATATTTACTTATTTATTTTATTCAAACTGAAAGATATTTATTAAGAGCTAGTTATGTTCAGGTTTTATGCTATTAGATGTGGGTGTGTCAAAACAGGAAATTTCTTATCTGAAGCTCAGATTACAGAAACTCTTACACATCAATAGACTCTCCCTTCCATAACTGGATGCTTGCTTCTTAGACTGAGGTATTGTCACTGCAACTGTCTTTCCTTTTCCTTAATAAAAATAACTTATCCTGTGTTGCCTTTTCTTGTTAGAAAAGCAATACAAACACGACTTAATGCAACAGTCCTGTTGCTGCTTCTGTCTCATAGCTACAAGCACGTAAATCTGATTCATGAAAAAGGTTTTCTAAACTCTTCCAAGTCGAATACTCACTACTTTAGAAATATGGATCTGTGAATGTTACTACACGGATGTGGTCATGTGACTGTTGTACAAAGGACCTGCATGATCAGTTACATCAGTCCCCAGGGGCTGTTTGTTGTTTGTCTCTGCATCTAACACAATCATTCTGACCTCACTGGAAAGCACTGATTCACCCGCCACTTCTGTTTTTCCCTCCAGGGCATCACAAGTGGAATCACGTGATAAACAAACTTTGAGATTGCTCATTTCACTTGCCCTAAAGACTCCAAGGTGATCTGTGTTGTACATATCAATCACCCAATCCTTTTCAACAATTTTAATTAAATTAGTTATATCACTTTCCCGTTTCTTTTTCTCTTCTCCTGACCTCCCATGTGCCCTCTCTTCAAACCTTCAGAGCCTCCTCTCCCATTATTGGCCTTTTTTCCTTTTATTATTAAACCCAAATATGTCAGTACAGCAAATTATATCTATTTGGGATTTTTCTGTATATATGGTTTCAGAGATGATCACTTTGTATTGGTTAACCAGTAAGAGGACTGACTCATCTTTAGGTGAGGTTATTTTGCCTCTGCCATTCTTTTTTTTTTTTTTTTTTTTTTTTTTTTTTTTTTTTGCAGAGGTAGATTTCATAATTTAGGGAACCATAGTTACCTCATCCATCTGTTCATTAAATAATATTGAGATGGCTTCAATATGAGAGTAATTATAAGGAATATTGCTCTGTGATGTTATTTATGATATTCGCATATATATTTTGTTGTACAAACACAGGGTGTGTGTTTCACTTTATAAAATGTCAGAACACTTTCTAGAATAGATGTAAGAGTCGCATTCCTCCAAAGTGATATGCAAAAATAATAGTTATTCTGCAACTTTGCAAGCACATGATTCTGTCTCTTAATTAGAATCTATATTGAGTAACTACATTTTAGTGAAAAAAAATTTCCCTGATGACTAATGCTTGTGTTTGCTTGCCATCTGAATTTTTGATTTTAATGAAATTTCCAGTCACATTATTTTGTACTTCATAATAAGCTCCTTAGTTTCTTTCTGGGTTTGGAAGTTTTTATATCATTGATATACTTACCTGATTACACAGGCAATCACATTTTCCTCCAAATATATAGCTTTCATTCTCTTAAGAACATTTTCTACTGAGAAAACATTCTTAATTTTGATGAAGCTCAACTTATTAACTTGATACAACTTTTTTGGTGTTATTTCTAAAGAGTTTTTCTAGCTGAAGGGCACAAAGGCTGTCTGTTGGTTTTATAGCTTTCAATTTTATAGTTCAATCTTTATCCATTTTCCAAGAATTTTGACATAAAGGAGCATGTCAATATTTACTTTTATGCATACGAGTGTTCAATAACAGGTCTAGCAGTGTTCATTGAAAATACAATTTTTACTACTGATTTATTACCTTATTTTATCACAAAAAGCTACCTACAACTACACATATTTATTTTTTAACTTCCTGTTTTATTCCATTTACTCATGAAACTATATTTTCACTGTGTCATTTTTTTTTATGTTTTTGATTGTGAGACTAGCCCTCAATGCTGAACCATCTCTCTGGTCAAACATTTTTAAAATTAAAACAGATTTTCATACATTGTATTTTGATCATATTTTCCCCTCTCCCAACTTCTCTTAGATCTTACTCACCATTCTACCCAACTTTATGACTTAGATTATCTCTTTAAGAACACAGAAGCACACAAAGAATCCACAAATGCACATAAATGAAAAACAAAACAAACAGGATAAAAATCAATAACACAAAGATACACAAACAAATTAAAAAAAAATAAAAAACTCCACAAAATACCACTGAGGTTTTTTTGAGTTTGTGTGTGTGTGTGTGTGTGTGTGTGTGTGTGTGTGTGTGTGTGTGTGTTGGTCAATTATTCTTTGGGAGTGGGGCCTACCCTGAAGTGTGGTTTATTTACCCAATGAGATTCCATTGGAGCAAACTGATTCTTCCCTTTGCCAGCAGTTGTCAATGGACATAACTTCTTGGTTAGGGGTGGGACCTTGTCCATTCCCCCTCAGTGCTAGAACCCTGTTTAACTTGAACCTGGGCATGTCTTGTGCATTCTGGCACAGCCTCTGTTATTTCATAGGTCCATCAGTCTCGCATGGTCTTAGGGTCATCCATCACCTCTGGCTCTTACAGTCTTTCCATTACCTATTCTGAAGGAAGGGCTTTGATGAAGACAACTCATTTAGGATTAGGGGCTCCAAAGTCGCTCATTTCTCTCACATTGTCCAGCTGGGTGTCTCTGTGTTAATTCCCATCTACTACAAGAATCAGCTTCTCTAATGCAAATTGAACTATGCACTGCTCTATTGGTATAGCAATGTGGCATTAGGAGTCATTTTACTGCCTGTCACTCTCTTGGATATCATAATTTCATATTTCTAGCTCTGTCTCTGTCTCCATCTCTCTGTCTCTCTGACCCACTCTCTCTCTCTCTCTCTCTCTCTCTCTCTCTCTCTCTCTCTCTCTCTCTCTCTCTCTCTCTCTCCCTCTCTCTCATAGGGACTCCTCACTATATAGCTTTGACTGACAGGGAACTCACTATGTAGATCAGACTGACCTCAAATTTGGGAAGGTCTGTCTTTCTCTGTCTCCTAACTTCTGGGATTAAAGGCCTGTGTCACTATGCCTGGCTCCTATAATGCTACTTAAAGTATGGGCATATATGCTTTTCTAATTCATTGTTTTTTAATATTCTTTGATTGCTTTAACTTTCCTGATTTTTTCATATAACCTTGAGAACTAGAATTCTATGTCAACAAAACAGTATCTTGGGATTTTTATCTGAATTTTGTTATAATTATAGATCCATTGAAGAAAAGTGGTATATGCATTGAAACTTTTAACAAATAAAAAAGGAAGAGTCTACCTAGTTATAGAGACCAGTTATTATTTCTTTTATTGAGATTTAGCTATTTTCAGCATAAATCTTTGACTCTTTCACAAAGCTATTGTAAATCACATCTTTGTTTTACTTTCAAATTTCAATTGTTTACTGTTAAAACATATTTGATATTTGTAGTAATCTTGTCACATATCACTTATTCTGTATTTGTAAATTTCAGAATGCTTTTTACGTAGGCAATCATATCTGTGAATAAGGTTTGTATTATCTATTTTGTTTAAGTCCATAATATTTTTCTTTTTCTTTTTGATTGTATCAACTAGGACTTCAAACAAGATTTTAATACTGAGGACACATTCTTGTCTGACTATTCAATTAAAAAATATGTTAAAAATAGTATCTGACTACTTATCTCTATCTATCTATCTATCTATCTATCTATCTATCTATCTATCTATCTATCTATCTATAGAGCAGACTTACCTTGAATCTGCAATCCTCATAACTCTAATTCTGAGGCAAATACCATTATGCCCTTTCTCATTCTATGGTGGCTTAAATATGAATACCCCATATGTCAGAATGTCTGCTTACTAAGGAGTGGAGATGTTTAAAAGGATTATAAAAACTAAAAGATGTGGCCTTATTGAAGGAATTGTGCCACCAGGGTGGGTTTTGAGATTTCTAAAGACCATGTTAGTACCAGTTCTCAGTTCTTTCCTTAGCCTCCAGATCAGAATGAAGCTCTCAGCTATTTCTCCAGCACCATACCTGCCTGAATGTCTCTATCCCCACTGCCATGATGATAATGAATTAACCTCTGAAACTCTAAACAAGCTCTCAACTAAATACTTTCTTTTGTAAGTGTTGCCTTGGTCGTGATCACAACAGTAGATCAGTGACTAAGACATACACCTTAAAGGGAAAAGCATAAGTATTTTACCACTAAGTATGAGAGTATTCATACATTTGTATAAGTTCTTTTTTTCCATGTTAGCAGTTGACAAAAAGAAGCAAAACAAAATTACTATTTAGAAGATGTTTGTATTATGTGCATCCAAAGAAAAAAATAATATAAGAATATGAAGAATTTGTCCTTGAGAAGTGTTTCGGTGGTTAAGATCATTCTTGCTCTTCTCTTTTTGCAGAACTTGAGTTATGTTCCCAGCATCCACACCAAGTGGCTCTGGACTTACGAAACTAACTCTGGTGATCTCCTGCCTTCATTGAGTACCTGCATCCATGTGGTAAACACACATGCAGAGCCATACACATGAATATAAATGATGAGTTTTTACAATTGAAGAATTTGTGATTTACATTTTAAATACTTCTAATTACAAAGAAAGGCAACATTAAAAAAATTCACACAGAAGAGATAGGTATTCAATAAGCATATAAACCAGTACTCAATCTCAACAGTTTCAAAGTCTACCATAGTTCTATGCTATGTATACTTATTTATATTCTTGAAAGCATCTTCTTTATAATTACATTTTTTTTTGGTAGAGGAAAGTTTATTCAAGGAGCCATCAAAATGTATACAGTGTTTTGATGTTTTATAGTTTTGAATACCAATGTGACTGAGATTAGGTTGCATATAAAATTAAAAGTAGTTCTATTCATGGAAAATGATTAAATCTTATATTCCTTAGTAGTTAATATTTTTATGACTTTTTAAGCACTTCATGATTCAATGTTTTGTACTAGCCACAAGAAATGAAATATCAAGGACAGAGTGCTTGTCTCCAGACATTAGTAGTAGGGAAAACCCAAGCACAAAAGTAAGTCAATTTTAATCATGTAGTCAAGTTTTTCTGTTTTATATACTTTGTCCCAATCTGATCATGAGACAAGTACTCTCTTTGTCTCTTTCAGTTATAAATATTCTGTAACCATTTCATATCAACATTTTTAACAACGAAGATAAATATTTTACAATCTTGAAATTAACCATCAAAATATACATAAATTATATTTAATTTGACTCATTTCTTTAATTAAAACATTAATTTCAAAAGATATAATTGTCATACTTTATTTACTATCTATAAGTGAGACTTACTTAATTTTGGTCACTATCACGGTAAAGTGACACAGGGCAAGGTGGTACAAACCTGTAACTTTAGTACTCAGAAGACACAGGCAAGAGGATCAAAAAAGTTTAAGGATGTCTTAAATACAACAAAAAAGGAAGAGGATAAAGTAGGCTGCAACTATGAGAAATTATTTTGTCTGTGAAGATTAGTAAACACACAAAAATTATTCTCTTAAGTGTTGGCAACTGTATGAGGAAAAAGAGACTTGACATGTTTTTTAATATAACCATGTAGAAATAGTTTCTTTGAGTATTGTTCATCAATCTACCATTTGGACCTAAAGAGTAGAATTATAGCAAGAACAACACTGGACTAGAGAACCTGAATTTCTATTATAACTCTAACTCCTAGGAATTGTAGGGGTTCCAAGGTAATCAATATTCCAGTATGGAGATTTAAAGATAATACTTCATTGAAAAAATGCTATTTACATATCGTTTAGTATTTGAATTAGTTATGTTATCTCTGCTTAAACACACACACAACAAAACTACTTTTATGAAATATTTTCCAGTGTTAGCAATTGTTACTGTTATTTCTCATAGTTTTATAAAATACAATTTGCCCAAATATTTATGAAATCATTACAATATTACTAATGATATAACTCAGATAAGAACGTGGACCCATAGGTGAACAATGGAACCAGGGGTGGTCCAGCTCCCACGCCCCTTGATTTATTCAGTGCACCATCCTGATTTTGTTACCATGACAACTAAAGTTTGGTATAACATCCACCCAAGAATCAAGGAAGTCAATTATTCCTAGCACAGACGGCATGAACACTATAATGCACAGCAAAGCTCACTTCTTTAATTTTCTTTTTATTTTTTCACATCCAAGTTGTTATGAGCAACAAGTTGTTGAGCTGTAAAGTAAATGAGATGGAACAGATCCCCAACTATGTCCCCCTTCTATGGTCCTTCAGTAATAGGCTAACTCTGGATCCCTAAAATGAGTTCATTGAATTTGATGATGGTACTTAGTAATGGCCCTTTGACCTCCATCATGCATTGCCAAGGAATCCTGCGATCATTTAGCTCACATTTGCAAATGTAATCTTTCTTCACTTAATGAGAATTCACATTAGTCCTTTCTGGGATTATAGGTTTAAGAGTGTTGAAACCATTTTACCAGGCAAGCAACAAATACTAAAACGCAACGTACTTCAACACTTGTGACTTCACTGAGCCAGTGTACAATCTTCTGAAGGACTTTTGAGGGGGAAAAAATGGGTATTCAGGATTCTGTGGCAGGTGGCAGTGTGTGGTTTTCTTCAGCTCCCAGGCCAGAGACTATCACCAGAAAATCGGTCATTGCCCAGAAATACACTGTTCAATTCTTGTTCGAGCCTGAAATCTGAGAACAGCTGCAGGTGGGTTGGACAGAGAAATGAGGCAATCCTCTTTGCAATAGCTAAGTAACCAGGCAACTTTATGCATTTAATTTGCAGAGTCCCTGCTGTTGCTCAGAGGAGGGCTGATGTTCAGCCAGCCCCCTACCCCAACTGTCTGGTTTGCCAGCTGGAGCAATTTGCTTCCACCTGACCCCTTCAGCCAGGTTGATGTCCCGTTGGCTTAGCCCCAATGGCAACAGACACTTTGTCTTGAGGAATCAATCAGGAATTGTTAACCTGTGTTGATGCATCTGCTTGAGATTCACTGGCCTGTTCAGCAGGAGACAAAGCAGTCCTTTTACACATGTATTCAGATGTTACCCAAGCTCCATGTTACAGAAAAGTTATAGTCAGGCATTCAGTGAAAGTCTCTGAAAGAATATAGATTTTTTTTTTAAATTTTAACTTTCCCAAACAAGCAAATCACCCTTCAAATAGCCAAAGTTAAGTTCATGACAGGGACAGGGTGAGGAAGTGAAGTTACAGGTATAACTATTACAACAAATAAAAAATAATATGCAATAATATGCTTAATTTAAACACCAAATTTCTAAGTCATTTTCAGTTTGAAATCTGAGTTAACTAAATCATAACCAGATGAAGCATTCTCTCAAATTGCATGTACATTAAAAAGTAAAACTTCTGTACTTTTATTTTTAGGATTGTACCATCAAAAATGTGTGTGTGTGTGTGTGTGTGTGTGTGTGTGTGTGTGTGTGTGTTGAGGCCATATGTTGTTTGTTATAGGTTTTGTTTATCATAGAATGGAGCATAATGGTGGAAAAGAGAAAAACATCTCCCTGTTTCTCCCTGTATTTAACCTTATTCCTTCCAGCACCCTGGACTGACAGCCTAGCAGCTGAAGGGCTTTCAATAAGCAGAGAATGAATGAATGAAGAAATAACAAAACAATGGCACTTCTGAGTAATAGTTAAAAGAAGGAAAATTTCTTCCAGATACCACTTTATTCATACAACTAGATAGAATTTCTCTTACATTTTTTTTCACGAAATTCTATTTTCCAGGATACCTGCTTGTCAAACAATATGTGAATCAATGAAGACTTCACAAACCTTTAAGGAAAGCTATGAAAGACGTTTGTTACAGTCACTAATATTCTAGGGCAGCATGAAATTAAACAAAATCTTCAGTCTAGCAAGTTCAGTTTGCCATTAATTCCTGTTGAAGTCAACAAATTATTAAAGCCTACAACTGGCTGAATAAAATTTAAAGGTCCTTGTGACATTTCACTGAAACCAGGAGTAATGTTCATACCCGTAAGCTCAACACTAAGGATGCTGAGGTAGGAGGGTTACCATAAAGTTGAGGCTAGCCTGGGCTTCAAAAATGAATTCTGGGCTACAAATACACACACACACACACACACACACACACACACACACACACACACACCTGAAATAAAACAGTTAGTGATACAGTCTAGTATTTTAGGAAATATAGAATACATGACAACCAAAAAATAAGGAACTCATCGGGCATGTTGTAATATGAAATACATTTTAAAAGAGTGAGTGCAGTAAAATGAGGAAGAATTGAGTAGTTTGAAGAAGCAGTTGATATTTTTTAAAAGTACACATGTAGGCTAAATTGAAGTGTGACATTTGAATAAATGAGTAAAGGAAGGGTCAAAGTAGGTAACTGAGTGCAGAGGATGGAGGAGAACATGTTCTTGACATGTCAGAGGAATAATGAAGAGAATAAAGTGGCATTAGCATGGTGAAAGGGAATATATAAGAACAGGATGCAAGTAGCTGAGGAAGGCAGATAGCACAGAGATTACAGGTCACTGTAAAGACATTGACTTTTCTCCTGACCACATTAAGTCACTGCGATTGTAGGCATCAAGATATAATTTGAATTTGTTCTAGGAAGACTACATGTTTGTGTTGGGAATAGAGTAAGTATTGAAACATAAAGACTTTAGAGCAACTTAGAGCGGTAATATACCAAAAGGGCAAGGATCAGGTGTGCAAACTTGAGTGATCACAGGGAAAAAGTGAGAAGTGGTGAGATCCTAGTTGCTTTCAAGATAAGGCAACAGGATTTCCTGATGGATTGAGTATAGTGGATGAGGATACGAGAAGACTTAGAAATAGCACAGGTCTCTGGATTGATCACCAGAATCAGATGATAAGACCTGATTTTTGAAAACATCTTATACTTTGTTTGAAGAACATAGAGAAATGAAACCACAAATCTGCTGGATAGTTTTCATGGCACCGGAAAGTACCATGCAAGCTGCTGAACGAGAAAAGCCAACAGTCTTGTTCAGCTATGAGCAGTGAGCTCACAGAACACCAGGCTACCAGACAAAAGGTGAACACTAGTACAGTAGTTGTAAAGGTGTTATGGAGATAATCAGCCAGTTGCTCATACTTTAGATTCACTCAACAGAAGAAATTAATGCCTAGTACTGTAAAGGAACCTACATTACTAGTAGTAATGTTCTACCTAGTACTGTAAGAACTACTATTGCTTTTATGTTATGGTTAAACCTCCTAAATATTTATATTTATACCTATAGATTAGAACTCTTTCAGCTTTTGTCATAGAAGGTACTGGCTAATAGCTAATGAAGATTCCTAATTGGTAAAAAAAAATAAAATAAAATAAATAAAAAAGTTGAGAAGAAATGACCATTAAGTGTTTAGCCTTAAGTGAGATACTTATATCAACTCCTTCATAGAAACTTCTGTAAGGAAGAGGAGGCAGAATGTGAGAGCCTGAAGAAGGTGAAGAAGATTTTCTCTAAAAATCTGTATTATATTCTTTTAGACATTAAGTGACTGCTGTTCTCGTGAAGTCACAACAGCAGTGGATACCTGAACAAGTCTTAGATAGGACTGAGTCAAAAAAGTTCTATGTTGTAAGGGGAGACTCTCATATGTCCCACCACTCACTGAGGAACTATAGATAGCTAATGGTTGTTGGGGAAGAGAATAATATGCTTCAGTGTAGCCACAGGTAGGCTGCCCTTGATTAAGCAACCTATGCTCATGCAGACAAGTCTAGTCAAATGCAATGGGCTATAGTTAAACAAAGATATGAAAATAAGAGTGGGATGTACTGGGAAGAAAGAGTATAGGAGAAGAAGGCACAAGAGAAGATAATGGAGGGAATATGTCAAATTGCATTTATATGTATAAATATATGTACACGTATATTATAATAAATATATATACATATATATGTATACACATATAAGGGAAGTTTTAGAAAAATAAGAAAGTAGTAAGTAGAACTGGAAAGGTATATGAAAGTCAAGGAAATTGGTTATAGGTGAAGACATTGTTCAGCCATCACTTTGCACACAGATTGACTACAGATATTAATAAAAGGTTCATAAAATGCACAGAAATATATATATATATATATATATATATATATATATATATATATATATGGATCAGGTATTTTTGAAGGACAGAATCATATCAATGGAAATAATGCAGAAACACCACTGAAAAGGAAGAAAAATGTAGGAGCTGGAGGATGGGAATGAGTGCTATGAAATGCAATTTTCCTGGATTAGTATGGCTCTCCTACTTACTAACTCACACCACCTGTGATTACTCACATAAGACCTGTACAAGATCAATCCAGCTAAGTGTAATCAAGCATGGCCCAGACCTCATCTCTTACTGAGAAGCTACTGTCGAATGATAGTTGCTTGGTGGTGAGGAGTAAGAGGACCATTTTTTTGAGTGTGTTGCCACTGGTAGATTTTCCATGCTATGGGAATTGGCCATATATCCATATGCATATGGAGATATATATGGGCAGCATTACTTGGAATTAAGGAGTAAACCGAAACAGACAAATGAACAAAAATGCAAAGGGCATGAGTTGGAGGAGGCTAGGGTGATGGGTCCAAGGAAATAATTGGATAGGAAAATGGGGGTGAACATTATCATTTTTTTGTATACATATATAAAATTTAGAATAAGTAAAAATTATTTTTAAAAAGACATCTAAAAGAGGTAGGTAGATTATTGGAAAGTTAGATCTTCTTGTTATTAATGGAGAAGATGAGAGGGAGAATTGTTGAAATGGAGCCTTGGGTGACTATGAGAAATCACCTACCCAGTGTCTAAACACGGAACTTAAATGTATCACCTTCCATCCTTCCCTTTCTCCTTCGCAGAGCATATGCTGAACTCAGAAGTTGTTTTCCATGTCTTTTACCTTCCTTCCCCGTTCTGTTCAGTGTCAGCCAATCTCAAGCACTTCTCAGAGGACCAGATCTAATTCAGAAACTAGAGCAAGTGTGCTAGAGGGAACAGGTTAAGTAGTCATAGAGGGAGGAATTACAGATATTAGTCATTGCAGTGTCCAGATTCTGTCCATGGCAAGACAGAGGTTGAAGGACAGAATCGCTGGAGTAAAAGAATCTAAGAAAGTGAGGGTAAAAGTGTTAGAATCATTTTATGTGTTTGAAATTGCACATAATCAATACAATGGTGGAGGAGCTGAAACAATCTTTAAAATGAGGGAAGAATGACATAAAATCAGTAAATTAAACCACAATGAAGAGTAGGAGGTGATGTAATCTGGTGACATACTTCAAGCCACAATATTTGCAAGGTTGCAAGATGACAGGAAATAAAATTAGCTGCTGTGCCAATACATTGCAAAGTCGCATTTCTGTACCATCTCCATCTCAGTCCAGTTGTAGAAGGTCTAGGGCAGTGGTGTAGAAACAATGACAACCACACTGTGAGGAGCTTTAGTGGAGCTGCGTCACTAAGCATGGACCAGTGTCATTAGCAGAGAAGTATGAAATGGGTGAGTATTTTACATCATTGAACTTATCTTTCCTCCAAGACATCTGGTAATATCTGGAAACAGGAATGGATAAGCTATTCATCCACTAAGTCTGGGGATACTATGAAATATCCTATGAATGCAGTACCCTGCAACAAATAATTATTTGACCCAAATGCCAATAGTCTTGAGATTACGATCCTCTTCACTACAAAAAGTGTGAGGTGAGGTTGAGAAAACAGGGAAGTTTTGTAAATCATGTCTTTGAGTTCCAGAAGTTCTTGGAGAGTCTCAAGACTAAAAGAGGTATAGAGTAAGAAGACAAAGACATGCCACAAACATGTTGTGAGAATTGGCATTTCATTATGAGTTATAACCAGCAAGTCTATTTCTGGGGTAAATGATGCACCAGACGTGTGTGGTGGAAAGTGTTGCAGAAGCCCTTAGTGACATCAGTAAGAGTTAGCATCAGTGATCACTGCTTCAGTGAGCCTGAAGACTCTATAAGGCTTGAACATCCATGTAATAAATATGCTTTGCTCTAGTTGATCTATCATCTTTTTCCTTTAGTTTTTTTTCTTTGTTACCCCAGCTGCTTAGATAATTGCATTAGTGCATTAGTCAGAAACACTACCAGAAGTGAGTAGCATTCATCTTTTCTCTCTCTTTCTGTCCTTACCCATTCTGACATTCAAATCTACAGGAATATGTCTGCTAGCCACTTCTTTCCCCCAGGACTCATAACTTAGTGACTGAGTTAAATACTGGGTTCACATTATCAAGTGTTAAATCTACTTGATAATAATGAATTTGAACAAAGAACCTTGAGGTTTCATTTGTTTTGTTTCTTGATTTTCATTTTTCAAGATTGGGTTTCTCTGTAGCTTTGGAGTCTGTCCTGGAACTAGTTCTTGTAGACCAGGCTGGCCTCAAACTCACAGAGATCTGCCTGTCTCTGGCACCCAAATGCTGGTATTAAAGGTGTACATTACCACTGCCAGGCTGAACTTTGAGGTTTTAAGGAATCATTACCACTGGTACTTCAGATATATTGTCAGAGTTACTTATTATTATTATTATTATTATTAATATTATTAATTATCAGTGGAGATATTTTAACCAGCTCAGGTTGCCAATTCATTTTCAGAAGGAATCTATGTAGAGGGTAAAAAAAAATTAGTAATATACCTCCTCATGCCTGTAAGCCTCCACAAAGACAAATCCTAAAAAAAAAAAGAAATATTCAAAATATGCAGAATAGTTCTTTCTACACCACTCTTATCTTTTGAAAACAGTTTTTTGAAAGTTTTGAGTTTTGTACAATATGTTTTGATCATGCTCACAAACCCACCTCTATTCACCCCACTTCTCTATCCACCAAACTTTGTAAACTTAAAAGAAAAAAAACCCTCAAGACTAATTTGTGTTACTCAAAATGTTCACAGATGTGTGATCTACTGGATTGCAGTCTACTTACCAGGGCTTCACTCTTAGAAAAGACTGACTTTCCTTTCTCAAATGCTAACGAAGGCCAGCTGGTCCATGGCTGGGGTAGGACTGTATTGCCAGCTCTGATCCCCATGCTAGGATTTGGTCAGGCTTGGCCATGCACAATTATTGCTCATGTTGTCATGAGTTTATATGAGTGCTTCCCGCTGCTTTAGAAGACATTTCCTTGTAATCATCCACCACCTCTGGCTCTTACATTTTCTGCTTCCTCCTTTGTAATAATCTTATGGGGAGAGAATAGTATATGTGTTTCCTCTAGGATGAGGATTCTGTACTCTTATTCTCTGCACATTGGCCAGGTATGGGTTTCTATGTTAATCATTATTTACTACAAATAAAAGTTGTTTAGCTACATACACAGAGTAAATTCTCTTACCGCAGTGGCTTGCTTTGTGAGTCCTCTTAGCCTTCTTTGTTTCTATGTAATGAATGGCTACCTTTTTCTTTAAAAATCCACACTTTTGGCGACTTCCCTACCCTCTTCCTCTCCCCTTTCTCCATCAGCTGGATTGCATGTTGCTTTTCCGTGTTCCCAAGATACCCAATACGCTTATCACACAGCATCCTTTATGTGTATTTGCCTGATGTGTCATTTTCCCTACTTTTATAATTCTTGATTTACAAACATCCGGCCTCCAGACAAACTCTCAGTGCCATAGGACCAGAAACTATGGGTTACCCACCTGCAATATGCAAACCTACAGCAGTCCTAACTGCTCCCTGAGTTAGAGAGCATATTTATGTGCATATTATAACATAGCTAGCCATGTAGAAAGCCATAGAATTATGAAAATAATATCTTCTGAATATCATTCAAGTATTATAGGATTTTAATACATATATTTGTAAATATTTGGGGTTCACAGTGCAATTTGAATCACGTATACAGTATATAATGGCCAAATAGGAAAATTAGTTCATCCACATTCTAAAACATTTGTCATTTCTATATTATAGAACACTTAGAACTTTCTATTATTTTATACTGTATAATACATATATATAATGTTTAACTTAAAAGGTAATATGAATAAATTACTGTCCTATAGCTGTCCTACTGTGCTATAAGACCATTTATTCAGTCTGCTTCTTTCCCTTCTCTTCCTTCTAGTTTATACTGAAAAGTTTCTATGAGTGATTTCTAAGGGTCAACTACTTTAGTTTTTAGAAATGAGTGAAACACATGGATTTGCCGTTCTGTTCCTGACTTATTCACTTCATCTGATATCTTACAGTACTAGTGATATTTTCACAAATGATATTCTTCTTATGGCATAATAGTACCTATTGTGTCTGGTGTATATATATATATATGTATATATACATATATATACTTATATATATACACATATATATCATATTTTTATGTACTCAGCTGTTGATGAACACCCCAGTTGATTCCATGTCATGTCTCTGATGAATGTGCGGAAGTAAACACAAGCATGCACTCATCTCTCAGATATAATAGCTTCATTCCCATAGAATATATACACACTGGTGGGAATCACATGAAATTTTGAAGTCTCTTTGTATTATTTCTTTCTCGTATCTTTTATTGTCATGTAATCAATTTTTGACCCTGATCATCACGGTTGTTTCTACCAGTGTTCCCAACAGATTCACCATTTCAGCTTTATTCTATTCTGCTGTGAAATTGGAAACTCCAGAAAATAAAGGGTTTGTCAAAGATAGGCACTGATTTAGTACTTGAAAAACACTTTGGGGGAAAAGGCTATGATCTTCAAGGCATGTAATTTTTGTTTGTCATGCTGGTCTCTACAGAACCCTTTTGTTTCTCAGACAGTGTTCAGTTATTCTCTAGACAGTTGCAATCTGAAAGCCAAGGTTATCACATCTGTGCCTATGCTGGCTAGAGCACGAATAATTTCACGTCATCAGTGCGAGTGCCATCTGAATTCCATGACAAACTCCTAAGTACTTCGTATATGTCTTTTATTGTTCTTCAAGTACCCAGTGCTTCTCTGTAATTATTTCACACCACTGTTCCTTCTTGCACACAGCTGTACACTCATATGACAACTGATATAAAATATGCAAATACCACATATATCCAATAGAAATAGTAGCTTAGATCTTGAATTGTGGTCTTTTCCTAAGCTAGTGATACTTGGTTGCACAATCCCACATAAATCAGGGCAATGATAATTAACCAAACAGGAAGTAGTCACAAGGTTAAAGGTCTGAGACTCTACAGCACATTGTGTTTCTATACATCCATGGATTAGAATTACTAAATTCATCTTTGATAGGGTATTTTAATTTATAATATATTTATTGAGATAAAGTGCAATCATGATCAAGGGCCATTTGCATAATGAAAATGTACTGATGCCCCGTATCTTATTTCTCCTGCTTTGCCTGTTTTGCTTTGTTTTATCTTTATTTTCCTTTATCTTAAGAAGAAAAAAGGCCCCCAAAACAAGTTTTCTGGAAGGGAATCCAGCTCTACTTTAGCTCCAGTTTCACTATTTAACTAGACACTTAGATAATGGTTGGGGAGACCATTTTAGTCTTAACCTTTTTTAGTTCCAACCTCCTCAACTCTAGAAATAGATATCTTCATGCTAAATAATTCAGGTTTTAAATGATAATCAAATGTCCAAATA
The DNA here is from genome assembly GCF_982192425.1 of Myodes glareolus. Classification (NCBI taxonomy): domain Eukaryota; kingdom Metazoa; phylum Chordata; class Mammalia; order Rodentia; family Cricetidae; genus Myodes; species Myodes glareolus. The sequence continues at coordinate 15,681,839 of NC_142038.1, read as the reverse complement.
TTTTAGAAAATATTTCACAAACTGTGGAGTGCTCTCAACAGCTGTGTTAGAACTGAGGAGAGGACAGATGTATGGGGAATAGGAGGAAGCAGAAGGTTTGTAGTATAGACTCGAGGATACAATCTATTTGCAGAGACAAGATTTCTATATGAGAAACAATTAGTGAGCACTACCAAATATAAAACAGATAATCAATGGAGAACTCATGTGGCGCAGAATATTAACTGCTTTTGGACTTGAGAGGCGGCAGATGTGTGAACTGAATAAATTAAAAAGTCTCTTAGAAACAAACTTTGTATTTTACATCTTTGAAAGCTGTGCAATTCCCACTTCTATCTGCAGCCAGCACCTTACGTAGGGGTCAGACTGCAGGGGTCAGAAAGATAAATAGAGAAGTTGCATGGGAATGCCAAGGATAATCATTTCTACTAGAAATATTGTTACAGATTCTAAAGAGGCTTCTGATGCCAAGGGTGGCCTCAGCCTTCTCTTCCTTAGGAAGAGTCACAGAAGAACCAGTTCTCTCTAAAGCGTCCTGGGGTGTGTGGGTTCAGCCACATTTTGTAAATGTTCCTGAGGAGCAAGCAACATGTAGTATCATACACATGAGTCTAGATGTGACCTTTAATATTATGGGCATTCAGATTTCAGAGAGATCAGTTCATTAGACAGTTCACTTAAATCCAGCAATCTTTACTCAAAGTAAAATATTAAAATAGCAACTGAAAATAGCAACATAAAAGTTTGTCTCTCCAAAAGAGATTTGTTAAAGTAAGAAGTGAAAAAGAAAATAAAAGAAAAATTGGAAAATAATCGATTCAAGCACAATGTTTTTAGTCATTTAATAGATAAAAATATCAGAAGCAACGGGATCTTAACTCATCTACAGTTTAAGTCTTTCTCCCAGTCTGATAAGGAGTGGCATTGCTGAAATGCTTTAAAGAAACATAGCGCTTGAACTTTAAAATGAAAGGATAGTCTAAAAAATTAAACTGTTAGACACATGATGATACACGGTAGGTAGCTACAACACTGTGTTTTCTAGTCCTTGGAACTGAAAAGTTAATTTTTTTCTTTTCTCTTTTTCCTTTTTCTCTTTTCTCTTGTCTTCTTTTTCCTCTACTAAGTCTTAATCAATGGAGAATAAATCAAAGGAGAAATAGGAGACAGGAGATAGAGAGATGAAATAAAATGACATCACTATCATTGGCAAAGCTTGTTAAACAATGTAACTTTGTATGGTGCCAAAGATGGCTTACTGTTGGATTAATGCCTTACACTCTATGAGGAAAACAAATTAAATAGGCAACTGGAAGAGACAGACCATTCCATATATTTCCTCCTGGATTCTAGGGTATAATGCATTAATGTATGTTAAGTACTTGAATGTCAGTTCTCATTTTGTATACTGAGCTTTCTGCAATGGAAAGATGATCATGCCCTCTCATGAGAAGACACTAAGTTGATGCCCTAGTTTGAGGGACTCAGTGCAAAGATGTGGTTCTACAGGAGCTGTCAGGGGTCATAGAAAAGTTAGTCAGTTTCTGCTGACAGCTGGTCCTTTTGGAAATGACTTGACTTTCTGTCTGTGGTCCTGCTTCTCTCGACTCTCACACTACCTGGAGTTCTTACTTCTCTTTAGTACTGTGATGCTGAAGGAAGCCTTCCTCATTCCATCTACGTTCCCTTCTTCCTTTCACTCTGAAATCCCCTCTGCCACCTTTTTCTCTCAATCCTACTCTTCTTCTCTCTCCCTCCATTCTTCCCTACCTCCCTCCTTTTTGATCTTCTAGGCTATTGTTCATTTTGCATCTTCAGTCTACCAGAAAAAGGCCTTCTGGTCACATCAGCATCATTTTGGCATGATCCTACCCATAGTCTCACATATCACATAAGTAGAAAGGAAATGATGATATGCTTTAATATAAAACCAATGTCATTGTTTTATGCAATGAGATATTCCAGCACACAAAATCCCTCATGCCTTGGGAAAAGATGATCTTTCTTCATCTCCCTTTGCCTAAGTATTCAAATGTATAATGTTCTACATTGGGGCAAGACATTTCCCCTGACTTCCTCAAAGCAATCACTTTGTGCTTTGAAGCATGAGATTCAATTACCCATATCATTGTCTTGGCTTACATAGCTACAACCACTATTAATGATCATAAAATCACCTATTTATTTGATATAAATTCAGTCACAATATGCTGCTTCAACCATGCATCAGCCATATACATATATATTTTTTAAAGTATATTTATTCTAGGGAATAAAGTCCCCTAACAAAATTTGACCTCTGTTTAAGATAAAGTTAGAAATGAAAGTGTAAAAACAATGTACCTCTAAATAGCCAAGCAATTATCTAAATTAGAGTAAATGTCATAAGAGAAAATTAAATATTGAATAAATCATAAGCTTATTTTCTCTAATATGTATTTGTATGTATCTTTATTTGAGATATGTACGTGTCATTTGCTTTTTAAACACTTTTTGAACTTTCAATGTATCTATCCTTTTAGGAAGCAAGCATAATGCCTTAAAATAGAACCTCAAAATCAAATCAGCAAAAGTTGCATTTCCATGCTGCTGTGTTAGTAAGATGCCGGCCAAATCTGGGAAAGTCTAGGAGGCTTCCCTCAAGGTTGCAGCCTGGTGAGGGCTCTGCTGATGTTAGCATTCTACCGCCATCACACTAAGACACTATAGAACTATAGAACATAGCTTCCATATACCGATGGAAGTTAAATTTGTAATTTCCATCGTTCAGTGCATGTGACTAGTGATGAAATAAGAATATAGTTATAAAACTATTTTACAGGAGGGAGCAGAGATGTCTTAGCAGCTAAGAGAACTCATTGACTGCTCTTCCAAAGGACACAGACACAATTCCTAGCATGTGGAGTAACCATTCGTTACTCCAGTTTTAAAAGATCCAGTGCCATATTCTGACTTTCAGGGGCATCAGGGACATGCATGCTCCACAGACATATATGTAGGCACAGCATCTATGCACACAAAATAAAATTAAAAAAAATTAGAAAGCATTTAAAATTTTTCTCAGCATAACCACATACTGTTTGCTTACATAGAATATGATTATCAAATATATTGAAAATGTTTAACTTCTGAATCTTCAATGCCAGATTTTTGTTAATATTTAATTAAGACTTAGTTTTTAATAAATAAGATTTTGTCTACCTTACAGAAGAAAACTTAATCCTTTAAAGGTGTATTTATTATTAAAACTTTTACTGACTATTGATTTCAGTGATTACGATTTCTAACTCTATTTTTCTGCCTATTTTTTTCAAATAAAAATGTGCCACTTTTTCCACAGAATTTTCTGTTTTTCATTTGTCTGAGTTATTCTTTTTATGTAGCTTGACATGTTTTTGTATTTTTCATTTTTGAAATTTGTTATTGCATATTTTGTTATATACATTTTATGAACATAGGCTTTATAATTTACTATTTTATATATAGGTAGTTGTTAATACGAATTGTATGAATAATTGTTAACTAAAACACCTCATATATGAATGATGCTGTATGTCCATCAGGATGTCATGGATGATGGTCATGTGTGTTCAACAGGGTGTCATGGATGATGTTGATGTGTGCCCATCAGGATGTCATGGATAAAGGTCATGTGTGTCCAACAGGACGTCATTGGTGGTTGATGTGTGTCCATTGGGATATCATGGACAATGATCATGTGTGTTCATCATGATATCATGGTTGATGGTCCTGTGTGCCATTAGGATATCATGGATGATGGTCACGTGTGTCCATCAGAATGACGAACTGCAAGCTTCCTTATATTGAGTTTCTATGCCTGTTACTTTGTTGAAGTCACAAAATAACAATATTATAGATAGATTTTATCTTCACTATTTACCTAAAAACTTCATAAAAAATATTCTTCTGTTTCTTAGTCACACAATGGCTGGATTATACAATAAAATCAGAATAAAATATGTATCAATTTGCTCCTATTGCTTTTATTTGTCAGTTTTGAAAATAACAGCTGTGCTGGTTCATTTTTGTCAACGTGGCACAAACTTGGGACCCTGGGAAGAGGGAATTACAACTGAGGAATTGACTACATCAGATTGGCCTGGGGGCATGTGGACAGCTTTTCTTAGTGCTATTTGAGAAACTGAACTATCAAGGTTATGGACACACATCATCCATGACATCCTGACGTACACGCATAACCATCATCCATGACATTCTGATGGACACACATCACCATATAGGAAGTGTTACAGCTAAAGGATGTTCATACCATTCATATTAACAACTTCCTATGTATAAAAATAATAAATTATACTAATGTCTTTGCAGATGTGGGATATATTTCTATATATGTGCTGCTCTAATTGGCTAATGCATAAAGCTGCTTTAGCCTATGGCAGGCAAGAATATAGTCAGGCTAGAAAACATATATATAGAGAGAGTAGGTTGAGTCAGAGAGATACCATGTAGCTGCCTATGAGAAAGATGCCAGGATAGAACCTTACTTGGTAAGCCACAGCCTTGTGGTGATAAACAGATTAGTAGAAATGGGTTAATTTAAGATATAAGAGTTAGTTAATAAGAAACCTGAGCTAACAGACTAAACAGTGCTGTAATTAATACAGGTTCTGTGTGATTATTCGGGTCTGGGGGTCCAGGAAGTAAAAGAGCAGTCTCTGCTTACAGTTTGTTAGTTTTATATTACCTTCTTTAGAATTTATCTTGTGTTTTCTTTTTCACAATAGACTATATTAAACATTATTTCTTAAATTAGTCTCAGAATTCTTTGATTGTATTTTGTAAATTCTTTAATTCAATACAGATTTTTCAAATTTTTATGTGAGAGGATGAAACACTCTGAGTGATAAAAATTAAGGTACTTAAAATATACTTTTGCCAGGTAGAAAATTCTACACATCATTTTCTTCTCTAAGACTACTTTTTTTGGTTTAAGAAATTTGCATGACCACAAGAGTAGCAGAATCCAATGCATTGGGAGAAGGAAGAAAAATTCTAATTTGAGGATTCACAGGTCTTATTACAGGACTCACTTCTACGAAGTTCTTGGAATCATGAATTTTGGTTAAAGAAGAAAAACATTATACATGTAACATTGATTTATAACAAAATTTTATATGTAAAATTAAGTGCCATACTTAGCCGGCACAACTTTTTGTTGCCAGAAAAATCATTCTTTCACATCACCTGCTTCAAGATGATAATGAACTTGATGCAAATAATGAACTCTGTCCGAAGAATGGACTCAATGCTGCACTTTATGCAACATAAAATTAGGTCCCTTAATAACTCAGTGGGCTGTCGTTTTGTCTTGTTGACCGTGTCCTTTGCTTTACAGGAACTTCTAAATAATCCAATTTAAAAAAATGGAGTACAAACCTAAAAGGAGAACTCTCACTAGAGGTATCTAAAATGGATGAAAGACACTTAAGAAAATGCTCAACATCTTTAGTCATCAGAGATATGTAAATCAAAACAACTCCGAGATTCCATCTTACACCTGTAAGAATGGCCAAGATCAAAAACACTGATGAAAACTTATGCTGGAGAAGTTATAGGCTACAGGGAACACTTCTGCATTGTTGGTGGGAATGCAAGCTGGTCCAGCCCCTTTGGATGTCAGTGTGGCGATTTCTCAGAAAATTAGGAAACAACCTTCCTCAAGACCTAGTAATACCACCTTCGGGTATATATCCAAAGGATGCTCAACCGTGCCACAAGGACCTGTGCTCAATTATGTTCATAACAGCATTGTTTATCATAGCCAGAACCTGGAAACAACCTAAAAGCCCCTTGATAGAAGAATGGATAAGGAAAATGTGATATATTTACACAATGGAGTACTACACAGCAGAAAAAAATAGCGACAGCATGAATTTTGCAGGCAAATGGATGGAGCTAGAAATATCATTTTGAGTGAAGTAACCCAGACCCAGAAAGACAGTTATCATATGTACCCACTCATAAGTGGTTTATAAACATAAAGCAAAGAAAACAAGCCCACAAATCACAATCCCAGAGAACCTAGACAACAATGAGGAGCCTAAGGGAGATATACATAGATCTAATCTACATGAGAAGTACAAAAAGACAAGATCTCCTGAGTAAATTGTGAGCATAGGGACCTTGAAATAGGGTTGATAGGGAGGGGAAAGGGAGGGAGGGAGAGGAGCAGAGAAAAATGTAGAACTCAACAAAAATCAATGAAAAATAAAGAAATACATCCATTTAAAAGGAGTATGAAACTCTACGTTGCTCAGAGCTCATTTCAGTACTGAGTGAGCCTCTTCCATTTTATGATGAAAAACTGCTGCCTTCTCTAATTTATACAGGGTGATAAAGATGGTACCCATTTAGTAACTGACACATTAACTCACATAAAAATTCAGTGTTCCACAGTCAACACTTCTGTTTCTTTTAGGCCCCAGTAACAAGCCAGCAGCAATTTATCAAAATTATAACAATTATCTGCAGAGATTATTAGCAAATTTGAATTCAAAACACTGCAAGTATGCAAAGCAATTTGCTTATGGGAGCCATCCAAAAGTGTCTTCCCTGTCTCCTCAGTCACCACTGGATATGGAGTTCTGTGTTCAATCCAAATATTATTCCTTCCCAAATTTCTCAGAAAATGGTTGCAGTAATGTTGCAGTTACAAAATAAGATGGACATGCCGTACATGCAGAGTTCTATCAAATATGATCAGTATTTTTTTGTAGTAGAAAAATCTAGATGGCATCCAACTTCCTCTTTACTGTGAAGATGCTCTCACATGCCTGTAATGAAAGAATCCTGATAAGTCTTATTGAGAAATGCATTAATGACACACACCTGAGTTTCCACAAATATATCCTCATTCTAATGTGCAGCTTCAGTCCACATACCACCTTACCTGTCAAAAATGACTTTGCAAATGCAACTAAATATCTTAAATATAAATATTACACTGTATTCCTAAACTATGCTGAATATAATCATAAAGATTCATAAAATTAGGAGCCAAGCAGCCTACATACAGGGGGGAGAGCCTTGGACCTGCCTCAAGTGATGTGACAGACTTTGTTGACTCCCCGTTGAAGACCCCCACCCTCTCTGAGGAGGGGTTGGGGGTGAGGTGAAGGAAGGTGGGAGTGCAGGAGGAAGGGAGGGAGAGAGAACTGGGATTGGTATGCAAAATAAAAAAACAGTGATTTTTTTTTAAAAAAAATATGACATCCAGAAAGACCCAAGGCAGAGGAGTTAAGATCAATCAGGGGGAAATCTGGGAAGAACTTAAAGTACTATGATGTGAGTTATGTAGGTGAATAAAAGGGACCATGAGGCAGGAAATATAGGCAATCTTTTGGTACTGAGCCCCCCAAAAAAACCAACAAAAGAAAAAACTGCAGAAACCCATAATTTCTATAAGAAATTCAACACTGACAGCTTAATAATTTTAAGACCTATGATTTTCTAAATACAGACATATTTTTGAGACCCTTTAGGTTGTGGGTATTTGCTTCAATCATTCGAAGAAATGAATATCAAGATACAATAACTATTTGTAGACATTTTACCCTCTAAAGGTCTAAAAGAAGTAACTAGAGATATTATTAATATAAGTCATAAGACCCACTTATCTTAGCATATTTGCTACAACTTGGGTCTAGGAAGTCTGTGCATGACTTCCAAGTCCTGATTTCAAGGATTGGTTGCTGGCCCATTATACTACAGTGCATTTAAAGCCTTTAGGAGATACGACCTAAGATCTTCAAGGAATTGAAAGGCATAGACTTGAAGGAGACAGCAGGGCTCCAGACCTTCCTTTCCCTCTTTTGTATTCTGGTCATGTTGTGAATGCTTTTGCTCTCCCATGGGCTCCCCACCATGACATGACACCCCTAAAGAGACACCCAAAGCAATGTAGCCAGGCAATCATGGACTGTAGCCTCATAACTTGTAAGTCACAAAAAATCTTTTCTTGTTAAAAATGGATCTTCTAGTGTTTGTTATCATGACACAAAGCTGATAAACTCAGTGACTGGAGTTAAGAAAGAACACGGTATCTCACAGACAGAAGGAATCATAGCCCATGTGGGTCAAACAATAATGTAGGATTAGATAATTGATGCAGTAATAACAAATAATAAGTAGGCATTGCTGACTCTACCTATAAAAATTACTCCTGCTGATCTTCACTAATAGGAATGGGGGGAAAAGCACTGGCTTGAGAAGTAGATGCCCAGCAGAGTGATAGAGTGGCATTGAGCCACGAAGTCACATCTGGACCAACAGGCATAATGAGAGTTATCAAATGACTAGATGTACAAAAATCTATTATCATTCTTCAAGATTCACGCATTCTCATCATAATCCTGGAAGGTTTCCCAAAGAAGGTTGTGTAAGAGATCACTACTCTTATAAAATTCAAATCCTTAGTTAAGGCAAAAAAAATCCTACAGTTTTCTGAGAGATGATGATGATAACAATGAAGACTTTATTATTTTGGTAAAAGAATACTTTAGAGTGGCCTCCGTTTGGCATTTTCTATCTGGATAAGTGTTCTATTATTATTTGACAAATTTACATATGCTTAATGAATTAAAAGAGCACTAAATTATCAGTTTAAAAATTTTCAAGTCAGATATTTGACATAGCAAGGCTGGATTTTAGCTCAGGCTAAAAGAGAAGTGAAATGTTAGCATCTTCAGTCCTTCATAGCTCAGGGTCTCCTTCCAAGGGTATTTCTGTTCCTAGCCAAATTCAGATCCATGTAGTTATCTAGCTGAAGACTCCTTCAGTCTGCTGACTGTTAGTTAAGGGCTTGTCTCAGAAATTGGAAGCTGGTCTGCATCAACCATCATGAACCCTCTTCTACTTCTATGCTATCTGTGACTTGTTCAGTTGCATTGTGCCTCCTATTTCTCTCATCTTGTTCTTTACAATCATGTGGGGAAATCCCTTAGCTTTGAAAAAGATCATATGACAAAGCCAACTCCATCAGTACATATTATGGTCCATTGACTTGGAGTGACTATAACATTTAAGAACTTATACTCCGAGAAGTGCCTACATTGATGTTTGATTAGATGACTCGGAGATGACTACAGTTCTACCCACCAGTCTGTCATCCCTCATTTCAGCAGGCAGGGAGTCAATGTATGGATTCTATTCAATTCTGAATGTATTTATTTCAACTATGTGTTTCATAAATCTGGAAATAAATGCAGATTTTATGGGGTAACAGTTCCAATGTGAAATAGACACAAGTTAAAACTCCATTGACTTGCCAGTCTCTGTAATTTCTCTCTCTGACTAGAGAGCCACAACAAAACTAAGTCCATGAAAAATAATGTCGTATCTAAACAACCCTGTATCTGTCATCTAAAAGGCTGATTGTTTTCTCCTTTTTGTTTCCCAGATACAGAGACTTGACTCTTACTCATCAAGTACAAACTTTAATAGGGTGAGCTATTTCAGTTCCAAAGACTCATGTACAGATCCCACTCTCAGTGATCCTTATGAACAGACAATTCCAGCCACACTTTGGCCCTTAGACATATTAGCCCTTAGACTATGTCCACCATGTCGTCAGTGGTTAATCCTTGCTATCTAACCCCTCTTATCCTAAATCTAGCATCCTCACTGAAAGAGCCAGTTTGATAATAGCAAATCCTTGCCCAACTATTGACCTATAATGACTAAACATCATGAATTCTTAAAAGAAACTTTGCAAATGTTTTCATTATGACCCTTATGAAGAGACTTTCTTTGGGAACCCTTTAGGAAACACAGTGAGGGGGCAGATCAAGTCCTACTTTGGAAATGAATCACAGAATTCTGATTTTCCTAAGCTTTTAGGTATTTTCCTCTACCACATATCAAGGGAATTCTGGCATTTAATTTTAGAGTTTTAGATGTAGGCTTTAGTCAATAAGAAATTAAGAATCACTAAATTCTTAGCAATTTAGCTATCATTGCATTCTGAAGCCAGACTACAACTCAATGATAGAAAGGTTGCATAGTGTGTGTGAGGCTGTAGGTTCAGCCATAGCACCACAATAAAGATAAAGAAAATTCATAATTACTACTTAAGAAATGTATAAACAACATCCTTGCCCACAATCTCCCAAATCATTCAGAATCCATTCACGCTGTTGGGTTGTTGGAGCACACGCTGGAAATGGTGTAATTGTTCTGCTGGAATTTGTCCCTCCTTGGAAACCACATATGGAGCCTCACTCCGTTGTTGCTAGATCTTGATTAAGCTGATGGCCTAGAAGCAATGGAAATTTTACGCACAGGGCTTAAGGATGAGCAGTGTACCATTCAAGTAATACAGTCCAGAGAAAAGGGTTCTTATCCTTTGAGCATGGGCACTAATCTCTGGAAGGAATGAGGAAGGTGCCTCTGCTGAGAACATAACCTCAGGGTTCGTTGTCATCAGCGTCACAGTAGTGGTCACAGTTAAACCCAGTGTTCAGGAAGTTTCCCCTTCCAATCAAATGCTACAGTTTTAACTAGTGCAATCCCACATAACTGTCGATGCAGTTTGTGTTTACTGAATTTAGTCACATGCAGTTTGGGGTCTTAACTTTCATTTTTCTGAAGTCTCAACCATGAGTCTATCCTTAGCAATTCCTGCTTTCTTTCTAGATATTGAGCAGAGAATGAAAAGTTTTGGGCTCATAATTTTCTTCCCACAAGTTCTTTCTCATACATAAAAGTAGCTACTTTATCCCGTATTACTCTTTTTTCCCCCGAGTCAGTATAACAGCGGTGGCTGTCCCAGAACTCACTTTGTAGTCCAGACCTTCCTCACAGAGATCTGCCTGCCTCTGCCTCTGAGTGCTAGGATTAAAGGTATGCACCACTACTGCTTGCCTTCACTCTTTATTTTTGACAACAATACCCTAACCCAAAGTCTTATCTCTCTAGACACCTGACTCCGTATCATGCAATGCCACAAATCAACAAGGTGAGCCAGCAGATCACAATGTGTGACTTGCCCAAGTTCTGACACTAGTCTCCAAAGGATTAAATGAATACCAGCTGTTTTATTTTTTCTTCCCAAATGACAGATATGTATTCCTGTGTCTAACACTATCCTGGGACCAAATGAGAAGAAAACTCATTGCAACACATCTCTATCTCAGCCAGTTGACCAAGCCACTATTCATAGTACCTTCCATAAGTACCAGTTCCAGAAATATGCCAATATGTACAAAGGTCTAGTAAAATTCAATTGGGAAACATAAAAAAGAAAAGCACTCCAACACATGTGGGAGTGTAAAGAAGAAGCCATATTGTTTGTAATACTGTTTAGCCAATAGCTTAAGCGTATTTCTGGCTAACTCTTACATGCTAAACTAGCCCGTCTCCATTAATCTGTATATCACCACGTGGCTGTGACTTACAGGGTAAAGTTCTGTCTTGAGCGTCTGTCTCTGGCTGCTACATGGCTTCTTTCTGGCTCTGCCTTCTTTCTCCCAGCATTCATTTTAGTTTTCCCCGCCTACCTCTATTCCTTGCTCAGGCCCAAAACAGTTTCTTTATTAACCAATAGTATTCACAGCTTACAAAGGGGAATCCCACATCATACTGGTACTTTCTCCCTTACCCCTTTGAACATATACCAGCTTAGAATTAGAATTATGTTCTAATTCTAACCCAAAGAATCGAGGCCGTGCTTCAGAATTTGGAAAGGATTGTGTCTAAGAATTCTTCTTTTGCAGTATTTCTTCCACTTTTCCCACCCACTTCAGGTTTCTTCCAGCTGTCTTCTTAGACTAGGCTACCATTATTCTCTTTTGTGTGCTCCTGGATGAATTTTGTTGTGGCACTGGTGGTAACTGTTCTTAGTCTTCTCTTGTGATCTAGCCCTATTTACAGCCCTATATACTAACATATCCATCTTACTTTATCTTGTCATTTGTTTTTCTGTTACAATCCACTAATAATGATCTTTCTGGCCCCCAGATTCCAACTTCAGGAAAATGATGATAACTCATGGTATTAGAAGCTGCATTTCTACAGTAGGTTCTAAAGAGTGCAGTCTAGTGAGCCTAGTTAGGATTTTAAGACAAAATATTTGGCTCTGCTAAGAGTCTTGACAAGTTTCATAAGTCAAAGAGCTTGTAGGTCAGAGTCTGCAGTTGTTGACATACTCCAAATAACTGAGTGCATTGTATGAGTTGGAGGTCAGAGTTTGTGTCCACAGAAGTACATTAAGCCAGGAAGAGTACAAGAAGAAAACATCTCCAAGAAGGCAAAGCACAAAGACCAGGTCAGATGGTCAAAGATGATTGTAGTTGCGTGCACACAAAAGCTCAACCTCCAGAATGAGACTCAAGCTTATTTTTAACTTGCTCACTATTTGACTCCTGATCGTAAAATCACCATGCTAGAATATGAAGCTATGATTAAGTGAACCCTACTAACTAAAGGGTGATTAGGACCAGGATAGCAATGAGTCAGCCTGCAGTCAGCATCCCGGGTGTTTAGCAACCCTGTTCATTTTCAGAAGCAAGGGAGTTTAGAAGAAAAAAAGCCACACATTAACCTTGTACAGATAGTCATCATATATAACATCCCAGTTCCAACAACAATAAATTATTTTTTCAAATTGTACTAACAAGTTTTGAGTAACTTGAACCTGAATTTTCTCATTTTCTTTATCTCTCTGATAGTTAGCATCCTCTGTGTGGTACTTCACATTGTTCCATGAATGTCCATCCATGATGTGCTATGATGTTGCTAATCTGAGTTCAAATCCAAGATTTGGTACTATGTGACCTTATGCAAGTGACTTTTCCTCTCCATATTGGTATTTCCTCACTGAGCTAGTTTATTTATGTCATCCTGACACAAACTGGAATCACCAAGAAGAGGGAGCCTCAGCTGAGGAATTGCCTTTGTCAGACTAGCCTGTGGGCATGAATGGAAGTTGTTTGTTTGATTTGATGTTACTGTGGGAGGGCCTAGACCACTGTGGGTGGTGCTGACTCCAAGCAGGTGGTACTGGGTTGTAGAAAAAAAAAAGTTCAACAAGTCATGGAGAACAAGCCTCGTGTGGGATTCCCCTCTGTATGATGTGAATATGGTGTGTTATCATTGGTTGATTAAGAAACTGCTTTGGCCTTTGGCAAGGAAGACTAGAGCTAGGCGGGAAAACTAAACTGAATGCAGGGAGTAAAAAGGTGGAATTAAGCAGACGCCATGTAGCTGCCCAAGGAGAAATACATCAAATACTTATGGGTAGGCCACAGTCTTGTGCTGATACATAGATTAATAGAAATGGGTTAATTTAAGATATAAGGGCTAACTAAGAATATTTCTAAGTCATAAGGTAATTAATATAGTTTCTGTGTGATTATTTGGGTCTGGGGGTCTGGGAAACAAACGTACAGTCTCGGCTTACACAAGCCACTATGAAATCTTTCTCTCTGATTTCTACTCAGTTTTTGTCTTTGTGCTTGGGCCTTAAGTTGCTGTCTTAGCTTCCTTCAGTGATATACTTCAGTGATATACATATAATCTGGAAAGCTGAATAATCCTATTAATATATGATATATGGTACCATATATATATACATATATATATATGATACTACATTATATATATAGTGCTGCTCAGAGTGGTACTATATCAATATTTGTTGGTTTTATTATTAAATATCATTTAGTGCTACATATTTATCCCTGATTATTTGAAAAAACAAAGATAGTGGAATCTTTCCTCCATATTTCCCTTTGTTTTGTAAATACTGAAGTACACTATAACTCCATGGAAAATATCTACAAATCATACTAAACATACAAACAAATAGGGGGAACCTCAAATGTTAGCTACCCTAATTGTTCCCATAATACATAATAACTACATATAGTCATAACTCCTATTTTGAGATATTCATGGAAGGTAAACCATCATAAAACATTATTCTGCCCAGACTGAATATCTCTAGTAATTACAGCAGTCTTCCTTAACTATTTCAGCCAAGGCAGCTACTATGAAAAAAATATAACAAATAGTCTTGATTATACCAAAGTAATGAACAACTGTCAGATTTTAGTAGCTCCAGCAACAAAGGTTTATTTTGCTTACATGTTTTATGAGTAGAAATGTAATAGACATTGTAGTCACTGGAGAACCAAGGCTAATGGTCTCTGTAAATACACAAGCTCCCACCACTTCACAGAGGAGGATATGGTGTGTGGATGCTGGATATTAGTGCTTGTGCTCAGAAATGATAGCATCATCTTTGTTTATTCATCTGTGGACAAAACAAGCTGCGTGGCCCTTTTAATTCAGAGCAGCAGGAAGGTACAGAGAACCAAAAATGTTTGGATAAATAGAGTATTACCTTCATCTAAAAAAGAAAAATGGGAGAAATGAGGTGAAAATACTATAAATATGCATGTCATAAGATTTATGATTTTTTTGTCTGGTAAACTCTTACAATTCAGAAAAAATAAAAATTAAAGAACTATACATTACTTGATAGACATACTCAAATGTTCAATCTCACTAGTAATTAAAGCCTAATACTTAGAGTAATAGAAGGCAATACTGAGAAACTTCATTGTGCTTACATTTGTATATTACTATCTGACTATTTCGCCAATAAATATCAATTGTTGGCTCTTCTCTAGAAATGATGCTCAGAGGGGTCAATACGCTTTCTGAGGTAAAGTGTTTTGAATGAGATTGTTCCCCATTGGTTCAAATATTGATCCCCAGTTAGTGTAAATGTTTATAAAAGATTAGGATGGTTGACATTGTTGGGAAAGTATGTCACTGGCGGGGTGGGAGGGACTTTAAAGTTTCAATGTCATTGCTTGAATGCGTTCTCTCTGTTTTCGGTTTGTGGATTTGATTGTGGACTCTCAGCTGGTCTTGATTTGAGAGCTCACATCCAACTTTCCTCCTTGTTCCTTGTTATAAAGGTGATGGACTTGTGTTCTTCGAGAACAAAAAGACCAGAATAAAACTTTTTACAAGTTGTCTTGGTCATGATGGTTTGTCACAGCAATAGAAAATTAACTAAGACATTATGTCCCACAACTAAGCAGTAAAAGATTTTACCTTCAATCTAGGTGTATCTGAATCCAGGGTATGAAAAAACTTATAAATTGTATTTCTCAAATATAAATTTAAGTGGTTTTATAAGTTTCTTCTGTGAAATATGAAAACTTACGATGCTGACATATGTGTAAAGGAGATATGTTCAAGAGCAGGCACATTTGTAAAGTCTTTCCAGAGGCTATTAAATACTCTTTCTGTTTTTTTTTTTTTTTGTAAACACATCATGCTCCTTGGAATAATCTGGATAGGAAAATTGGAGAAGTGGTGAAATAATCAAAAAGAAACAGCTTCATTTGGGGGTAAGAAACACATTTGAATACCTATTATACAGAAGAATGCCAAGAATTAAAAATAATACATATGTCAAAATAGCTGTGAGAAAAAATTCAAATATCTCTATATGAAAATATAAATGAAATGATAAATACATCAGTTGGCTTGATTTAATCATCTTGTATTTTGTATGTTTGCAAATATACATACTAATCATACTGTATATTTTAAGTATAACGATATGGTTATAATTTTAATATTAATTGAAAATAAGAAGAATCAACTGTTAACATCTATACTCACTGTAAGAAGAAAAGAATAGAACCAAGGGTTTCTAGTCACATAAGAAAACAAAAACATAGGTATTATCTGCCTGTGGTCCAGTTGTGAATCTCTGTGTTATTCCCCATATAGAAGTGTCTCTGATGAAGGTTGAATAAGGCAATGACCTATAAGTATAGCAATGTGTCATTAGGAGCTATTTTATTCATTTGATCCATTCACAGAATAATTGTAGTAGTTTTTCCATAGAGCCTACGACTTTTCCAGTCTCAAGTTCTTGGACACTTGAGCAGTGTCAGTTACGGGTTCCATCTCATGGTGCAGGCACGTGACACACACCAAAGACCTTCCTGAGAAATAGAAGCACGGGTATGTGGATGCACACACATAATGCCCAGGACATCAAAGTAAACACAGTAGAGAACAACGTGAATCAAGTACACAACTCAGACAGTGGGGCATTGTACTTCTCACGCCAGTTGAGGAAAAACCCTACAAGGAGAAGGGAGTCATGATGGGAATAAAAATCATGACACCCCTCCAGAGATCCCTTCTGGTCCAAGATGCTTTGACCATCTCAGTCAGCTTTGCTTGCTTTCTTCTGACATGAGGGACAAGAAGGCAGGAGAAATAAACAATAGGTAAGGCTACAAACTGCACTCCAATTTCACGGATAGATCCTGGCCCCACAGTTCTATCCGGCTCATTTGGAAAGGCCGGCAGTGGAGCACTGATCTCTTCTGGTGGCTGGCACTTCTGTGAGGATGATGTGGGGATTTGCATTTGTGCTGCAAGTCTCAACAATACCAAGATTCTTGTCATTTACTTCTGCAATGAGGAGACTGCTACACAAATACCAACACTTCAGCTAAGAAACAAAGTATGCCTAACTGCATGTATTTATGTATACATCAGAACACACACACACACACACCACTCTCCAAAAAACATATATGAAGAGCTGCATTCACATTCTCAAAAGCACACTCACATACACATAATCATGTGCAGCTTCATGCCCACTCATTCATTCACACCTACTCATAAATTCCATGAATGAAATAAAGTTGGATGAATTAGCTGAAATAGATATTTCAGATTTATCCATCCTAAAAGGTACTTAAAGTAGGCCCCACCTGTGAGCTGAAGCGTTCTGTAATGACACCATCTACAAGCAGATTGTCTTTGCAAAGCTATTTGGATAAATTCATGCTTGATCTGCTTGCTTGTAAGATGGTGATGTTGGATCACACTAGTTTGGGGGGGTGCTTTGTTGGTTTTGTTTGTTTGTTTGTTTTATCACTAGGTTTAGATGACAAAATGCAGTCATCACCAGCATGAACTTTGAGGTAAATGTCAAGACTTCAATTCAGTATCTGACTATGATGGCCAAGTGTTCTTTGAATCTATATTAACTTAACACAATCTCAGTTTTATCTCAACAACTCTCTCATTGGATTATTTGTGAGTTCTATGAGAAACCCATGTCAGAGTGTCTGACAGACAATGAGTCAATGGGGGAAAGATTGTGTGTGAATAGAGAATTGTCTTTATATCCACTGCGAGATATGACCCTGCTGTTGACCTACTCCAGACATGTTGTTTGAGGGGCTTTTCTGTGAGCCAGAACCACGGGGTTTCTGTCTTCATGGCTTCTCTGATTCTACAGTGATAATAAAAGGTACAAAACATTCACCTTTCTAGAAATTTTCAGTCACAGAAATGCATCCAGTGAACTATATCAGCTGAATTCAAAATGGCTTTCCTGTAAAGAAAATAAAATTCTCTATTTTTCTTACTTGATATGTTTCTACTTTTCTGAGACTGATGACATACAAGAAGTGTGTAGGTCTGAACACACAATATAAAGCTTTGGATGATGGAGGCAAGCCACATCTCTTTTCCATTTGTTAAGTGTTGTAGAGCTATAGTATGTTCCATGAAACAGGTGAGATGGTGTGATCAGTGTGTGCTGAGGTAGTAAGAGAGTGAGAAATCACCTACAACATCTCAGGGAAATGAGGAAGCCATCTTGGAGGAAGAAGAGAAAGATTCAGATAGGATAATTTGAGATGAACCTAATTTAGATAGCCCAAGTAAAAGTAAATGATAGTAATGCAGGCCAAGAAGTCATGGGAGCATAAAATGTTTCCACAGGTGCCAACCGTGTTAAATGTTTCTGGACTTAACCGCATGAGTGACTTTCAAACTCTTGGAGATAAACTCCAGAGGGGAAAAAAAAGAAGAAAAGAACCCATACTTATTATCTCTAGGCCTCTAATGTGATTATCCTTCAACGAAGGACAATGTTTCATGACTTTTTAAAAATTCTTGCCTCTCTCCTAACATTCTGAACAATAGCATAGATTGATTTGTGGTTTCAACTCACTGAATATTTATTTTAAAGTGGCTAAAAGTTTGAGGTGATGAATCAAATTGAGACTCTCTTTTGAATGGGTGTGTGCAGTAGGCAAAAACAATGTTGTTGACTGATGTGATACAAAGGATTTCCATCATCCCTCTCTGATTCTTTTTTTAGTTATTTCTTACATTTTTAAGATTATAACAGAACCATATCATTTCTCCTGTCACTTTATTACTTGCAATCCATTCCATTTAACACTCCTTGCTTTCTCTCAATTTTATGTCCTCTTTTTCCCTAATGATTGTTAAAAGAAGAAATGTAAATGCATACATATATATTCCTATGTTTTTAGGGCTGAACATTTGGTATCGGTGTGCTCATCCCTGAGATGACTATTTCTCCCAATCTCAGCATTCCTTACCTGCCTATAGTTCTTTGTGTAGGGTTAATGTCTTGGGACATGCCTCTTGCTTCTGTCCTTCTTCATCTCATTTTTTGACTCTCATATTAGTGAGTCTTCATGAGTGTAGCTTCTGACATTTCTAGGATACATAACCTCACAGCATACTCTCCGATCCTCTGGCTCTCACAGTCTTTCTACTTTGCCTTCTCAATTAAACCTTTTTCTTTCTTTCTTTCTTTCTTTCTTTCTTTCTTTCTTTCTTTCTTTCTTTCTTCCTTCCTTTCTTTCTTTCTTTCTTTCTTTCTTTCTTTCTTTCTTTTTCTTTACTGTAGTGTTAAAGGTGTTCTAAATGAACTTTATTGCTTCCTAGCTGACTTGTTTTAGGAACAACGATCACTCAGTCTGTGAGAAGTTTGGTGATTTTTTTTTCTAATAAGGAATATTCCATTGAGGGAAGTTTACATTTAGCAAGAGCTTGTGTTTGTAAAAGAAAAATAGCTTTCACCTCATGGAGTCAAAAGAAAAATCATCATGTTCCAATAGATAAATTCACACACACTCATCTCGGCAGCACTAAATTATCCTAGTGATATAAACAAACAAACAGACAAATAAAAATAAATAGATAGGGTATGTAATAAGGAGGGGGTCCTGACAAGAGTTGGAGAAAGGGATATGACGGGTAGGTATGATAAAGATACAATATATACGTGCTTGAAAATTTCAAGAATAGGTAGAAATGAAAAATAAATTGAGTCAGGACAACTTTAAACTTGAATTATAAGGAAATTCTGTGCCCAGAGGATGAGGTAAATCAATGGAGGTCACCCTAACGTTTCATTAATCCACAGTCACTATTACTTCTGTAAGAAGTTCGGTCAAATTGAGAAGTATTCCAAATAGTATAATCATTGTAGGGTACAGATTCAAGAGACAATAGTGTACTCACGTGCAGTTGGAATAAAAAGCGCAAAGAAACCTAATGTTCCTGTAACCTTGTCAACTCCAATGGCAACATGTTTCAAAGCAGCATCTTTCAATGAATTGGGTGTTCACGGGGATGCAGGTGAGACACAGAACACTACTAAGAAAAGTCCCCCATCTTGCTCTTTTAAGTCACCTCCACCCCTCTTCATTCCCATTATTACTTACTCATCTTCATCTTGTTTTTACTTCTGGCAAACAGTGGTCTATTGTTCATTCCAATAATTTCAGCATTTCATTAAATTTATATAAACAGATATATACATTTTTGTAATCTTTTGAAATTGCCTTTTTGCTTATTGTGGTTCTCTGCATAATGTGCAAGTTATTGTGTCTGTCAGTAGTGCATTATTTTGCGTTGCTGAGCAGAATTTGATAAAATGGATTTGCCATAACTTCCACAGCCATTAACTCTTAAAGGACAAGTTAATGTCTTTTTTTTAGTTTCTAGCTATTAATTTTTTAAATGTTATAAGTAATTTTATGAGTTCACATGTGTGATTATTTGTACAAACATAACTTTTCCCTTTTAAAAAACAGCCAGGATTGAAGCATTTGAAGAAATAGTAGCTGCATGTTTAATTTTTAAGGAGACAAACAACCTATCCCCCAGAGTAGCTGGATAAACTATTGTGCACATGAGCAATGTGTGGTTGACATAGTTTCTCTGAATCCACTACTTACTCTTTTCACCTAGATTATCCTAACCATTCTAATAGAATACATATTATTATAGTTTTAATTTGTGTTTAATCAACAGCTAATAAAAATACATGGTTAAGACAACTAAATATTTTTTTAATTTACAATGACCCTAAATACCAGTATGTTCTTTATTTTAGTGCCTGCCTATGTCTTGGTTAGTGCTCTATTGCTATGAAGAGACATCATATCTATGGGAACTCTTATAAGGAAAACATTATTTGGGGCTTGCTCATAGTTTCAGAAGTGTAGTCCCTTATCCTGACAGCAGTGATCATGGTGGCACGCAGGCCTACACGATAGCTGATTGTTCTACACCAGGATCTGCAGGCAATAGGAAGAGAAAATCATTGGTCCTAGTGTGGGCCCTTGAAACCTCATTACCTCACCACCCCACCACCCTATTATCCAGTGACATATTTCCTCCAACAAGACTATACCTTCTTTTTTGTTGCTGTTGATGTTTTGTTTTGTTGGTTTATTTTTTGTTTTGTTCTAGAACTCACTCTCTACATGAGACTGGCCTCAAACCCTAAAAGATTCTCCTGCCTCTGCCTCCAAGGGTTGAAATTAAAGGCACACACCTATACAAGCATTAAGACAAAACCTTAAACTCTGCTGCCTTTTCTTTTTATTTGAAGATTATTATTTTCTACATAGACAAGATATTTAGCACTTACTTGTTGTAAAAACAGTTCTTAGAATTAATTATAAAAGAAAATTGAGACTTGGTCAATAAGCAGAAATAGACCCCACAGAAATTATAGTACCTTTTACTAATGATGAAATTAAAAAGTAATTATGGGAAGACAATGAACCCTGGAAAAGAACTTGTACTATTTTTTGGGAGAAACTAATAACAACTATCCCAAAAGTGATAGAATTAAACTTATAAAGAGAACTAGTTGGATCCTTCCCCACATTGTACATAACACACCAGTAACTGGAGCCCCTACATTTTATACTGACACAAATAAATCAGAAAGGCAGGTCACAAATCAAAAGATTTAAGTAAAGTGGACAAACTCCTTATGATTCTGTCCAAAAGTCAGGATTATATACTATTCTCATGGTAATAAGGGATTTTAAAGAACTTCTCAATATAGTTAATGATTCACAACGTGCAGAAAGAGTTGTTTTGCATATTGAAACCACTGAATTTATACCAGATGATACAAAATTAACTTCATTGTTTATCCAGGTTCAAGATATAATCAGGAATAGGCTTTGTCCCTTATGTATAACACACATCCATCCTATATGTGTCTACCAGGTCCTCTAGCACAAGGTAATACAGAAATAGATTGATAATTGATTGAAAATGTATTGAAGGCCTCAGAATTTCATTAAAAACATCATATCAATAGCAAAGGTTTAAAAAAGGACTTTTTCATTATATGGCAACAAGCAAAGACAACTATAAGGAGAAGTCATACTTATTTTTTATATAACCAAACACTACTACTTGCAGAGACTAACCCAAAGGGTACTCAAAGGAATGAAATCTGGAAGATGAATGTGTTCCATTTTGTAGAATTTGGAAAATTAAAATATGTATATCACACCATTAACACCTGTTTAGAGTTTCGATGGGCAACTGCTTTGAGTTTGGAAAAGGATGATTTGGTAATTACACATTCACTTGAAGTTATGGCCATCAAGGGTATACCTGCACAAATAAAGACAGACAGTAGTCCAGTATATGTCTCTAAGAAAATGAAGTAGATTTTTGCTTTATATTATAAAGCATATTATAGGTATATCACACAATCTTACAGGTCAGGCAGTTAGAGAAAGATCAAACAATAAATTATATGTTAAACAAACAGAAAGGAATGGAAAATAACACCAGAACTCGACTGCATAATGCTTTATTAAACTTGAATTTTCTTAATGATAATGAGAAAGGAACAATGGCAGCAGAGAGACATTGGATAATAAAAAAAAGACTTCTTCATTAAATCAGTCAGTGTATTTCGAGGATATTTTGACCTTAGAATGGAAACCAGGAGATGCATTATGTTTGGGAAGGGTTTTCACTCTTGTTTCCACAGGAGTGGTAAATCTATGTAATCATCAAAATTAATAAAGATTTGATTTGAAAAGAGAAACCACTTGATAAAGAGAAATGACAGTGTAACCACAAAAGTGAAATTCTGTAAGTGGTAAGGAAACCTAATAAGGGTTAGGACAGGGTTCTGTTCTTTTCTTTGCAGGAAAACACCTATCTTCAAAAAATCAAGTGACCTTGGACATCTAGATGCCTAGAAAAGAAAAGATAGCTGTCCATAAATAATCACCAAGCTAAGAGAAATCTGACTAATATCCTCTGCAGGGTAAAATTTCACTACCTACACATACATATCTCCCTACCTCTCAGTATAATGATAGCCACCTAAAAATCAAAGCTGGCTTTGGAATTGCACAGTGGCTACCTTCTCTAAATCCAAGCATGTTGTTAAAGGAGAAAGTCAGAGTTTCTGTATCATAAAAGAAGCCACCTGGTATGGGTCAGAAGAATTAGGGTCTACTATTATCAGAACTCTGCTTTCAAGAAATTTTATTTCTCCCATACCTATTTTTTGTCTCTGAGGTACCTTTAATAAATATATGTCTATATGAATAATGTTTAAATTTTTCACAATGAACAATAAATTTTCCTGCAGTAATCTTTAAAGTTTCCAGGAAGAAGATGAGGCTCCAAAACAATGATTCCAACTGGTTGATATGATGTCATTATGCTGAAAACACCACTTTTAGATTGGTTTTTGATTACAAACTGCTCAAGATGATTTCAACGTGGCTAGCTGATATAGTGCACTTTCTTACAATGCTCTGGCCAGAATTTTAAATAAGAACTTCACAAAAATCCTGCGAACTATGCAGAAATTTTCTGCAAGATTATTATTATTGTTGTACCAGACAGTAACCTTGAAACTTAATCATCATTTTAGTTTTCATAGGATACCATAGAAAAAACATCACTCCCATGATAGTTGGAAGTAATTCTAGAAAATGAAGTCCTCTCTCCCAATGAAACTTGTCCTGAGAGCTAGGGATGTTATTAAGGGTTGGTTATAACTGGTTTAGGGTTGGAAATGAAGTAGGCTCACGGATCTCTTTTGAAAAAATGTGGGGAAATAAGTGGGATGATGTAATGGGTAGATTAGTGTGAATTCACACTAATAATAATAGTGAGATTACTTATGAGGTATTATTTATATAAAATTTATATTGGTATAGATTCTTGTATATTAAGGCAAATTCAAATTTTATTTGTTATATTGAATATGCTCCTATTTCTGTTTACAGTATTTATGCACCTATGCAAAGTTATTTGTCGTATTGTATGCATGTTTCTACCTCTGCTTAAGGTATTTTGTATATTGATGCAATTTTAGGATATATTTATCATATTTCAATATATATTTCTACTCTGATCAAGATACTTATACATTACTTACATTTTGAGGTCATTGTCCTCATTTGCTGCACAGTTGTGTAAAGATTGTTTAATATTTTAATATGAAGCCTTAGACTTTAAGCTATATAGGTATTAAGAATTATAGGTCATCCATGTTTGTCCTACCTATAGTTAGACTAATCGGGTTCTTTAGATGCAGAGAAACTGTATTTTACATAGATAGGTAATCTTCAAACACTTCAAAGAACTGTAGAAAAATAGCATTTAAATAAGTTAGGAATCTGTTGATGTGGGATAAGATTGCTCCTTGCAGTACCGATCTATACCTGAAAGAATATTGAGCACTGAAGACACTCCACTTGGAGCTTGTCTTCTTGACAAAACTTGCCTTTGGGCAAAGAGCTGCCCTTGCCTTGGCCACTGACAAAATGCACAGTTCTAGACTAGACAAGAAGGATACAAGCCAAAAGACAGCCAAACCTTGCCAAGGCAAGATAAGATGGCTTTTCAAATTTTCTTGCCTCTGAAAATAGTCTTTCAGTCACTTTTGGTCTTAGTCCAAGTTGGTTTCCCCAATGAATGTTGCAAATGAGACTTTGAGTGATTGCCCAGGTAGCCAGTTGTCTCTGTCATTTCTTGTACCTTTTCAAAGTTGCTTGATTGTACTTCCTGTTTACTTACGTAATATTATTTCCCTTCTAAAGTCTTTGATGGGGTTGAAGACTAAATAATCATAGTTACTAGTAATCATGGTTCCTCTCATGACTTAGCCAAGCCCTTTTTAACAGAAAATTTAGACTCTTTAAAATAAGATAACTATTGAAACATTTAGCATATTTTTCTTGTTTGATTTGTTCATGCTGGTTATAATTCTAATTTTTATAAATGTTTTTGTCTTTTCTTTTCCCTGAACAATACTTGATATTTGTTCTTAATTGTATATAATTTTGTATTAGGCTTAGAACTCTCTTACTTAGACAAAAGAGGGAGATGCTATGGGAACTCCTTCAGACAACAGCCTTTAAGATACTGACTCACTTTGTAGTCTACATGCAGACGAAAAGCATACTCAGGTCCCTTGGCTGCTGGACTCAGTTTCAGTTCCCAGTGTATGTAGAGAACTACAGATTGCTACTCTTTCTGTGAGTTTATCCCCAAATAATAAACCTTTGTTATCTGTTGAGCCTCATGAGGCCCAGTGTAACTTCCTAAGCCTAACTTGCGTTGGTCTGAGGCCCAGTGTTACTTCCTGAGCCTAGCTAGAGTTTAGAGACCTCACTCTGACTACCTGTCCTAAACCCACCTCTGCCCAACCACAGCCAGCTTGACAGAATATTATTGGCCCTTGTTCTTTATTATGCCTCAACCCATCCCAAGCTTCTTCACCCCCATCACAACACTATGTAAATCCCGCTTAGCCCCAGGGAAAGTCCAGCAGGTCCACCTCTGTCCTGCTCTTTTTGCCAGAGAACCCGGCAGCTATCCTCCATGCTGGGCTATGGGGAAACTCTTGTGTACATCAACATCTTGTAGTGTATGTAGTTCACCCATCTACACACATGCAGTCACCCTCTGTTTCCTTATCTATCCATCTCTTCCCCAGGTACTGCAACTTTCACATTGTGGTGAGCCATAGGAATGGGCTTTCTTGGGATCTGCCCAGCCCTGAACTGCATGTACTTGGTGAATAGAAAGCACTCAGAAATCAGTCTTAAAGAAAGTAGAGGTGTACGAGCCAGTCATGATAAGCAAAATAGAAACAGACCACTCAAAGGAAGTTCTTGACTTCCAACCATTATCACCTGCCAGAGTAGGATTCAGCCATCGATAAATTTCAAGGAGGCCTGAGTCTCAGTAGTTTACCCTGAAGCAATACCTGGTTGTAGGAAGAACCACAAACTGAGATTACCTGAGCACCACCCAAGAACAGACCATCCAAAGAAAATGCCTAACATTCCAACAGCTGTAGATAGGATCATCTGCCAGCATACTCACCAGGACACCCCTAGAGAAATGTCAGTCAATCAGGGGTCCTGAGCCTCAGAAACCCCTTACCTTTTCCTTTACTACTATAAAAGACCAACTTTAACTGAGCTCAGGGCTCTCCGTTTATTCCAATACATTGGACATGTGGAGAAACCGAGTTTGCAAACTTGCATAAAATAGAGGCTCTTTGCTTTTACATACAGTACTCAGTCTCCTTGTTGGTTTTTAGGGGACTTCACAGTTTGGGGCATAACAGAAGGCCTTTGAAATTTTAGTGAGAAAATAACTTTCATTCACCAAAAAAGTAAAAAAAAAATTGAATGAACCAATATACTTATAATTCTTCATTAGCAATGGCACTACGATAGAGATTAACAGCAAAAGTAAATGCATAAATAGAACTTTTTGTCTAAGATAGTTATTTACCAGTTATTATTATTTAATAGCAAAATTATTCTGAGAAAAATGCCATTTAAGATAAATTAACTATAACAGAAAATATTTTATTTATTATTTATTTCTATGTATTTGCTGAAATTAGATTTAATATAGAGATCATTTAAATTTCGTATAAAAGTCACATTCTTGCAGATGATGTTCTATAACCTCCAAATATGAACAATCATAGCTTCAACTTAAGTTCTTAAGATTTATAAAATTTTGTGCTACAGTCACTGGGCAAAGTTTCATACTCATAATCAAGAGTATAACTATGAGGGTCAAATTGTACCCTATGGAAAACTGGATTTCAATTTCAAGATTTCCAAAGGGACAGAAAGAAAAGAAAAGAGGAATGGGACACACAGTCTGCAAACGTCATCTCTGCAGTGGAATGGGGTAGGAAATCACTTAGGTCAGGATCCTAAACACCCAGCATGATGTCTGCAGGCTGCACATGCTCAATGAATGTTGTCTGAATATTATCAAATTCTTAAAATTATGTTGTCCTCTCTTTTCTGATAATGCTCTCTTGTTTTCCTATTAGTGTCAGATTAATTTTAGGAAAAAAATAATATGGATAGTTTTAAGGCATTTTGAGATTTCATCTTATTTCTGATTGTAAAACAGTATTTTCTTTAGATACTACAGTTTTCCTCATTTAGTTCTGTAGAAAAATATATAGTACACTTTCTTGTCTATTGTACAAAATACTATTTTAATAAGGAATAGCATCCTGTTTATGCTACCCAAAGTCCACCATTAGCCACCGTTACTGGCCTTCATTTTCCTTTTGTCTGTGAGATAAATCTAGGAGATAGAAATCACTCTCACCTCACAGGGAGGAAACAGATGGGGAGATGTCAAATTAGAGGACAAAAGGTTACAAAAGACTGAGAATGCCAGCACCACCACTACCAACTTACCTTGGTTTCCTCTTGCTACATCCTGACTCCTTTAACTGAAAGAAATCACAGAAGGCTCCCTGTGAAGTCATATAAATGTTGAGAGGCAGCCTGGAACTCAAGCATAGACATGCTGAGTAGATGTGTTGATATTATCTGGAGAGCAGATGAATGGCTTGCACACATATGCACAGCCATTATCACCCAGAGAGATGCATTGGCAGTTAGCTATAAGTTCACTTTAGAGGCTACTTATTCTTTGTATCCATACATATATTCTAAAACAAAGAGCAACTAAAGGGCCATATAAATCTGGGACGACTACACATTTTCTTCACAAAGGGACTCGCTGAATTTAAAAAAAAACACACACACTAAGTTTAATGCTGTATTCTTAAAACAAAGGAACTTATAAGTTGCCTCTGTATTGAGAAGCAGGTTTCTGGGACCTGGGAAGGAGAGCTAAGTAAAAAGTAGACAGGGACAAGGAATTCGATACTTGAAATTAGTTCTGGAACACGTGTAAAGGAAGGCAGTCCTTTTCATATTTCTAGGGCATAAAGGGGTGTGTTGGTAAATGAAATAGCTTTCTATTTCATTTGTTTTTTTTTTAAAACAAATCTGTTTTTTTATCATCTGTTTTTTTTTAAAAAAAAAAAACCCTAAAACAAAAGGGCTGCAAACGATGTCCAATAGTAACAGAAAATCAGACCTTCACCTGACAATCACATAAAAAGGTATCATTTTTCAGAGAGCCCCATAAAACAAAGGAAACAGCTACAGACACTTCTAAATGATCTGAAAATTTTTTCCACTACCACACAGCACCTCTTCCTGTGTTTAAAAATGTTCTTGAATACTAATGGTGGTCGTAGCATTTAATTTTAGATGTGAACATTAGCAAAAAATTCAGGTCACTCTATCTCTTAAAAAAAAATAAGGCAGCAGGAGGAGGGGGTTTTCGCCCAGTCTTTGTGTTCGGAGCAATTAGTTTTAACTGCCTGGAAGCTGACTTCAAATTCTTTATAGTGGAGGCAAGCTCTCTGTCGTCTGCCATGTGTGCTCTTATTCTGCGCGGAAACCTGGACTCATTGTAAGGGCTCCTGCCTGGCAGGGCTGCAGGTGAAGGCCAGCTGGGGCCAAAGCACTTTGTGTGAACATTTGCATGTGAAGAGGGTCTCTGGAGGCCATGGGTCTGTAGGGACTTAACACTGCAGTCACATGCCAGAGCCCCTCTCGAAATCTCCTTGCAAGAAAATCCCAAGCTTCCGGAACTGAGCAGTTCAGATACTGTGAACTGTTAGCTGAGCATTATACCGGGAAAACATGCAAGGAAACTGAGGTGTGTCCAGTTGGGGCTTGAGGGGCAATGAGGTCACTGGGCAAGGCTGGTTGTTTGAAGGTTGAGTGTGCTCTGTGGAGGAGATTGAAGTCATTAGCAATTATTTCCAGGTCCCCATGGCTATGTATACAAGATTTCATATAACACACATGTGGCCCCTGATTAATGGGTGTAACAGTATCTCCATAATGAGAAAAGCTGCCTGGTAGAAAATCAGAGAACATAGGCTGCCAGAAAGGTTTTTGCAGAAATCTGTCCCATGTCAAATATTAATGTTAACTACAAGGAGGAAAATCGAAGACTAATTAATTTCTGAATTGAAAGAGAAAGGGCTAATCCAGTTTCCAGTATTCTGAAACCTATAATCCTTAGGAAGACAAATCTTCCGTGAAGAATATGAAAAAATTATACATGTGAAAAAAATCTAAAGATCCAGGCAAAGCTTTTTACTGGCAGAAAAAAATTTGGCTTGCTCAGGTATTCATCCACACTCTTAAACAAAGAGATGTTTCTTGACCTTTATTCCTTCTGTCTTCCTAAAAGTTATATGAAATGACTTTTTTTTCCCAAGTCTACCTAATTGAAATCTGAAGACAACAAGTAAGTAATTAGGATACAAGAATTAATTGAAACCAAGAAGTGTGCACTTTGCAAGACTAAATATACTCCTAAAAATCAAAGGCTTTTGTTTCTGTGAGGAATCTTAGTTGTCATAAAAAGAATACCTTAGATATTGCAGAAACAACATAGTGTTGAAATATAAAGGAAAATTTCAAATGTCCAGACATTCGGATGATTGACGTCAGCTATTCCTTCCTTCATCTTTAACACAATGTCGGTGCTGCTTTTCTAGTAGGACGGATACAAGAGCTAACTAAGGAAAGATATGAAATAACACAGCTCATGGCATATAACAAATACTGAACAAATACTACTAGATGTAATGGAGTGCAGCCTTATTCTATTGCTGAAAACAAACACACATGATATTTCACTCTAATTATACAGCAGTATGTATGCTTACTGCAGAATGTGTATCATTTAAGAATATTCCAGCTATAGGAACTGCAAACAGAGAAGTTTAAACACAGTGTATTGATATCAACCTATAACCTGGATAGGGATTGGTCACTTTGATTAACTGTTGCGTGTCCACGACACTGTCCATCGTTTTAACAAGTGAGCTGTCTGGTAGTCCATGGGAGGGGATTCCTGACAGTCAGCATCAGGTGCAAACGTGAGACTTTAGGGAGGATGTCAGAGGGCAGTCTTCTCCTCCCATAGATAAAAGAGCTGAAAGATTAGAAACAATCCCACCACAATAACCTCAACTATACCCGTCAAAAACAAACAAAGATCCTCAGAGTTAACCTAGTCAAGATGGTGAAGGCCACCTAAAATGTAAGCTTTAAGTCTCAAGAAGGAAATTCTGGAGGACACTAGATAATGGGAAGACCTCCCATGCTCAAGGGTTCATAGAATTAATATTATGAAAGTTATTATCCTATCAAAAGCAATTCAAAGATTTAATGCAATCTGAATCAAAAGTCCAATGCCCTTCTTCACAAAAATAGGAAAAATATCTTAAAATGTACTTGAAAGCATAAAAGGCTCTGGAAAGCAAAAACAAGGTTGTCTGAAAAGAATAATTCTAGAAGAATTTTCATATCTGATCTCAAGTTATGTACTACAGAGGTATACTAATAGAAACATCTTGCACCTGGCTCTAAAACACTAGTGTTCTTGATTTGTTCTATATAGCAGATGAAAAGCTTCAGCACCCCAATAAACCTCTCCAACAACACAACAATCTGAATCAGACCAAATCTAACTGATTTAGAAAAAGTCCAGGTTTATTGGATATCAACACTCCTGGATGGCTTTCCAGCCCTCCATAGAGGAAATGTGAAATGAAGACCAGAAAACCATGTGTTTGTTCTCTGGTCGGCAGTTTAAATACCCTGTGAGAGTGGTCCTGAGCATCTCTGGCGAGGGGTCATCCTTTGGCGGGTTTTCTCAGGGGCAGGGTCTGGAAAGAGGCAACTCCCAGGGAAGAGGACTTGGGGTAGAATTTCACTCTTTAGATATGTGGAAGCCAGGACCTGAGATGTGGCTTAAATCCAAACAGTAATATATTTCAAAAATTTTCTAAAACAATCAGCACAGAGAAGACAATGTACAAATGTAAAAATTAAACCACAGCCAACTATAACCTAAAAATGGGTTCATATCATGAATATATAAAGACTCTAAAAGTTAAAATACAAAAGAAATCCATGTAATCCATCAATAAGTGGGCAAGTGAACTGAATACAAGGTTCTCAAGAGAATAAATACCATTGGCCAAAAAACATTTGGGAAAACAAAAACTGTTGCCTTTTTTTGCCTTCACAAAGATGCATATGAAAACTTGCAATTTCCTCTCCCAAATATATACCCGAAGAACTCTAAGTTAACATACCACACAGAACTTCAACATCAATACTTACTGCTGCAATAATTAAATCAAAATGCAAAACCAGACTAGATACTCAAAAGCAAAATAATTAGCAGTGAACATATTGTATATGTACAAAATGAGGTTTTATTTAGCTATGAAGAAAATCTGATTATAAAATTTGCAGGAAAATAAAGGGAACTAGAGATCATATGTTAAGTGAAATAAACCAGTCAGGCCAATGTTTTCTCATTTGTAGACTTAGGAGTTAATATAAATGTATTTATTTATGTACATATGTATTTTATATATGTGTAATGGAAGCACAATGGGGAATATGGTATAATGGGAAAGGTATAAGGGAGAGGTTAGACAAGAAATATTAATGTGGGCAAGAAAGACAAAATTTCACATATTTTTCTTTCCCATATAGCATCTAGGTATAGATAAGTAACATTGGCATATCATACACATGAGACACAAAAACAAGCAGGTTTCTATTTGGAAGACATGAAAGAAACCCTAATTTGTAGTAATTTATCTTTTTAAATAGTTTTCCTTGAAGACTTGACATTTTTTATTGAATATGAAGATAAAGATACTGGAAGAGTTGATGCAAGTGATAAAGAAAATCAATGCAAATTACTATCACTGTAAACTCCCATTGTACAAGGTATCAAAATTCCATCATGTGACTCTTTGGATTATGTAATGTTCACGTTGGACCAGTAGCAGATACTTCGTGGTCTTGTATCCTGGCAGGATCCTAGCTGACAAATCCTCCTGATTTGTTACTTAGAAAAATACTTCTGTGTCCATTCATTGTTATAGAGATCTCCAACACAAGTTCACAGCTATACCAGTAAAGAACTTCTCAAGTGCACATCAGCACATCCTGATGGCCTGATGAGCCCCAATTTTGTCCTTCTTAAAGCACCATCTCTTGGAAATTGAGTTTCCTCCTTTATAAAATAGGGATACTATCTGGTCATTTCCTTTTTCTTTCTGTTTTTTTTTTTTCATTTTTGAGACAGGGTTTCTCTGTGTTTTGGAGCCTGTCCTGGAATTCACTCTGTAGACCAGGCTGTCCTCAAACTCACAGAGCTCTGCCTACCTCTTCTTCCTGGGTGCTAAGATTAAAGGCATGCACCATCACCACCCAGTTCAGATCTGATCATTTCTTTAAAGTCAGGTTGTTAAGTTCTAATGACATTACTAATCAGTTATAATCTTGTTTAGGTCTTAAAACAGCTTCTAAGAAGTTGATAGCAAGGCTGTACTTACTAAGGGTGAAAGTGTCTGATGGAAACTTTTGTGACACAAATGTTGATTTGCAAGAATGGGTGAGTTCAAGTGCTTGTTGAGAATAGTTTGGCTAACTCCTGAGAGATGTCTCCTGAAACATAACAGTTTTGATTTAAAAAAATCTCTATTTAGAAAGTTACCTAAGAGACACCATGACTTCAACCTCATCTCCCACTAGAAGCACCAGAAATCTCTCTAGCATTTCTGATTCTCTGGGTCTCTGGTTCCATCTTGATAATTACAAATGCATTGCACCTATAAGAAAGGAAGGCCTTTCAACTTTGGATAGCTATAATACTTTACTCTTGCCTCTTATTTGAGCTCTTGAGAACTATCTGAAAACTATAGATTCCTATTGTATTCTATACCTCCACACATACACTGTTATCGTCCTTGTTTGGGCTAAATATCTCCATAATTCTTGGCTTACAAGAAATTGTCATCCTAACCCACTGTTTTACACATAACTTAGTTTATCTTCTTAACTAACAATGACTCTCTATGAAGATAAAATCTCATTTTAGCTGTAGGAAGATCGCCTCTGTTTTACTCATCATCACTGATTACAATTTATAGTTATGAAGAAGGCACTGTTTTACCTACCTAGTAGATGACCTGAAAACATCCCAATTTCCTAAGATATCTTTGGTGCACAGACACAATCCCAAAGTCCTGGTTATCTAGAAACTGAACTATGGGCAATCAAAACTCAGAACATGGTAGGCATTAAGTTAAAAGCATTTCTTTAAACCCATTTCAATTGCATCTGTGTGTATGTGCCAAGGGAGCTAAGAATAACAGTCATGTTAATCAATTTGTAAAATCAGAAGGGCTCCCCAGTCTCTCAAAGTCTGTCATATGTGGTTTTTCAATGCATGTTCTGAAGCAAACCTTCAACTCACTTGAGAATACACTGAGGGACAACCATTGTTCAAGGGAGAGTAATTAGACAACTACTCATTGGCTGTAGGATGAAGTTGTAAAAGCTCTCTCACAGCTCCATACTCAAAGGGAAGCTCTAACAAAGATGTTTTGAAACAACTTCCTACTCCTTCATCCCAATTGCTTTTCTTTGAGTTGTTGAGAGAGTAAACTATTCCTTCCCTATTCTAGTTAGGGTTTCTATTGCTGTGAAAAGACATCGTGACCCCAGAAACTCTTATAAAGGAAAACATTTAATTGGAACCAGCCTACAGTTCAGACGTTTGGTCCATTATTATTATGGCAGGCAGAATGCACACAGATATGGTGCTGGACAAGGAGCTGAGAGTTCTCCATCTTGATCTTCAGGCAACAGGAAGTGAACTGTCTCACTGAATGTGACTTGAGCATATACGAGACCTCAAAGGCTGTCTCCAAAGTAACACATTTCCTCCAACAAGGCTACACCTCCTAATAGTGTTACTCCCTATTGGGACATTTTCTCTCATACCACTATACATTACCTTATTTCAAACACTTGGGGCTTCTTTAGTTACCTTTTCTATCATCCACCATGATACATTATAGCAGAATAACTTGAAAGACTTTGTCACTACATCGAAATTCTCAAAATCTGCATCTATTTTTATTCATACTTTATCTCCATCATATCTAGAAAACTGTTTGATACCTATGGAACCCAATAAGTAATTGTTAAATGACTGAACAAACTAATAATTATGGGAAACACTTTGCCTTTTACTTTCTTTGATGAATATTTTGTCATATTAGGACGTTTTGAGTTTTACACTCAGCTAATACAATTGACTGTGTCTCACATACTAAAGGCCATGTGCTGGGCTCTACCAGTAAACACATAACTTTGTTTCCAAAGACAAGGAATCGCTCAATCTTCATTTGATGAAACTGCCCCATAATATAGTATTTTATGACTCTGATCTTTAGGTATCCCTGGTTGTACAAACACATGTTACTGACCCCAAAATGATTAGATAATATATGATCTAAAATCCCAAAAGGCTTCCTCTGTGAATGTTGAAACCCACTACTGTGAGAGGTAGTTATTTTAAATATCTTAGGAAATTTACATGTGAATGAATAGAAAGAAAATGAAGACTATAGTAGGAATAGTAGGTGTGGTGGAAAAGAAAAACAGACACTGATTTATCAGGGATGTCATTGACCATCTTTAGA
Source organism: Myodes glareolus (assembly GCF_982192425.1). Taxonomy (NCBI): domain Eukaryota; kingdom Metazoa; phylum Chordata; class Mammalia; order Rodentia; family Cricetidae; genus Myodes; species Myodes glareolus. The sequence goes on along the minus strand of NC_142038.1, from coordinate 15,647,752 downwards.
TAGGAATCACTTGCCTGGTGTGAAGGGACTCATAGCACTATAGGGAAGCTATATCCTGAAGTGTACTCTGCGTTGTCAGAAGGCCACTAGTATTTCCTGTTCTTCATTTTTTTGTGTGTGTTTGTTTGCTTGTTTTGTTTTCCTGTAATGAACTCTATTGACTAAGTAAGCAAGTAGGCATTTCTGCTTCTTATCACTGGAATGAGACTAATTAAGACACATGGCCAACTTGTCCTCAAACATACCAGCTCTGAGACTCCAGTAAGAAGTCAGATATGGCAGTGAAATTATACATTTGTGTTTGTAGTAGGCTGGAAGAATGCTAGGACTAGAAAAGGGCTTAAGCAATTATCTGTAGGGGAAGATAAGTCATAATGGGGTTTACAGAGATAAATACTCAAACTGAGTAACAAAAATACATTTGCAGGATAAAAACGAAGATCAGCAAACCAGCTGACAAACAAAATGATACAAATTGGTCAGGGAATTCCAAGTGACCACTTGTTATTACCCAGGAGATGTCCTGTCTCACGTACCCGTACATCAGCATACAATTTTGCCCCACAAAATTAAATGAAAAGTACTCAGCACAGTCATATCTAAAGTTTCTGATGTTCTGATGTAGCCATCTGTGGTTATGAACAGAAACTTAGGAGCTAGTTTGCTAGGATCTGAGCCATTGCTCTGTAACATAGTGACTTTAACGATCTTGTTTTCCTATTTTCATTTGTGCAATGGGGTTTATAGAAACAGTTATTTACTTAAAGGACTGTTGAAGAGAATAAGTTAATATAGGTGAAATCCTTAGATAGGATCTGATGCAAAGCTCTTAATATGGAGGAGTTGGTCACTATTATCAATAATTAACCTCACAATGCCATTGAGATCAAGAACATCACTGCTCTTAACATCTAATCTTCTCAGCAATGTCTCTCTCAGTTACTCTGTGCATGCCTCACAGCTTAGTCTCAAGACATTAGTGAGTAAGGTCAATTCATATTTATTCATACTTCTCATGGGTCCTGTCCCTGTATGCATGATGCTAATCTAGACTCGTGTCTCTAGATGCTTGAGTGTTGACTTCCAGAGAATATTTTTCACTCTATTTCTTTCTCTTTTTCTTTATCTCTAAACTTGAATCTTAATCTCTGAAATTCTTCATTAGGGACACATGTCTTCCTCACTCCTCCCTTCATATATGTTTGTTAGAATAAAAGTTAGCCTGGGAAAAGAACAAGGCAATATACCTATTTAATGTGGGACTTACCAGAAGTAAAGATGAATCTGAAAACCAGGGAGGAAAAGAGAGTATTAAAATCAAACTACATATACATCACATTTTATTACTTCTAGATAAAGTATACAACTTCATAAAGTTTCTGATTATACTAATATTATTCATATGTTATTGCATTTATCTATTTTCTTATATTTCACATACCTTCTTTGTACTGCTTAGGGAATAGCTTTATTTCCTTACAAATACCTTTAAATGTGCAATTTTTCTAATGGTCAGCAGTTAGGTTCCTTTTAATTTAGTGCAGTGATGCATGCCTTCAATCCCAGCACTTGTGATTCAACACAGGCAGATCTCTCTGAGTTCTAGGCCAGCCTGATCTGCAAAGCGGCTCCCAGGACAGTCAGTCCTGCACAGTGAAACTCTGTCTCAAAAAAATTAAGAAGCAATGAAAATCCTTGTGCCAAAATGCTGTACAAATTTCTCATACAGCATAAATTCTTAGAAGTTGATATTGATGAGTTTGGAGGTGTGCACACTTTACATCCTGATAGTTCAAGGCTCCCTCTCAAAAACTGTCTTCAGTTTAAACTTCTACCGACAGCAAATCATAGTTTTAGTAAGCTTCCATCACTGCCAGCAGTAAACAGGATCAAAATTTAGGTGAATCTGATAGGTGGAATACAACTGTTTTCCTTGGTAGAAGATGTCTTTGTCTCCAAAGTTATTTGCTTGACTAGTTTTTCTACAGTTTCAAGAGCTGCTTAAGTAAACCTTTAGGCATGGAATTGTAATACTTTTCTCCAATGACTATATTTTCTCGATCCCTGAGTTTCTGTCTGATTGTATTTATTCTCATACCTAATATTGCTTTTCATGTATTCCATACTTTCTCAATCAGAACTGTTAGTGACTTTTCTCCTCCTTTACTGTTTCTTTAAATGACCTAGATATTTTTTTTAAGAGATCGAATTTCCTAACTTAGTTTTTTCTATTTTATTATCACCAATATAAATCTATTGGTTAATTGCTTTCCTTCAGGCTCTTAGTGTTCATCTCCTGATTTCCTCTGTTCTGCTTTTTAGCTGAAGACTTAAGCCATTTCATTATAGACTATAATTCTTACAAGGATGCTTCAGCTGCACTTTTCTTAGAAACTCTCCTGTCCCATGCATCGCATTTCCTCTTGTGTTTGGGTCATTTGGGGACATTTCAAAACAGAAGAGAAGATGTGTGCATATGTCACATAAAAGTACAATCTCTCCTGCTTTCTTTGTGGGGATTTATCTTTTATGTAACAGCTAAATAGCGTGTCCTTAAACAATTCTATCTGCGTAGACTCCACCTGAAGCATATGATGTAGGACATGTTATAGTGGCTGTGATTTCTCCTTACTAAATACAGCTCTGCTTAATGCTCCTTTGAATTTAGGCATGGCCTTGTTCTTTGTAGAGCATCCACAATGGGAGAAGTTACTTGCGCATAGACCCGTGCATAAACTTTGGAAGCTAGATCATGACTCGCTTTTCCATACAATGGTGATTATAGTAGCAGGTGTTATGGGCAGCGTCGTGAGCCCGGGTTCCTGCTGACTGACATGAACAGGACCATCTGCTCGGCTTCCATGAACACATAACCGGAGCACAAATGCATCCTCAGGCTCCTGAGAGACTGAGTGCTTGTTCCAACAAGGCCAGGAAGCCTGAATGGAGCGTGTGCTCCAGTCGCTCTCATTAATAATCAGAGATCTTGAATTCCCTCAGCATCGATATTTTTCTCACAACAATGAGTGGGCATATTGCTCTCCCATAGACTTACAGAGAGTGCAGACAGAGTTCCGTTCCTCAGACACAATGGAGTAGTTTTATTTCTGAATCATGAGAGATGAAAGCAGGAAAAGCTGTATTTTGGTAGAAAATGACAATGCCACTAACCATGGGCCTGCTAACCATAGCTAGGTCCAGTCCTTCCTTTATAAGAGCTACAAGCAGAGTGGATATTTGGTTGCTGATTGCTGAAATTTTGCTAAATAATTGAGAATGAACTTTACAGCCACTGTAAGTTCAAGGTGGTCATGGCCAAGGTTTCTCTGAATCACTCTGAGGGTACTCCTCCTTCATTGCACGAGACCTATTGTTTGGGGTGTGGACATACTGACGTCAATCATGTGTTTTTGCTTATGGGATGATAATAAAAGTCACCAAAGACTGTCATTCGAGGACTCACGAAAGGAACGATGGCCAAGAACAGAGCTGCAAGGCAGAACAGCACCCTGGCTGCACAAACTTGAGACAGAATGCAGTTCTCTAGCTTCTTACATGCCTACCCTGTTACCAGGCTGACACACTGACCTGAGCATAGACACGTCTGTCTCACTTAACGCTTCACACTCTGCCTTCAAGAGGAAGGTGAATCTTCATCCAATTACAGCTGAAGCTACTTCTCCAAAGAAGTGTGTTTTCATATTGTTTGAATTTATAAACATTTGCAAAAAACATGTGAAGTGAAAAGACTGTACAGTAAAATGACCTCTGAGGCATTCGAAATTGTTAGGTAACAATGGTTATATTAGATGGTTATATTAGAGTTCTTAAAATAGACAAGTCAATTCCTTTGAAAATTATATTAGGATAATAAATCTATGACACTATCATTTGGAAGCAAAATATTAGATGTATGAATGCTTTTGATAACCATTGGATGTAAACTCCTCCATTGACTATGACTATCAAAAACTATTGTTTTCTGTATTTTAGAGAAGGAAACACTAAGAAATTCAGTTTTGCTTGGTTGAGAGGAGTTTTTTTTATCATACTTTAATATAGCATCACATTATAATTAATCTGTGCATCACTCCCTATCAAAACACATTTTAACAACTCATGATATTCAAATATTAGTTGAATCAAATAACGTTAGATGAAAGAAACATTTAAAGTACATTTTGAAATCAACTTGATACTTGATACAATGGTCACAGGAAGTACTAGAGAAATATTGTAGGCAATAAAGTGGCAAAACCAGGAAAATTATCAATTCTCTGAGTGGGTAGTTTCCAGAACAGTTTTTGTAATAAAGTTCTAGTTATCCGGTTGATGAAATTCATCTGTGTCCATTAGAAGTGACATTAAGTTCAAGTCACACAGTGCTTAACCTACAAAAAAATTGTTAAATGCCTTCAAAGGAAAATATTATTAGAAAGCAGAACTTTGTGACTCAATGAAGTCAAAAAGATATACCAAATATGATTACCTGGTATGAGGAACTCAAAACAGCTTCCAAACTCTGCTTAACAGAAGGCCTACAGTGGCCTCTTTTATTATTTAAATGAAAGACACTATAAACAAGTCTTTGATAGTCCCATGCTGGGCTCTTGTTCTTGCCCAATCAGACTTGATTAGGAGTGCACGTTCAGCCTTTTATGAACACCTGTGTCTAAAGCCCACAAATAATTAGCTTAGCCATACCATTTCACCCTAATAATGGTGTAATTTGCCACGCCTTTCAGGCTCCGGACAGCTGGTGCCATTGAAAGGCGCCTCAGGATTAGGGCCTGACTCCCAGGCCCGAGTCTTTGGGGGGTTCTTAGGTATCCATGGCAACACACTTAGACTGCAAATTATCACCTCTGATAATAACCGGGGCAGTCTATCTTTATTTTATTCTGGTTATTCTTAGACAAAGATATTGCACAGAAAAAAAAAAAACCCTAAAATCTCGAAAATAAAAAATATATATATAAATTACTTTGTCAATAAACACCTAAAATTGAGAAGGCGACAAAGAACTTTTTCTAAACCACCACTGTTCAAAGTTCATTTGGTTATTTAATATAGACCTCTCAGAAGATAACTGAAGGGAAATGAGGTTCACTGCTGAATTCGCCAATGCTAATTGATGCTGGTACCTACAGCTGCATGAAAATCTAAAGGTGAATTATTCTCTTGAAAAGCTCTTCAGCAGCGCGCAACTTTGTGACTGCTACACTTAAGTCTGAGTCCCCAGAAGGTTACAAATTGGACAGCCCCGGAATACTGATAGGCACACTGAGGCTCCCCGCAGCTTCTAGGCACTCCAATCAGTATGACCATTAACATAAACATGGCAGGCAGGTGGGGCTAATCACAGCTCACCTCAAATCTTGGCCCAAGGAGGCGCAGTCTCTCAAATTAGTACAAGGACAAGGGGACGATTCCTCATATCAAGACACACCACCCTTGCTTGACCCAAAGAAAAAGTCCTTGCTGAACAAAACATCGCTGTGTGTTTAGGATGGAAGGAAACTGGGTAGCCTTTTTCTATTTCAGCAGAAAAGCATTCCCTACTTGTGGTTTTTAACATTCAAAGTATTGCAGCCAAGTATATGTCAAGGAGATGTCAGAGAATATTGTTTTGGCTAAACACGGAGGGTTCAGAGTCAGACTGCCTGGATGAATATCTAAACCTTGATAAATTCTCACTGGTTGATATGGAATATGCCCATGGTCTCCTCTTGGCCTTGCTGTTTGTCTGCATAATGAGAACTAAAACTAAACCAAACTAAACCAAACCAAAACAAAAAAAACTCACTTAAGAGAGAGAGTAGGTGTGAATGAATGAGATCACGGGGATAAATACCTTTGATGCTATAATCTGACACATAGAAAAAAAAAGAGTAAGCATCCCTCACTCTTGTTGTTAATCCTGTCTGACTTGGAGACGTGTCACCAAGATGCTCTATCCAGGACAGTCTGCCAGAGCACATGACTTACAACACTTAACAATTGAGGGGGGCGGGGAAGAAGAGGAGGAGCTCAGAGAACATTCCTGAGTGTTGCAAAATAACAGAAATCGTATTAGTTAATTCAGTTTAATAAATAGTACTTCTATGATAATGGAGAGAATTTTAAAAAAAAGACAAGTATTTTGAGTACTAGAAACTTTTGTTGCCATGCACGAAAGTGATGTCACCCACAGAAAATGCTTGGTACACAAAGGTGATTACTAGTTACTTGCTAAGGATCACAGATAATGTGTCTTCACAACAATGCAGGAAACAAATCACCCTCTCTCTGCAATGCTAAGCAATGATACAGGTAATATTGAGATTAGATGTCACTTGAGTTTTTTAAAACAGCATGGCGATCTGTGAGGTAGATGAGGAAGAGAGTCCAACAGAGAGGAAACAGATTAACAAGGAAAAGTACTGACACATAAAATTATGGCACTGCGTTAGAAGTTAAGACAACAATAAAAGGACAATTAGGAAGAAAGCCTTTTGGATAAATAAAAGTGACTGTGGCAGCCTCTGATGAAAGCAGAGTGGTTTCGTAGGGCAAGTTGGAAAAACTTCAAGTAAAGGAAATCCCTGTGAAAACATTTCTCTTTACACACTCCAGGCATCATTTTCACATGTAAGTTATTGTTCCCTGAGCATAAAAGGCTTTAAGTGGATGTTGTCACAGGCTAGTGTAGACACTAAACAGACACCATAATAGCTAATGTGAAAATGCAAAGCAAATATCTGACTGCAAAGTGCTCACAAGAACGCATAGCAACCGTGAGTGGGACACATTAAAGGAACCTCACTCACCCCAAGCCTAAGCAAATCAGCTCTAAGATTTAACCCAAGTAAAGTGGAAACCTGTGTTCATGTAAAAGCCCAAAGGGAAGGCGATCTAAATGAAATCGTTAAATAATAGGGGAGACAGAGCCCCGATTGACAATTCCTTGTCACCAAATTAAGTTCCCAGTAGCAGAACTGAGTTGTTCGCAAAAGGGAAAATCCCTAACAACCCAGGCTGTTGCCAAGGTTGTGGTGGCTTTCCACAATCTGAGGTCAAGATCCATTGCTGAAGATAACACCTACACAATTCATCGAACATGGAGAAGTCTAGCTGGTGCCTACATGGAGACTCCATTTCCACTTGCTAGTGTCTTTGGTACAGGGATAACCGCTACGTGCTACCAAAGTAGAAATGTAAACACCAACCCAAGCCACAAACCGTTGCCTATACCATGATGTCTTGCCTGCAAGTCATGTGAGTGGAAGTAATAAACCGAAGGCCTACTCCATGGCACGGAACCATGGAGAACCACTATTGGGTGACCAAGAACCTAAGACTAGATAGCTCAGGACTTAGGGGGAAACCAAATGCTACTGTTCTTTAAAAAATAATGAATGAGGGGTTGAGGGGAGGGTGGAGGGAAGAGGAAGAAGGTCAGGGAGGGAGAATTGTGGTTGGTATGTAAAATGAATAAACAAGAAAGAAAAAAATCTGAAAAATCTAAAAAGAAATGGAACAATAAAAGGACTCGTAATGACTTTATGCGTAGATCAACGCATTGCTCAATCATCATTCGAGAAGATTTCTCTTACAGCAGATAGGAACAAATACAGAGACCCACAGTCAGATAATATGCAGAGAGTGAGAGACATTGGAACGCTCATACCTAAATGGGAAATCTCCATCAAATCTCTCTCCTGAGGGCTCAGCAATACTTGAGAAGAGAAGACTTGCTGGCTAGTGGTGGCACATGCCTTTAATCCCAGTGCTCAGGAGTCAGGCAGATCTCTGAGTTCGATGTTAGCCTGGTCTCTAAGAGTTTGTTCCAGGACAGGCTCCAAAACTAGAGAAACCCTGTCTTGATAAACCAAACAAAGAAGAAGAAGAAAAAGAGGAAGAAGAAGAAGAAGAAGAAGAAGAAGAAGAAGAAGAAGAAGAAGAAGAAGAAGAAGAAGAAGACGACGACGACGACGACGACGACGACGACGACGACGAAGAAGAAGAAGAAGAAGAGACTTTAAAAGCTTAAGAATGAGAGGGGATGGATGATACAAGAAAACAAGACCCTCTAAATCAACAGGATTGATACATATGTGAAGTCATAAAGACTGTGGCTGCATGCATAGGGCCTGCATGAATCTACACCAGATGGGGTATTAGAGCTGAAAGGAGAAGTGGACAAATGCCCCCATCCCTAACCAGAAGCTGATAACTTCTTACAAAAGAAAGTTTAGTTATCTCCAAAAGGAGTCTCACTGGAGAAAGAAACTGTTCTTAAGGGTAGGCTGCGTGTCCAACAGTAGATGCCAACAGAAAGCACAGCCAAAGGCATCTTTGGTTCTCTGTATTACAAACATGTCAGGGTTTTTCCTTTTTGTTAAATTTTATTTTTATTTTTCTATTTTTATTTTCATTTTACTTCATTTATTTATACATATACATATGTATATATGTATAAAATTTTATCATTTTATCCTATAGGTCCTTTGCATTTATATTATAGCTTCCAGTTTAGTGTTTGTATGGGATTCCTTAGTGCATGAACAAGAGGGTATCTGTTTCTTGTGCCTTCTCTTGGGCTCTTTTCCTTCTGTTTGTTTGCTCTTCTCAGTTCTGAGGTGTTAGCTTTTGCTTTTTCTTATTATATTTTATTGTGCTGTATTTTGTTTTATTATTTCCCTTAGAAGCCTGTTTGTTTCCTAACAATAGTCGGGAAAGGAAGTGGATCAGGATGGGAGTGGAGGTGGGAAGGAGCTGGGGGGCACAAGTGGAGAAGAAGTTGCAATCAAGATATTTTATGTGATAAAAGATCTATTTATAATAAAAGAAAAATACGTACAAAAATAAAATAAAATGTTTATTTGATTCAAAATCACCAATAGCTAGAAATAACCCAAATATTCTTCAAAGGGTAAAGAAAAATATGGGATATATTTACATCATGGAATATGACAAAGTTATTGATATGTGTAATATTAGAGACAACTGGGCATCAAAAAAAGCCCATTTCTGTAATTCTAGCACTTGAGGTTGAGACAAAGGGATTACTATTGATTTGAGGCTAGCCTGAGCTGTATGAGTTATAGACCAGTCTAGGCTACAAATTGAGAGTCTATTTAAAAAGTATGTAGGTCAGACAAGTCAGAACGAAAAGATAAGAAACTATGATTTAGCTTGTGAAACTTAGATGGAATCAGGCTTATTCAGGGTTTATGACTGCAAGTTCGTATGAAATTTAAAAGAATCAAAAAATGTCTTTTGAATTATTCCTAGCATGGGAGCAGAGAAAGTGTAGTGGGCCCTGATAAAACTTTAAAAGCCAACAGACAAATTCAAAGCTTTGCTGTCTGAAGTATTGAGTCAATAAATTTTTTTAATTTTTATTTTTATAGTTTTTGAGACAGGGTTTCTCTGTGTAACAACCCTGACTGTCCTGGAACTCACTCTGTAGACCAGGCTAGCCTCAAACTCACAGAGATCTGCCTGCCTCAGCCTTTCAAGTGCTGGGATTAAAGGTATGTACCAACACCGCCCAGCTGAGTCAATTATTATAAAAACCTGTAATTGCTTAATTAATTAGGTTTACTCTTTGACAATTCCATGCATTTATTTAGTGTGTTCTGGTTTTCCCCTCTCTGCCATCCTCTTCCCTACTTCCTCATCCTTGTCAAATCTTCCTCATAGGCCCTTTTTGCATTCATGACTTTTACACTTGTGACCAGGTTAGTTTAATCTACATTTTAATTGTACTTTTCATTGAGATGATCAAATTTACAAGGGACTGAAGAGAGATCAGAGATGTAGGCCAATGGTTACTACTGATTCCACCTACCTTTCCTGTTGTCTACATTGTCTACTGAAAGGACCTAGAGATCCCAGGGACATCTCCCTGTCGCTTTCTCTATCAGGAGCTTTAGAAGACTTGAGCGGCCTTAAATTTACAGGGCAAAGGAAAGGGGGCTTCCCCATTTCAACTTCCCTACTGTCTCTAAATTGAATGTTAGTGTCTTAGACACATACAGGGACAAGATAATTTCACAGTGGAGGATCCTTTCTACAATCAGATTTCTCCCCTACCTTCTCTCTGTCTTTGTCTCTCTGTCTCTGTCTCTGTCTCTCTCTGTCTCTGTCTCTGTCTCTCTGTCTCTCTCTCTGTCTCTCTCTGTCTCTGTCTCTCTCTCTCTCTCTCTCTCTCTCTCTCACACACACACACACACACACACACACACATTTGTTTACCCTTTAGTTTTCAGAGTCACTGATGTCCAATCTGGGGAGATTATGCTTGCCTGAGCTGAGTGCTCTGCTTAGTTCACAGCTGTGAGCTCAGAAACACAACACAGATCTCTGGGAAGTGTGGGTCTAGTGGGCTGGGGGAGGGGCAGGAACATTACCTTTGTTATAATGTTCTGTTGTAATGTAACGGTTCCAAACCAGTTTCCTGCATTTGAAACAAGCTTTTCTTTGTTTCTTGTGTCATTTGAGGATTTATAGTTATGTATCAAAGGGAAGAAGAAAGAAGAAATGGATCCATACCCCGTTATCAGGAAGTAAGCAGCCAGCTACAAATTCACATGGTGTAAATTAAAGAGTAGCACAAAATTATGCTGTCCTTTATAAAACTACTTCTGTATAGAAATTTGTTCAGTGCAGATGAATGGTTTGCTTTCACAAGTCCCTTTCACCATGGTTGTTCTATTTGTTTTGTCTTTAAGAGTTTCAGAGGAGAAAGAAAATATTATAGCAAAGACATAATGACCTCTATGAGGTCAGGAACTGTCCCACATAAAGTCTGGACTCCTATGTAGAAGAAGGAAATTATTTCCAGTGAAATACAGAAAAGTATTTCTCTCTCTCTTTCTTTCTCTTTCTCCCTCCCTCCCTTTTTCCTCTCCCTCTCTGTAACTTCAGCAAGGAAACCCTATTTAGTAGCTGGTATTTAAGACTTTTCTTACACGTGGGAAGAGTGGCAAAATCCTTGTAAGTAACTGAGAACAGACAATATGTGGAGAGTCAGAAGGAAGTCAAGGCACTCATTTTAAATGTTTAAATATAATATTTATAAATATTATAAATGTTTAAATGTTTTAATATAAAAAACTTAACAACATTAAGTTTTTCACCTCTGTCAAGTGATGTCAACTTATGGTTGTTGAAGAAAATACTATTTATACATGAATTGCATCAAGAATACAAGACAGGTGGTGAATAATGCCAACTAGGAACAGACAATATTAGAGCTGACCTCTATGGAACAAGAAATAATTAGTGAGGTGATAGAAACCTTAAATGTGGCTCTGCAAGGAGTCGGGAAGACAGGAAACACACCCTACCCAAGAACGACAGGGCAGACTCATCTGGTAGTGTGCTTGCCTGGCACAGAGGAGCCCTTGGGTTCATTCCCACAAGCACAGCTTAAACTTGTATACACATCAATAATTCCCGCGTCAGAGACAGCAGGATGATTAGAGGCTCAAGGTCGTGTTTGGCTCCATACAACAGTCTGGATTACATCAAACTCTATAGCAAATAAAAGTGACGTAAAAATCTGAGAACTGAAATATTATTTTAGTTCCGAGAATAAAAGAAGTACCGAAGCATGGACCTCCTCAAAGCGGTCACATCCCCAAACAAGACTGACAGTTCCTGTCCCAGCAGCCATCCACTTTCAATCCTCAGCTATGGGTGGAGCTTCACGATCCTTTCTACATGCATGCTCGCGTTGCCTCTAGCTTAATCTTGTACAAGTCATAGCTGATTCAAGTTTATGTCTACAACTGCCCTGTCATGTCCGGCAAACATTTTTATTTTTTTCTCGTCATCCACTATCCTTAGTTTTTTTCAACTTTTGTCTCTTCTTCTGCAGTGTCCCTTAAGCTTTGAGAGGAGCGTGTATGATATAGATGACCTTATTAGAGCTGAGTGCTCTGAAGTCTCCGAGGCTCTACATGTGGGCCAGGAGGGGGTCTCTGTGTTGATTGCCATTTACTACAACAAGAAGCCTTACAGTCATGCACGCAATACCAGCACTAAATGGATTCAGCGATCCTAAAAGTGAGCACATGAAGATAGGAGGTAAAATTAGAGGAGGAACGAGAGAGAAGAAAGTGAGGGGAGGCTTTGATTACAACACTTACTTAAACATTTGAAATTATAAAACTGTAAAAACGAAATATTTTCTACAACAGATTTTTCCCTCTTAAAGTATTTAAATAGAGTAGAAGAGAGGCGGGTATAAGAAGTCTTTCTCTGTCCCTCAAACTCCCAAATATGACACAGAGACTTCTTATTAATTTTGAAAGCTTGGCATTTAGCTAAGACTTGCTTTTAGCTAGCTCTTATAACTTAAATTAACCCATATTTTTATTAATCTACGTTCTACCACATGGCTTTTTTCTCTATCCCATTCTGTGTGTCCGATGTGTTCTAGACCTTTCTCACACCTGGATTATCTCCTCCTACTTCCTCTCTCTGTTGTGAAGTTCCAACTATACCTCCTGCCTAGCTATTGCTGCTCAGCGCTTCATTCCCCAACCACAGCAGTACATCTTCACACTGTGCACAAACACCCCACACCATGCAAGCTAGAATGATGAAGAAAACAGTAAGATAAGGATTGTAAGCTTTCCCTGAAACTGCAGAAAGACAGTCTAGACCTGTCTAAACCGTCATTAAAGGAGAATTATGAACTAGCAATCTGGCAAGAACACAGGATAAGACAAACTGGCAGCTGAGAAGAGCAGGGAGAGAGGTCAAGGGTTTGCGGAGCTGGGAGAAGGATGTGTCGGGGGCAAGGATCTTTACACTGGTTAGTTTTGTTGATGGTTTCTGATGTTTTGTGTTCTCGGTGTGTTCATAAGCCAATTTTAACACTGGTTTCCTAGATGTGTGTTTCTTTAACAAGATCTCAAATATGTTCACATTTAGTTCATTATATTTTTTATCTACAATCTGCTATATTTAACAAATTTTTAACTTTTTTATTTTCTTCTTTATATCCATCTGCTTAGCCATGTTTTTTTATCTGTTATGTTGGCGTTCTTCACAGAGAATACTTCTTTTTAATTATTCATTTTCCTTACTATTCACTTGATTTTCCTTCTTCATTTCATTTCTTTATTCCACATTCATTTCCTTATTCATTTTCCTTACTTTTCAGATACTATCCTGGCTTCATTTTCTTTGATGTGTAATCTCCTCCTTCTCCATGTGATGTTTCTGCTCTCCCAATTGAGTGGACTATGTATGCGGCATTTCTCAGGTTCTAATCATTAGACAAATCTTTTTCATTCCTCCTTGACCACTCTAACAAGACATGCACATTTGAAGCATATACTTTCATTTCACTGGACTGTATTTATTTATACATTCCCTTTCCAGTTCCTTTTTTATCTGTACATTATTTAGCAACAAGTATTATTGTAAAAATCAAGAACTCCTAACCCAATGCTAAATATATTCATTGTTGTTAATTTCTAATTTTATGAAATTATGGTCAAAGATCATAATTTCATAAAATATTGAGTTTTTGAATTTATTAAAATGCCTTCATAGTTAGATATATTTAGAGTAATAACACACTAGCACCTAAGAATAAATATGCTCCCTGTATAACTAGTTACTATTTGGGGTTCTCAAGTTTTCTCAAGCCTTGCTTTTCAAAAAGACAGACCAATTTATTTGAGATAATATTTCATACCCTAATACATTCTTTGTTTTTTGTATTTGTTTATTTATTTATAGTTTTTATTGAGTTACATAATTTTCTCTGCTCCCTCCCTTTCCCCTCTCCCCTTCTGCACTTTCCCATGATTCCCACTCTCCCAATTTTCTCAGGAGCTCTTGTCTTTTTCTACTTCCCATATAGATTAGATCCATGAATGTCTTCTTCATGGTCCTTTTTGTTGTTTAGGTTCTCTGGGATTGTGAATTGTAGGCTGATTTTTCTTTGGTTTATGTCTAAAAGTTACTTACAAGTGAGTACATAGTATATTTGTCTTTCTGGGTTTAGGATACCTCACTCAATATGATGTTTTCTAGATTGCTTCATTTGCCTGCAAATTGCAAGATGTCATCTTTTTTTTTCCACTGTGTGGTACTCCATTGTGTAACTGTATCATATCTTCTTTATCCATTCTTCAGTTGAGGGGCATTTAGGTTGTTTCCAGATTCTGGCTATGACAAATAATGCTGCTATGAACATAGTTGAGTACATGTTCTTGTGGTATAATTGAGCTTCCTTTGGGTATATACCCAAAAGTAGTATTGCTGGGTCTTGAGGTAGGTTGTTTCCTAATTTTCTGAGATATCACCATAGTGATTTCCAAAGTTACTGTACCAGTTTGCACTCCCACCAGCAATGTAGAAGTGTTCCCTTTTCCCAACAACCTCACCAGCATAAGTTGTCATCAGTGTTTTTTGATCTTGGTCATTCTTACAGGTGTAAGATGGGATCTTAGAGCTGTTTTGATTTGCAGTTCTCTGATGACTAAGGATGTTGAGCATTTCCTTAAGTGTCTTTCAGCTATATTAGATTCATCTATTGAGAGTTCTCTGTTTAGGTCTGTACCCCATTTTTTATTGGATAATTTGTTCTCTTGATGACTAATTTCTTGAGTTCTTTGTATGTTTTGGAGATCAAGCCTCCGTCCGATATGAGGTTGGTGAAGAACTTTTCCCATTCTGTAGGCTGTTGCTTTGTCTTGTTGACCATGTCTTTTGCTATACAGAAGCTTCTCAGCTTCAGGAGGTCCCATTTATTAATTGTTTCTCTCAGTGTCTGTACTACTGGAGTTCTGTTATGAAATGGCCTCCTGTGCCAATGCATTCAAGTGTACTTCCCAGTTTCTCTTCTATGAGTTTCAGTGTTCATATGAAAAAGCAAAAATCCAGGATAGTCAAAACAATCCTGTACAATAAAGGAACTTCTGGAGGCATCACAATCCCTGACTTCAAACTCTACTACAGAGCTACAGTACTGAAAACAGCCTAGCTAGTATTGGCATAAAACAGAAGAACTGTTGAAACCGAATCAAAGATCCAGGCATCAATACACAAACCTAAGAACACCTGATTTTTGACAAAGAAGCAAAAAATATAAAATGGAAAAAAAAGAAAGCACATTCAACAAATGGTGCTGGTATAGCTGGACAACAATATGTAGAATGAAAACAGATTCATATCTATCACCATGCACAAAACTCAAGACCTCACCATAATACATTCCTAACATACTCAGTTTATAAGTTTTGCATTCCGTTGTTTATGCTCAAAAGTCAACCCCACTCTTATTTGGAACTTTTCATGGATCCATCAGCTACGAGTCTCTCCTATCTGAGACCTAGTTGAGTCTCTAGCATCTGTTCCCTGACTTTCAATCTCTCTAGATTGGCTCCTCTATAGAACATGTAAAGCAATCGATAGAGCATGTGGTTTTGTGTCGAATGCCTTTAACCTATGACAAAGCTTTCAAGGATTATTTATGTTGTAACAGACAACAGTAGCATTTCACTTTTCTTTTGTGTATTGTGTGAATGTTCAGCATTTTTAAAACCTTTTCTTCAGTTGGAAGACATCTGAGCCATTTCTGTTTCAGTGCTTATGAACAATGCTCCTAGGAACATTTGCACACCTGGCTTTGGATGGATACATGCTTTCACTTCTCTTGAGTCTGTATCTGGAAATTAAATAGTTTGATCACGTGGTTACTATCAATACTATGCTGTCCAACAGTTGTCCTATGGGGCTGCATTATTTGACAACTCCATCAATACCATCATCTAGGGCTTTCAGTGTTTGGACATCTAAAGCATTTGAAATCAAATGAGTGGTATTAACATTGTGCCTCTGATCTATTTTCCTCATGTTTGATGGTATGATGTCAGCCTGTTGTACACTTTGTTCTAAGAACCCTCTTATCAGAACCTCAGTGTATGTTTAACTAATTGAGTTTTATTGGTGAGTTTTCTCAGTTCCTTATGTGTAGAACAAATTTTTCTCATTAGACTTACGATTGCCCAATAATTCTTGCAATTCTGTTGAATTTCCTAAGGAAGTTGATTGATGCAAAATACTTTATTACTTTGTTTTGATCTTCTTTTCCTTTGTGACTATTAGGTTTGTACAGAAAACCCTGTTAACCAAAGATTATAAGAATTTCTGCTATTTTATCCCCTCAGAAATTTTGAAGTTTCATAGTTCTTACATTTAGTACTACATTTTCACTGATACGCATTTTAGAAATTGTTTATAAAAGTATTCAGAAGTAGTTTTAGACTTACTGAAATCATGTATAGATAACCCAGTTTCTGTATATACCACCATAAACAACCTATTTATTAATATTCAATATTGCTCTAGAACATTTTTATAATTAATTGGACGCACAATTAATTAATACATTGTTGTTAACTAAATGTACACATTATTCAGAATTTCTTGTTTTTAGCATTACCACTTCCTTTTCCAAAATCCTGTCCAGGAAACAAAATTTCATCTAGACATTGTGTTCCCTCAGGCTCCTTTTGGCTGAGACTGTTTCTAAAACTTTAATTGTATTTTGTTGCTGTCAGCCTGAGAGGTCCTGGCCAGGTATTTTATAAACTGTTCCTCATCTGGGTTGTCTGGTGCATCTCTCATTGGACTGGGATTGCAGATTTGGTGTAGGAAGACCACAGATTCTGGCACTAGCCTCTGCCGAAGTGACCCTGTATTTCCATGCTGTGTATATGTGTGTCAGTTTTCTCCACTGAAAACAAATATATTCCCTTCACCACACTCTTTGGGAAACAAAAGTTTCATTAAGAATGCCTCAGTCTTAAAAGGGTATGGTTTCTTTGGTTTATTGTTTGTTTGCTTTTATGATTCAGGGTTTCTCTGCAGCGTCATGAATGATATAGAAATCACTGTAGAGAAGATTAGCCTCAAACTCAGATCTGTCTGCCCTGCTGAGTACTAAGATTAAAGGTGCGTGCCACCATGCCTGCATGATACTCCTTTGATGGTACAGTATTTAAACAGTTGAGTTGGAATTCTTCTACACATGAGATGTTCTCTGATTTATCTTATTGCTTTATTTTTCAAAATATAGGTGAGTAGCCCATTGTCCATGGCCCATCTGATACACTAAACTCTGCTCTGCCTCATCTTCTCTCATATGTGTATACATCTATGTGCACATATGCCTTTTGCATGGCGTGCCTTTTGTCTTGAAAGTGTGTCTCTACCCATTTTGATTTGTTTCATATTTCCATACCACTTCTCAGGCATGATATTATTTCCAACCTTTGCTATCTTTAATATTAAGTTAAAAATCAAAGACTGAATTCTAAAAATCGTTTCTACTTTTAAATATATCTTGAATCCATTTTTATTATACTGGGGATAAACCAACATTTATCTGTACCATGTTTTATATATAGAGATAGGTAGGTAGATAGATAGATAGATAGATAGATAGATGATAGATAGATAGATAGATAGATAGATGATAGATAGATAGATAGATAGATAGAAAAATAGATAGAAAAATAGATAGATAGATAGATAGATAGATAGATAGATAGATAGATAGATAGATAGATGATAAAGATATTTCTAAGTACAATTCTACAGGATTACAACAATCTTTCTTCTCTCTTTTTTCTAATTCCTGTCTTTCATCCCTATACTTTCCATTGTTTGTTTAAATTTATGTTCCATTGTATTTCATTGAAGACTATAATTTACACATCAAACAAATGATCTTCCAGACCAATGCCTTGATTCCTGTTATATTCAACATGCTCTCTCATGAGAAAAACATCATCCAACTTTTCTTTCCTTTGGTTCTTGATATGGTTCATTTCATCAGTCTTAAAGTGAAAGGAAGATGTTCATTTTGATTTATATTTCATTGTAATAATTGCTTTATCAAACAAATTGTAATCTTTAGTAATATATTTTTTACAATAATAATTGCTTCCTCATGGACTAATCTAAAATCTCTTTAAGTAGACTCTTAAAAAATAAGTCATATGAGATCTGGAGGTATGATATTGAAACACTTTTATTTCAATCTAGACTTTGAAATACTTATTTCAAAGTGACTTAAAATTCATTCCTCTTATTGTCTCTAGCAATACATGATCTCACTGTCTAGTTTGTTTTGAAAAACTTAATGTCATTCCGTGTTTTTTTGATTTATTGGGTAGTTTGCCTTTCTTCTCTGGGAGCTCATTATGGTTAAATTTTAGTCTGGCAGATCTTTTATGGATAGTTTTTTTAAATTTACATTATTTATTTTAATGTGCGTGGGTGTTTTGCCTGCTGATATCTGTACACCATGTGCACATAGTTCCCACAGAGGCCAGAAAAGGCCCCTGGAACTGGAGTTACATACGGTAGGGATCCACCATATGAGTGTTGAGAATAAAACCTGGATCTTTCAGAAGAGAAGCTCCGGGGCTCATAACTGCTTAGCAATCTCGCCAGCCCCTGCATGTGTGATTTTATCCAATTGTAAATATAACTATTTTGCACCCTAAAACTAGTCTCCATCTATGAAATGTGATTTTGTCAGTTCTTGAATGGAGTAGGTGTTTTTATCTTCCTACATTGTCTTTCCAGCATTTCCTTCACTGGTTCATGTTCCATGAATGTTTGCATTCTAATTTCCCCTCCTCTTTCTAATAAATTTATTCAAATGATCTCTGACATTTTTTGCCATATTCTTCATCTAGAAAATATTCTCACTGTGATATTGTAGTCCATTAGTTCATTATTTTTTGTGCATTCTAATATTTAATTTTTTCATTGTTTTCTTCATTTTAATGGTTACTGTTTTTACAGCTAATATCACCAGCTGGTTCAGTTTTATAAACATCTGTCTGTTTTTCAAGTTTGCAGTATATTCCCCTAAGGCTACAAGCTATATTGTTCGAAGTTTCTTTTCTTTATGTTTCATTAACTCCACTTTCTCTAGCGTACTTGTTGTTGCATTGTATGATTGTAACACTCATTAAATGTTTTGTAACTTTAAATTTTGCCTTTATTGGTATTCTTTCCAAAGTCTTGGTGCCTTTAAATCCTAGCCCTTAATTTAGACAAGGCGAAGTTTAATTCTAGGCCAGTTTTGCCTATTATTTTTAGGAGAGGGACAGTATCTCTCTGTGAATACATGTGAATACCTATTTCACCTCTGAATTTTTTTTCCAGAACTCTGAGCCCTCCCCCTATTAGCAGTCTTCTGGCCATGATGGAAAATCCGGGGAAGGCTGTTTACAGTGAGTCATCTATTTACCACACTCTTAGCAACTATTTTTCCACTGCAGAAATTCAAATCCCAGTGGGAAAAAACTTTGTGCTCTTCACTCCTTCCCTAAGCACTTAGAGCAACAATGGCTATAGAGTTTATAAATATCTTCTAGAGAAATAAATATAGTAATCGAGTCTACCTATCCCAGCAAGCCCCTAGCAGGATTTGCGACTCACTCGGGTCTAGATCTATTACCACCTTCTTAGACATACTGCTCATGAGACAGATCTATTAGCTCAGAGTAGCGCTCAAAGTGCTCTATAGTTTTGTATTCCAACTTACTTCTTGCAAAGAACCCGGAAGAGAGTTCAAACCCTTCTAAGTTCCAACTAGTCTTATAACTTCTTTAGTGGAGTTACACTCACTCTGTAGGTGGTCCCCCAAATCATGATTCTGGCAAAAGGACTTGGAAGAAGAAGGTAAAAAATGGAAGAAATGTATATCCAAGAATTGGCATGTTTTCATAGTGTAGACCATTTGTTAATGGATGATATTTATTCTCTGTCTGCATATAAGTATGTATTACTTAATGACAGAGTTATGTTCTGAGAAATGTGTCTCTATCTCTAGGCATGCATCTTTATAGGAAAATTGTAGAGGTATCAACACAAATAGATGGCATATCCTCATATGCTATTAGTATATACATGCAGTTATATATTCCAAGGCCATGTGATACTATTTTAAGACACACAAGAGTATGTGTACACACACATGCACATATACATGCTTATTCCTGCAAAACACATGATTAAATTACCCACAAGAAAAGTGATGGAGTCAAACTACTCAGTAACTATGAGATGCAACTGTTGGTAGTCATAGAGCACAATGTTTTGTGGTTTATGTTAAAACTTTTTTTGTAAAGACGAATAAACTCTCCAAAGTGATAAAGCTATACACAATTTATCTAAATGATTAAACTATATAAAAATGACTTCTTTATTTTCTAAATGTCTGTATTTTCTAAATTCCTAAACCTCCAATAATGGTGATACAAACATTTTACCAAAGTACTTGGAGGCAGAGATAGGCAGATGTTTGTGAATTCAATATCCATCTGGTCTACATAGTAAGTGCCAGGCTTATATAGTGAGACCCTGTCTCAAAAATAGAAAAAATAAGGAAATAAAAAAGGAATAAATAGAGGGAGGGAGAAAAGGAAGGTAAGAAATGAAGGAAGAAAGAAAGAAAGAGAGAAGGAAAGAAGGAAGGAAGGAAGGAAGGAAGGAAGGGAGGGAGGGAGGGGGAGAGAGAGAGAGAGAGAGAGAGAGAGAAAGGAAGAAAGAAAGAAAGAAAGAAAGAAAGAAAGAAAGAAAGAAAGAAAGAAAGAAAGAAAACTTATAAATCAATGAGAGTCATTTATTGACATGAACAGATGAGGTCTGTACAGATGGTGTACTTGTAACTGGTGGTGGTACGTACCAGCATCAGCTCAGGAAAGAGTAATGTACTGCACCATAAGGCTATTCCACACCCCAAAGCACAGGTTTTCTGCTTTGCTATCATTTCACTACAGTATATGGAACCTCTCATTGACTGACACATCCTTCTACAGTTCCTGACTATCTCAGCTTCTCCTAGGTTGGATGTGGAAGACAGTCAAAAGCCATTGCTTAATTTGCCATCTTGATGAGAAATACAAACTCTAAATTCTACTTTTGATGTGAATTTCAGTAATTGAAGTAAAAGAAGAAATATTATTTAAAATATTGTGATTTTCTGTGCATTGTGGATGGAAGGCTGCTCATTTGTTCCCTGCTGTCCAGACCTGAAATAATAATTCAGAAACCAGATTATTTGCAGTACTGTTTGGCCAGTAGCTAAAGTATATTGATAGCTAACCCTTATACCCTAAACTAATTCATCTCCATTAATCTGTGCATCACCATGAGGTCGTGACCTACCGGCAAAGTTTTGGCAGGCTCCAGCAGAGGCATCTGTCTCCCATGGTGGTTACACGGCTTCTCCCTGACTCTGCCTTCTCTCTCTCTCTCTCTCCCTCTCTCTCTCTCTCTCTCCGTCTGTTTGTCTCTTCCAACCTAGCTATATTCTGTTATGTTTTTGGCTGAAAGCAGCTTCTTTATTAACCAATGACAATAAGACATTCATAGCATACAGAGGGGAATTCCACACCATTGGGGTATGTGTAAGTTTGTTCATGGATATGTAAGGGAGTACATAGGTGTGTGTGTGTGTGTGTGTATGTGTGTGTGTGTGTGTGTGTGTGTGTGTGTGTGTGTGTACATGCATGGAGACCAGAGGTAAATGGGTAAATGTTAGATGTCTTCCTCTCTCAGCTGCCTATCTTATGTTTTGAGACAGTGTAACTCTACCTCAGAACTGGATTCTCATAATTCTGCTGGACTGGCTAACCAGAAAGCTGCAGGAATTTTTCTACCTCTTCCTTCCAAACCTAGAATATCAGCTTAGAACCTTATGCTTGTGTCGAAAATACTGCACTAACTAGATAATTTCCCTACTCCCCACACCAATCTTTTGATTTTTCAGGCAATATGGAACAATTGCATTGGTCAGATAAACGGTATGAGCCTGCAACAGAAGTATGAATGTATTAGGCAAATGACTAATGTCCTAGACATAGTAGGTGCTCATTTAAAATTTGTTAACAATGTACAAAGTTGGTATACTCATAATTCATTAAAAACTTCCCTTCAAGGATATGGAACAGGATAAACCTAAAAATTAAAAAAAAAGAGAGATCATGGAAGAGAAAGAAGAAAAGGTGTATAACTTTTCCAACCTTAAAATGCTATTAAAAGCAACCCTGCTCACAGTAACTCGGGAAAAGATAAATGTTAATAGCTTTGGCAGTCTGAAACGAAGCCAAGGGGAATTGGCATAGCAGATCAATTTTTTAATTGACCAGGAGCCACACAAAACAAATATAAAGATCTCAGCATTGACAGGGGCAAACTTCGCAGCAGCTGAGCAGCTTGAGAGGAAGTCTGGCCACAGCCACTGCCCCTGTGGCCACTCACCTGACGCAACGTTGATGGCCATAGTGCTCTTTTCCTCCCTGAAAGGAAGCAGTGATTTAAGTAAGGGTGTAAATGTGGCCACTTGCAATCTGTCAGCCTCTCCAGCATGAGGTGTAAGAAACAGATGGTTACGTTAGAGTAAAGCAGAAAAGTAGGAGGGAAACCTTGATCTGAGCAGTGGGTCATACACGTTGCCATATGTTTGATCCAGATTCCTATATTACTAGAGTTCATTCATTTTTAGCTGTCTTTTTACCCAAGTAAAGTGTTCTCCTAAAACTATATTTTTATAGTTAAAGTCCCCTTTTTTTGTTTTTATTAGTGTTTTGATCATTCCTTTTTAGTGTTTTGATCATATTCACTCCTCTCCTCAAACTCTTCCAAACTCACCCTCTTCTCTACTCACCCAGCATTGGTAGTGTCCTTTTTCTTCAATCCTTTAGGACCAATTCTCGACACCTAAATACTCTTGGATATGCGGTCATCTGCTGGCACGTGAGCAACTTATCAATGGACACACCCTTAGAGAAAACTCCTTCCTTTTCCAAAGCAACTAACAATTGCAGTTCACCCCAGGGTTAGTGTGGGACTGAATGCCCAGTTTGTCCCTCCAGGATTATTTTGTCTGGCTTGGGCTTGCATAGGTTTTGTGCTGTAGCAATCCCTGCAAGTTCATATGTGCTGCTGTTCTGTTGTGTCCGGGGGTTCCCTTGCAGTCATTCACTGCCTCTGGTTCTTACGCACTTAATGTCCCTCTTACCAATTAATCCTTGAGCCTTGGGACGGGGCGCAGTATATATGCTCTCTTTCAGACTGAGCATTTTGTAGTCTCTTATTCTAAGCACTTTAGCTAGTTGTGGGTGTCTGTGTTAGTAGGTACCTACTGCAAAAAGAAGCATCTCAGATAGGGGTTGAAATATGCACTGATCTATGAGCATAGTAATGAGTCATTAGGAGTTGTTTTAATTTTCAAAGCTCCTGAATCCTCACTGTAAACACTTTGGAAGGTTTTATCTCCAGGACCTCTTCTCATCATGTACGATCTTCCTTTTCTGTTATCTTGATGACTTCATGCCTATCCCTGGCCCCATGTTTGAATGTAATTTCTAAATTCTGTTGCTATGAGTATGAAAAAGGAGCATATCAAACAGAGGATGATAAGACCATGGGAAGTGAGAAAAGAGTTGAGTTTTTGCTGGGTAAAAGAGGGAGACAAATGTTCCAGAGGGACCTCTATCTGTGACCTTGAGTAATTTACTTACCTGAATTTCAGCAAAGTTGTCAACAAAAGAGATGAATGAATTAGGTAATTTCTAAGATACTTTTCAACAGTGAGGATTAACTATACTTTTTGGGTAATCCCACAATACAAACATCATCATTAGGAAAGTTAACCTAAAGGGGCGGCAAAGGGCACCATGGTGATTTTGCGTGTTATAAAATGAGAAGTTTTTCATGTCCTGAAGATTACTCCTTATTATCCTCTTTAAGTAGACCTATTGACCTGCTGGGCAAAGGTCACACGAGTAACAGACATACGAACCTGCAAACAACTCTTTCGAAATCTCTATCCAAAGGAAACCAGGCAGCTGATAATAAAGCTTTGTCACATGAAATCCATCTCTAGGGAATCTACTAAGCCCCGTGAAGCTTATAGTGAACAGCTTGACTATAGATTAATCAGGATTAAGACAAAGTCTTTGGAATTAATTTTCTTTGGTTATTGCCATTGGGATATACAGGGATACTTTCTTGAATGGATATAAAGTGAGATACCAGTAGTACAACCATAAAGAAAAGAGATGTATGAGCTATGGCTGACTAAAATATAGTATAGGTCTACATAACAACAGAGAGTTTCACAGGAAATATTAATTAGAATATTTAAGTGTAGAATATGATTTGGATACTTTACTTTCCTGCTGATACTAGAGAGATTTTAGACAAGAATAGAATGCTCCACATTCTTCTACTTGGAAAACTAATTAAGTTGTCAGTTCAAAATTTAGGCAGAAGCTTGAAATAGGCTAAAGAGTTAAAGGGATTGGGTTGTGGAGTATAATTTCCACTCCCTAGCTTGTGTTTTTAGAAGGCAAAGAATTCCACCATCATGCTAGTGTTTTGTTAAGTGAGGCATACAGCTGAATTAGGTAGGAGACAGTGAAAGCTTTTTTAATTGTTTTTACTGAGCTATATATTTTTCTCCGCTCCCCTGTCTTTCTACCCTCTCTCCTCTTCTCCCCTCTCCCATGACCCCCATGCTGTCAGTTTACTCAGGAGATTTTGTGTTTTTCTACTTCCCATGTAGATTAAATCCATGTTTGAATCTCTTGGTCATCTTTGTTCTCTAGATTCTCTGGGGTTGTGAATTGTAGGCTGGTTTTTCTTTATATTATGTCTAAAAGTCACCTATGAGTGAGTACATATTGTATTTGTCTTTCTGGATCTGAGTTACCTCACTCAATATGATATAATTTTTTAGATTCACCCATTTGTCCACAAATTTCAAATTTTCTTGAATTTTTCTGCTATGTAGTACTACTATATTGTGTAAATGACTACATCTAAGAAAGAATACCATGCATTGTGTTATGGTTTTAATTTAGTGACGCATGTATTGTGGGGAAGAGATTGCCCAATCATGCAATTAAAAGATAATTCCACTCTAATTCATTTATTTTCCTTAAGGAATACAACTGAAGGATATATTAAGCCAAAGGATGAGGTTGAGTGCTAAGAAATGTCTTCTTGATAGACCATGAATATTCATTTCTTTATAACTTCAATGTTCTGGGCTATCTGCAAGATCAAGCATTCCAAATTTTCAGTAGATATAACAGCTGATTTCTAGGCTGCATGCTTTCCTAAGTAGCCATTACAGGTGATAGTTGTTAGGGAAAGGAAGATCATTTCATTCTTTGGAGGGTGTGGTGATTGATAACATTCCTGTATTCGAGTGGGTAGTCTCACACCCATGCATATATGTGCAGCAATAATTTTACTTGTGGTGTCTTAGGGTTTCTATTGCTGTGAAGAGACCCCCTGACTATGGCAACTCTTATAAAGTAAACCATTTAATTGGGTGGCTCACTTAAAGTTCAGAGGTTCAGTACACTATTATAATGGTGGGACATGGTAACATGCAGGCAGACATCGTGCTAGAGAAGTAGCTGAGAGTCTTGTATTTTATAGGCAACAGGAAGAGAAATGCCTCACTGGCAGCAGCTTGAGCATAGAACACCTCAAAACCCACCCCCACAGTCAGTGACAGACTTCCTTCAACAAGACCACACCTACTCCAACAAAGACACACATCTCCTGATAGTGCCACTCCCTATGAGCTTAAAGGGGCCAATTGCATACAAGTTACCATATGTGGGTTATCAACATAAAAGGCATGAAACTGTGAGAGAATTGTGAGAAAAGAGTTGTTATAGAGGACATAGCAAGAGTTGGAGTATTGTCTTCGGTACTATTCTATTGCTGTGATGGAACTCCATGACTGAAGCAATATATAGAGTGAAGCACTTAATTTGATGCTTGTTTACAGTTTCAGAAGGTTGGTCCACTATCATAATTGTGGGAACTATGGTAGACTGGCAGTTGTCTGCTAGAGAAGTAGCTGAAAGCTCTCATTTTATCTACAAGTTGCAGGCTGAGAGATCTGGTGGGAACTTTTTTTTTCTTTTTTTTTCTCTTCTTTTTTATTTTTATTTATTTGTTTATAAAAATTTCCACTTCCTCCCCCCTACCCATACCCTCCCATTCCCCCCACTCCCTCTCCTCCCCCTCCCCCACTCCCTCTCCTCCTCCTTCTCCAGTCCTAAGAGCAGCCAGGGTTTCATGCCCCGTGGGAAGTTCAAGTTCCTCCCCTCTCCCTCCAGGTCTAGGAAGGTGAGTATCCAAACAGACTATGATCCCAAAAAGCCAGTACATGCAGACGAAACAAGACGCAGTGTCATTGTAAATGGCTTCTCAGTCAGCCCCCATGTCAGCCACATTCAGAGAATCCGGTTTGATCACATGCTCATTCAGTCCCAGTCCAGCTGGCCTTGGTGAGCTCTCATTCGATCAGTTCCCTTGTATCAGTGGGTGAATGCACCCCTCGCGGTCCTGATTTCCTTTTTCATGTTCTCCCTCCTTCTGCTCCTCATTTGGACCTTGGAGGTTCAGTCCAGTGCTCCAATGTGGGTCTCCATCTCTATCGCCATCCATCATCGGATGAAGGTTCCCTCTGGTCCCGCCTATCTTGCTCACGTTTTTCCTCCTTCTACTTCTCATTTGGACCTAGGGAGTTAAGTCCAGTGTTCCAATATGTGTCTGTGTCTCTATCTCCATCCATCGTCAGATGAAGGTTCTATGGTGATATGCAAAATATTCATCAGTATGGTTATGGGCCAAGGCCAGTTCAGGCACCCTCTCCTCTGCTGCCCAGGGAACAATCTAGGGACCTCTCCTTGGGTCTGAGAACCCCTCCAGAATCAAGTCTCTTGCAAACTCTAAAATGGCTCCCCTAGTTGAGATATATACTTCCCTACTCCCATATCCATCTCATTTCCTCCCCCCCATCTCATTCCCCCCAAGCCATCCCCAATCCTCCCCCTCTCTCTTCTCCCTAACCATCTCCCCTTACTTCCATCCCCCACCCGCCGTGCACCCAAGTTTGCCTGGCAATCTTGTCTACTTCAAATATCCAGGAGGATAACTATATGAATTTCTTCAGGTTCACCTTCTTATTTAGCTTCTCTAGGATCACAAATTATAGGCTCAAAGACCTTTAACTATGGCTAGGATCCACTTATGAGTGAGTACATACCATATTCCTCTTTTTAGGTCTGGGTTACCTCACTCAGTAAAGCCTTTTCAATTTCCATCCATTTGCATGCAAAATTCAAGATGTCATTGTTTTTTACCTCTGAGCTCAAAGCCCATGCCCATTAACATACCTCCTCCAAGGCCACATCTCCGAATTCTTCCCAAACAGTTACACTAACAGTGGACCAAGTATTCAAACATGTGAACCTAGAGTGGGGCATTCTCTTTCAGACCACCATTGGGGTAAATTGGAGTTACGTATTGTTCGAAGGAAGTTGCTTGTTCTTCCCAGCCACCCAGCTGGCTTTGACCCAATAATCATACAAAAACTATTAATTAAATCACTGCCTGGCCCATTAACTATTGCTTCTTATTGGCTAGCTCTTACATATAATTTAACACATTTCTATTTATCTGTGTATCACTATGAGGCCATGGCCTACCAGCAAAGTTTCAACATGTCTATCTCTGGTGGGGTTCCATGGCTTCTCCCTGACTTCGCCCTTCTTTCTCCTAGTATCCAAGATAGCTTTCCCTGCCTCGCTCTTTTCTTCCTGGCCATAGGCTCAAACCAATTCTTTATTCAATAACCTATAAAAGCAACATATAGACAGAAGGACCCCCCCATACCAATGTATGAAATTTAGAAGAAGAAAAAAGAAAATATACTTTTTAAAAACAATAGGTAAGTAAAGATTCCTAGTAAAAGATGTTCAGCCAATGTATCTGAAAATTGTGACATATAGGACTGAACATGGAGCTTCGTCTTTACTTTATTGTAATTGATTCTCTTTCATACCATGGTTTTGTAAATTAAGGCAACTTTTGAAACTTCTGAGTCTAAATCAGCTTAAAATGTACATCACATATCTTACAGTTATTAGAATTAGAAAGAATGTTATTTAGTTGCTCAGTGCCACATAGATAGGTAATTCAAATTCCACAGCTAATGTCCTTTCACTGCAATGGGAAGTACAAATCAAGCTTCTGCAAATTAATATTAAAGGAGAGTTTCATATTTAAACAAAAAATAACCTTGCTACAAATCATTTTTTAAAGTAAATAACTCTATTCAAACATGGCCAGTGCCTTATTGCACAAGCTTAGATTTTTATAAATGAGATTTTCCCTAAAATGTGAGCATACATCAACTTTTAGGACATGACTAGAACAAATAATATCCTAAACTACACTACACCAGAGACAGCTCAGTCTGGTTGTTAGTGCTATAAATTAGCACCATCTTTCCAAATGCTTGCGTTAAACTTGGACATGGTGACAAGAATCTGTAACCTCAGCACTGAAGGGTGGGGGTCTTGACATGTACATTTTTAAGGCTTTCTGGACAGCCAGTCCAGGTAAAAATGTGGCCTCCAGGTTCAGTTGGACACCCTGTCTCAAAATCTAAGGAGCGAATGGTCAAGGAAAATACTCACCATCAACTTCTGGACTCCATGTTGATAACCATGGTGTGTGTGTGTGTGTGTGTGTGTGTGTGTGTGTGTGTGTGTGTGTTAAATGTACCAACACATAATGCACGCATGTGCATTTGCATCACTGGTCTCCTCCAAAGAAAGAATTTCCCCCTCTAAAGCTTTGGGGATAACATCTGTTTTTTTTCTTCAAAAGTTACTTAGAAAAACACTAGATCTTCTGTGACATTTTTCCTAAACACATCTACTCCAACAACTATTTCCATGCTTTGTATTATGATAGCACTTTGCTCATAAATCTCTCATCACATAAGTGCTATGACAACTAAGGTTTATTAAACTGTCTGTTATATACCAAGTACACTTTAAGCATTTGGCACATAATATAACTTTAATCATCTCTCTAAACCTAAGAAGTGGGTGTCATTATCTCCCATTTTTATCAATGATGAAATTAAGACAGAAGTAAATCAAGCCACTTGCATAAGATTCTTTAATTTTTATTATTTAAAACAATTTTTAATATTAATTATATTTAATTATCATGTTCTTTCCCTCTCCTAAGTTTTTCCAGATTTTATCCTTTTATTTACCCATCCCACTTTTAAGTATTTTCTCAAAAAACAACCCAAATACCCACTAAAGTCATGAAACACACAAAAATTAGAAAACAAATTACATCACTCCAAACAATTTAAGATAAAGAAAAATAAGCAAATAAGCAAAACCCCCATCAAATTGTAACCAATTAAAAACACACTCACAAAACTGTGGAGTTCACTATTTGTTGATCAAATATTTCTGGGCATAAGTTCTGTTCTGGAGTGATCATTCACCACTCAGTGTCCTTCCTTAGCAGAGCTGATTGTCTCCCTACCCTGCTGGTAAGTGACAGTCCACTTGTTAGCCTTTCCCTGGTTAGGTGTACATTCATGCCATCATAATTTTTAAATATAACAAAATAAAATAGAGGAAGATAAAACTAAAATTATCACTTCAAAGTCAGACAAGACAGACCTACATAAAGAAATGAGCCCCAATTTATTGACCTGAGAAGTGATTAAAAAAAAAACAGGTCTAAACACAAGTGACTTGTCCCTGAAGCCTATGCTCATAACCATGTTAAGCTCTCTTGTTTCTCCATGCAGTATAATTGAGACAACAGTGTTCCTGTAAGAGATGTTTTATGGGCTTGTCAAAGAAAGATGTGGAAAAGAAGATCCTGGGGTTGAAGAAATAATCATTTAAGAAGATAGAGCATAAACACACTGTTTTCTCAAAGTCACAGTAGAATGAGAAGTCAGAAAGGCCATATGCTGATAAATTTTTCAACACTGCTCAACAATTTCTCAACAGTTGCATACCATTATATTAAATATGAAAGAAAGCAAATCATGTGACATTATCCATTTCTTTTCTAAAGGAAGGAAAGAAAGGAACTGTTCTGCCCTTCTATATAGCATGAACGTGTGTGAGGATGACTTAGAGTCTTTTGAGGATGGTTCTTGTTTACTTTTCTGATCTTACATGTCTTCATCTTTCTTTTAACTTCTACACTACAATCACACAGACATGGACTCACTGACTGTCACATGCTCTAGTCTCTTTTGCCCGCACATTAGGGTACATGTTCATCCTTCTCTTCGGGCCTTTCCCAAAATAGACTAAGGTTTTCTCATCCTTCATATTGCCAAAAGAACATTAGTACAGAGAAACTACATTGACTCTGTGGATGGGTGTTGGATTTTAACTCTTTCTCTCTCACACTCCCATATCTCAGAAGAAATAATAGCCTGAAAAATATGCACTCGAGTATTAGTTACTTATCTGTGCTGCTCATCAGTCTTCTTGACGAAGACAGGGACTCCACTGATCACATCATGTCTGGTCTCCTGTCCCATTGGTTTATGCTAAAAGCACAAACTTGGCAGTGGGAATCTTGCTTGATTCCATCATGTACCATAATTTTAATTGAAATATTTCCATTTTCTTAATTTTATCTTTTATCTATATGATTAAATAATACTATACCTTCTTCAAAATTTTAGTGAGGCATAAATAAGGTAATGTAATTAAAGTTTAGGAAGAGTATGACATGCAACACATAGCAAATGGCTCCCATTATGTGCACCAGTGGTAGGCTTTATGACTGAAGGCTTTACATGAAATCATAACAACTGACCACACACAGTTGGAAACCGAGAGCAGAATCCATGCTCGCCTTAGCTATTTGATCAATTCACATTTTGATTCTTAGACATCAGCTTTAATGACCCCAACATGATGTCAGAACATGCCCACCATTGCTCTAGATGGACACAAAGTAAACCACTGCACCCCCTAGTCATTATGCTTCTGGCCCAGATGCTGTTTTCTCTGAACTCTGGATTTCAGATCTCGAATCAGCATTTTCTCTGCTGACAGCATCGTAAATTCAGGGATACTGTTCCTTGGGGCATCATTGACTGCTCCTGGTAAACAGTGCTCAGTGTGTTTGCTTTAGTTCTGCAAGGAAGCCAGGGAGAGATCGAGTTGGAGGCCCTGGGGAGCTTCACTGACTGAAGCAGAGATAGAAGGAAGAATACTAGCTTGTGTTTTGTCTTACTGAGAATAAGACACCACTCAGTGTTATTATAAAGTGTATTTTTTTTCTCTCTCTACCTTTATAAATGGCTCACTTCCTTTCTGTATTAATTTAATTTGCTCTCACAGTCATGGATACTCAGATCACCTTGAAATGCCCTCTCCTGGACCTTGTGCATTTTTGGTGTTGTTGTTGTTTTTGTTTCTAGTGGAGAGTGGCAGTTTGGAGAGTGTCTGCTTCTGAAACACATCTGTGTGTTGTTGTGAGGAGGGAGAATCCGACACCAGTGTGTTCCATAACTCATTCCCTCAAACTGCCCTTATATAAGCCATTCCTTTATTAGACTGTGCTTTAGCTAGTAGTAGGAGCATCCTTTAGCTTCTGTTAGGTACTGGAATTGCTTGCAAGGAATACTTTCCAGGAAAGTAACATTGGCCTAGAAACTAAGAAACTAAACTTCACACAGATTCCATTTTTATAACATTAAATGACCTTGCGGGAATTGCTTCACTTAGTGAGCTCTGAGCCTCCCGTATGTAAATCAGCAAACTGCAATAATTTCTCTCTGGAAATTTGCTTTGGAAGATTACAATTAATGGTGAAAAGTTAGTGTGTTTGGGAAGCATAATAGGAATAGAAACCCAAAAATTTCCCGAGATTCCTCTCACCATCTCATCAGCATCTCTCAAGAGCTGGGTCAATGTCAAGGTGCCCTGTTAAGCTGAGTCAGATGAAACTCATCATTGCTTGACCTCATCCTCCAGAGCTTGGGATAAACGAGCAGAATTCACACCAAGGTGCTTTTTTTTTTCATTTTATTCTTTCCATTTATGCACTGATGTAATTCCAACAGATTGTACACTTCAGGAAGCCAGGGGTATCGCTCAGATTAGCATGCTATACAGCTGGAAGTCTGTTCATATTTCATAGATTATCTTTAAATACATGTGAAACTTGTATTTTGCTCCAAGATAAAATTTGACTAAAAATAGTACTTAAAATCATTTACTAAGGAATAAAACTTATTGTCTCAAATTATGCACTGAGTTGGGTAGTCCATGTAACCTCTGAGACACAGAAAAAAAACACACATGTTTTCCCACAGTATTAATTTTGGGGGGTGACTGCGTGCCAGACATTATTCCAAGTGTTTTACATTGATACATTGCAAAGCAGAGACTACTGTTATAACATCATATTTCTTTTTCTGTGCATGTTAGGAACAACATAATTCTGAGATTCGACGTTAGAACTAGATGATATCTAGGGAACTACTTTTGCAAACTGGCAATGCTGTATGCATGGTATCTATTCATGGTGTCTCTTATTGATATCAATCATATCTCCTAGAACATGAAAATAGTCAGACTTTTATTAACTTTATCAACTTTATAAGAAGTATGAGATTAGATACATTCTCATGAAATTAAAAGTCTCTAAGAACTGACATAGGGAATTGGTGGGAGAAAATGGAACATATTGGACACAACCCATCACACTGCTTTCTAAAACTATTTTATTTCAAGGGAAAGTACACTTGGGTAAGTATCAAGAGTAGGATTATTATTGACTCCATTAACTTTCAAGGTATTTTTCACATCCATTATCAGAGACATTTTTTTTTCTTTTAGCAAATGCATTCCATTATACAGGAAGAGAATCTTACCTATAAAAGAATTTTACCTATAAATAATAACTCAGGGCAGCTTGAATTTTTCTCTTCTTCATCAAGATGACTTTCCTCATCTTTCACCCAAACCATGGTGATTCTTCTCTTCTTTTCAATATAATAGTTATCTTTCCCTGACGTTAATTTTGAATCGAGACACTGATTTCTTGTGATTAGTATAAAATAAATTTAAAACACTGGGACAAATAGACCTCCTTTCTTTCTTTTCCCCAAACCCAATCCCCTAGTCTTGTCCCTAGCATTGCAATGGAACACCAGCTCCAGGTTTCCCTCACACTCCACACTTTTCATAGACCATCCCCTCCCAACCTCAGCTCACCAGCTCCTTGCTCTATCCCAACAATCTACTCCAGCAGACAGTCCCTGCTAAACCACAGGCGACAGCTACCAGAACACCAGGCAGGCTGCCCCCCCTCAAGCCTTTTCCGCTCTCTTTGTTCCACCAGACTCAATGCCCTATTCTCATCTCTAGCATAGCTACAGAACACCAGAAGCAGCCTTGCTTCACTCCTGCTCACATCTCCTGTGGATCCCACAAAACATTCCCTCCTGAGTTCACTCTCCTAATTTGCTGCTTTGTCACAGACCCCAGCTCCAACAGGTACACACTGCTAACCCCAGGGTAGCTCTTCTGGGGTCACAAAGTTGGCTGAGGGTGGATCCACACCTTTCCTACTACTCCCGAGATCCAATTCTCCCCAGTCCTACTCTAAGCACTATACTTGTAAACAGGCTGTGGTCTCCCCTCCCTCTCTGACCCTCTCCAATGAATTGTAAAGATATTCTCCAACCTTTCTTTCCCCTCAGCTCATCACAGTTACCAAGACTCAAACAATAGCAAGCATTCCCTGTTAACACACCAGGTGAACAGGCCTCAAAAAACAAGCACCACAAAGACTCTATGAAAGTCCAAAAAGAGTAAACAAAAACTGTGGAAGGAAACAACCACCCAAAAAACAAAAACCCAGAGATCAGCACCTAGATCAGAGTTAAAACACAATCAGCAACAATAATAAGTTTCCATTAGAGTCTGTCTTACCACAGCAAGTCCTGTATATTCCAATATAGCTTGAAGCTCAAGAAAATAGACTGTTAAACCAAATATGTGAAAATTATAGAAGTCTTTAAAGAAGAAATGAATAAATTCTTTAAAAAATAGAAGTAATAAGGGAAAGACAAGATGAGGTATTTCTGGAAAAAAAAGGAATTCAAGCAGGAACTACAGATGCAAGTTTCACCAACAGAATACGATAGATGGAAGAGAGAATCTCAGGCATTCAAGATATGATAGAAGAAATGGACTTATTGGTCAAAGAGAATGTTAAATATAAAAGACAAAATTCAACCAAACAAAGCAAAACAAAAAATAAACTCCTAAAGCAAAAGCATCCAAGAAAGCTTGGACATGATGAAAAGACAAAACCTAAGAATAATAGGCATAGAGAGAAAGGAGAATACCATCTCAAAGATCCAGAAGATATTTTAAACAAAGTCATAGAAGAAAACCTTTCTAACCTAAAGAAAAAGATGTCAAATATTAAACCCATACAGAATATTAAATTGATTGAACTAGAAAAGAAAGGCTCCTTGTCACATAATAACCAAAACACTAAACATATGAAAAAGAAATAATATTAAAAGCTACAAGAGGAAAAAAGGCAAGTAAAATAAAAAGGCAGACCTATTAGAATTATACCTGACTTTTCAGTGAAGACTCTAAAAGCCAGAAGGGCCTGGACAGATGCACTGCAGACTCAAGGAGACCATAGATACCAGCCCAGACTACTATACCAGCAAAACTTTCAACCACCATAGATGGAGAAAATAAAATATTCCACAAAAAGTCCAATTTAAGCATAATCTATCTACAAATCCAGTCCTACAGAAGGTCCTAGAAGGAAATTTCTAACCTAAGGAAGTTAACTACACACAGGTAAAGGAAAAAAATAAATCATACCAGCAAAATCAAAAGAAGAGAGGAACCCAGACATGCTACTATCACTGCTGCCACCACAGCCACCAAAAAAACAGCAGGAATCAACAGTCATTGATCATTGATATCTTTCAATATCAATGGTCTTCATTCTCCCCCCAAAAGACACAGACTGACAGAATGGATGAGAAAACAGGATCCATCCTTCTATTGTATCCAAAAAGACCTCCACACCAAGGATAGTAGACATTACATTAGGGTAAATGAATAAGAAAACATATTCCAGACAATGGAACTAAGAAGCAAGCCAGTGCAGCCATGTTAATGTCTGAAAAAAAAAACAGACTTCAAATCAAAATTAATCAAAAGAATCAAGGAAGGACACTGAATACTTATCAAAGAAAAAAATCCACCAAGATGGTATTTCAATTCAGAACATCTATGCCTTCCCCCCAAATAAGAGCGTCCAAGGTTGTAAAAGAAACACTATTACAGCTTAAATCACATTTAATTTTGCTTCACTGATATTGGGAGACTTCAGAATTCCAGTCCCACCAATGAATAGGGATTTTAAACAAGAAATACACAAGGAAACACTGGAGCTAACAGAAGTCATAAACCAAACAAACCTAACTGATCTCTACAGAACATTTCACCCAAACACAAAAGAAAATATATACCTTTTAGTTTGCACCTCATGGAACTTTCTCCAGAACTGACCAAATATTCAGGTGCAAAACAACTTCAGCAGATATAAAATTTGAAATAACCCCCTGCATCCTATCAATCCACCATGAATTAAACGTGGGTATCAACAAGAACAGAAAGGTTACAAATTCATGGAAATTGAACAATTCTCCACTGAATGAAAAATGGGTCAAGGCAGAAATAAAGGAAGAAATCAACAACTTTCTAGAATTCATGAAAATGAGCACTTAGCATAGTCCAACTGATGTGATACAATGAAAGCAGTGCTAAGACAAAAGTTTATGCCACTCAGTGCCTATGCGAAAAAAATATTTGGAGTAATTTCACATTAGAAACTTAATTGCACAAGTGAAATTTCTAGAGCAAAAAGAAGTAATGGAGGAGTAGATGCAAGAAATAATCAGACTGAGGGGCTGAAATCAATAAAATAGAAACCAAGACAATAATACAAAGAATAAATGAAAGAGTTGATTCTTAGAAAAAAAATCAACAAGACAACAAACCCTTAACTAAACTAACTAAAAGGCAAAGAAAGAATATCCAAATTAGAAAAATCAGAAACCAAAATAAGGACACTGAGGAAATCCAGAGAATCATAAGGTCTTACTTCAAAAATCTGTACTCCACAAAATTGGAAAATCTAAAAGAAATGGATAGTTTTCTTGATAGGTACCAATTACCAAAGTAAAATTAAGATCGAATAAACACTTTTCATAGACCTATAAACCTTTGTTAAATAGAGGCAGTCATTAGAGTCTCCCAACCAAACCAAACCAAACAAACAAAATTCAAGTTGTTAGCACAAAGTTCTACCAGACTCTACAAAGAAGAGTGAATGCCAATACTCCTCAAATTATCCCATGAACTAGAGACAGAAGGAACACTGGCCAATTCATTTTATGTGGCCACAGTTACCCTGACACCCAAATGATATAAAGATTCAACAAAAAAGGATATTACAGCACAATTTCCCCTATGAATATAGAAGCAAAAATATTCAATAAATTAATCAACAAAAAAACTCAAGTAGGCTTCATCCCAGAGATGCAGAGCTGATCCAACATACAAAAATTAATACCAACAAATAAACAAAGAAATAAAAAAAGCACATAGCCATCTCATTAGATGGAGAAAAAGTCTTTGACAAAGTCCAACACCCTTTCATGATAAAGATCTTGGAAAGATTAGGGATACAAGAGCCTTTCTTAAACATAATAAAGGCAATTTATGGCAAGAATAGTGTCAACGTCAAATTAAATGGAGAGAAACTCCATTCCACTAAAATCAAGAACAAGAAAATGTTGACTACTCTCTATATATCTATTCAATATAGTATTTGAAGTTTTATCTAGGACAATAAGACAACTGAAGGAGATCAAAAGGATACAAATTGGAAAGGAAAAAATTCAAGTGCCATTTGTAGATGATATGATAGTATATAAAAGGAACCCTAAAAATTTCACCGGGAATTTCTAGAGTTGATAAACACTTTCAGCAAACTGCCTAAATACACTATTAACTAAAAAAAAATTAGTAACCTTCCTATATACAAATGACAACTAGATTGAGAAAGAAATCAGGGAAACACCTTTCACAAGAGCCCCAAATAATGTCAAGTGTTTTGAGGAAACTATAATCAGACAATTAAAAGACTTGTATGACAAAACCTTCAAGCCTTTGAAGAAAGAAATTAAAGATATCATAATATAGATTTTCCATGTTCATGGATCAGTATGAATAATAAAGTAAAAGCAGTCATCCTACAAAAAAGTCTACAAATTCATACAATCCCAACAAAATTGCAAAACAATACTTTAGAGGCATTGAAAGGAAAAATTTCAACATCATATGGAAAAGAAAAAACATGTCCTAACACAATACTTCGAACAATCCTGCACATTAAAAGCACTCTGGATGTCTTATCTTTCCCAATTTCAGGTTTGTTACAGAGATACAGTAATAAAAACCATATGACACTGTTATAAAAACAGACACAGTGATCAATCAAATTGAAGACCCAGATATAAAACTACACACCTATTAACACCTAATTTTTGGCAAAGAAGTCAGAAATACACACTGGAAAAAAAAGACAGCATCTTCAACAAATAGTGCTGGTCAAACTGCATGGCTACCTGTAGAGGAATGAAAATAGATCCATATTTATCACCCTGCATGCATGAGGATCAAAGACCCCAACATAAAACC
Source organism: Myodes glareolus (assembly GCF_982192425.1). Lineage (NCBI taxonomy): Eukaryota > Metazoa > Chordata > Mammalia > Rodentia > Cricetidae > Myodes > Myodes glareolus. Next base: position 15,610,082 of record NC_142038.1, on the reverse strand, counting down.
AGATGCACTGAGCCTGATAAAGGAGAAAGTTGGGAATAGTCCTTAATGCATTAGCACAGGAGACAACTTTCTGAACAGAACAGAAATACTGTAGGTACTAAGATTTAAAAAAATTAATAAATAGGGTATCATGAAACTGAAATGTTTCTGTAAAGAAAAGGTCGTTGTCAATAGGACAAAGCAGCAGCTTACAGAATGAAAAAATATTTTCATGAACTCCGCTTCTAATAAAGACAGATGTTCCAAAATATGTAAGGAACACAAGAAACTAGATATCAGAAAACCAAATAATCAAATTAAAATAGACAAATCTAACTAGACAATCTCAAATGGCTGAGAGACACTTAAGAAATATTCAACTTCCTTATCCTTTAGGGAAATGCAAATCAAAACTACATTATGATTACATCTTATACCTGTTAGAATGGCTAAGATCAATAATACAAGTGACAGTCCATTCTAGTAAGGATATGAAGCAAGGGGAACACTTATCCGCTGCTGCTGGGAGTGAAAACTTGTACCATCACTATATAAATTAATATGGTTGTTCATCAGAAGGTTGGGAATCAATCTTCCTCAAGACCAAGTTATATTATCGTAGGGCATATCTCCAACAGGCACTCGAGCCTACCAAAAGAACACTTGCTCAACTATGTTCAAAGCAGTTATATTCATAATAGCTAAAAACTGGAAACAACCTAGATCTCCCTGAAGAGAAGAATGGATAAATAAAATGTGGTATACTTACACAATGGAGCGTTAATAAGTTGTTTTTTTAAAAAAAATGACATCGATAAATTTCCAGGCAAATGGATCAAACTAGAGAAAAAAGTCCCCCCTGAGTGAGGTAACCCAGACTGGAAAAATAAGTATGGCATGTGTTGACTTCTCTCTACCTCTCTTGTATCCTCTCCAGTTTCTGGTAACGTGGTCTTTTCCCAACATCCAGAACTTATTTTATCTTCTCTTATTCTCCTTCTTCTTCTTCTTTTTTTTTTTTTTGGATTTGCCCACATGTTCACCCATTTATTTACATACTTGCATATATGACAAATGAGGGTCTCTATAAAAGAGATAATATGCATTTCCTGTCTGAGTGTAGGTCTCCTCAGGTGCTTTTAGACCTTTCACATCCACATTTTTCCTGTAATTTTAAAAATTTCATCTTTCTTAGTAGTTGAATGAAATCACATTTTGTATATATGCCACATTCTTATTCTCTAGATCTCATCTCCTTGTTATCGTAAATAGAGCAGTAATAAATTATGGGCATGCGAGTGTTTTTATTGTTATCTGTTCTGACATGCTTATTTCTATATGAACTTTAAATCAGTGATGCTTCTAAAGGCCTATGAAATAAACAGGTATAAATTTGGCAGAATATTGTCAGTACCAGGAACACAGAATGATTTTGCCAAGGAAACAGATATTGTAAGAATAATATTAATGTATTATTTACATAATGTTGAAATGATAGCACATGGAATAAGATATCAGAAGCCTGGTGGGAAGCACAAAACCACCTGAGAAAATATCTGGAACAAATGCGTCATAGCAAAGAGCTAATCTATTTAACACATAAAGTATTAATAAGGATCAGTACACAAATAGCCTGTTCACACATATACATACATGAGCTGTGCATAGAACCAGAGTGGGGACAATGATAAGAGTGACAATGTTGAGCAGCAATTGATTGCCAGATGTTGGCACCATTTCCAGTTTTTTCCTGAGGGTTCTGCTTACGTTCATTTATTTAAATCTTACAGACAACCTTTAAGCTTGGCTTTCACATTACGAGCATCTTTGTCTTACCAACAAAGACTCTAATGACTACAGTGAAATAAAATAATTGTAAATGAGGTAGATAAGAAAACCTCCTGGTCATTTTGGAAGTTGAGTTAGCATTTTTATCAATGCACTGACAAAAAAATGTCTAATGTTACATTATGTTAATAAGGTATAAAAATTCTGACAACCTTAAATATTTTAGGAACAATATTAATTTCTTCAATCTCTTAGTATCCTCTAGCAATATTTTAAATGCATTTATGGCTTAAAATTTTTCATTTATGTGTGTGTGTTCACGCACATGTGTGCAAAATGCAATTAGCTGTGTTCTTAAACATCAAATCTGGGATCCTTCCAGTGCCCTCTAACTCTTCTTTTTCCACGGGAACTTTATACATACTTACTAAGTTGGCTAAGGTACATTTTACATTTCATGCTGCTTGAAGAGATCTCTGATACTGTAAGGCAGTCTTCCTAGTGAATCCTAGCTCTTGGAACTGAAAGAGCCCTGTTCATAGGCTAAAGAAATGCTTTGAAGCTAGGAGTTCCTTTTGCAGATCAGGAAGCATTCTCAAGAGGTGGAATTTGACTATGTTATTGCAAAAGCATTGTGCCTCATGTAAAATCCACTTAGTAAGCAGTTGTTAAATGGTATCAATGGAGACCAAGAACAGTAAAACTGCTCTTCTGTAAACAGATGTGTATTTGAAGGATTCGGGACAATGATCATCTTCCAGTTTTCTTTGAACTTAAGAAGGCTTAAAAACTCTTCTATTGGATTATGGAAAACTTGAGGGCTACATTAGGTGATGCTGGTAGGTGTCAGTTCTTGACCGATACGGTCTAGGTTCCAATGTAAGAAGATCGATTCACTAAAGGCACAGATGACACACAACCCTCAAGAAGAAAATAGAATTTTATAATCAAGAAAATAGTTCAAGTTTTTAGTAAACTGGAAAGGGAGCATGCTTGGTGTAATAGGTGAAGAATTATTTTAAAATAGTCACTATTTAACCAGAAGCCCTAGTATGTGAATCAAACAATTGACAAGGATTTCTCTTAATGAAAGTTTATGAGATATGAACTGGGCTTTCTTTTTATATCTAGCTACTAATGTCTGCATAGAATAATATTTTAAAGGATAAAAGTCAGATAAAGCAAGAAAAAATTCTGGGAAAGATTTAAATGGGAATAGGAGAAGGGTCAGTGGGAAGGGGCAGGATAGAGGGAGGATCAACCAAAACTAATTTTGTGTGAAAAGCTATAAAGAGACCAGTTACATTGTAAGCTAGTTAAAAGTAGAGTAAAATCATCAGAATTTGAACTTCAAAAAGAAATATCCTATGTAAGAGAATAATGCCACTCCCAGAAGCCACAAGGTCATTAAACAAAATTTCAGTGTGAAGGAAGAACTGCTTCTCTACAAGTTGCTGGTCAGATAGCTCTCTGAAGCCCTCCAAATAATATATGCTATGGCCAATGCTGTTGCTTGCCTAATAGAATTAGATAATAAGGCTGTATTGCTGAAGATGTCATGCGCGTTACTGCAGAACACAAGCTTCGCAGGGACTGAGCTGGAAGCTTCCTCCCTGTTGATTAGCTTCATAGTCCTGGAAGGGGCTGTGCAGACTGATGTGGAGGAAAAGCCATCAACAGTCTTTCTCAGCTGTGAAGCATTTACAACTTGCCAGAGAAGATATGCCCACTCGTGCAATAGTGTTGAGACTCTTTGCAGTGTAGTGAACCACTTTCTGATAGGATTTGAGGGAGACCTGGTTCACAAGAGATAATTCACATCTATAAAAGCCCATGCTAGGGAGGACATAGGACTTAATAGGGGAACTATGGCTTTTACACTGTTGAATGTACATGCCATCTCTTTTTAAACTATTTCTCAAGTTTCATGTTTATTTCTGTAGATTAGTCTTGCTGTCAGTTTTTAACAGAGAATTTTCCTTCTGCTGTGGGCAGTGGTTACTGCAGAGGGCTGCATAACCAGTCAAAATGCTAATAATATTAACTATTGAACGATTGGCCCTACATGGAATGTTTATGTCACCTCCACCAAAGCTCAGGAAGTATAGCATGAGAGACACAGAAAGAATGTAAGAGATGAAGGGAGAGAACTATTGGCAAACACTCTCTTAGGCACAACTTGGACATTAGATTCTTGAACTCACAGCATCTGGGGTTTTATGCCCATAATCTATACAAGATTGGAGTTGTCAGCATTCCATTAGAGATGGGTAAGAGTCTCAGTGGAGCTCACTCCTACCTTCCTCAGCATTTATAAGCAGCTAACAGTTGCTGGGCGAAGAGGGAGTGGCATTTCCTTCAGTGGTACAGAGCTGGTAAACTGCTCAGCCTTCTGCAATGACTCCTCAGCCACGCTTCTGTAAGCAACTTTAACTAAATGCATTCATTGGGTTACAAGAGACCACACATAAACATGAGAGTGGGAGTAGAGGTTGGAAAGGAAAAGAGGGTCATGGAGGGGACAAAATGTTAAGAGGGGAGAATATAATCAAAATACATCAGATACATGTTTGAAACTACCGTAATGAGACTCATTATTATATTTATTATAATATGATAATAAGAAATTTAATTTTTAAAAGCTTACATATGTCAATCAAAAAATGACTTGCAGTGACATCTACAAGAGCCTGAATATAGTTCATTGCAAACTAATAAATACAATATTTTGATTTAGAAATTGTTTTGATAATGGATATTTATGTTAAATTGCTGGCTACTTTCAGTGATTTAGATTCGAGTTAATGATTCAGACAATCCTTCACTCAGAGGCCAGGTATATTTTTTTTAGGTATTTTCACATTCTTTCCTCATTTTATTTTAATTTTTGAAGTTAGTAGCTCTCAAGATGAAGGTCAGGAAGGCTCAGGATTAGGCATCCTTTTTATGTGCAAAAAATATCAATGACCATGCTGGTCCAAAGATACAGAGAAATCCTGCCTTGAAAAAACAAAACAAAACAAAAATCTCAATGACCCTTCTATGTGCATTTGCACATGCCTCTGGATTCTCCATGGGTACATAACTTCTGCTCTTAGGAAGCTTCCATCTTGGCGGTTAATTCTCCTGTTCTACCTTTCTTAGATACTAACTGGGAATTTCACCTCTCTATGAAGCAGAAATATTTAATAAAGTCATCTTTGGAAAGGGAAGAATCATAGAAGTAATAAGAAGAGCAGTAAAAGATGACAGAAATTATGATTTTCTGGAGTCATTTTCAAAATAAAATGCAACTGATAGGAAAACAGAACTCTTTTGCCTGTTAGTCAAACTTTCAACACCATAAAAAGAAACAAAGAAACAATTTAAAAGAAACAAAGATTTATTTCACTTTATTTCTTCAGGTGTTTCTCTGCCTTTGCCTTTTGGTTGCGATGAGACCAAAAGATCAAGAGACCATGCGGAAGATCATGGTGGCAGCAGTGTTGGTGTGTCACATTGATTATGGCTGTCATGCCAGTCAGGAAGCAGATAAGCAAGGAGGTTCTAGGACACAATACACACCCCACAGTCTATCCCTGGTAATCCACTTCTCAAAAATAAGCTCCACCAACCAAAGCTATCATAATATTCTAAAATATTGTCACAAGTTGGAGTCCAAGCCTCCAACACAAGATCATGGGTGACATTTTGTATTCAAACCATAGCACTGTCTTTATGTATTTTGAACACGATGTCTTAACAACAACAACAAAAGTACTTGGTGGATAAATGTATGTTGAACTATAGGAAAGCAGTATGGTCTTGTAACTGGGAGAATGTAAAAGAGAAAATCATAGAAAACAAAAAGATTTTTTATTTAATAACCGTATGCCTTCTAGAAATGATATTATCCACCCAAATATGGAACCTCTATTCAAAGTTCAACTTTCAACTTGGTATATACATAAAGCAGATGGAAATGCATTTCTGGAAACTACTACTAATTCTGGTTAAATCATTACAGACATGACATTTGACACACTTAGAGAGAATAAATTCTTTGAAATAAGGAGGAAACACAGAAAAGAAATCAATGTCATAGAACCTTCATCCAGCAACTGATGGAAACAGAGACCCATATCGGAGCACTGGACTGACCTCCCAAAGTTCAGCTGAAGAGTGGGAGGAGTGAGAATATGAGCAAAGAGGTCAAGACCATGATGGGCACACCCACTGAAATAGTTTTCCTGAGCTCACCAACACCAACCAGACTGGGAAAGAACCAGCATAGGACCAAACTAGTCTCTCTGAATGTGGTTGACAGTTGCATGACTGAGCAGACTGAGGGTCACTGAAGAAAGATAGTTTTCTTTTTTAAAAAAATAAAAATGTAAAGAAAGGAAAGAAGGAAGGAAGGAAGAAAGAAAGAAAGAAAGAAAGAAAGAAAGAAAGAAAGAAAGAAAGAAAGAAAGAAGGCAATCAGTGTCAAAATGCAGTTTCTTGTCTTAGCTTAGTTATATGGACACCAAATGATGGCTTTTCTTTTATGTCTCAGACACATTTCTCTCTTTTATTTCTAAGCAAAATGTTATGACTTTTTCCTGAAATTACCTTGATAATCTGTGACACTGCTTAGCACAATGTACCACCAATCAGGTTTGCTTGGTCCGTGGCTTCATTCACCCCTGATACAGTCTAGGAATAAGAGTAAAAGTTTACGCTCCCACCCACAAACACAGTAAAATTAAAGGATGAGAAGAATGAAAATGAGAAGTATAAGAGGATATTCGTTAAGCATGTATAACATTCACATAAATTTGAGCTCAATTCCATTTAATTAGAATAGGAAACAATGGGCAATTAGCTTTTCCTGACCACACATCTAATATCTAGATGCAGTGTCTAAAACAATGATTATATAGGGCATAAGAATTCAATTATGGAGCATGTGGAGTTCCAAATCAGGAAACTATACTAGAAATTGGTGTGCAAAACAAGAAACAATACTTCAAACATAGGTCTAGGCTTTGAGGTCTTGGAGAGAAACTAGAATCACGAGCTGCTGGAAAGTGACATGCCAGAAACTGTAAATTTGAGCAAAGAAAATCACAGTTGATACTTCCAAGAGAATTACAGTACCTGCATGAGTCCTTTTGAATAACATCTAGAGATAGCATTTGCATTTCATATGTTTGTGATAATTACCCATTTTGAAAGGTAGCGTTGGTGGAGATAATTGCACAACTGCACATATATTTATAGTTCCCTATACAATCAGAGGTGAGCAGAACACTTCACTGTTCAATTAATGACTGTTTAAATAATAGCCTGAACCACTGGATCGACTCTCTTGTTGAGATAATATAGCTTTGCAAAATAACTGTGGGAGAATAGAGAAATACTCTTGGAAACCATGCTATAATATATAATAGTGGGAACTTGGTTCTTAATAATGTGGCCTGGGGTTAATATACATAAATAGGGGAAGTACTCTCTTGTTGCAACAGAAAACTGCAGTCATCAACAACACGATCTTCTTGAGAATTTCCGTATTTGTTTGAGGGTATAAGAAATGCAAAGATGCAAAAAAGATTCTGTCCTCAAAGAGATTAATCACCTTATCTGGCAATGCCAAACAGCAAATTGAGGTGTAAGGAAGCTATGATAATAAGCTACAATGATTCTCCTGAGTCTTTGTCAGAAGAGGAAAATCTCAACTAGAGACATTTGAGGAAGAGTTCAAGAGACTGGGGTGACAGAGGTTAAAGTTTTGTTGGAGAGAAAGTTTAGGGTGTTATCAGTCCATGATGAGTAAATAAATGGGATTCAAAGTATACATTTACAGGGAGGGAAAGACTCTTGACTCAATCTATTTTAAAAAGTGTGTACAGTTGTGGCATAAGGAACCACTGTAGCAAGAGCTTTGCTAGTATAAAAGCAAAATAGCTTAGCCCCAATAATTTTCTTCTCCTCTTCCAATCTGGAAACTGAGCAGAACTACAGTCTATTTGTCACCAAATCAACCTGTTGCCTTTTCTCTACTTGGGGACTCATCTCTTTCCTCTGCTGGTACTTATAATCCTAGGAACAATACATTTATTAAATAATATTTAACACAATAAAGAATTTTCATACCTTGGTCAGTCTGAATATTAAATAGAATTCATTAACTGGTTTTATATTTTATCATCTGAAAATGAGACATATCAATTATTTTGAACATATTCTGTTCCCTTAAGAAATTTTTTAAAAAGGTGACATTTGCTTTACAGAAGTTTCTCACCCATTTATTAATTATTGCTCTCAGTATCTGTGCTACTGTGTTATATTTAGGAAGTGGTCTCCTGTGCCAGTGAGTTCAAGTGTACTTCCCACTTTCTATTCTGTGAGGTTCAGTGTGGTTGGTTTTATGTTGAGGTCTTTGATTTATGTGGACTTGAGTTTCATGCATGGTGATAGACATGGATCTATTTTTCATTCTTCTACATGTTGGTATCCAGTTATACCAGCACCATTTTTTAGATTTGCTTTCTTTCTTTTCATTATATATTCTTAGCTTCTTTGTACTCAGGTGTTCGTAGGTGTATGGATTGATATCTTATTGGCTGAGGTTTTCTGTTCCATCAAGTCTCACAGCTGTTTAACCCCAAAGAAATCACACAGAGGTCTACATTAGTTATAAACTGATATTATTTATAAATATTATAGATACTAACATTATAAATATTATAATATCATATAATATTATAATATCTATGTATTATAATATTATAATATATAATTACTTATATAATTATATATATTATATAATATTATAATATTATAGATATATAATTTATAGATATAAATATTATAGATATTAGTTATAAACTGATATTAGTTATAAACGGAGCCTAGTAGCTGAGACTTCTTATTAACTCTTAAAACTTATATTAGCCATAATTCTTGTCTGAGTTAGCCACGTGGCTCGGTACCTTTTTCAGCAAGACTGTCACATCTTGCTTTTTCTGTGGCTGGATCACGACTGTGGACTGCAGAATCTCTTCCCCAAATTCTCCTGTTCTCATTGCCCCGTCTCTACTTCCTACATGGTCTCCCTGCCTATACTTCCTGCATGGCTATTGGCAAAGCAGTATTTTATTGAGCAAGTACAAGAAACAAACGTTTACAGGGTGAAATCATTGTCCCACAGCAATATCTGGGTATTCAGTTTGGTTCCATTGATTCCCATGTCTGTTTTTATGCCAATACCAGACTCTTTTCAGTACTGTAACTCTGTTGTAGATTTTGAAGATAGGATTTGTGATGCCTCCAGAAGTGACTTTATTGTACAAGATTGTTTTGTCTATCCTGAGTTTTTTACTTTTCTATAAAAAAATTAGATGTTGTTCTTTTGAGGTCTGTAAAAATTTTTGCTGGGATTTTGATGGGCATTGCATTGAATCTGTAGATTGCTTTTGGTAAGATTGCCATTTTTACTATGTTAATTCTACCTACCCAAGAGCATGGGAGATTTTCTGGTGTCTTCTTCAATTTCTTTCTTCAAAGATTTAAAGTTCTTGTCATACACGTCTTCTACTTGTTTGCTTAGAGTTACTCCAAGATATTTTATATTATTTGTGACTATTGTGGAGGGTAATGTTTCTTTGATTTCTTTCCCAGTTCATTTATAATGTGTATAAAGGGGGATACTGATTTTTTTATAGTTAATCTGTGTCTTGCTACATTATGAAGGTGTTTATTTGTTGTAGGAGTTACTTGATAGAATTTTTGGAATCACGTATATAAACAATCATATCAGCAGCAAATAGTGTGTGTTTGACTCCTTCTCTTCCAATTTGTATCCCTTGATTCCCTTTTGTTGTCTTATTGCTCTAGCTAGAACCTCAAGTACTATATTGAATCGATATGAAGAGAGTGGACAACCTTGTCTTGTTCCTGATTTCAGTGGCATCACTTTGAGTTTTTCTCCTTTTAGTTTGGATGTTGACTGTTGGCTTTAAATTTTTTAAAAAGTATGCAAAGTCCAGATAACTACAAGCTAAGTTATTAGAGAAAACAATTCTGGCGATCTACCTACACAGGGTAAGGATGGATGGAAAAGGAAACTATTATACACAGAATTATTATTGATACTGAATCTTACGGAACTGGGATGATTAACAAATAACTGATTAGTATAAAGACATATATACATTATACAATATACAGTCATTTTATTATACTTTCTCAAAGTACCACCCTGATTGCAGAGATCAGCCTTAACTAATCAGATGCTTGAGCATGTTGGGAAGGTGCAGAAAGTTCAAAAACTATGTTTTGCTTCACTAGAGGCTCCTAAAAATGGCCAGTATAGTGAACTAGAATCACTATCTTCAGACACACATGTACATTCATAGAAAAGGAAGTTTTCATAAGGACAGAGTGTTGAAAATTAGGCCAACAACAATTGTTTTTTCTTGGTGTGTGGCATGCTTCAAGGTTGCATACGTCTTGTTTAGAGTGTATTTGTGTGGGACTGTGTGTAGAGGTGAGCAAAACAAAATGGGGTCCATGAAAGAGGTCTGAGAGGAGAGGACTGATGAGGGAAATAGAATGCATGCAATAAGAGGGAAGAAGTAGTATGGCTGGACGTTGGAAGGAATAAGCAGGGAGCCTAGTCACAGAAGTAGAGGAAGGTCAACCTAAGGGTGTAAGTAAATGTCACAGAGAAACGAATCCCGTGAGTCAGTAGCAATTTGTTTATTTATTTATTTATTTATTTATTTTTGTCAGTAGTAATTTAAAATAAAGCCTGGAGAGATGGCTCAATTGGTAAAGGGTCTGCTGGTCTAAGCATGGACACTTGAGTTTGGAAACCCAGTCCCCACAGAAAAATGCCAAGAGTAGTTGCATGTGGCTACAATCCTGGCACTTCATGCTGGAGACTAGAGAATCCTGGGAGATCACTGATCAGCCAAAGTAGCCAGCCATATTCAGAGAGAGACCCTGACTTTAAAAAATACGAAGGAAAGTGGTCAAAGAGGATACCCAATATTGAGTGTGTGTGTGTGTGTGCACAGAAATTCAAATAAATAGCATAAATGAATATAGTCCTGAGTCTAAAAATACAGTCAGATAATTGGGACTGAAAAGATGTCTCAGAGGTTAAGAGCACTGCTTTTCTTACAGAGAACTTGAGTTCAGTTTCCAGGACTCCCTGTGTAGCCAATATCCTCCATAATTCTAGTTCCAAGGGATCAAGAATCCTCTTTTGACTTTTCACAACATCGGGTACACACATGGTACACATAATACATACGAAGAAAATAGTCATGCACATAACATGAAATAGTGGGACAATGAAGAGGAGAGCACCATGAAGGTCAAAGCAAAACACAAAGAATTTTGGCTGCCTTGCATATTTAGTGAGATTCCGACACTAAGGCTACATGACAAAAGACTAGCAATGACATTTCTTATCATTAAGTCTGAAACTAAAATAAACAACAGAACATTAGCTACAAACACCTGGAGGAATTAAAGACTAGCATTAACCAAAGAACATGCGCTTTTATTAAAAAAAATTATATTTTTTATTTTTTACACAAAAGACTTTTTATTTCATGGGGCCTAAACCAAAACAATTTTCTCAAATTCATCTTGAATAAATAGAGCAGAAGTTTAAAGACAGTCATTTTTTCCTTTATTAGCTTATTCTCTTTTTCAGGACTTTATTTAGGACAATTTTGCCCCTAATAGATGATACCATAAAGTTCTACAAATAAGAAACTTTATTTGTGGTGGTTTGAAAGAAAACGGCCCCCAAAGGGAGTGGCACTCTTAGGAAGTGTGTTCTAGTTGGAGCAGGTATACTCATGTTGGAGGAAGTATGTCACTATGGAGGTAGGCTTTGAGGTCTCATATATGCTCAAGATATTCCCAGTGTCTTAGTTCACTTTCTGTTACCTACATATAGGACTCTCAGACACTTCTCCAGCACCATGTCTGCCTGTCTGCCACCACGTCCCAGTATGATGATAATGAACTGAACCTCTGAACTATAAAGAGCCACCCCAATTACTTGTTTTCCTTAATAAGGGTTTCTGTGGTCATGCTGTCTCTTCAAGCAATAGAAACCCTAAAACACTGTCCCTAAAAATGTGGAATTTTAGGACTGTGGGGCAAGCTTTACAGTAAGGCCCAATTGATGAGAGCCTGAAAGGAATAGTATGAGAACGCAGTTTGTTTTTTTTCTTTTTTTTTTTTCTGGAAACCAGAGTGTCGGAAATTAAAAATGCCAGTAGGACATGTGCAGCAGATAGATATGGATGACGTGCAAAGAAGAGAGAACCATGCAAAAGAGCTGGGATGGCTGGAAATACACATCTTCACCTGACAGTCACATATTTTTATCTTCTGATTTTCTCATCAGTGTCTCTTTTAACTCCCTTTCTAGAATTGCCTCAGAACTTTGGCATTTCAGTGTCTCATCCTATGGTGTATTTTTATAAACTAGTTCCAACTTAAATGTCTTAAAATTATATAGTGATTAATAAAAACAACTCTTGCAAAAAAAAGGGCTCATTCTATTCATTACTCTTCTACAGCCTACTGAGAGTAGAAACAAACTGTCTACATAGCAAACCGATTTCTCCAAATGCTGCAGGAAATTAGGCAGCTAAAAATATATTCCATCTTTTTCAAGCATGTCAAGTGGATGTAATATGTCAGGTTGTTACTTTGAAAGTGATTGTAATATCAAAAATGGAAGATTAAGATTTCAGATGGAGAAGAGGCAGAAATAGCCAGGGGAGATTTTATCTATAAACGATACCATCTCCATGCTAATAGTCCCAAGAGAAGAAAGTCAGGAAGGGAAACTCAGACAAAAATTTCACTTGCTCTGTGAAATAATCTGATCTGCACAGAAAGACTGTCTGGGTTTTATCTATCAAATCAACAATGCTTTAACCCTGAAAATGTCAAATTAGTCTGCTGTTGATTCAACCACTTCAAGTGGTAGACACTACTCTCAGAGCAAGTCTTCTAAATCACAGGGAATAGGAGCTGCAAGGAGAAACTCATCAAACATCCAGAAGAAGGAAACAGTGAAAATTTAGGCACAGAACATTCCTAAGTCTACATCACAAAATTCCATCAACATCTTTCCACCCGAAGGGGAAAATGCAGAGGGACTGGGAAGCAAGATGAGGAGATGCTTATGAGTTGGAACACACAACACTGTCCTTGAGGTTTCAGGGAGGTATTCTACTTAGAGGAAGGCAGCTGCTCTCTTAAGTATTAAATAAAGAATTTTAAAACATAGGCTCCATCTTGTTCATTTTTGATTTTCTGTACTGGATTCTAGTTTAATTGATATAAGGCTTTTCTTTGTAGTATTTTTTATTTTACTTCTTTGTATGAGTTCTTAGAAGTCAAGAAACATGTACATTATAAAGAACTCCAAAAGAAGTCCTCTAGGTTTAGTAACTGATGTCAACCAATAGTCAGGCATGACTCTAGATGGACCACCAAAGGGAAATGTATGTAGTACAAAGACAGGCAGCTTTGAGCTTTATAAGAATTTCTACTGTTAATTTCTGATGCTGAGTGGCTGGGATAATTCATATAGCACTCTACCCCTATCTCTGCAATTGCAAAGAAGGACTAATTTTCCCACCCCCAACCTTATAACCAGATAATAAGGCTTAACAAGATAATGGCTCTTAGGGGATTTCAATAACCTGAAAGGGAGAAGCAATAAAACATATCTTATTATCATCAACATATGCATTTTATAATAATTATTTTAATGGCTCGATTTTCTCCCATTATAATGAGGACTACAATCTTGGCTAATTTAACTAGGGACTGTCTTTCATGCTTGAGTTACTACACATGAGAATCAAATACACTGATGTTTTTCTCCTTCCCATATTCTCATACTTCTTAAAGTTTTCTTTTCCATTCCATCTGTTTTATTCTTTGCTTTAATTTGTTTTAATTGTGGACATTATTTTGCTTGTTTTTTTTTTCCATTAGGAAAGGTGGTATTTTTAACTCCTGTAACCTCAACAATTGAAGTGCCCATGCTTTTGTGTCTTACTCATGTTCCATCCCTGTTCAACTTCCACTGTTTGTCATCAGCACCTCCAACAACTTTTGTGATTCTATCTATACTTATGAAAAAACACCCAAAACAACATCGCTGTATTTATTTGTACCCAGATAGTTACTGACAAAGGAGAAGAAGGAAATGGGTTTGGAAGAAAGAGGATCTAGGTGTGTCACTGAAAGAACCAAAACTTTGAAGTACGATAGTACTAATTTATGCCTGTGTGGTTTTCACAAAAAGGTAAAATATCTCTCATATTGTTTATAATATTCAGGAGTAGATAAAACAGTCACCAAGATGACAAGAAAGTCAGCTTAGCCTTGATGATGGCACTAAATAACAATTAGGCAAGGAAGACATAAGTTTATTGGAGTCAGGGTGGGTTGTGGTTGACAATTCCTTTTGGATTTATAGGAGCTCAAAGATTATCCAATACAATCTCCAGTTTGCTCCATGTGGCTAACTCTCTGTTCATTGCAGGACATATAGGCCAACAAATATTTATCTATCATCCAGGTGTGGTATAAGGTACAAGAGAGAGAGAGAGAGTGTGTGTGTGATGACAATACTTTCCTGAGCTGACTCTGGAAGTGATTCTCATGATTTCCTTTAGAAAGTTAGATAACTTAGTAATGGTTATCGGATGCTTATACAAGCTAAAGAAATTCATTAAAAACCCTCAGGGAATAAAGAACTATATTGTCATATATTCAAAATTTGGTGAAGGAGTAAGGCTTGTACTGATATCGAACTGTTCACTAGAACATATAATAAATATTAAACAGAATATGCAAAACTAATGACCCAGTGCTAGCCCACAGAATAAAGGCATGGCTTCTAGCTAGTGTACTGAGAATTGCTGCATGAAATAAATGTTGTTTTTCTCTCTACTAAAATACATGCATTATCTCAGTAGAAAAAAATAGAGATAAAAGAGGTGGAATTACATAAATAAATTCATGACATAGACATTCAGAAAGTACAAAGCAGAATTCAGAAGTAACATATTGGCCTTTTGGATTGGCATACAGGTTTATGATAGGATCAGTGTAGAAGCCTGAAAAACAAAGTCTTTATTTAAGATAAAAAATATTTAACTGAAATTAATAGAAAGAAATGGAGCACAGATCATAACTATAAAACTCAACTTCTAAGTAACTTCTTAACTCCTTAGGTACAAGTCATTCTCAACTAGTTTCCCATTTTGTTTTTGTTTCTTTTGTTTGTTTGTTTTTTGTTGTGTTTCAAGACAGGGTTTCACTGTTTAGCTCTGGCTGTCTTGGAATTCATTTTGTAGACCAGGCTGGCCTCAAACTCACAGAGATCCACCTGCCTCTGTCTTCCAAGTACTGGCATTAAAGGTGAGCGCCACCACTGCCCTGCTCCATTTTGTTACTTATAGTGTATATTAAATAACATTGCTTAGTAATATGCGTACAGTTTTAATTTTAATTACCTGCAACTTCCTTATACCCTGTCATCTGTGGAGGCAGAAACATTTATTTCATTTACCATTGCATAGTAAGTCCACAGCTCAGTGTTTGAACTGTGCCTTCACAATTAGTATAAGAAAAAAATTATCTAAAGTTGTATTTGAGAAAATTTTTATATCTACCTTATTGACTGGATGAGAAGAGTAAAAATGCATCAGGTCACTTTACTTCAGATGAACTCTCTAGTCTAATATATAATGTCTCTGAGGATGAATATGCAGCGTACAGAGCAGAAACGGACAGTCAGAGCTGTGTGTTAAGTCCACAGTGAGGAATTGAAAACAGAAGTCTAATGAAAGCTCAGACACTAAGAGAACAATAATAAATATTGTCACGCATCAGTCACCTGTAGTTTATAAGAGTCTGCAGTGTCCACGCAATCTAATACCTCAGTCCAGATCCTAAGGGCTTTTATCTGGCTTGTATTTTAGCAAGTCCCAAGAGAGAATTCATACTCATCTACCACAGTAGGCAAACCACAATTTGATCTTCCGACCATCATCCCTTATCAAACCATCCTTTGAAAGACACTCAGCCAAAATTCAAACCCCGAGCATGCTATATCACAGCAACTCTCCAAAAAATAGAAACCTTAGGTTCCAACTAAGCCAGATAATTGCTGTAGGATGTGAGCAATCTGTAGCCATAGCATGAGTACATGGAGGCACAGCCTTAGCTAGGCAGGTTCAGTGGACACTCAGAAGGGAGTGATTCCTCTCTACTAATGATCTGTGACTTTGTAGCTGACAGAAGTTCAGTGGCCTTATTGACCATTTTTTTCTACAGGGACACCCATAAAATCAACCTATCTGGGCACTTGCATGTCTTTTAATTGAATCCTTCTTTGTAATTTAGTCTCTTGGATCAAGGGGTTAGGACACAGGTCGCCTGTGGTTCTCCTTTCTTGCTAACTTCTAAGTGATTTGGACCTTTCATTTACTCGTCTCCTCTACTTAGAGGGAACAATAAACTCTCAAGGTGAAGACTAGTTTAAGGAAGTTTAAATTGCATCATCTAGGAAAGAGGATGTTCTCAGATTACTCAGGTCGATAGAAGCACTTTGAAGCATATTTTCATGGAGAAATGATAGTGTAGTGGATGGACTTCATCATCTTAGGGTCCTTCTTTAAGGCAGAGCCCTAAAGACTCTGTAGTGCTTAAGGTTACTGCTCAGGTGATAGCTTTTCAGGCAAATCAGTAAACATTTAAAAGTCCTTTTTAGTAATTAGGAAGTTAATAAATCAAATTGACAGCATTAGTCAATGCCTAAAGTCATAGCAATGACCACATATTTGAAGCCAGGGCAGCTTGCACTGCAAATCCCTTGCAGTATTTTGATGCTATGTTCCAAGCTATACTGATCACAGAATTTTCATCAATTATTTTATAGATTTCACTGATGTGATTCCTGGGATAGCACAATGTCAGCCTGTAATCAGAGAGTTTCAATAGCTAATCAGAGGTTATAATTGAAGCAAATCAGGATACGAATAGCTTTTGACAAAGACTGATACTTTGCTTTTAGTTTTATAGAGGTGATAAAAATAAGCTAGAGAAGTTTCTAGCACCTCTTTCAAAAGGAACTCAGAAAATATCAACTTATTATTCCTGAGACCACTTCCAGTGGAAGTAGAGGGGAAAGCAATTATTGGGTTGTGTAATTTATAGATTCGGCACAGAAAATGCTAGATGCAGTTGCATTTCTAAAATAGGTCAATTTATTCAAGTCCATGCAAGTACTTTGGAAATTACTATTAAGCTATAAAACTTATGGGGAAAACTAGTGATAAAAGTCCAGGCCGTGGGGTCAAGACTTGCCAGATCTAGTTACAACAGGGGTAAGTAAGTAAATTAGTAAGTAAGTGTCTTGAGTTAGTCACTTTGTCTTTCTCTAGAGTAAAGATTCGTTCCAGAACTTCAACATCATTTTTTCCACGGGAAATTTCTTATTCCTAGGAAGCTAACCTTTGCATTATCAGATATCTTACACCCCATGCTCTGCCATTATATTCAAACTGTAAAATAATTTCCCAAATAAGAGAAAGGTATGTATATAAAAAGTTGTTCTTGGGGGGAATTGCAGAGAAGTTAAGGTTAGCACCTAACATTGGAGCCCCAAACTGTGTGGCAAACTCAAGAAGTTCACCTAAGAGATCAGGAATGTGGACTATAATAACAAATAAAGGGGCAGTCACCTCCAGACACCACCATGTAGGCCCCATAGGAGAGGTACCATATCTGCCATGTGTACACACTCTCAGCATGCCTTCAACCAAGTAAAGTAATGATGCCAACTGTTCTTTCTCCATAGAAAGTTTATTATCTACTTGTTCTATTAACTAGTTCTCTGTTCAAATTGCCACCTAAGACATAGTGATTCACTGGATTAAAGTATCCTAGGGGCAGAACTATTTAACATTAAAGAGAAATTGAAGAATACTTATAAAAAGCAAAAGAACAATATGACAGAGGGTGGCATAAGAAAATTCAGGAGGCTTTACGAGACTGTGGAGAAGATGGAAAAGGCAATGTTCCTGTGTCCACTTGCATTTGGGGGTACTGAGCAAACTAGAAAGACAAGCTAGGCCTAGATGGTGAGAGTTGCCATACTTTATTTTCAGCCAATTACTTTATCATGTCAGTGTATAATGTCTTTTCCATCAGCAAACATTTTCCCATGTCAAGTAATAATCATGGGATTGCTGTAAATGGATCAAATTACTGTTTGAAGAAAATATATTAACCTGAGGAATCTTATATTTATTAGTCTATGCTGGATGTTGAAATGCAAGAAGAAATGAGACTAGAAGCAACCGTATAGGAGTCTTAACTCTTTTTTTTTTTTTGACAGGGTTTCTGTGTGTAACAGTCCTGGCTGTTCTTGAACTCTCTTTGTTTACATATCAGGATGCCCTTGAACTCACTAAGATCCTCCTGCTTCTGCCTCTCAAATGCTAGGATTAAAGGTGTGTGCCACCGTCGCCTAGTGAATTATCATTGTTAATATGAGAATACCAATGGTATTTCCTTAGACTCTTGTAGGCTTGATGAAAATAAATACTTAAACCTTTATCATAGTGCCTTTTAGTCCACTCAGTGCCAGGGTGGTTGTCAGTAATGTTCGTATAAAGCGAAGTCACATTTATCTTTGTTACCTGGCACACTGGAGAGTAGTAGTGAATCAATGACTTCAATAGGCAGATGGCACAAAGACAAACTTAAGCATCATTCTGTTTTAACAAAGAAAGATAAATGATAATCTACTTGCAAGCATTTTGCTAGGATGAGAAACTTTTCTGTGAAGACAGTTTTTATGAATGGAATTTAAAATCTGCCACATGGCATAAACCATGGTATTCGTATTTCCAGTTTGAGATCCGTCAAAGGGGATGAGAGCTTACAGATCTCAGACAAAGCATTCTGAGCATAGAATCTGGAGTTTTTCTACCCTGATTGACTTGCCCACTCTGAACTGGAGTTCCCATATTATCTGTTGCCTCCATACAGGTTTCCTTATCCAGACTACTTACTCTTTGGCGGTGATAAAGAGGAGGGGAAAATGAACAGTTGTATCCTATTGGTTTCCAAAATACTTAACTGAACTATAAACCGCACCTGCTGTAAACCCGTTGGTCTATTTGGGAACTTATAGTTGGCTCTGTATGAGACTTGCAGGCACATGACTTGTCTGGGAAACATTATTCAGATTTTAGGAGCAATTCATAACTAAGTACAAATAGAGGTTAAGAATATGCTGATGTAGAAAGGATTCCTGTTAGATGTGTGGTAATCCCATTTGACACAGAGGAAGCTAAGTCACGGCAAGGGCTTATCCTGCACTTTACACAGATACGTGGCAGACATTCAAGAACTTTGCTTAGCAGGTCAGGACATCTGGAAGTAAAATATGCTTGGCTACATTTGCTTCTCAGCCAGGAGCCAAACTCGAGCAAAGGGGAAGCAGTCAAGCAGGGACTGAAAATGAGTGCTTTCTCCTTTCTGATGTTTGGAAGCAGAATGTGGGCGGCTCTCTGTCATGCACTTCACTCCACACTAGTGACTCAGCCTGCAAGCCATGTGCTGTGTCTAAATGCCTTTAGTGGGACTAAAGGAATCCAGGGGAAAGAAATGCTTGCCTGACATTCATTGATAGCAGCTCCTCTGAGCTGAACATGGCCATGACTGGGAAATGCCAATCGTTTCAAGGGTCAGCAGGCTCTCCTTGCATCCATTTCTATGCCTCGATGCTTCTGGGCAAAACGGGTGAGGGAGTAAAAGGTAAGGATGCAAATAAAAGATTTGCTTGGGCAGACACACAAAACCATGCCCAGGAGCTGGCAGGCGCAGTAGGAGTAAAGGATGACAATCTCAAGGCTGCAAAGGGCAGAGTCAATATCAAGCAAGTAACCCAAGGGTAAGCAGCACCCTCGCCCCCGGGGCAGTAAGCTATACTGCTTCCTTCCCTGGGACTGTAGATAATAGAAGCTTTGAAACGTTGAACAGAATCATCTCTGGAGGACAAGAGACAACCCTGGGAATCAGAAAATTCCAACATCACAGGCCTTTCATTCTGGGGTGAAGAGAAAGCTCTCTGGAAATCCATGGTCTGTCTGTGGGTAACTTTCCCTGAACTGAGATAGAGTGAGGATGAAAGCAAGTTGCCGAGACTGATTTGAAAAGTCCATGGGGAAATCGTGCCACTGTTCTGGGGGTTCCAAATTAATTGTCAGGATCTTAAAATCGTGTACTTTCCTCCACCAAGGACCCAATTATCTACTCTGCTGGTCTGCAATGCCACTGCCTTGTGATTCTATTCCACACAATCAAAAAATAACAAGGTGCTTTCGTTCTTAAAACTGAAACTATCTCCACTGAACAAAAGTCGCATGTGCTGTCCAGATTTCCACCTAACTCTGCACTGTTTTCGGGGACACTCGGACTCTTCCAAATGCTTCTTCTGCATGAATGTTGCTGTCCTAAATGTTTGAACTTATGTGTCCAAGGAGCTTATCTGGAGGCTCTTTACTCCCCTACCCCTGCAATGGAAACTCCCTACCTGTCTAGTTCACCCTTCCATCGCTGACTTGGCAAGGATTACACTTCTGCACTATTCTCTAATCAGAACTGTTAAATAACATTTCCCCCTAGTTCTCTCCTGATTCTGATTTCATTAATTGACTCCATGACTGTGGAGCAGGGAGGAAATACTTAATATTATATTGAGTTTACAGTTAACCACCCTTGGACTTAAACACATTTGTGCCAATTTCCCTTTGAAAACTTGCATTATAATAGGTAAACTTGTCTTAGTTTTTTACATCTGTAAAATGGCACAAATGTTATAATCTGCTAGTGTCATGATAATAGTTAAAAGTTAGTGTTGGTAATGGATTTGCACTTAAAGCATTATCTTGGTAGTGTCTCCTAAACACAGTGCAGTCACTCTGAGACATTGATCTCCTATGCTGCCTTCCTTTCAGTATTGAATTTTGTTCTTATTTCATATTATTTTCACAGCAAGTCTTCTACTATCTATGACAATTAAAATTCAACATCACTGTCCATGAATTTCAATTTTAAGAAATATATAATTAAACTCCTTCCCTTTGGAAGTTTAAGTCATTGTTAAGAAAATAGTCTTTCACTATGACATTATATAAAGTTATTCAGTGCTCTTTTGAGAAGAGTATTGAGAAATAAGACCCGGAAAGGTTGTTCAAGTTTGTCATAGTCCAGATATTGAGTATATCAGAAGACTGTTTTTATCCTTGAATAGCTAATACTTTAACCCCAAGACTATTCAGTGTGTTAATACCATCTAATACTTTAAAAGAAAAAAGTCTGAAATGATTAGAAATTCTCAAAGTGAGAGAAAACTCTAAAACATCCATGGGATGAGACAGGTCACTTGAAGAGCGTCTTTCCACTATAAATAATAGAGTTTGTTCATATTCAAAGGACCAGATATTGGATGGCTTAATGGGTTTGCCTTACTGAAAGAGATCTCCATTTGAAAGGAAGCCTGTATGTCCAGTCATCCCTCTGAGTTGAAATGCATTCCTAGTAAGTAGTGCTTACGTGAGTCCAGAGAGCTATCACATTCATTTGTTCATTGAAATCAGGCCGAATATAAATTACCCAAAGGATCCCTGTCTGTTCCACCACCAGGAAAGCTCCTTTAGGAATGGGAGGAAAAAACTGAAAGGAAGAAGTGAAAGAAGAGGAAAATGAGAATAAAATAGCCACTATGCAAAGTTAAAATATAGGAAGGTATAATGTACATGCTCACCTACACTTAGAATATGCACACATTGATACCTCTGATTGACAATATGAGAGAGTTTGGAGGAGTGATTACAGGGAAAGATAAAGTTTCCTAGACATGACATCATAGAGGAAGCCAAGGGAGCTGGATTTTAATCTGCCTGGTCACTTTGTTTCTGAGATACATGTCAAGACAAATACCTCTGTTGTATGATTACATAAATGCATCAGACACTTCCTCCTAACTTCGAGCAGCTTTAAAGTTCTGTGATAATTAAATAACTTTGGAAAGAGGGAGTTGTTCTATGTAGCACACATATATCTCAATAAATAAAATGGAGATCTTCCGTGAGTAACTAAAGTAACCTTGCCACAGTTACCTATCACATATATAGTCAACACGCACTTGGAACAAGCACTACGTCAATCATTACTTAAGTGTTTGGTTACTGATATTATCCTCAGATGCACTCAAACACCCTTTTTCTAACATTTTATAGTTATTGCCACAAGGTTGGAGCTTACAGTGCACTGGCCTGTTTGTATTTATATTTTGTCAGCAAAAGCTTGTTTTCCTAATAAACGATAAGGTGTAATAGATTGTACTGAGTAAAATGAGCAAAGCGTAAATTCCATCATGTTTTGTTTCTAGCAAAGACATAACTAAAAATTTCGAACTTTAATTTACTTCTGAATACTTTTTAATGGGTTTTGTGGCTTGTCTACTTAAAATAACATCAATGGGAACCTTGACTTTTATACTATGAGCACAAAATTTCAAAAATGTTTTCAGAATGGTCCTCGAAGAGCTCTCTCTTATTCAGGAACCTAGGACTCCATCATGCTTTCTAATCTTTAGACTTTCTAATATTTATTCTACAAATAAAAGGTCAGTTCAGACATGCTATTAAACACTCAGAAGATTTGATATATAGTCGACAAATAATTAAATTCCCATTACTGGAAGACATGTACCAATTCTTTCTGTTATCTGAAAGGAAAAATTCAAGTTAGAAAAAAATCATAGACAGTGGAAGTCAATAAAACTAGAAATGAAATCATACAAGATAGACAGATGGAAATAAGGCTTAAAAAAGGTAAATTGCCAGGTATATATGGCCAGGTGCAAAGGTTAATACTTAAATGCCTTCATTCCATTACTGTAAGAAATCATTCTTTGATCGTAAGACCTCAGAGGGCTCATACTGAAAACTTCAAACAGCAGCTGTTATTGCTTAAATGACTAAATGCCCTTAATAAAAATATCAGATAATCCAAGCCCAATTAATTCAGAGCTCGTTTTTCTGCTCTCTTGCTTTTCAAATTAACAAAGTTTTTACTCTACCTCACTGGTAAATGTTTCCTATCACATTCTATTTGCATTTAATTATTTCTTGAGGCACCAGATTTCAATAGTCTGTGGAGCATGGGTTATAATGGGCTCTCTTCACAGGTGAAGACAGCAACATGATCGAACCTCACTTGTATTAGTGATCCATAGTATCAGTGTCACACACTCATAACAACTCCATATTTCACTACAAGAGGCAAATAGGTGCCTTCTAATATAAGATAATAAGAATGTGCCATATGGATATACGGATGTTTGTCTAAAATACCAGTTAAGCCTATTAGTAGTATATTCAAGGTCCTGTAGGTCATATTCTTTAGAAAGTTCTGTAATTCCTTGCCTGAAGATCTCAAATTTATATACATATATGTGTGTGTATAATTTAATGTATGCATATAATTATATATTATGTATGCATGTATAATATATTGTATTTAATTGTATCTGTGTATAATGTACCCATTTAATTATATATATGCACACATATGTGTATATGTTTTATATATGATACCTCTGTGTGTGCCTATGTGGTCTGTGTGGTGAGGAAAACATCATACACACACATACATACATACACACACACTGAACTAGGCATTGCATAGTGGAAATTATATCACAGATGGGATTTTCTACTTATTTCCTGTCAACCTTCATATCTACAGAAGTTCTTTAGCTACAGTAACAAAGCTTAAACATTTGTTAGGAAAATAAAAATAGTATATAGATGAAATGTTAAAGTTCTGTTTTAAAGTGTGGCATCAAAATAGCTATATGGATTAGAGAATGGTATATGACCTTGGATGGAACTGTCTCATAAAAGCTCCATGAGAAAAGCCCAGCCTGAACTGCTCTTCCGAGCATGAACAGACCTTCAGAAACCCCAGCATATTTCACGTAATTCACCATTAAACTCCCACTACCTATTAGAGAATGGTGCGAAGCAATTTTAAAATGCAAAACACGAATTATGACAGGCTCTTGTTACATGTGACCTCATAATTCAGTAAAGGCCATAGAACAGAGATACAACATGTTAGAAACTGCTGTAATGGAAAAAAACTATCATTAGAGAAATCTGAACATGACTCTTAGAGGCTGTATTAGAGGAAGCCTTTCAGTTTAGTTTTTGTGCATTAATGGTTAGGAAATGTTGATGACAGGGTAGATGGATGGGAAGAAAAATTCACTCTGAAACAGTGATTCTCAATCTGGAGTTTAGAGGTTGCATATCAGATATCCTGCATATCAGGTAATTACCTGACAATAGCAAAATTTCAGTTATAAAGTAGCAACAAAATAATTTTATGGCTGTGGGTCACCACTGATGTAGGATGTCTTCTGCATATGTGTTGCTTTTATTGGTTGCTGAATAAAGCTCTTTTGGTCAATGGCTTAGCAAGGTAAAGCCAGGTGGTAAAACTAAACTGAATGTAGAAAGAAAGAAGGAAGGGAGTCAGCCAGAGGCCATGTAGCTGCCAAAGGAGAAAGATGCTAGAACTTTACTGGTAAACAATAGCCTTATAGCAATACACAGACTACTAGAAATTGGTTGATTTGCAATGTAAGAGATAGGTAGGAATATGCCTGAGCCCCTGGCCAAGCAGTGTTGTAATAATATAGTTTCTGTGTGATTATCCAGGTCTGGACATCCAGGAAACTAAAACGCCGTCTCTGTTTACACACCACAACGTGAGGAACTGTATTAAAAGGTCACAGCAATAGGAAAGGTGAAAACTACTATTCTAAAATTGAAAGAGAAACAAAACTAGTTTCTACTAAAAGCAAGTCATTCTCAATTTCAGAAGTTAACAGTGAAGTAGCATACCAAGTACACAGGATTTAGACATTTTCATTATTATTTAATCATCAATGAATATTTAATTTATTGTTTCACTTATATTTCCCTAGACACAAGAAATACGGAAGTCAACAAAATAGACTAAGATCCCAAGGAAACATAGATGGCAAAGAGACAAAGTAGTCTCGGAAATCGGAATTCTCTGAAAACAGTAAAATCAGAGGCGTTATCCTCTATCTCTGACCTTATTCATTGGTATGGAAGCTATTTAAGTCCACCAGACTATATATTAACTTGAATAAAAAAAGGAGTCATCAGAGATAAAGAGGTTTGAAACATAGACTATGATCAGCAAAATGAAGATCATCTCACATTAACAGCAGTACATGGCTCGTGGGGAATTATAATCAAGGTCAATATAATCAGAGACATATTTTATTGCAGAGTTCCTTGGTTCCTATGGTCCTGAGGTTGGCACTGGACTGTCAACTGTGTGTTATGGGTCCACAGTGTAGCCTTGTCATTCATGTCAGCAAACAATGGATATGTCTCATGGAACAGAGCTGTTGCTACTTCAGTACTGATTTTCAAGCTTTGTCACCTGCAAGCAAGTAAAGCACAATAAACTCCCAAGTCAGCTGATGATATAGAGTAAGCTAAATAACAGAATATGTCACTTTCTAAAAGGAGAGAATACTTTTTATAACGATGACTACTATCACTTATTGTGTGCTCTATGAAATATATAATTTCTCATTCTCTCCTACCTGGATCTCTATGTGTTAGACTATCATCATCCCTGTTTTACAAGAATAGAGTGGCATGGGCAGAAGGAGTCAGAGCCACTTCCGGAATGAGACGCTTCTGACCAATGCTTTTCTCCATGCACCTCCATGTCTCTGTGCACTGTGTTTTAAGTATAAATGAATCCTGCCCTGAACACCAAGGCACTGAAAATTTTGTTCCTATCTTATCTATTGAGAGGCATTTGGATAATGAAAGCACCAATTCATCAGTGACATAGTCAGCTGATGAGTTCATAGCTAAATGTGCCATTACATGTCCTTCCACCATAATGGGCCACTTCATCACAGGGGCAGGGACAAAGGGAAAGTGACCATGGACTGAAACATCTGAAGCCATGAGCCAAAATGAAACTCTTCCCCTTTAAGTTGTTTATGTCAGGTGTATTGCCATAGAAACTCAAAGTTAGCAACAGTTAATATAATGTTTAACTGCCTCACTGTATCTTGAATCCCATTAGGCAAAGTACATGACTTTGTATCAGTTCTTGGCACATTATACAATTTTAGCAAATGCTGCAAAAATAATTCAGAGAGAACAAAAAAGGAGATTGTATATTGTTGAATGGGAGAGAATTACTAGAAGAGAAAACACACTTTTAAAAAGTAGTGATGTAAATAAACTGAGGACAAATATCAAATTGGTGGTGATATAAATAGGAAAAGAGAAGGCTTAAGAAAAATTCTGCCAGGGTAGAATCTCTAGATTTTGGTGACAGTTTAGATATGGAAACAGGATTAAATTATAACAGTGATCCTGGAAGCTAAGAGAGTAGGGCTTATGGGCCCCCCTACAAGGGAATGTCTATGAGAAGATACTTAGAGATGTACCAAACAAGAGTCTCATATCTCATGTGCTCTGACTTAAATTTTATGAAGACCTTGTGAAATGGCTCCAGCATTTTCCTAGACTGTTAGCAACATGGATGGAAGGTAGCCCTGAATCTGTGCTTAGAAACGCTGAGAAAATGTCACTCATCAACTGTACCACAGGGTGGGAAGTGTAGTGGAATGGAAGGACAGTATAGGAATGGGTCCTCTCAGTCCCTTGCTTGCTGACCTCACACTGTACTACGTTCTCCTGTCCTCCCTGGAGATGAGTTATTCGTGCTGAATCTTAAGAATGTTAGCAGACATGTGCTTTTGTTTTCAAGTGAAGAAATATCTCCTTCTGAAAATTGGGGTTTACCTCAAAGGGTGAATGTTTACATGAATATTTTTATCTCTTTTTAGGTAAGAAGGTGACTGTGTGAGGTTATGGAGTTTAAGAGTGGACGATTTTCAGTACAGAGTGTCTGTGTCAAAGATATATGTTATCTATAAAATGAACAGTCATTTAATTATGTCATGGCCTATAAAAGAACTGTACAGGACTTATTCAACTTTCTACTCTGCTGTACCTGTAATTAGGATGACTCCTCTATTTTCAGAAATTAATCTATTATCCCATTTCATAGTTTTTAACCTCCTGATCTTTTTATTCATTTAAAGTCTTCTTAAATTTAGCAGAATTTCATGTTCCTTCACAGGAGAGTTGACGTGGCTCTTTATCTCTTTACTAGACTATAAATCTTGGCAAGGACATTCAGTGAGAAGTAACAGCCTATGGGCCCAGGGAAGATGAAACAGCTGGTCGGAGCCTGGCCTATGTCCCCATGGAAATTTCTCTCAACCCTCTGAGGCTTGGTGAGGCTAAGAAGAGAACACCCCGAAAGCTGATGGTACTCTTTATTCACAGGGTCCCTTATCTACAAAGGTAAATTCTGGTTAGAGTAAGGAAATCTAGGGTAATCCCTGTGTCCTGATTATCACAAAGAATCTTTCTATGTAATTGGCTAGTGTGCTAAAGCAGGGCAAGATAACACCAGGAGACAAATCCAGAAGGTCGGACTCCAACAAGAACAATGTTCAATTACTGCCACGGTTTGCTATTACCCTGGGAATGAGGAAATCCATTCTTACTCTGGCTGCTCATACACATGGAATGCTTATGTACATTCAGGATTACATGTTACATATACTAGTGAGATGGCATAAGGAGGGAGGGGTGTTTGAAGATTATTGAACTCAGACTATGTCATGAGAATGGATTTCCCACTGTGAGATTCGAGTTCTCATTGACCGCCCATGCTGGGGTTCTCTACCTCCCTCTCTCTGACTCTTGCTCTTTCTCCTCCTTCTCCACTCTCCTCTCTCCATCTTTATATTTCTTTCTGGGAGACAGAAAAGATTGTATGAACACACAACAGTATCTGTCCACCAAGGTGAGAGCTCACCCTTGTAAATAAGTCTGCTTATGCATTGACCTTGATTCTCCAGAACTACAAGAAACCAAAGTATGTTGTTTAAATTACCCCAATAACGTTATTTGTTATAGTAGTCTGTGCTGACTAAGACATCTTTTAAGTTCTTTAATAAGTTTGAGAAGTTCACTTTAATCTTCCTCTCAGTTTGCTACTCCATAAGCAAAATAATTTTATTGGACCGAACTCTGGGATGCCTTTCACTTACAATGATCTCTAATCAACACCTTCAGTTCCCTCCATATAAACCTCACTTCAGGGTGGGCTCTGGGGAATATTCTGGAGGAGGGGATCAAGGACTATTTATTGCAGAAGCCTTAAATCAGAGGCTGGATGAGGTAGAACTGGTGACAACGACAGAAAGAAAAACAAGGGTTCACGCTCATTCCACAGAAGGGAAATCTTCACGTGTATTTTTGACTAACATCTCAGAAGTAATCAGAGCTACATTCCATCTTAAAGAAACTTTCCAGAAGCTAAATAATGAATAATACATTTAAGCATGAAATAAAGGAATGTTGAAGAGATAACCTGGTAGTGAATTTTTTTAAAACAAATTAAAAAAATAGAATGATAAAGGAAGCATGAGAAAAGCAGAGAATGCAGTTGGAAATTCAGAGAAGAGGATTATTTCAGCAGGTGAACTGTAATACACATTTATTTTGTTAACAGACATGTGTTGAGAACCCACAATATAACAGGCACAGTTTTAGAAACTAGAAATATAATTTCATGTATAGATGTATATACACATGGGTCTCCCATAACATTAACCAAAATAAAACTTTCTGCTATTCATTACAAAAGCAAGCATTTTTTAAATGTCTCATGTACTCAGAGATGAATATTCTTAGTATGCCACAATACACTGAATTTTCAGGACAGATGTAGCATCTAATGATATTCTAATACAAAAACAGACCCAAAAACTACATGAGGCATTATACTCTAAAAAATAATATAATTTTTCACTAAATCAATTGATATTTGATTATCGGAATCATTCTTGGTATCTGCCATAATTTCTTCAGTATAGAAAAATCTAATAGAAGACAAAAGTACCAAGAAAGGTATTTCTATCCTTTTTATTGAAGCAAATATGTAAAAGACCATTTTAGGCATTGGAGACTTTGGAGTAATACATAGACTAGAGCAAGAGTGGGAGAAAGAGAGAGAGCACAGCCTTATCGATTAGCAAGAAAGTATAGATTTTAAAAAGATTACCCCCTTTGCAGATATGCTAAAGCTTAGTTTAGTAGAGATGTGTGCATACTGTGAAACGAAAGAAATAAGAAATACAATAATCTGGTCAGACTCAGGCAAAAATGCAGGAGGTCAGCAGCATCTCCACCAGGAACTCACGAGTCATTAAGTTATCAAGCCAGAATGGGCTGGAGAGATGGCTCAGTGGTTAAGATCACTGGCTGCTCGTCCAGAGGACAAAGGTCTGTTTCACAGGCCATAGCTGATGTAAACTCTCTATGCTTATGAGAAATTCAAGGAACATGGAGGTGACCTAATTACTTGTCACTAGTGAAAAACAGGAACAATTTATAGACCTAAAATTGTGCTTACCTCTGATATTTCTTGATTGTTGTAGTTGCCAACTGCATATATACATCAACACCTATAAGGAAGAAGTCATAAACCACTACAAGGAATCAGAATCATTTTCACTGCCTGGAAAACTCATTGAAAAATGCAATATATGAGTTATAGAAGCACATACACACACAAACACACACACACATAGAAACACACATGTTCACACATAAACACACACATAGAAACACACGCACACACAAAGGTTAGCGAAGAAGTAAACATTCCTGTCCATTGGCTCCCAAATTTACCTTGCACACTTTCCTGCCTGTACTCACTGGTTAGAAAAATGGGGAATTCTGTTAAAAGGCTCAAAAAAAAAAAAAAAACCAGCAGCGAGGACCCTGGCAAGAGCCAACAGGAAATCTCAGGGAGTAACAATAGCATCGCCATCTGCCTATCCAGATATCATTGAAACTGGGTACTTAATGCTGTTACACATATTAGCTTGCACTCCCAGGGCCTTCTTCCCCTCCTGAGCAATTAAGGACAACAGGGTTTCAGACTCTAACAATGCTCTACTCCTGGAGACCCACAGACAGCTTCAGCATGCCTTACAGGTGCTGGAAACATTATCCTAGACAGGGAAAGAGGAGAAAAGAAGGAGATTAATTTGCAGATGAAGACCCATACGCATGAAGAGATTAAATCACTTGCCCTGGAGTCCCACAGAGAGGCTGAAAGAAAGGGGCTCCAAATTTCACCAGCTCTGGACTCTGTTCAGCCACTTCAGAAGACCTTCAGAGGAGGGGAAATAGCACTCCCACGGAGAGGTGTGCAGCCCCTCATTACAGCACAGAGATGGATGCTTATTAGCACTTCTCCTAGAGCCCCTGAGCAGGAAGGCTGGAGAATTGCCTGACCTTTGTTAACACTTTCATCTCTGGTCTTCAGGACTTCATCTACTAATGCCTTATACAAGTGGTAGAATGTTAGAAATAGGAAATCCTTGAGTATCGAACTTATACCTGAGAAATACAGTGAACCAGCAAGGGGAAAGCTGGGAATTGTATGACTAGTAGATGGTTTGATGTTTCATCCTCTGTTGGAGTCATATGCAGGCCAATAAAAGCTTAATAAACAGTCATGGATTTAGAGAGACACAGAAATACTTTGAATGAGCTGACAAATTTCCACATCAAACTCCTCAAATTATTCTAATCAAGAAGCGATCATGCTGATTATACATTTCTAAGACTTAGCAAATGGCTCTTGGGAGCCAGAAGTCCCACTCCACTACACCAGTGAGAGCCATTATTAAAACGTATCAGTCTCATTTTTTTGTGTCTCCAACCTCATTACTCTTTTCTAGCTTTGGTCTCAAGGTAAAGCCGGCACCTACTGGTACACAGTAACATTTGCTCAAGAACACAGATGAGATGGCACAAGCTCAAAGGAGCCCTTCCAATCAACCATATTTTCTTGATGGCTAGAACTGGTTTGTTTTTTCCCATTCGTGTCTTTAAAAAAAAATGTTCATTTATGGAATTTTCTCTATAATTTTCAGACATATATTCAGTACTTTTATATTTATTTCCCATGCTACACACTAAACTCCTGGAGGGTGGCAATGAATTCTTATTCATCTTTGTATCCTTAAAAGGATCCTTTGCCTGTGTACTGCGCAACATCAATACTCAATAAAAATTGAATGAGTGAATTATGATGAATCAAGAATTATCCTGGGATGCTCATGGATTGAAAATAATTCAGTGTTTTTCCCCAGATGGGAAACTTTGAGATGTTAATTATTTAGCATATGACGTGAATAAATGAATACAAGTTGACGGCCTTATTGAAAATATACCCCTTTCCAAAGGAAAGCAATGGAAAGTATATTCATCGAGGAAACTACCCAAGATGATTCTCACATAAGTCTGACTTCTCCATGCTCTGTGCTCTTTGTCAGATCTTTGTTTAGCTTTTCTACTGATCATTATCCATAGCAACTTGCAACCAACATTCTAAAGAAAGACAAATATCCATAATCCATTTTTTGGGAACGTAGGCATAGTTTTCCAGGCGACTTACTGTTAATTTGGGGCATTGATAATCTTATGGGGACCTAAAGATAGTTTAGAATGATTATAAACTCATGACTGGAGTGTCCTGTGAGGCTTGATTATCTCAGGCAGCAGTCTTGAATCTGTTCTGGATGTAGAACTCAAACATCTGGGCTATCCACTCCTATTGGAGATTTTCCAGGAGGTTTTCCTTGGTCAAAACTGATTTTTTTCTTAACACATGAATCCACAGTCCCTCATTTTTTACTGTGGAAACAAAAGCAAAACCTCTTCTCCAAAGTAACATATTTTTTGAGTTAAATTTTAAAGTCAAAACAATTTCAATATATATATACATTCAAATTCAATATATATATTCGAATCCAATATACATATTCAAAGACTATATATACATATATTCAAATCCAATATATATTCAAATCATATATATGTATATACACACACACACACATATATATATATGTCGTGGCATGAGTATATATATATATTGGATTAATCCAGAAGCATTTATAATCAAATGTCTTTTAGCAGCTTTTGCTCCTTCCTCAGTCACCAAACAACTTAAAGACAACACAATAACATACAGTATTCAGACTCTCTGTGTATTTTTCACCTTTACAAGGCTTTATTTTTACCTCTATTTCTCTTATTTTTATTTTTAAATTTTGGCTTTTTGAGACAGAGTTTCTCTGTCTATATTTGGTTGTCCTGGAACTCATTCTGTAAACCAGCCTTTCCTTGAACTCACAGAGATCTGTCTGCTTCTGCCTCCCAAATTGGGATTAAATGTATTTACCACCACACCTTGAACTCATAAAGACCAGCCTGCCTTTGCCTCTCAAGTGCTGGGATTAAAGGTGTGTGCCACCACACCTTGAACTCACTGAGATCTATCTGCCTCTATCTCCCAAATGTTGGGATTAAAGGTGTGTACCACCACACCCAACTACTAAAATGCCATCGTATTTGCATATGACCTCTATAATCTCCAGCATAATTTCAAATCTTTATATACAGTGTGACTAACTTTACCATGTAAACACTGTAATACATAGTGGCTAACTGTGGTGTTTAAGGAATAATAACAAGGAAAAACTGCATTACATGCTTATTATTGACAAAACATTCAGAAAATATGTTCCATCTATAGCTCTTTGAGCCCATGGATGCAGGATCTGTATGCACAAACCCATAGTATGTGATACAATTGAATGCTTTATGTTATTCCTTACTTTTTCTTTAACATTTTCAAGGCATATGTGTATTTCTATTGGACATATATTCAATAGAAAGCATATTTACATGTATTATTTTATTTCATTTTTTAATTGTTTTTACTTGTGTGTGTATTCAGAAGCATGTGTGCATGGATCTCTATTTTGTTTTTTACTTGCATGTGTATATATTCAGGTGTATGTATGCATAGATACACATATGGAAGTCAAAAGGCACCGTGAAGTGCTGTTCTTCAGGGGCTCTGCACCGTTTTATTTAAGAAAGTCTCTTATTAGTCTCAGATTCTAAGTTGACTATGCCAGATGGCCTGTCTCTACTGCCCCAGTTCTGGAACTACAAGTGTGGTGTGTACACTGTAAGGCCCTTATACCTGCCTTTTTTACCTGGGTTCTGAGGAAGGCACATATGTCCTTGTATTTATAAGGCAAATATTTTATAAAACAAGCCATCTCCCAAGACCTTTATTTG
Organism: Myodes glareolus; assembly: GCF_982192425.1. Taxonomy (NCBI): domain Eukaryota; kingdom Metazoa; phylum Chordata; class Mammalia; order Rodentia; family Cricetidae; genus Myodes; species Myodes glareolus. The sequence continues at coordinate 15,576,894 of NC_142038.1, read as the reverse complement.
TATTATGACATGATTTTGAGGTAGAAATAAAGAATTATGATGTTATAAAAAGTGTTAAAATATTAAGGGACTGTAAGTCAAGTATGGTTTACAGGTAGGAAAGCAATATAATATGATTGACATCACAATGTTTCTGCTGGCACAGTTCTTCTCTGGACAGTCTACTAAATTATTTTAACGTTCAAAATTGAAGCTATTACAGTTATATGTTTTAGCCATTATTTTGATTTAAGCTCTATAAGATGTTTTTGTGTTTAGGGTTTTTTTCCCCTTTGAAAAATCTCTGTAAGTCGTGGCATGAGTATTTGATTTCTGCTTTTATTTAACCATATTTCTCTGTCTCAAAAAATATGATATACAGTCGGCAGTGAATCTTTGCAGTTAATCTTGTTTCAAATTCTGAAACTATTTGCATGTTTTGTAAATAATCTGTCATTGCTTCCACATGTGTGTTTGTTTCTGAAAAATATTATCAACATGTAACCATTGTCCCATCTCTGTCTTTCACTCTCCCATATATGAAGCCATGTTAGTTCTTAATCTGGAGCTGTGATATGGTAGTAGAAGGTACTGGAATATTTGCAAGCTTTAGGGAAGTTGACAGTGGTAGTGATGTCCCTAAGAAGACTTTCTAGACAAGAGAAAACAGAAAACACATGTAGATAGTCAACAATACAAACATAATGCCACACTGCCATAGTATAGAGATAGTCTTGTTGATACGTGCCATGAAAAAATGAACTAATATTAATAGAGGATGCTGATGAAGAACATTGTCTGAACTTATAGAAGTTGTGAAACAGAGCTCAATAGTGAATATAGCATGTGTCTCCAAGTAGTGAGGGCATCCTGATGGCTACGAGTCACACAAGTACTGTGTGGGGCAAGCCAGTTTACATGCTTCTCATTCAGTTGCAAATATTGAAAATTATTAGATAAAACTAATATTTTTGACATGAAATTTATTCTTCTCACTTGGATTTTAGATTGGAAACTGAGACAGGAAGATTAGAAACTCATCCAGTGTTGCATAACAGGTAAACAATGGAATAATCTATGGGCATGACAATCAGGAAGGACTATATTAATACTTCTTGAAGACCTTCTCTTTATTTTTTTATTTTTTTAATATATAGAGTTTTTTTAAAAAATACCAATCCAAATTCCCACTCCCTTCCTTCCTTCTATTCCCTCCACACACTATCCCCACCCCACCTTCATCCAATCCTCAGAGAGGGTAAGGCACATCGCTTTGTGGAAGGTCCAAGGCCCTCCCTACTATATCTACGCTGAGCAAGGTATACATCCAAAAAGAATAGCATCCCCAAAAGCCAGTACATGCAGTAGGGATGAATCCCGGTGCCACTGCCAGTGACCCCTTAGTCTGCCCCAGCAATTTAAGTGTCAACCACATTCAGAGGAACTAGATTGGTCCTATGCTTGTTCCTTCCCAGTAGAGCTGGAGTTGGTGAGCTCCTATTAGCTCAGGTAAACTCTTTCAGTAGTTGAGTCCATCATGGTCTTGACCTCTTTGCTCATATTCTCATTCCTTCCACTCTTCAACTGGACTTCAGGAGCTCAGTCCAGTGCTCCAATGTGGGTCTCTGCCTCTGTTTCCATCAGTTTCTGGATGAAGGTTTTATGGTAATATTTAACATATTCATCAGTCTGACTACAGGGCAAGTCAAGTTTAGATCACCTCTCTTCTATTGCTTAGGGTCTTAGTCGGGGTCATCTTTGTGGCTTCCTAGAAATTTCGCTAGAGCCAGTTTTCTGCTAACCCTATAATGGCTCCCTCAATCAAGATATCTCTTTCCTTGCTCTCCTCTCTGTCTTTCCTCTATCTTGACTATCCCATTCCCTCAAGTTCTCCTCAACTCTCCCCCTTCTTCCCTCCTCTTCCCTTCCACTCTTCCTTCTCCCCCCACCCCCATGCTCCCAATTTTATCAGGCCATATTGTCTGTTTCCAATTTCTAGGTGGATCTATATATGTTTTTCTTTGGGTTCAACTTATTACTTAGCTTCTTTAGAATCATGAACTATAGGTTCAATGTCCTTTGTTTACAGCTAGTTTCACTTATGAGTGAGTCCATGATGGAGGAAGGTCATCTGTCTATGTATTACTTTCTTTGGTTAATAAAGAAACTGCCTTGGCCCTTTGATAGGACAGAAAATTAGATAGGCAGAGTAAACAGAACAGAATGCTGGGAGGAAGAAGGCAGTGAGGCAGTTGTCATGACTCTCCTCTCCGAGACAGATGCAGGTTAGGATCTTTCCTGGTAAGCCACCACCTTGTGGTGCTACACAGATTACTAAATATGGGTTAAAGCAAGATGTGAGAATTAGCCAATAAGAGGCTGAAACTAATGGGCCAGGCAGTGTTTAAATGAATACAGTTTGTGTGTTGTTATTTCTGAGTGTAAAGCTAGCCATGTGGGAGCCAGGTGGGAATGCAGCCCGCCGCTCCTTCTACAAGTTCATACCATATTCATCTTTTTGGGTCTGGGTTACCTCATTCAGGATAGTGTTGTCCAATTCCATTCATTTGCATGCAAAATTCAAAATGTCATTGTTTTTTTTTCCACTGAGTAGTAAGTACTCTAAAGTATAAATGTACCACATTTTCTTTTTCCAATCTTTGGCTGACAGGCATCTAGGTTGCTTCCAGGTTCCGGCTATTACAAATAATGCTGCTATGAACATAGTTGAACAAATGCTTTTGTAGTATGAATGAGCATATTTTGAGTATATTCCCAAGAGTGGTATTGCTGGATCCTGAGCTAAGTTGATTCCCAATTTTATGAGAAACTGATTTCCAAAGTGGTTGTATAAGTTTGCATTCCCACCAGCAATGGGATGAGTGTTCACCTTACTCCACATCCTCTCCAGCATAAGCTATCATTGTATTTTTTATCTTAACCATCCTGACAGGTGTAAGGTGGTATCTCAGAGTTGTTTTGATATGCATTTGCCAGATGGATAAGGATGTTGAACTTTTCCATAAGTATCTTTTGGCCATTTGAGATTAATCCATTTGGACTTGAGCTTTGTTCATGGTGATGGCTATGGATCTATTTTTATTCTTATACGTGTTGACATTTAGTTTTGCCAGCACCATTTGTTGAAGATGCTTTCCTTTTTTCCATTGTATAATTTAGCTTTTTTGTCAAATAACAGGTGTTCATAAGTGTGTGGATTAATATCCAGGTCTTTAATTCGATTCCATTGGTCAACGTCTCTGTTTTTATGCCAGTATCAAGCTGCTCTCATTACTGTAGCTCTGTAATAGAGCTTGAAACAGGGATGGTAATGCCTTCAGAAGTTCCTTTATTGTACAATATTGTTTTAGCTATCCTGTTTCTTTTTCCCATATGAAGTTGATTACTGTTCTTTCAAGGTCTGTGAAAAAAAAATGTGTTGGGATTTTAATGGGGATTGCATTGAATCTATAGATTGCTTTTGGTAGGATTGCCATTTTTACTATGTTGATCCTTCCTATCCAAGAGCATGGGAGATCTTTCCATTTTCTGGTATCTTCTTTAATTTCTGTCTTTAAAGACTTAAACTGAAAGAAAAGACCCATACGATCATTTCATTAGATGCTGAAAAATCTAACACCCCTTCATGATAAAGGTTTTGGAGAGATTAGAGATACAAGGATCATCTCTAAATACAATGAAAACAATATACAGCAAGCCAACAGCAAACATCAAATTAAATGGACAGATACTCAATGTGGTTCTACTAAAATCAGGAACAAGACAAGGCTGTCCAGTCTCTCCACATCTCTTCAAAATAGTTCTTGAAATTTTAGCAATACCAATAAGACAACAAAAGGAGATCAAGGGGATTCAAACTGGAAAGGAAAAAGAAGACATGATAGTATATATAAGTGACCCCAAAAACTATACCAGAGAACTCCTACAGCTGATAAATACCTTTACTGATGTGGCAGAATACAAGATCAACTCGAAAAAATCAGTAGTCCTCCTATACACAAATGATAAAGAAGCTGAGAGAGAAATCAGAGAAATATCATGTTTCACAATAGCCACAAATACATAAAATATCTTGGGGTAACACTAACCAAAGAAGTGAAAGACTTATTTCACAAGAATTTTAAGTCTTTTGATGTTCTCTTTCTTTTGATTAGTTTGAATAAGGGTTTTTCTATCTTGTTGATTTTCTCAAAGAACCAGTTCTTTGTTTCATTGATTCCTTTTTTAATTGTTTTCTTTGCTTCTCTTTTGTTATTTCCTGTCTTCTCCTCCTCCTGGGTGATTCTGCTTCTTTTTGTTCTAGAGCTTTCAGGTGTGCTGTTCAGTCACTAATGTGAGCTTTCTTCATTTTCTTTATGTGGGCACTTAGAGCTATGAACTTTCCTCTTAGCACTGCTTTCATAGTGTCCCATAGGTTTGGATACATTGTGTCCTCATTTTCGTTGAATTCAAGAAAGATTTTAATTTCTTTCTGAGGGCTGAGATCAAACGCTTAATGAAAGGAATCCCAAAAACTTAACAAATCAGGATTCTCTGTAGGAACGATGGATAAAGATGAGATCCAAACAAACCAAACCAGCAAAACCGGGGTCCAGGGGGAAGGCAGAGAGGCAGAGGAAGGGGTCAGATGTGCTTCTGCATCCAGGTAAATAGTTCATGAGGCCATGCCCCAGTAGGCAGGTAGGTATTAGCTGTAACCTTCCCACAGCATCTCCCCCTTTTATTTAAATAAGAGAGTTTTGAACCTACCATAAAATTATATACAATAAGAATAAATATCCTATTCTAACTAGCTTAAGTCTTGTATAATAAATAACTTGGCCAAGCTCTTGGTCCCCTCAGTATGATAGAAAGTCTCAGCTTTTAGGCATGGTACAGCTAGTACCTTGAGGGAGGTCCAGTAAATAGGTTTGGGTTTTGGGGGAGCCAGCCCATAGAAAACTCCCTGCTGGCTGACTAGAAAAGTCTAGGAGTTGTGGGGAGGGCCCCTGGGTTTTGTCCTACTGTGGAGGTTCTAAAGAGTATGGTATCCTACCATGTTTGTATATGTCTATATAATTAATGTTTAAGATTTCCACAATGAACAATGAGTTTTTCATGTACTGACTTTTGAAGTTTCCAGAAAGAAGATGGAACCCCCATAAGAACAACTCGACTCAGTTGATATGACGTCATGATACTTATAGTGCTACTACAAGTCCTGTTCCGGGTGTCAGCTGCACAGATGATTCCAACTTGGTTAGCTGAAATGGTGCACATCTTGAACAACATTTTGGCCAGACCTCCACAAAATACTCAGAGACTGTTTGCAATTTTAAAAGACATTTACCTTGAAATTTAACCATCATTTTACTTTCACAGGATCCTCCAGAAAGAACCATACCTCCATGACAGCTGGAAGTAATTCTAGAGGACGATGTCCCCTCTCTCAGCAAAGTTTGTCCTCAGGTTTAGGAACAATATTTAGGGATTGATTATAATTAGTATACGGTTGAGAGTTGGGAAAGGAATTTTATAAGCTCAGGGATCTTTTGGAAAACAAAAGGGGATAATTGGATAGATAATAATGGTATTTGTGAATTATTGTTTATAGATAATTACATCAACATATATTGAATATTGTATGTATGCATGCTTCTACCTGTTTAAAACATTTTTTATGTATTGATATATATTGTATTGAAAAACCTCCTTTCTCTGCTTCTGTGGTTATCTGGTTTTTGTTTCTTTTTTAACCTTCCTGGTCTCTCTGTTAGCATCTCAATCATGTTCTTCTCTTCTTCTATTTGTTCTTTAAATGTCATATTGTGTTTGATCATACACACTTCAGAGTGCATCTAATCCCTGTCTTCCTGACTGCTCACAGTCGTCACTATTCTCCAGCTCCAACTCAGACTGATTTGAGTGAGGAAACAAATCTATCTCATGTCCAGAAGAAAGAACAGGTTGACTGTGGCTTGTTTACATCATTTTGTTTTGGTTTCTACGAGTTGAGTACCTCACCATGAATACAAGCACAGTCCCCTGCTTAAATGCCCTTGTTTCTTTCTCTACTTCATACTTGTTGCTCAGGGAGGGGAACCTCATATTGCACAATTACACACATTTCTGAAGATATGTGATAGCCTATGCCTGCTTTTCTGCAGGTATGATTTCAAATTACTCTAAATATTTATCTGCATATTGTTTTCTTGGGATTTAAATATCCTTGATGAAGAATTTGAAAATTGACGGGGAAGAGAAGACAACTTGCTGGCAGGTATAAATGCTGTATCTCCTGACTTTACAAATTTCTTTTAACACATGAGGACTTCAGAATATTGAAAAACTGTGAAATATGGTTTCTAATTACATATACTCTGTCTGTGGCAGTACTAGAGTTCCTGAAAGAAATATACAACATGATAGAACTTAAATCCAAGACTCTTACCCCTGAAAGAGAACTAGGGAAGCTTCACTGATCTCATGGATTGTGTCTAATTGATGTTCTATAAATACAGAACTTGCTCACTAACTCTGTTTTCTCAAATGAGAAGTCATGCTCACCCCAGAGAGCGGTGAGGTGTACATTTGTTTATGCGTCTTGCCAGAGTTGCTCTGTTTTGCTTTTGTTTTCTTGTTCCCAAGGTGCTACTTCTTGAACTCAATCACATTACAACCTATTTCTATCTACATAATGCACATCAAAACATGTTCTCTAATTAATCTGTTGTATTCTTCCCAATTTGCATTATAAATTATAGAGACACTGTCTTTCCTTGTCTCCCTCTAGGGCTAGACTCATTAAAAGCCTGCTTTAGACAGAGGTGCTACAAGGAGTCATGATACTCCCAGTCATGTCTTTCAGGTACTTTTCCTGCGGTTGTTTGGAAGTTAACAGATTTTAGACCCTTCCTAAATATAACCTTAGCTAAAGGTCTGTCTTTTGAATACACAGGAAGCAAACAAACAAACAAACAGAATGTGTAAGAAGGGACTCATCAGGGTCTTCCAAACCCCTTTTTTAGCATGTGGGGTTGAATTTGGAGAGAGTAAAATGATTTGCTCCTCCCTCATAATAAAATGTGCGTCTGACTGCCGTCGATCCCACAGCAGCATTCAGGAAACAAGACAGGTAGTTTCAACTCTCCCCAATGTTATTCCATTGGGACACTTTAAGAACTAACCATGCCCACCCCAGCCACTTCTGACCCCACCTCCCCCGCCGCCATCTTCTCTCTCGTGTGTGTGTGTGTGTGTGTGTGTGTGTGTGTGTGTGTGTTTCGTGTAGTGTGTACGTGTGTCTTTGTTCTCTCTATGTTTGTCTATGTCTCCCTTTTTTAAATAATAAATGTCTAGCTTTATGTGTAGCCTTATGTCCATTTATTCTGCCGTCCACCGAATCCAGCCGCCTGACTCTACTGCTCGCCTGGGGACCCTGACTCCCCCGGCCGCATGGCGCTGCCACCCTGGAGATCTTGCAGGAACCCACAGCCACTAGCAGCTGCTCCACAAGCTGCCCGGGACATCCCAATATCATATTATTTTTTAAAAAAACAATATTGGTGCCGGGACTGGAGAGATTCACCCGCCAAGGGCCAGGGTTCCAGCTTTACCTTTTGTCTGGGACTCTGACCACCAACTTCCGGGATTGAATCGGACTGAGGGCCTTCCTCAACACCGCCAACTGCCTGGACTCCTTCCTACAAACAACACTGGCTTCTAATTGTAAGTTTCCTCACTCCAGCCAGCTTATCTGAGCCTTTTTAACCCGGGATTGACCGGTACTCCCGGTGTTTCTGGGCTCGGGGAGGGGTACTTCTCTGCCCTGTCGCTGGCGTCCATTACGGCTTGCATCCTGTTAAGCCCATACATTCTCTCATCTGGAGGCCCGGGGCTTCCATTCTCCTTCTTCCTCTTTATTTCAGTCTTTTCTTCCTTCCTACCTTTCTCGCAGATGTAATTGGCTGATCCGGTTCGGCCTTTAGCATCCCACATGGGCACTCGGACGCCTGGGCACATGGTTTGGATGTTCACTTGCATCTCACCTAAACGGGGAGCCGTTCCCCATAGGCTCGAGATGCCATGGTTTTTGAGGGATTTTCACGGTCTTGACCTGGGAAAGCAAGTCATACCAGCCTAAATATGCCTTAAATTGTCTGTTTATGTGGGTTTTTCACGATTCAACAACCAGGCGGCCCCCGGCTTTTAAAATTCCCGTGGCTTTCCATTCAAGCCACAACATGTGGCCGCCGCTATGTTCATTGGGGTCAGCTGACTTTATCACTGGATTCACTGAGAGCCAGATCACGCGACCGAGCTCTCTCATTCTTATGAATGTCCTGCCTTTCCTCTCCCCCTCCTCGGTGTTCTCGTTAACTCTGATTACAGGTGTTGTGCATAGTGACGTGCTTTCTGATAGGGCCCATCAGAAACATACACTTTGCCTAATTCCTGTTCAATCTTTCTATATAAAATTATTGTTCATTTCATCTCGTTTCAGACTACAAAATCATAATTCTCATATTTTAAACTGGTATATACTTTTAAGTTGTTTTCTACCATTGTCAGTTCTGCCACTAATCTTAATGTTACAGACAGTTTTTTTTCTTTCTGTCTGTCTTTTTACAAATATGGATCTTACCTGTTAAGAGTCAATACAGTCAAACTCAAACCCAATCTTCCAGACAGATTCTATACTGCAGTTATACCTAATAATCAGCCCTCAACTGCTAAGAGATCTGGAAAATGCAATATTTAAATGTTTAATTATTTTAAAAACTTTTCATAACAAAAAGAGACAGGTTGGCTCCTAGCAAGCACTGTTTCCTCCAAGAAGACATAAGACAAACCGTCACTGACCACCGTCCATCTGCAGTTTGCTTCGACTGCCAAGTGCTGACCATTGGGCAAAAACTGCCTATCACCTAAACTGGAGACCTCCAAACGTGGACAAAATCACTGGAATCGATAGTCTAGCTGCCCAGGGTCAAGGTAGGCCTGTCTTCCCAAAGATTTCTTAGTCCACAGGGTCTTCAAAAGCCTGGCAGGCTCTACATTAAACAACAAAGGTCAAATGCAAACTTCAGCAACCAGGGAGGACCAAAGAGTAGCTCTGGGTGCCAACCAAGTAAGTTCTCTGTCATTTTTTCATCAGTAACTCAAGTAAAATCTTATCCTTCTCAAAAATCTCTAACAGTCTGATAGCTGAGAGGTTTTGCCAGGTTGTCTCACCAAATAAAAATACTTTTCATGATAATTTCTGTTTTTTACAAACCCAAGGAATTCTTAATACAATATATATGTCTAAAACTTCTATTTTTCTTATAAGTTCCAGGGAGCCAAATTAAAGTACCCATCATAAACAGGTCAGATACAAACCCCTCAATTCCCTGGTCCTAAAATTTTTTTCTCAATTTAACTTTGTCCTCTGTTCTGCCAACACCCTAACCAGGTCCAAAGGACACCAGACATTTCCATGCCACAGACACCTGTCCTGTCGGGAGCAGAGACCAACTATGCCAGGATGTGACCAGCACGCAGCTTCTCTCGGATCTCCCTCACCCCCCCTAAAGATGACGCCCACAAATCAGCCGGAAGCAGTCTTGAGAATTCGCCGCCCCAATTCCTTCAACCTGTAATGTCTAACCTTCTACTTTTTATTATAAAAAGGATTCGGGAATGTTATTCCTTTGGGACACTTTAAGAACTAACCACACCCACCCCAGCCACTTTTGACCTCCCCTTCGCCATCTTTCTCTCTCTCTTGTGTGGTTGTCTCCTGTCATGTGCACACGTTTCTCTCTGTCTCTGTGTCTTTATGTCTTTATATTTGTCTATCTCTGTCTCTCTGTTTTTCTATTTCCTTTTAAGTAATAAATGTTTACCCTTATGTTTATTTACTATGTCTTATGAGCCTTTTATCCGCCGTAACCGCCCGCCTGACTCCCTCAGCCGCATGGCGCTGCCACCCTGGAGACTAGAAGCTGCTTCACGAGCCGCCCGGGGCCATCCCATCATTATTATTTTTTTTTTTTTGATTTTTTTGAGACAGGGTTTCTCTGTAGTTTTTGGTGCCTGTCCTGGATCTAACTCTTGTAGACCAGGCTGGCCTCGAACTCACAGAGATCCGCCTCCCTCTGCCTCCCGAGTGCTGGGATTAAAGGCGTGCGCCACCACCGCCCGGCCCATCATTATTATTTTTTAAAAAGAACAATACCCTTCCCGCCAGCCATCCCAGCTTCCAACCAGAGGGCCTTCCGGAGTGGTGAGTTGATTCGGGCCACGGCAGGGGCCCCGGCGAGGGGGAGCTGGGACTTTCCCCGACCCCATAGACTCCCAGGTCAGCCTGCCCTGCTGGCTCCACCCTGCTAGCTTCCCGCCAGCCATCCCTGCTTCCATCCAGAGGGCCTTCCGAGTGGTGAGTTGATTCGGGCCACGGCAGGGGCCCCGGAGAGGGGGAGCTAGGACTTTCCCCGACCCCATAGACACCCAGGTCAGCCTGCCCTGCTGGCTCCACCCTGCTAGCTTCCTGCCAGCCATCCCAGCTTCCATCCAGAGGGCCTTCCCGAGTGGTGAGTTGATTCGGGCCACGGCAGGGGCCCCGGCGAGGGGAAGCTAGGACTTTCCCCGACCCCATAGACTCCCAGGTCAGCCTGCCCTGCTGGCTCCACCCTGCTAGCTTCCCGCCAGCCATCCCAGCTCCCATCCAGAGGGCCTTCCGAGTGGTGAGTTGATTCGGGCCACGGCAGGGGCCCCGGCGAGGGGGAGCTAGGATTTTCCCCGACCCCATAGACTCCCAGGTCAGCCTGCCCTGCTGGCTCCACACTGCTAGCTTCCCGCCAGCCATCCCAGCTTCCATCCAGAGGGCCTTCCGAGTGCTTCCCGCCAGCCATCCCAGCTTCCATCCAGTGGGCCTTCGGAGTGGTGAGTTGATTCGGGCCCGCGGCAGGGGCCCAGCGAGGAGGAGCTAGGACTTTCCCCGACCCCATAGACTCCCAGGTCAGCCTGCAGTGCTGTGTCCACACTGCTAGGCTCTCCCGCCTGCCATCCCAGCTTCCATCCAGGTACAAATTTCTATATTTCTCCCCTCCCACTGAGGCCATAAAATTTCCCCAGTTCAGCTGCCTTGCACACTGGGCCTGCTCTGTAGGGGCATCCCGGAAAGAGGGAGTGCCTGTGCTTCAATACCCTGTCTGGGGAAAGGTAGGCATTCTATCAGTGAACTCCCTGCCCAACAAGGGAACCTGACCCGATACCAGAAGCTCCAATAGAGAGCATTGGATCGAAGAGATGGGCAGACGCCAAGGCAAGACCTCCTCCAACAATCTGAAAAACAACATGAAAATATCAGATCCCAACGACCCTACAACAGAAGGATTTGAACACTCTAACCCAGATGAAGTGGAAAAAAGTGCCATTATGAAAGCAATAGAGTCCCTTAAACAGGATATGAATAACTCCCTTAAGGAACTGGTCGAGAAATATAACAAAAAGTTTGAAGAAATGAGTATAGAAATGGATGAGAAATATAACAAAAAGTTTGAAGAAATAAGTAAATCTGTGAGTGATACCCTGAGAAACCAAGAAAAAACAATCAAACAAGTAAAGGAAACAGTCCAAGAATTGAAAACTGAAATGGAGGCAATGAAGAAAACACAAAACGAGAACCGGCTGGATATGGAAAACCTAGGTAAACGAGCGGAGACTACAGAATCAAGCATAACCAATAGAATACAAGAGATAGAAGAACGAATCTCAGATTCTGAAGATACCATAGAGAAAATAAATGCTCTGGTCAGAGAAAACGGCAAATCCAACAAATTCTCTTCACAAAACATTCAGGAAATCTGGGACACAATAAAAAAACCAAATCTAAGAATAATAGGGATTGAAGAAGGAGAAGAACTGCAGATCAAAGGCCCAGAAAATATATTCAACAAAATTATAGAAGAAAACTTTCCCAACCTAAAGAACGATATTCCTATGAAGGTTCAAGAAGCATACAGAACACCGAATAGATTGGATCAGAAAAAAACATCCCCGCGTCATATAATAATCAAAACACAAAACATAAATATTAAAGAAAAAATTTTAAGAGCTGCAAAGGAAAAAGGTCAAGTAACTTATAAAGGTAAACCTATCAGGCTTACACCGGATTTCTCTATGGAAACCATGAAAGCCAGAAGATCCTGGATAGAGGTACTGCAGAAACTAAGAGATCATGGATGCAAACCCAGACTAATATACCCTGCCAAGCTACTGTTCACTATCAACGGAGAAAACAAAATATTCCAGGATAAAAACAAATTTAAACAATACGTAGCTACTAATCCAGCCTTACAGAGAATATTAGAAGGAAAATCACTACCGAAGGAATCCAACATTCCCAACACGGCCTACAATAACTCGAACATCTAGCGACCATTCACAAGCACAAATTAAAGAAGAAAAACACATATACTCTACTACCTAACAACAAAAAAAAAATGACCGGAGTCAACAACCACTGGTCATTAATATCACTTAATATCAATGGACTCAATTCACCTATAAAGAGGCACAGACTTAGAGATTGGATACGAAAACAGGATCCAACATTCTGCTGTTTACAAGAAACACACCTCAACCACAAAGACAGACACCTACTCAGAGTAAAGGGTTGGGAAAAGGTTTTCCAAGCAAATGGACCTAAGAAACAAGCGGGCGTGGCCATTCTAATATCTAACAAAATCGACTTCAAACTAAAATCAATCAGAAGAAATGGAGATGGACATTTCATACTCATAACTGGAACAATTCATCAGGAGGAAGTCTCAATCCTGAATATCTATGCTCCTAATATAAAGGCACCCACATATGTAAAAGAAACTCTTCTAGAACTCAAGGCGGTCATCAAACCACACACACTAATAGTAGGAGACTTCAACACTCCTCTCTCACCAATGGACAGGTCAATCAGACAGAAACCAAACAGAGAATTGAGAGACCTATTGGAGGTATTGAATCAAATGGACTTAACAGACATCTATAGAACACTCCACCCAAATAGGAAAGAATATACCTTTTTCTCTGCAGCTCATGGAACCTTCTCGAAAATTGACCACATACTCGGTAACAAAGTAAACTTCCAGAGATACAAAAAAATATTAGTAACTACCTGTGTCTTGTCAGATCACCATGGACTAAAATTAGAATTCAACAACAATGCTCCCCCCAGGAAGCCAACAAACTCATGGAAACTGAACAGTCAACTACTAAATCACCCCTGGGTCAAGGAAGAAATAAAGAAAGAAATTAAACTCTTCCTTGAATTTAATGAAAACAAAGACACAACATACTCAAACCTATGGGACACTATGAAAGCAGTGCTAAGAGGAAAGTTCATAGCACTAAGTGCCCAATTAAAGAAAGCGGAGAAAGCACACATTGGAGAATTAACAGCACAATTGAAAGATCTAGAAAAAAAAGAAGCTGATTCACCCAGGAGGTCTAGAAGACTGGAAATAATCAAACTGAGGGCTGAAATCAACAAAATAGAAACAGAGAAAACAATCCAAAGAATCAATGAATCAAAAAGCTGGTTCTTGGAGAAAATCAACAAGATTGACAAACCCCTCGCCAAGTTAATCAAACGGCAGAGAGAGAACATGCAAATTAATAAGATCAGAAATGAAAAGGGGGACATAACCACAGACACAGAGGAAATTCAGAGAATCATTAGATCTTACTATGAAAGTTTATATGCCACAAAGTTGGAAAATGTAAAAGAAATGGACATTTTTTTAGATAAGTACCATATACCAAAGTTGAACCAAGAACAGGTGAACAATCTAAATAGACCTGTTAGTCGCGAAGAATTAGAAGCTGTTATCAAAAATCTCCCTACCAAAAAAAGCCCAGGACCAGATGGTTTCAATGCAGAATTCTACCAGAACTTCCAGGAAGAGCTAATACCTATACTCCTTAATGTATTCCACAATATAGAAACAGAAGAGTCATTGCCTAACTCCTTTTATGAAGCTACAGTTACCCTAATACCAAAACCACACAAAGACACAACCAAGAAAGAGAATTACAGGCCAACCTCACTCATGAACATCGACGCGAAAATTCTCAATAAAATACTGGCAAACCGAATCCAAGAGCACATTAGAAAAATTATCCATTATGATCAAGTCGGCTTCATTCCAGAGATGCAGGGCTGGTTCAACATACGCAAATCTATCAATGTAATCCATCATATAAATAAACTGAAAGAAAAAAACCATATGATCATCTCACTAGATGCTGAAAAAGCATTTGACAAAATTCAACACCCATTTATGATAAAGGTGTTGGAGAGACTGGGGATACAAGGATCATACCTAAATATAATAAAAGCAATATACAGCAAGCCGACAGCTAACATCAAACTGAATGGAGAGAAACTCAAAGCCTTTCCACTAAAATCAGGAACGCGACAAGGCTGTCCACTCTCTCCATACCTCTTCAATATAGTGCTTGAAGTTCTAGCAATAGCAATAAGGCAACATAAGGAGATCAAGGGGATTCGAATTGGAAAGGATGAAGTTAAACTTTCGTTATTTGCTGACGATATGATAGTTTACATAAGTGACCCCAAAAACTCTACCAAAGAACTCCTACAGCTGATAACCACCTTTAGTAACGTGGCAGGATACAAGATCAACTCCAAAAAATCAGTGGCCCTCCTATACACAAAGGATAAAGAAGCAGAGAGGGAAATCAGAGAAGCATCACCTTTCATGATAGCCACAAATAGCATAAAATATCTTGGGGTTACTCTAACCAAGGAAGTGAAAGACCTATTTGACAAAAACTTTAAGTCTTTGAAGAAAGAAATTGAGGAGGATACCAGAAAATGGAAAGACCTCCCCTGCTCTTGGATTGGGAGAATCAACATAGTAAAAATGGCAATTCTACCAAAAGCAATCTATAGATTCAATGCAATCCCCATCAAAATCCCATCAAACTTCTTCACAGACCTTGAGAGAACAATAATCAAGTTTATATGGCAAAACAAAAAACCCAGGATAGCCAAAAAAATCTTATATAATAAAAGAACTTCTGGAGGCATTACCATCCCTGACTTCAAACTCTATTATAGAGCTACAGTATTGAAAACAGCTTGGTATTGGCATAAGAACAGAGAAGTCGACCTATGGAATCGAATAGAAGACCCAGATATTAACCCACAAACTTATGAACACCTAATTTTCGACAAGGGAGCTAAAGGTATACAATGGAAGAAGGAAAGCATCTTTAACAAATGGTGCTGGCATAACTGGATGTCAACCTGTAAAAAAATGAAAGTAGATCCATATCTATCACCATGCACAAAAATCAAGTCCAAATGGATTAAAGACATCAACATTAATCCGTCCACTTTGAACCTGATAGAAGAGAAAGTGGGAAGTAGTCTACAAGATTTAGGCACAGGAGGCCTCTTCCTAAGCAGGACCCCAGCAGCACAGACAATAAGAGAAACAATGAATAAATGGGATCTACTGAAACTGGGAAGCTTCTGTAAAGCAAAGGACACTGTCAGTAGGACAAAAAGGCTGCCTTCTGACTGGGAGAAGATCTTCACCAACCCCTCATCAGACAAAGGTCTGATCTCCAAAATATACAAAGAACTCAAGAAACTAGGCACTAAAACTCTAATTAACCCAATTAAAAAATGGGGTACTGAACTTAACAGAGAATTCACAACAGATGAACTTCGAATGGCCAGAAGACACTTAAGGTCATGCTCAACCTCCTTAGCGATCAGGGAAATGCAAATCAAAACCACTTTGAGATACCATCTTACACCTGTCAGAATAGCTAAAGTCAAAAACACCAATGATATCCTATGCTGGAGAGGATGTGGGGTGAGGGGAACACTCATCCATTGTTGGTGGGAATGCAAACTCGTGCAGCCACTGTGGAAATCAGTGTGGCGGTTTCTCAGGAAACTGGGAGTCAACCTCCCTCAGGACCCAGCAATACCACTCTTGGGAATATACCCTAAAGATTCCCGATCATACTACAAAAGCATTTGTTCTACTATGTTCATAGCAGCACTATTTGTAATAGCCAGAACCTGGAAACAGCCTAGGTGCCCCTCAATAGAAGAATGGTTAAAAAAAGGTGTGGAACATATACACATTAGAGTTTTACTCAGCGGTAAAAAACAATGACATCTTGAATTTTGCATGCAAATGGATGGAAATAGAAAACGCTTTACTGAGTGAGGTAAGCCAGACCCAAAAAGAGGAACACGGTATGTATTCACTCATAAGTGGATTCTAACCATAATTAAAGGTCTTTGAGCCTATTATTCGTGATCCTAGAGAAGCTAAATAAGAAGATGAACCTGATGAAGATTATTTAGCTATCCACCAGGAGGTAGGAAATAGACAAGAGCCCCAGGTATCCTCGGGTGCATGGGGGGGAGGGAGGGTCGATGGAAGGGGAGAAGGTTATAGAGAAGGGAGTAGGGGAAGAAAGGGGAAAGCTTGGTGGCCTGGGATGGGGGGGGGGGAGGGAGGAAGGATGAACAAGGGATCAGGGAAGATTATATTTCAACTAAGGGACCCATTTTAGGGTTTACAGGAGACTTGATTATATATGGGATCCCAGGTCCAAGGAGAGATCCCCCAGATTGCTCTCTGGACAGAGGAGTGGGTGCCTGAATCGGCCGTGGCCCATGTCCATACTGATGTATATTTTGCTTATCACCATAGATCCTGCATCTGACGAAGGACGGCGATACAGTCGGAGACCCACATTGCAGCACGGGACTGAGCCCCCCGAGGTCCAAATGAGGAGCAGAAGGAGGAAGAACATGAAAAACGAAATCAGTACTGCGAGGGATGCTATCACCCACTGATACAAGGGAACGGATCTGATGAGAGTTTACCAAGGCCAGTTGGACTGGGACTGAAAGAGGACGTGATCTAACCAGACTCTCCGAATTTGGCCGGATTCTGTGACTGT
Organism: Myodes glareolus; assembly: GCF_982192425.1. Lineage (NCBI taxonomy): Eukaryota > Metazoa > Chordata > Mammalia > Rodentia > Cricetidae > Myodes > Myodes glareolus. The sequence goes on along the minus strand of NC_142038.1, from coordinate 15,559,914 downwards.
GGCTGACCCGAAGTCTTTCTGAAAAGCCATTGACTATGACACTGGGACCTGTTTCCTGTACATATAATGGATTTTGGGGATCCAGTCTGTTTGGACACTCACCTGCCTGGACCTGGAGGGAGGGGGAAGGAACTGGAACTTCCCACAGGGCAGGAAACCCTGACTGCCCTGGGGGACGAAGAGGGAGGAGGAGGGGAAGTGGGGGGAGTGGGAGGGTGTTGGGAGGGGGGGGGGGGAAATGGAAACTTTTATAATTTAATAAAATTTACTAAAAAAAAAAAAAAAAAAAAGAACAATACCCACCCTGTTTGGATTTAAGGTAATAGATCATGTATCTAAAGAATATCATGTTCTTCCTATTCAGACATGTCAAGTGAGACCCATAACACTTGAGTTTACGTTGGTTGAACTTTGCTCCCTAAAAGCAGAACTTTGCAAAGTGAATGAAGAGCCCTAATACTTGTGGATTTCCACTCCACCGTGGCTGAAAATATTGTCATCGACATTCTTGTGGTGTAGGATCACAGCTGATATCATCTAACCAATCTTGATCATTTTCCCAGAACCTAACAAGTGTTACCTGATACTTAGAGCTTTTTTCACCAAGAAATTAGAAGACAGCAGGCTTCTGAAGACATTAGGTGGTGCTTTCTATTCCTCCATTTGTTGACTTTCAGAATAGTAGCTCAGCACTGGCCACCTGAAAGTAATGAGCTCATAATTGGTTCTTCTGGATGCTTGCTACAAGTATATCTATCATCTTTCATTTCTTCATATTAAAAAATTTTTCTTACATGATCCTTTTTACATGATTAAATTATGCTGTTATTTTTCTCCAATGAAAAAACTTAAATCATGATTTTTCAACCTTAACTCTACAAAGAAACATCTCTGGTGATGTCTGGAAGCTCTACTTACCTATAGATATAACTATATAAATCTACATGGCAATTTGATACTACGTATCTTTAGTATAATAATAGAGGTAGTTTCACAGTTGGGATCTGTGAATTCCCCAACCATAGCTCTGAACCAGATTTGCTGTCCTGCAATGATGATGTAAATAGAATAATTGTCAGTGGAATAGTTGTCAGTGGAAAATGAGACATCTATATTCTATGCCTTCCCCAGGCTGAGGGACCATCATGGAAGAGCAGTCTGAAAGATTGTAGGAATCAGAGGTTGGGGGAAAACCATAGCAAAACAGCATCTTCTGAAAATGATAGGACACTGTGCTCATGAATCACTACTACTATGGTTACGTGTATACGACCTAGACAAGACCAAGCCAGGCACCATTCCAGCTTGGTGTGGGAAAGGATCCATGAGCCCTGAGCCATAACTGAGGAGCTACGGACAGGTAATGTCTTCTCAAGGAGGTAAAGTCAGTTTTCTTTAAGGTTGTAGCTTTTGATAAGTCAATACTGTTCCAGTGGATGGCCCCACACTCCAATATAAATGGACAATATAGAAGTAGATGGATAGTTGAATTAAAAAAAAATTAGAGGGCATAAACTTGGTGGTTGGATAGGACTGATATAGGAGGACCCTAAGGAAGGAGTTAGGGTGATATAATCAAAATACATCATATGAAATTTTAAAGAATTGATAAAAAATTCATAAAAATAAAAGTGCAAAAAATTTTAAAAAGATAATTTTCACAATATTTTCAATTGGTACTCTTAAAATCTTATCTGTCCTGAATAGAAATAGTTTAGAGGCAACATTTACAGACATAAGAGTATAAATTGCACTTGCAGTGAGTTTTGAAAAATATGAATAAAACAAGAAAGAAATTTAAAACTCAATGAAATGGTCAATATTTTCATTCTGCAGACTGAAAGCTGTTATTCTTACAATTACTCGATAGTCATAAAGGAACATTATCTGTGTCTACAACTTCTAAGGAATTATCCTCAGAACAGTCAATACAATGAACAAGTCACTACATCTTCCTTTAAGAACATTATAGATGAGACAGTTTGCTAATCTATAGAAAGACTGGGATAATGGGAAATCTATGGTGTATGGAAAACCTGAGCCAAAAGTTTACAAGAAGTGGGCCTGATGCATGCTGAAGCTGGATAAAGGGGCAGGAAAGAACTACACTGCAGTCCTCATTAAGTTCTGGTACCACAAAGCATTCCAAGCCCCATTATTCTTTCTTAAACACCTCTTCTCTTAATTTGGAAATCAAAGAAGAGTCTAGTCATAGCCACCTGCAGCTGTATATCAAAGTCATGTAAAGGTAAAAATAGCTTCCTGCAGCATCATATTCTACAAGTACTTAAGGTGGAAATGTGCAAATTTACATACACTACTCAGTAGGATGCAGAGTTCCCTTGTCTTAAAAACAAAAGCCAGGTATCAGACAAATGATGTGCACATCTTCAGGATAGTGTTTCATATATGACACTGAAGCTGCAAGCTATTGTCATTTTGCATAATGAACATATTGGTTAGCAATTTTGAGAAAGATTCTAGAGCAACTTTCTCCACAGAGGCTGCTCAGACAGCAGGCAGTCAGTTTATCTGCCAGTGGAGGAGAATCCAGTTTTAGGAGGAGGCTCAAAGTGCAGGCTTAAATATAAATAGAAGTTTCTGTCCTTTCTGGCCCAACAGTCTTTCAATCCCAAAGAAACACAAAAAGGCTTATATTAATTACAAACTGTTTGGCCTATTAGCTCAGGATTATTATTAACTAGTTCTTACAACTTAAATTAACCCATAATTCTTATCTATGTTTAGCTATGTGGGAAAAGCTATACCTTTTTCCAGTAAGGCATTCTCATCTTGCTTCCTTTACATCTGGCTTATGACTACATCTCTGCCTTTTCTTCTTCCCAGAAATCTCCTAGTTTAGTTGCACCGCCTATACTTGAACTTTGGACATTGATTTATCACCTGGTTTATCAAGCACTCCTGATCACGACTGTACACTTGTAACTTTTAAATTACCTTTTTCTTCTGGAAGGTCGTTTCTCACAGTCTCAGGAATGTAAAGGCTCTTAATATACATGTTTAATGAACACATTTTTTTCAGTCTAAGAACACTTTCATATCTAAATGAACGTTGCTAAAAAAAGAAGAGACCCCCATAGACCCCAAATACATGCTATTTGAGCATAAACATATGCATAGCTGTGGTGTATTTATTAAAATTAATAAACAAATATTTATGCACAAATATTACTACTATAGATTATTAACTCTGAGTTTCTGTTCTTCCTATTCCACATTTTCTACTCCAAGATCCCATGTAGGTCACCATGTCACACGAACTTCCTGTCTCCTATAGCTTCTCTCAGCTGTTGCCATGTTATAAACCCTCCTTGCTTTTAATATCCTAAACAGTTTTAAGGAACACTGCCAAGTCTTTTGCTTGATGTGCAACTTCTATAGTGTATTTTTCATGAGCCTGGGGTTATGGGTTTTTAAGAGAGAGACGACAGAGGCAAAGAGCCATTCTCGTCACATGCTATCATTCTCTACCAGTGTTTGTGTTGTCAATGTTACGTTTTACAGTTGACTGGAACCTTGATCATCTGGTTAGAACAGCGTTCCCCAGGTCTCTCTTTCTTTCAATATATATATATATATATATATATATATATATATATATATATGCAGATCTTTCGAAGAAATTCACTACCCACTGCTGTTTTCTGCTTGCCTCAAAGACAATGTCTGCATATATTATTTAGAATTCGAAGCGATGAATGGATATGTGTGTGTGTTCATACATATGTGTGTGTGAGAGAGAAAACACTTAAATACTATTTTTTGAGCAAATTTCAGTGCCTCACTAAGATGTGGGATGTCCTTCTGCATATGTGTTATTTTTATTGACTAATGAATAAAGCTGTTTTGACCTATGGCAGAGCAGAATATAACCAAGCTGAAAAAGATATGTAATAGAGAGAGTAGGCAGAGTCAGGGAAACACCACGTAGCTGCCAAAGGAGGCAGATAACATGTAGCTGCCAAAGAAGACAAAAACACTGCAACTTTAACAGTAGGCCACAGCCTCATGGTGATACACAGATTAATAGAAATGGGTTAATGGTGTGGAAAGACCTTCTGTATATGTGCTCCTTTTATTGGTTAATGAATAAAGAATCTGCCTTGATCAGTGATAAGGTAGAATACAGTTAGGCAGTTAAAAGCTAAACTGAATGCTGGGAGAAAGAAGGTGGAGTCAAGAGATGCCATGTAGCCCTGCCAGAGATAGACACCGGGGATGGAAATTTACCCAGTAAGCCACAGTTATATGGTGCTAGTTTAGGATATAAGACTTATCCAATAAGAAGCTAGAGCTAATAGGTCAAGCAGTGATTTAATTAATATAGTTTCTGAGTGGTTGTTTCAGGTCTGGGCATCTGAGAATGAATGGGCATCCTCCAACAACAGATTGACACCCAATATGTGCTAGCTAAATTTACATAGAACCTGAGAGGGCTTGAAAAGTAATTCTGGACGCTAAAAAACCAAAGTTTACCTGCATTTGTTTTCGGATGAGCTATACTTTCTGTTGGCATGCTGCAGCCCCTTTAAGAAAGTTCTTCCTGATTCTTGGTTTCAATATATTCTCCAGCACAAACGACTCTGACTCTTTTGGGAGATCCAGCTATGGAGCATTTCAATGGGTTCTATGAGCCGAGTGCTACAACTTGCTCAATGGCAACATAGGCCTGCTGTGTGCCTAAGAACGGAGCTATGAGCATGGCTCTCAGAGGCAGCAAACATGTCTCCACCATGCTGAACTGGGCAAAGTGTGCAGGTAGGGCCATGTTGGCCTTAGCCATGCCCACTTAGCATTTTAAGAAGCGGTCTGTGTCAGAAAATAATTACAGATACACATAAGGGCAGATTCAGATATAAAAGACCTCTAAATGGGTCACAGTGTTGGATAAATATACATAGGCTTGGGGGAGAGGAGAAAAAGAGTATAGAGAGTTATAAAAAGAAGCAAATCGTTAAAAAAAACCAAAGTCTTCAAAGAAACAGAGTACAGACAGTCAGAGATTAATGAAATAAAAATAAGCCATATAAAGATGGAATATACACAGAGAGTCTGTATTATATATACTATTGTGTTTTCTTTAAATTTTTTGACTGCAAAGAGATTTTTTTGATTCTGGGGGCTGCTAAGATAAACAAACATAACGGTATCTTGACTTCAAATTTTGGGTTTTGTTGCTTTGGAAAACAGCTTCTTCTTTTGTTTCCACAGTGAATGAGAACTCGTGGATTCCTTTCAGAGTAATGTTGTTTGATAGTCCAAGACCACAAAAGGTCACTGTGAACACCCCCAAAATACTTTGCCCAACAAAAAGCAGGAAGCAATTTGGAGAGAACTATGTTCATATTCTCAAATAATATTGTTTATAAATGTTTGTTTACACTTAAAGGGGAATATTCTATAGATATGAAAACTTTACATTGGTATGAATCTAAATTTATTAATACAAATTTAAGGTCAATTCATACATATATATATGTATATATATATTCTTCTGCTCTTAAGTCATTGTTTTTGTGCAGCTCATTTAAAATTATAATGTATAGATGTTCATCTATAATAGTCAAGTTTGTAGTCATATTAATTAGGTTTTCTAGACATATAGAGAAATATTTTAGTTAGATAAATAATCTTCAGACCTTTCAAAGACCTATAGAATACAGCATTTGAAATGTTTTCACTTAAAACTTTTCATGACAATGAGACACATCTGCTCTTAACAGCTTCAATTAATTCAAGAGGAAGATGGGCACTGAAGAGGCTCTTTATGGAGTTTGCTAGCCATTTTCACAAGAAACTGCTCTTGCCTGAATTGTTTGGCTGGACTTGCAGGACCTAAAGAAAAATAACTGCTGAACTTGCTGAAGGATGAGATGATCCTTTGGGGTTTCTGCTTCGTGAAAGAGCCTGTAAGACATTCTGCAGTACACAGAAGAAAGTGACTGACAAACTTCCAATATAGGTGGAACTGTCTTTGAAATTTCCTGCTTTGTGGAAAAGTATGCCAGATACTATGGGCTTGTAAGTTAAAGAAGGATGCTCCAATGATACAGAAGAACTTGGGGTGACTTTCCTGGCAGCAAGATGCTTCTGTCAATTTTAGAGTTTTGGAAATTGCTTACAATACAATTTGTGTTTACTTAGGTAATAATATATCTTTCTGAAATCTTTGATGGAGTTAAAGAATAGATGGTTATAATTATAGTTTCCCTTAGTGATGATAAAAGATAAGGTATATATAAGCATTATAACTGCAATTCTTGCTTGATAACTGTTTTGTTGTATGTAAGTTTACTATGTTGAAATTAAAACCCTCCCCTTTATTTAAACAGAAAAGGGAAAATGGTTTGGGAAGTCCTTCTGTATATGTGCTGCTTTTATTGGTTAATGAATAAAGAAACTGCTTTGGCCAGTGATAGGGTAGAATAGAGCTAAGCAGGGGAAAAAACTAAACTGAATAATGGGAGAAAGGCAGAGTCAAGAGACACTATGTAATCTCCAGAGGGGAAAGACATGAGCTGCCAACTGGAACCTTGCCAATAGACCATGAGCCTCATAGTAAAATATAAAATAATAGAAATGGGTTAAATTAATATGTAAGAGCTTACTAGGAATATGCTATGGTGATTGGTCAAGAAGTGATTCATTTAATACAGTTTCTGAGTGATTATATCAAGTCTGGAAAGCTGGAAACAAATAAGCGGCCTCCTACAACAGGTTAATTCAAGATGGAAGAGCTAACTGAGAATACGCCTAAGTCATTGGCCAAAATTATAGTGTTGTAATTAATATAGCTTTTGTGGGATTATTCAGGTCTGGGCAGCTGGGAAATACAAGAACAATCTCCACTTACATAATGGTGCCCAAACATTTGGGGTTAACCTGCGTGGCCGCCAAGCACTTCAGGTCTGGGTGCTTGTATGCCCACTCAGGATTAGGAAGAAAGTAGCTGAGAGTATTCCGGCAGCTCAGCACTCCCCACCTGATCAACCAGCCTGATTGGGTCTGCATGCACAGGCAGGAAAAACATGGTAGATTCCCATTGCCATACACAGAGACATTTCTATGCTACACAAGGTGCTGCATGGCAGGTTTAACTTCTACTCAGAAAAAAAAAAAAGAAGATTTCTGTGCTTCATGGTGCTTCCCAGAGTGGAGGTGGTGAGCACAGCTCTCACTCAGCAGTCCCAAAGCTGGTGGTAAACATACCTCTGCCTTATTGAAAGGCCAAGAGAGGTGGAGCCAGCCACCAAGGCCAAAGCATGCTGTGGTTTTGATTTGAAGCTTTCTGATAACTGCTGACCTGAGTACTTTTGGCATAACCATTAGCTACATATCAATCTTCTTGAGAAGCTGTTAATCCAGACACTTGTTCTGTTCACTTAAAAATATTTGTTTCATGTATCTCTTTATTGAGAATTCCATACGCATACACAATGTATTTTTCCCATATCTACCCTGATGCTCAACTTCTCCTAGGCTTTCTCACCTCCTTCTCCTATTTTATTTCTTTATAATCTACTGAGGCCAATCAGTATTGCTCATATATGTATGGGTATAGGGTAATCCATGGATGCATGGGCAGCCTAGGAGAGGCCACACCTGTGAAGAAACCTCACTCTCCCCTCCTCAGCAGCCATTAACTGTCAATAGCTCTCACATTGGGGCAGGACCCATTTGTATGAGTTCTTTGCATATGTTCCTACCAGATATGTGGTTTGTGTGTGTCCCCAATTCTGTAGATTCTATTTCAATTTTGCTATTTTTCTCTTCTGCAATAAAATTTTTATTTTGATATAGCTCTTACTTAGGTTTTGGTTTAGATTTGTATAGTTTCAGAATCTTTTTTAAGTGTCTAAAATTAATGGTGACAAGTTTGTTCCTGTGTATTCTTCCAAAAGTTGTATCAGTTTACTTCTTATGCTATCACTTTACCTATTACATATGAATCATTCGTTTATTTCAAGTTAATTTTCTCGGTGATATAACACTGAACTCTAGAATCATGTTTTTATATATGAATATCCAATTTTCATACCTATTTTGAATTCTTGGGTTCTTTGTTAAGTAATAGTTGATTTTAAATACATTTATTTATTTTGGAGAATTAATTTCTATTTTGTCAGTCTCTGTCTTTTTTGTGTTGGTATGCATTGAGTTGATTACTAAATCTTTGCTATATCATTTAAAATTAAGAAACATGTTCATCTTTGACTATTCATATCCTATGACTATTTAGAGTTTTATATGAACTTTAAGATTGTTCTTTCCATTTTTATGAAACTATCACTCACTGAAATTTTGAGAAATTGCTTAAGTACTATGGACATTTTAAGAATGATAAATTATCTAATATACAAATACAAATATTATTTATTCACATCTTCAGTTTTTTAATGTCTGATAGTTTTAATTGTAGAGTTGTTTCACCACTTTGTATGAATATATTTCTAAGTATTTTGTCTGTTATGATACTAATGTAACTTTGATTTTCAATTTCTTTTTTCAGAGTGCATTGATAGTGCATAGAACTGAAGCTGAGTTCTGTATATTGAATTTGTATTCTGAGATTCCGCTGAATTGATTTACTAGCTCTGGCAGCTTTGAAAGAATATTTAGACCATGCTGTCTGCAAACAGATATCTGGGCACTGTGCGTGTTGAAACTGAAATGCAACTACTCAAGCCCATCTCATCTGATAGTGAGAAAAATATGTCTCTTACTCCTGCATACAGGCATATCTATAAATATTTTCATATGTAACCATATGCATCTACATTAAGCAAAACGTGAATTCACACCAACATCCCAGTCTTTAATTCATTACCGCAAGAACTATCCTAGCTCTCCCCCATTGCCTATCTACAAGTTCCAACTTAAAAAGTGATAAAAAAACAATCTCCCCTTTCTGCCAACTTCAGCACACATGATAGTGACTTCACATTTACTAATCCATACATTCATGTGAAGCAACACTATCAGTATAAAAATTACCTCTAAGTACAGCTTGTTTGTCTTTTAGCCTTACAACTTATACTTGTTTTTCTAAGCTACTGAGATCATCAGTTCTCCAATGACCTAAAATCAGTTTATTTCATACATTTATAACATAGATAATTTGTTGAAACTTAAACTGTATAATGAAATTATCCAACTTTCTAATCTTAAAATTTGAATCAGATTTGATTTTTAAAAATCTATAAATTTTAACAAACTCATAATAAGGTCATTTATTTGGCACTGCAGTATCATGAAGAATAATAAAAACTACTACCCTAAGAAATCTCACATTTCAGGCTGGAGAGATGACTCAGCAATTAAAGGCTAGACTCACAATCAAAAATAGAAGAAATCCCACATCTCATCTGTTCAAATTTCTTCCCATCTATAGTTCTGCTAATTACCAAGTTCATTAACAGCTCTATAATTTGCCTTTTCCAGAATGTCACATAATTAGAAAATACAACATGTAGGATTTTGAGACTGGTTTGTTTTCTTTAGTACTATACTTTTAAAATATGCTCAATGCTATATGCAGTGTGAAAGAAGATATCTCACTCATCTGTTAAAGGTTAACTTTCTAGTTATTATCAACCCATAATTGCTATAATTCCTGCACATCTTCCAGGTAACAGACTTTCCATTGCGTTGTTGCTCCACTGGGTCAGTAGTTAGTACTGGAGTGTGCCACTCCATCCTCAACCTCCAGCTGTCCATCAAAACCAGCACAAAAGTGCTTCTTCTGGGTTATGGTTCTAATTCCTTTGGTTCCTGGTATATAGATCTCAACTCTGACTTTGTAGTCACACATCTCTCTAGATTTTAGGAAGAAAGTTTGCCTAGAGATGCCCAATGGTTCTTGGGTGTTTTAGATTTGTAGTTGGTATTATAAAAAAAGAGAATAACAATATATAAATTCCATATGAGCCACAACTTAAACCAGAAACCTAATGCTTATTTTTTTTTTTTACATTTCAAGCACTGTGATATTTCTAACTCAGCATTGTTTTTTTTTTTTTTTTTGAGGGGATGCAGTGAACTTTATTGATGGTCTTCAAGAGAGTAGGGCTCCCTAAGCCCCTCCTGCTATCTGGGGGTCTGGGATGGAAACTGTGAGGGAGAGCTCAGTGTCAAGGGTTGAGTTAGGACAGGGACTGCTCAGCAGCCGAGGGCTTCTCTCTTGCTGTGTCCTTGCTGGGGTGGGTGGTCCAGGGCAGGCTTCTTACTCCTTGGAGGCCATGTAGGCCATGAGGTCCACCACTCTGTTGCTGTAGCCGAATTCATTGTCGTACCAGGAAATGAGCTTTACAAAGTTGTCATTGAGAGCAATGCCAGCCCCAGCATCAAAGGTGGAAGAGTGGGAGTCACTGTTAAAGTCGCAGGAGACAACCTGGTCCTCAGTGTAGCCCAGGATGCCCTTTAGTGGCCCCTCGGATGCCTGCTTCACCACCTGAAGATGGTGATGATCTTCAGATCATCATCTTCATCACCAAGAAGAAGATGCCTGCTTCTTGATGTCGTCATACTTGGCAGCTTTCTCCAGGCGGCATGTCAGATCCACGACGGACACATTGGGGGTAGGAACACGGAAGGCCATGCCCGTGAGCTTCCCGTTCAGCTCTGGGATGACTTTGCCCACAGCCTTGGCAGCGCCAGTGGATGCAGGGATGATGTTCTGGGCAGCTCCACGGCCGTCTCGACACAGCTTCCAAGAGGGGCCGTCCACGGTCTTCTGGGTGGCTGTGATGGCATGGACTGTGGTCATGAGTCCTTCCACGATGCCAAAGTTGTCATGGATGACCTTGGCCAAGGGGGCTAAGCAGTTGGTGGTGCAGGAAGCATTGCTGACAATCTTGAGGGAATTGTCATACTTGTCATGGTTCACACCCATCACAAACATGGGGGCATCCGCAGAAGGGGCGGAGATGATGACCCTTTTGGCCCCACCCTTCAAGTGGGCCCCAGCCTTCTCCATGGTGGTGAAGACACCGGTCGATTCCACAACATACTCGGCACCGGCATCACCCCATTTGATGTTGGCGGGATCTCGCTCCTGGAAGATGGTGATGGCCTTCCCATTGATGACAAGCTTCCCATTCTCAGCCTTAACTGTGCCTTTGAACTTGCCATGGGTGGAGTCATACTGGAACATGTAGACCATGTAGTTGAGGTCGATGAAGGGGTCATTGATGGCAACAACGTCCACTTTGCCAGAAGTGAAGGCAGCCCTGGTAACCAGGCGTCCAATACGGCCAAATCCGTTCACTCCGACCTTCACCATCGTGTCTCTGGAACAAGGCTGGCACTGCGCAAAAAGAAGCGGCTGTCTCCAGAACAGGGAGGAGCAGAGAGCCTCAGCATTGTTTTTTAACAGAAGCAAAGTTGTATTAAGTGACATGGACATAGAAAATCACGAAATAGTCACTTTATTCCAGAAGAATGAGAGAAATCTTACTAGCAACACTGCTCATAATGACACCAAACTACGAACAACCAAATTACCACTAAGCACAAATGATGATTTACTCACAAAATGGAATTTATACGATGAGAGTAATAAACAAATTCAAAAGCACAATATTTAGAAAAGAAATCAAACACAAAAAGGGCACACTAAATGACTTCATTTGTTTGTAGCTTAAGAACATGTGTTACTGAGGCGTCGTGCAGAGGGATACTGTCACCTGCTGCATAAAGGGTATTAGGAAGTATATGGGCATAAATGGCTTGTTTCTTGAATCTTTTACATGGAATGTCCAGTATACAAAAATATAAATATTTTGGAGTAGATCTCTTGTGTGTGTATTACTTTTCACTAGGATGTTATAAGAATCATAACTACTCAGCAATCTTTCTTTGCTAGGTTTTGAAGGCAGTAGGTGTAAAAACGCTTTGATGAGTCAAATGCTTTTATGACATAATTTTTTACTATCATCATCATAAGTATTATACCTTCTACATATTCTCTACACTTACCTGTATACTTCACTTTATACTCTATGTCCTTTATATATCAGGGATTTTCTTTCTACATCTTTAAATTTATCTTGGAAGGAAAGAGATATCTGAATTCTGTAAGAACTTTATCAATACTTAGACTCTTGTTTCTTTATAGGATATTTTATGGAACCATGATCATAACTTAAATCCAAAATTTAAATAAAAAACTAATATCAGCATTGCCATATACAAGTACCTCACTAGGGGTGCCTGAATTGGCCTTCCCCTGTAATCAGATTGATGACCACCCTAATTGTTATTATAGATCTTCATCCAGTATCTGGTGGAAGCAGATGCAGAGATCCACAACTGAGCACTGGGCTGAATCCAGTGCAAGAGAGGGAGAAGAAATTATATGAACAAAGTGGTCAAGATCATGATGGGGAAACCCACAGAGACAGCTGACCTGAGCTAGTGGGAGATCACTGACTCTGGACTGACAGCTAGGGAACCTGAATAAGACTGAACTACGTCCTCTGAATGTGGGTGACAGTTCTATGGCTTGGGCAATCTGTGGGGCCATTGGCAGTGGGACCAAGATTTATCCCCAGTACATGAACTAGCTGTTTTGAGCCCATTCTCTATGGAGGAATACCTTACTCAGCGTTGATATAGGGGAAGGGGTTTGGTCCTGCTTCAACTTGATATGCCCTACTTTATAGATGCACCATGGGAGGCCTTACTCTTTTTGAGGAGCGGATGGGGGGCTGGGGGGGGGAAGCTGGGGGAATCAGGAGGATGGAAGGGAGGGGTAATTGCGTTTGGTATGTAAAATAAAAAAAAACTTTTTAAATTAAAAAATAAAACAAGTACCTCAATAGCAAAGAGTTCACTTAGGTATAGTCTTCCTGTACATGTGGCATGTTACCATTAAAATTTGCGTTTCAGGGCATTTTCCCATACTCTCTGCTGTTGGGAGAGGTCGTTTGTTTGTTCCCTGCTGCCCTTACTCGAAATAATCACACAGAAACTGTATTAATTACAACACTGCATGGCCAATGACTTAAGAATATTGTTAACTAGCTCTTATATCTTTGATTTAACCCATTTCTATTAATTTGTGTATCCCACATGGCTGTGATTTGCCAGGTAAAGTTCCATCCACCATCCAGCATCTGTCTCTGGCGAGGCAACATGACTTCTTCTTGACTCTGCCTACTCTCATTCTAGATATATTTCTTTTCCAGTCCGGCTATATTCTGTTAAGCCATTATGATGGAGGAGGGTTATCTGTCTATTGTGTTATTTTCATTGGTTAGTAAAGAGACTGCCTTGGCCCTCTGATAGGACAGAAAATTAGGTAGGCGGAGTAAACAGAACAGAATGCTGGGAAGAGGGCTATGAGGCAGACGCCATGGAGCCAGCCACCAGGTCAGACATGCTGAATCTTTTCCAGAAGCCACCACCTTGTGGTGCTACACAGATTTTTTAGAAATGGGTTAATCAAGATATGAGAGTTAACCAGTAACTAACTCTCTAGAGATAATGGGCCAGGCAGTGCTTAAATGAATACAATTTGTGTGTTGTTATTTCTGGGACTAAGCTAGTCATGTGAGAGCTGGGTGAGGCGAAAAGCAGGCCTGCCTGCAGCCCCTCACTACACCATTAGCCAAAAGCAGCTTCTTTATTCATTTACCAATAAAAGCAACACATATACAAAAAGACTTCCCACACTACTCTGCCATCTTCTAAAGGAGAAGAATGAGGAGAGAGAAAGAGAAAGAATATGAATACAGATAAATAAAATAAATGAAAAATATAATTTAGTTATAGTGACTACGGAAAACTTCAAGTTTGGGTAAAATGCTGATTATTCTCAAAAATCACACACACACACACACACAACTATAAATGAGGAAAGATAATAAATCAGGATATGTAAAAATAACTCATGACAACAAGCTCCTTTCCTGTGGATTCTAATTTAATCAATGTACAAAATTAGGACCTTCCCAGTCAGAAGTAAACAAGGAAATATTAACCTTTCAGGTCTCCTGGCAAGGTCTCTTATGGCAATCACATCTCTTGCTGCCGCTTCTGTATTTTCCGTTCCTAAGCTAGTTTATCAAATAATTCTCCAATGTTCCACTGGAAACATTTCTCTTCATGCACCCTTTGCAGATGAATCATTGTTGCTGATAACAATACTAACAAGGGGACTTTTCTACAAGCCAGATTCTTATATATTATTAAGGCATCAGACAAAATAGCATGGCCACAAGTCTGACAGTTTCTAGGCATTTTAGCTTGCATGTCTTTCATTATTAGGTTTGTTTCTTAATAAATAAAATGTCTACAGAGTGTCACACTGTTTATTGTTTCCTGCCTTTCAGCTTGGAGAATATACAGATTCATTAGATAACTCCAAAAGCTCATCCAATCTTTTCTAAAACCTTAAAAACTTTCAACAAAGACAGATTCAATACTCCTATTCATATAGCAAAAACCTTGTGATCCTGTTATAAAAGTCTACAAAAATTAGAGGCAAAGGATTTTGATAGACCCCCAGCAGAAGAGCTTGTTTGGGTCTCTGCTTCTCTTCAAAGCCGTGTGCATATACCTGCTCTGACCCTGTTTTATCTCATGTGCAGACACAGGCAAACACAGCATGGTAATGAGTCTAAACTTGCAAAGTTATACACAGCGTTATTTGCTGATATTATCTAAATATGGCTGAAGGTTGGAAGGAGCCTTAAATATCATCTAATCCAACTGTGTTCAGTGACCTTTGAATACTTTACACCAAGCATACAGTTGAATTTTACAACTAAAAAGAACCAGATAATTCCATTTCAAAGTAACTCCCACAGCTCTAAAGCAATTAAAGTTAGTTTAGATCTACTAGCCTAGAGCTGAATGCAAAAGCAGCCTTTATATAATATTATTTTAGTATTAGCTCTTTGAACTTGAATATGTGCATCACAAACCAGTTTCATGGTCACCATTTAACAGACGCTGAACTCAAGATTCGAGCAGCTTGGTGAGATTTCCCAGGGTTCAGGGAGCAGCGTAGCCAGGATCCCAAACATGAAAGCGCGAGTGTTCCCATTTTCCTCCTGTCACCTTCCCCCTCCCCGCTTCTTCCTCCTTTTGTTTTTGTTTTGTTTTTGAAATTGAATCTCTCTTTAAGGCTACTAAGAATAAATCTTCGTTGAAAAATTACCTAAGAATGTTGCAATTTACTCATCATTCTCCTCTAAATTCGTTTCTGTCCCGGACGTCTATTTCTCTATTGACATAGAATATTACACACGTAGCACTCTTAGTGTGCTCTCATTGCTTCAGAGCACAAGTGCACTTAACTGATTTTTATTTGTAATGAGTCTTTCTCTGTCCCAAGTGCCTTCTCCCAAATAATGACACAGAGATTTATTAATTATAAAAGCTCAGCTTCGGTTCAGGCTTATTTTTAACTAGCTCACATGACTTAAATTAGCCCATTCCTATTAATCTACATTCTATCACATACTGCGTGAGCATCCTGTTTCCCCCATGTCTCCTTGCATCTCCCTTATGAACCTAGATTCCTCCTGCCCTTTTCCTCTCTCTGCCCCAAAGTCCTACCTATACCTCCTGCCTAGCTATTGGCTGTTCAGCTTTTTATTACACCGATCACAGTAATATACTTTCACACAGTGTACAAATATCACACAACTTTTACTGATGGTAGTTTCTTATGTTTTATCAACAATATTTCAACATATAGGCTATGTAACAGGCTTCCTTTTGGGGTAGCAGGCTTTCTTTGGGGCCAACAACAAGCTCCCAAATCATGACATGGAGACTTATTACTAGCTATGAATGCTTGTCTTTATTTTATGCTTGTCCCGATTAACTCTTAAAACTTATTGTAACCTGTTTCTCTTCATTTACACTTTGTCTTGGGGCTTTTTATCTTTCTTTCCTTTTGCATGTCCTACTTATGTCTGCTTATTTTGTGTTGCCTGGTTAGAGACTCCCTGGTTGACTGGCCTTGGGCATCTCTCTCTCTCTCCATCTCCCTCCTCTCTTTTTCTCTCTCTTCCTCCTACTTATTCTCTCTGTCCACCACCCCATCTAGCTTTTACTGCATAGCTGTTGGCCATTCAGCTTTTTATTAGAGCAATTAGGTGCCTTAGACAGGCAAAGTAAAGCAGCAAAACATCTTCACATAATTAAACAAATTCAACATAAACAAATATAACACATCTTTGCCAAGTTAAACAAAAGCAATATAAACAAATGCAATATATATTTACAGAGTTAAAGTAATATTCCACAACAATGTTGAGGATATTTAACATGCAGGGAACTATTAATAAAAATAGTTGTCATAAAAATACCAAATAAGGAACTGAGCCTAGTGGTGTATTCTTGTAATCTCAACATTTAGGAACTACAGGAGAATCAGGAGCCCAGGGTCATTCTCAGTTACATAAGGTGTTCAAAGTCAGCCAGATTTACATGAGACTTTGTAGAAAGAAAGTATGAAGAAAGGGAGGAAGAAAGAAATGAAAAAGGGGAGGAAGAAAAGAATGAAGGAAGGGAGAATGTGAGAAAAGGAAGAGGAAAGGAAAGAAGGAAGGGAGGATGGAGGGAAGGAAAGAAGGAAGGGAGGAAGGAAGGAAGGAAGGGAGGAAGGAGGGAAGGAAGGAAGGGAGGAAGGAAGGAAGGAAGGAAGGAAGGAAGGGAGGGAGGGAGGGAGGAAGGAAGGAAGGAAGGAAGGAAGGAAGGAAGGAAGGAAGGAAGGAAGGAAGGAAAACTCTGAAGAGGTATGATGCGATTTACCACTTTTCTCTTGACTTCAGTCTACTGCTGTGTTCACTGTGCAGTGCATCTAAAAAGAATCAAGCCATCACTGTCAGTTAAAATTGGCTGTCCTGGCCCGTCAACCAGGCATCCTTTTCTCATGAGAGTATAATACCATAAAGTCATTGATCATGCATTTCACAACGTCAGTTGCGGATCTAGCCAATGTTGAAAATTCTTAACTCTTCTAACTTTAAATGTTATTTTCTTCCCCATATTTTCCACCTTCATTGTCTGTTTTCCCATTCGGTAGATAGTCTTCAATTGCCCTGCAGAGGCTGGACTCCCTGTTAAGTAACTTGAGTATTTTTCCTTCCTGTCCTTGAATTTTCCATGGTTACTTTCTACAATAATGACCTTATGTTCACTGAACATGCAACACTGACCTTCTGCGTTCATTATTGCCTTTCAAATACAATCTTTGCATCTTATATTTTCATATCTTATGGTTCCACTTGGTTCTTTTGTCTAATTCCATTTCTCCACTGACATACTACACATGTTCATGCAAACAACTCACTAGTATTACTAGGCATTTATAATACATATGACAGTCATCTGAAAGCTCTTGGCAGCTAATTCAAACATCAGTGTCTTCTGTCATTTTGCTTCCATTATTGTCTTAGACTAGAAATTATAGTGGTTCCATTTGTCTGCTTCTTTGTTGTTTAGATGCCATTAACTTTTGTAAGTCAAACATTGTACAAACAACATTAGAAACTGATATTGTAGAGAATGTTTACCCATAAGATCACACAATCTCTTTAGACCATCAATGTACTTTAGAGGAACCAATCCAATATTTAATGAGCCTAGGTTTTGGGCTTCATCAGCGCTTGAGGAAGAAAGTACAGCTGAACTTAGATGTTTTATTGTAGGAACAAAACTTGCCCTTAGTAGAGTTTTAAATGTAAACCTCATCAAAATTCTAGAAATATTTTTTATGAATTTTGACAGATCATTATCAACTTTATAGCTCAATAGTTATCTTTTTTGATGATTGGGGAATTCTCACTCTGCAATGCTGTACTTGACTTTCAGTGCATTTGGAAAAAGATATCTTAACTCTACTTGTTTGCCTATTTTTCTTTCCTCCAGTAAAAGTATTAATGTATCTCAAGTGGTTATTTCTTCATTCTTCTGCTTTTTCCAGAATCTCAGATTCTTCTACCTTGAACAATAGGATCTTGAGCAATGAGTCTGTCTTTTTCCATAGCTTTGGATATAGATAGCACTGTTTTATAGCTATAAAAACATATTTACTTTGGAATAGGGCAAAGAGAGATTTTCTCAGTTCAGCTTCCTTTTGTCTAGCCTTCAGAAAGAACTTTTGCATTTGGAAAGACCTATTTTTTCTCTAGAATATTCTCACCAGTCCTATAAAGGAATTTAAGCTTAATTCTTATTTTATTCTTGGGATATTTTTATATTTATTTATTTTATTTGTATGAGTATTCTTGCATGGCTGTATTAGGTACCCTGTGCACAAATATGTACACCATGTTGTCATCAGAAACCAATAAAAAGGGAATCAGATCACCTGGAACTAGAGAGTCATCACGTGGGCATTGGGAATTTAACCCATGTCCTCTGTACCTGAGATAATCTGCCAATCCCCTCCCCATCTTTTTCTTTTTCTTATATATTTAATACTCTATGACTTTATATTTACCAAACAATAGCTACTACAGGGAGAACTAGGCCATCTAAGTCATCCAAGTCAAGCATAAAAAATTATAAGATTAAGATTGAAAAAAAAAATCCTGTTACTCAGTCACAACTAAGCCATGTCTACTTGAGAATGAATCAATAATAAAAGATTCCATCCAAAGTGATAAGAAGACAGATAGAATGTTCCTGCTCAGTTTTTGACAGAACCCATACCCTTAATAGTATGTGAGGCTTAGAAAAAGTCATTTGAAGTGAATACCCACTCACCAGAAAACTATATTCGTCAGTTATTACAATAATTCTATTGCCTAACAGACAATCCTAAAATCTCAGAGTCCTAGAATCTGAACCCCATTTTTCACATGCATGAGTCTTCAAGTGGGCCCTGGTGGCTTCGTTTCAATTCTGGTTTGATCTGTGTGTTCATTCCTAGGAGGGGTATAAAGGAGCAGCAGCAGCTATCTGAAGGAGGGTCTTCTTGTGGTCATAATCTAAAGACTCCAAAGAACTGGACAGAAACATTAAAGTTCCATAAAGCACTGGTTAAAAGCTGTCACATTGGTTTATGTCTCACTTGTCAAAACAAATCACAAGTCACCCCATCATTGAGTAAGTATATAGTATCCACTGAGGTCGAGTAGAGGGTGAAAAGAATTAGTTACTAGCAATAGTATAATCACCTATACTCAAAACTCGTGTTGTCCTTTATCAGCATCAAGAATAACTAGCCTTCAATGCCTGCAAGCTATTAAAGAAAGAGCTGAGATAATATTTAAAATGATTCATTTGAGACCATAATCCAGACAAGTAAACAAACAAACTATAATTATGACCAGTTAAGAATTCCTTTGGAATTTTTCAAATAACAGACTCTCCAATGCTATAAAATTGTCTTTAAGAGTTCCATGAGGAATGTATCCTTCCTTTATCATCGGATGAAAACCCATCTGCTTTATATGTTCTGTATCAGCAGAAGACTCTTGAATCAGAAGACAAACTTTCAAAACAATCACAGGGGAATACTGACTTGGAGACTTTCTAAATACACAAACTTCTAGATACCATTGTTTCTAGTTTCTCTTTAGTAGATTGAATACTTAGTCCTTGTCAAGGAGAAAGGAAGAAAAGAATCTATACAGTAGATACAAGGTTCTATTTGTAAATAAAAGATTCCATATAGTGACCACATATTGTTTCTAACTTCTCTTTAATAGATAGAAGATTCTATGTAGTATATACCTCTTTGGAGTATATTCCTCTTCTCACAGAGAAGGATAATTAGTAACTTTGGTGATAACTTGGCACTTTGCAATTTAGTGGAATAGGAAATAAAATGGAAGGTGGGAAATAATTCGGAAATTTCAATTCTAAAATTCTTTTCACTTTCAAGTCTTTGCTGAGTGAGGGAATATACTAAATTTTGGACACTTACCTCCAAGATTACTTTAAAAAAATACCATCTCTGAAACTTTATTATGTAAACTCATAGATAATAAGGGTACAAGTAAAACATTTAAAACCATACATCACAAAAGGAACAGACTTTTCTCCCTAATAAATTGCTTAAAGGGTAGTTTACATTGTTAGTGACTACCAAGATATCTCTGGTGCATTATAGTTGAGTATTATAACACAAATGTTTCCCATAATTTAAAATGAATTATTCTGAGTATTTAAAGGCAACTCTTTACGGCAGATGTTTTATGGCATAATGAGGTCTTAACTCTACCTGATTAAACACAATGGGAAATCAACATCATTGGAAAGTACTGAGGTGACATGAATTATTTTCCAAATTGCCACAATGGCCAGAAATGTATTATTTGGCTATAGCGATGGGAAAGCAGAATAATGAGAGATCAGCCAAGTTCCCCATGGGACTGTAGGTTTTAGAGTTATTGAAAGACTCACAATATGAGAGAATGAAGCCCAATGGGATAGAAAACTGTCATGCCTAAGCAGAGGACATAAGGACTTAGATAGTTCTTGTTACCTTTGGATTATACAGGTAGAAAAAAATAGTGTTGAGAGAAATATAGGACAAAATCCAAAGGTCTCAAGTATTACAACACCTTCAATTTTTTCTCACACCCTATATTTTCCCATAAAATTTATATTAGCATTGATCCTAGGTCAAGCATACCTTACTGCTTTATGTTAATTATTCAATTTTTATAATAAGACCATGATGTAAATTTTCTTATATTTACCATTTCCCTAGATGAGGAAATTGAGAAACAAATAAATAAATTTTGCCCAAGATTATACCTAGTTGGAATTTGGACTATGTATTGATTGGACAAAGACTTTCTGAGTATATTCTTGTTTGTAAGATTCATGCTCTATCTCCCTTCTTTTCTTATTTTCAAAATTTCACCTTAACTTTAAAGTTTCCTATTAGACCTGGGTGCTAAGATATGTCCTGACTGCTGCTTATCAGAAATGCCAATAACATTTCATATAGTAACTGTAGATTATAACATTTCAGAAGAATTCTGTGGCTATATATTTTGACTTAACAACAACAAAAAAAGAGTGTGTCAATTCCATCATCAGGAGGCAGAGGCAGGAGAATCTCTGTGAGTTCAAGGCCAGCCTGGTCTGTCTTCAGTGTACAAGACAGCTAGAGCTGTTACACAGAAAAACCTTGTCTCAAAAACTCAAACAAAAAAGAAATTGCGAATCAATTAGTTGCACATTTGTTAGACATAGGATGAAGGATTGTCAGTAGAAGTGTTGACATTCCACAATAAAGCACAGTCTGCTTTCCTCCAGGGCAGCCTGACCCCACATAGGACCTCTGTTCTGCTTCTCCAATAAGACTGTCTGTCCTTGCCCTTTCGATGACACACAGTACAATTTCCACAGGAAACCATGGTGAAGTTTGAAAGAGTGAACAAAGGTCTTTCTAGACTTTAGAGTGATCACATTTGGTGATTACTTTCTATGTTTAATTTTGGTACTAAAGCAAAACAAAATCTCTTAACTCCTACATCTGAAAAGCAACTTCCCTCATAATATAATTACAATGAGATAATAATGTAAGGTAAAGGGCTAAACAATAAATATTTTAGGCTTTCTTGGCCATTGTTTGGCATCTGAGATGAAGGATTGTGAAAAATAAAACTTTCTTCAATATTTAGATATTTGTAATTTAAGTACTAGACAAGGAAATTTAAATTACCTCACTTAAGTAAAGATTAAATAATTATTATTGATAATCCCTCCACATGGATGAGCTTGCAAGGCACTGGAGCTTAGAGTGACAGATTGTAGTGAGGTTGGAATTTATGTTAGCAAGCCCATTTCATAGCTGAGGGAAGAATGCTAGAAAAAGCCAGTGACAGAGTCTAGGTGGGCCATGAGGTCTTGAATCCTGAATGACTGATGACGGACCTGCGCACAAATCCCCACATTTTGAGAGGTGTGTCAGGAGAATGAGGGCTTTTACATACTCTGTCCTTCTGTCCATATAAGAGACTACGCCCTCTGGACTCTAACAACAGAAAGAGAGAACCCCAAACATTGAAGTTACAGAGACAGTCATTGCCTCTCCCACCACATTACTGCACAGCTGCCTGCTGGACCCTGAGCTATGGACCAGTTGCCTCACACTTGACCCCAGCTCTCCTGAAGTAGGTATGCTATTGGGAGTGTTACTGCATACGATTATGCCATTCTCTCATCTCAGAAATACTAAAACAGCCTAATTTGCAAGACACTATATACACACAAGTGCATAACCCATGTGCTATTGTGACAGAGTATTTGAAGCTGAGAGTTTATGAAGAATAGAAATGTATTCCCGAACTTCTGGTCACTGTGGAGTCCAAGCTAGCGGTGCTTTCATAATTAATAATTCTGAGTGTTCCTCACTACTTCAAAGGTGATGAACCATTCATTAATCATCCAGATGGGAGGACTACTTTGTCCCTCAAAGTACAAGGCCCAAAAGAATATATATTTTATCAATCCATTGATAATTGACCTAATACCATTCACAATGGAGGAATACACGTTACCTCTCAATAGCCTCCCATCCTACCACCAGAACATTAGTAAAACCTGAATTTCAGGTAGGACAGATTCAAACCTTAGCAAGCAAGGAATGATAGCACTCACCTCTAGGCCTAGCATATAGGAAATACTCAATAAATTCAAATTTGCCTTAGCTTTCTAGATAAATCTCCAAAGGTTTATTCAGCTGCAAGGTCAGAGAAAGTTATTACACAAAAATATGAGCAAGAAATCATTTACAGCTTAAATTTTCTTTTAAATGATTGGAAAATAAGTATTTTCTGACTCTGTTATTAATATCATTATTGAAATAAAACTTGTGGCTTTAATGTGTTACATTGTAAAAGAGGAAACTGCTGCCCTCAAGGAAGAAAGGAAAAGTTGACAGTAGTTGATAAAAGAGGACACTGAGATGAGGTTTAGCAGCTTGTCCCTCCCCTCTGCCAATAAATAAAAGCTATTTTGTCTGGTTCCTCACTTCTAATCTTATATTTCTTGCCATTTTCATTGTGCTCCCAGAGGGGAGCCATCCTATTGTTAACATTCAATATTGCTGAATAATAATCAAGGGCCCATTAGGCCAGAGGAGGCCTGGAGAAGTGTTCGGCATTAGTGGCTGCCTCTGGGTAGGGTCCCTTTTAAACCGTGTTAATAAGAGAAGACTCTGCGCTATTTGTAAAACTGCAAGATAAAGAGATGCCAAAGCCACTTCTCCAATTGTAAATAAAAGATGATGAAGACAGCAACAGCCGTGCTTTATGCTTAGGCTAGGAAGACGAGAGGGTGGTGAAGGGCTCAGAATTGAGTTTGCCCTTGAAAAGAAAGATTCAGATCAGCTGAAAGGAGGCAAAGCCGCTCTGCCTCAGAGCTAAGGGAGGAAGTCATGGACTTGCTCCATACACCTGAGTGAGCTACTTAAACTTTTCCTTGAGTATTCTTTTTCTAAGTGAAAATACTTCTTTGATACAGAGAATAACAATCAAAGATAACTTGCCCCCCATTTTCAAAGCTCAAGATAAATTCTTGAAAGAAATCTTCTGTCTCCCCTTCATTCACACAAATATGCCTTAACCTCTACGTAACCTTAATTCTCTGCATCTTTTCTGACTGCACTGAAGGCTTGGGTACCACAAACCACTCAGCTGTTATCTGCAATCCTTCATCTTCAATGGCAGCAAATCATACTGCCCACAACATTTAGGAGTTACTTGGCAGCTGGTGCAGGTATTTAAGAAAGGTTTCTTGATAAACTGAAGTTGGGGCTCAACTCAGGATTAAGCAGTTTAGTGCTTAATACTGATAATCTTTCAAGTGATGAATAATCCACTCTGGACAGCCTAAAGGCAACTGAACACTTCCTTGGTGAATTTGGAAAGCCGGTCTTTTTGACTTGTCATTCATTTCAACATCGAGTCTCACTGCTCCCCTACAGAAAGTGCAAAGTAGAGATAAAGAAAGTAGGCAGGTTGAGGGATGAACCCCAATAACCTCAAGAAACCAGGAGGGGCTGTGACTTTTAATCTTTTAAAACTTAATACGACAGCAATTTGTTTTCCTGTGACAGATATGCTTCCCTTGAAAAAATGAGAGAGAAAACATGGTTAATTATGGCTTTTAGAAGCTGAAGTATGAGTAATCAAGGCTTTTCTATATGTTACAAGCTTCCCAAACATGCACATTTTACTTTCGATGCATCAATTTTCAATGCATGGTATTCACAGTGGCTGGGAATAAATCTTACACGCATAACGATAGCTCATTTATCTGATTATATATGGGATGGGTTATTTTCCAGACTCATAAAAAAGCCAAAAATTTTTAAATGTACTAATTTTGATTGAAATTGTACTAAATGTACCCGTTGATTACTGTGGAGCAAAATGAACGAGAGATGGCTTCACAGTAATGACTTCAAGAGGCTGGCTGGTGGGCAGTATTTGCCTCTTTATCCTGCTACTGGCCACTTAAAACCTGTCATCCCAGGGGAGGGGAAAAAGACCTAGCTGAGGTGACCAGAATTCAATATAAAAATACTTATTAAAGGATCTCAAAATTGCTTACAAATGTGACAATGTGGTATTTATCATCCACTACACTGGAGCAAATGGAGAAGCCATCAGCAGAGACCTGGAGCAGTGAGTTAGCGCAGCTCTGCACAGCACAGGCATCTTCTATTGTAGAGAGTAACTGCACATTTTCACCACAAACTCCCTTCCTTGAATTCTCTTCAGCAGTTTCTCCCATACTTTCTTCTTTCATCAGCCCGTCTTACTTCTAAACTGAAGGATGGGTACTTGTCTCCCTCATGGGCAAACATTTTGACTTTGGTGCTGAAACTATGCAAAGATGGGAAACTCATCCAGAGTTGTGAGGCCTCTGAGCACAATTAAGCTAAGTGTATCATTTCAAAATGCTTTTCTTTTACTACAAATAGATTTTCCCTTCTCCCATAGTGTGTTATGATTACAGTTCCCCCTCCCATCTGAACCTATCACTTTCCTAACTCTCATTGGAAAAGGAACTGGCCCAGTCTAAGGCCTCTGCAGGCGAGAAGAAAGTCAGCCCGGGTCCTCAGCCAGGCTGGAGGGCAGACAGCCAGGTACCAGGCATGTGGGCCCCATTATTTTAAGGAAATATGAGGTAGAGAAAAGGGAAAAGTAGAGAAGCAAAATGGTTTATATGCCTTGGAAATACACTAGAAGAAAGAAATGTAGACGGAGGATTGAGTGAATAGGCTGACAAGGGAGGTCTGCTTGTCACCGGGGACCATGGTGATGTCTGGACCATGCAGCTACCTAGGGCCAGGGGTGGGTCTCTGGTCCTACAGTAACCAGGGTCTATGTTGGTGCCCATGTATCCTATGGCTGTGCCCTGCTAACTGCCTCCTGAAGCTAAATTCAGGTTCATGAGCCATTCTGCCACTGGGGCCACACTGATCTGAGTGGCCTTTGCTGTCACCTGGGGTCATGGTGTCATTCTGTGGCCTTGTTAGTGTTCAGGGGCCATGCTGCCATCAGAACCATCCTGATCTGAGTGACTGGAGCTATCACTTAGAGCAAGGATGCCAACCAGGCCAAGCTGCCACTTGAGGCCAAGTCTGGGTCTGTAGTCCAGCTGCAGCTAGGGTCTGTAGAAACTCTGTGGCATAGGTTATCACTAGAGCCTGTACAGAGGTCCAGGATCTGGGCTGGAACATGTGGCTTGGGTGGAGTCAGGAAGCTACGCCAAAGCAGGGACCATATAGATACGGTGCCTGTTGTATCACCCAGGGCCAGCATAGCTGGATCTCTTGGTATATTTATGTAGGAGTGTCTTCTCTGCATGTATGTCTATGTACCATATACATTTCTGGTATCTGTGGAGGCCAGAGGAAGATGTTGGGTCTCCTGGAACTGGAGTTACACACACAATTATAAGGTGCCACATGGCTCCTTCAAATCAAACACTGATCCTCTTGAAGAGCAGCAAGCCCTCTTTCCCCTCTGAGCTTTTTTTCCAGTCCTTCACAGAGTGTTTCTACTGAAGTGTGTTTCTGGTTTTCATATTCTGGCGGTGTTGTGTTGATCCTAAATTTCTAACCTCTGAGATTACCTAAGAACTCTTTATTTACCTTCACGAACAAATGCCCGTGAAAACCATAGAACTGAGGGCATGGTGTCACAAGGATTTGATGGATTTGAGGACTCGGACTGCCCAAGCATTCAATCCACAAGGATTCTATCAACAAAAACTTTGGGATTGACTGCTAGCTATCACAAGGATTCAGTTCAACCCAATTAGCTGGGGAGGGCTGGGGGGGGGGGGGAACATCGCAATGCTACAGCTTCGGCACAGAACAGCGTGGGACAAGGCAGGGACATTCTCAGAAGGTACATTTTCTTCTTGGACACAGAACACTTATTTCTTTGAAACATAGGTCAGAAAGTTGAGTGCTTTAAGCCTCATTAAAGAGTGTGACAACAACAGAGAGGAAAAACAGAAAGAATTGTACAGAAAACAGGCCAAGACACTTGTCACCAAAGACAGATGACTGACTGTGTAGTTACCTCAGTCTATTAAAAAAATAATTACCAGCCCTAGAAAAGGACTTCATGAAGAGACTGTGTGTGCTAGGCGAAGACAGCTGAAGCCTGCAGAAAGGGCAAGGTGTGGAAGAAGGCTGAGGTGAGATCTTGAGCAAGGGCCTATTTTCATTACGCCGAGAGCTCGCCTCCATGGTCCTGAGGTGTCATCCACCCTGAAAGGGAAGCCCACTAGGTCCTCCTTCAGGAGTTTCTTCCCTTGAACGTTACTTTGGCAGCTTTGAACTCTCTATTGTGATGTGTTACCACACCCATAACATCAAGTAACAAGTGAAGAGTCATCTAATGATATCCCAAATTCAGTTTCGGTTGCTGAATTGATCCTTCTAAGATCCTATAGGAGACGGCTTCCAATAACCCCAAGGTTGCAACCAAGAGATTTCCTTTGGCAGTTCCAATGTGCTAAGAGAAAATGACTGGAGGAGAGAGGTGGTCCAGGGCCCAAGCATCTTCCAGTACTCTACCCCTGTGACTTATCTCAGCCTGCATTCTGGTGCCAATGTTTTCCTTCTGCCATCTCTCCTCACCCCTCCTCCACACCTGAGCAGTTCTTAGAAGAATCTCTCTTCCTCTCTCTTCCTCTTTGTTAAATTAAGGTAGACCTAGGTCTTTGAACATGGAGAACAAGGCCCTCTAAATCAACCCAGCAAACCTTATGCTAATTCACAGAGATGGAAGCAGCTAGCACAGGGCCTACACAGGTCTGTACTAGGAACATATATATTATAACTTTAAGTTTAGTATTTTTACGGGACTCCTGAGTGTGAGAACATGTGGGCCTCTGATTCTTCTGAGACTTCTAAAAAAGACCAATTTCATTTCATCAGCACCACTTTTTTTCTCTTGGTGGTGGCAAGCTAAGCTTGAAAATTATTTGCTTTCAGAACTTAAAATATAGTATTTCAGGTTTTTCTGGCTTTGGGGGCTTTTATAAAAAAAATTGAGGCTACTGTGATATTCTTGCTTTGTGTGTGAGTTTGCATTTTTCCTTTACAGCATTTATTGTTATTTCTTTATTTTCTGTTCTTGGCATTTTGACAACGATAAATTACTTGAAGGTTCTTTTTGGTGTTCTAAAGGCATCCTTTGCCTAGACATAAATTTCTTTCTTTAGATCTGAAGGCCATTCTGTTATAATGCTGTTTAATAATTAAATAATTATTTTACATCTATCTCAGCTCTTTCTAGCTCATGGATTCTAAGCCTTGGCATCTTAAATGAATCCCATAATTGGCAGAGCTGTTGGCCATATTCTGTAAGACTTTTTCTTCTGTGTATTATTGATTCGACTTTGTCCCCCTTCCCTGAAAATCTTTTCTTCTACAAGATCTTGTCTACTGGTGATATTTCTGATGAGATTCCCATTAAACTGCCTCTTTCATGTCCTCTATTTCTGCTTGTCTACTTTTGAGTGTTTTGATTTCTTTATTGAATGTTTCCTCAGTGATTATGACTTTCCCTTTCAACTTACATCTGTCTCACTTTGGTAATGGTCTCACCAAGGAACTGTAAAAATTTCCTTAGTTATTCATTTGCTTATCTGAGACTTTTAAGTGATAATCAGTTTTTGAAATACAATTCTAAATTTCTCTTCAGACAGTGAAGCAATCTCACTATTTTTAGCTCCCATGATAGGGGAGTTAGGAAAATGGGCACATATTGTTGTGGCTTGCTGCTTCATATTATATTTATTTGCTGTGTTTTATGCATCTGTGAGCATGAGTGTGCCTTCCAGTTTCAATTTTCCAACTTCATTTGGTTGTTAGCTTTGATTTTCATAATTCTTTCTAAAAGATGTGTCTTCACTAAGAGCTATCGTTCCTGTAATGATGAAGATGCTATGGTAAATGGCTAGAGAAGACCCTTTGTATCTCGTCTGTGTTCCCACTAAAGAACAGAGTTTGCAGAACAGAGGTTGGACACAGTAAGTATCAAAGGTTGTTTAGAGCAAAGAGGATCAGTTTTTATGTTGTTGAATGAAAAAAGGAAAGAATGAAGCAAGCTTTGACTTAGAAAGTGTACAAGTTGGAAGCATTATACATAACTGGGATATTTCAGATGTGAAACACAGAGAAGAGTAGAATTTTTTAGGCATAGAAAAGCAAAACATAGTCATGTATGTCTATTTTGATATAATAAAGACTAAAAATGTTTGTTTAATAAAGCACAGAGTAACAGGTAGATTTAGGAAAATGACAATCATAATGAGTAATTGAACTATATAAAATGTTACACAAAAATACAGATGCCATGAGATATAAAACACAAACAAATAAACATTATAAATGCAATGAAATCATAAATATGCATACAAGCCTACTGTCCAACCAACCAATCAACAAGCTAACACAGTAAAGAAAGAAGAAGGTAATAGAAGATAGATATAAATTACATGATAGAACTATTGGGGCAATAGTGCCTACTCCTATCTGAACTATCTGTTGCTCTTGGCTTTCAACAGTTCTGGATAATATTCCCAGAGGCATAACTGTATGAAATTCATCCATAGAGAATGATGACATAACAGGGGGTGGAGGAGCCTCATAATAGCACAGAATCCAACTAGTTCAGGTAGGAAGATGAAAGTCTTTTTTCTGTGAGCACAGGCCTCACCCTTTGAGGTCAGGTGGCTGCAGGGGCACTGTCCTATAAGTGTCAGTGTCTGTGTTGGATATAAAAATGCCCTGCTGCATGCGTGTTAAACTCTCTAAGACCAGTCAGAGGTGGAGCATTATGTGTGTTGCCAATCTGTATTAAGAGCAGAAGGAAGTTTGAAATAGAGCATGTCTTATCAAGATTTTAAATTTTTATGTATTTGTGCATAAAACTCTTTCTGTTTGGTCATAACACTTTTTTATTTTTCCATTTATTGAAAATACATATTTTTCTCATATAATAAATCCTGATAATGATTTACCTTCCCTCTACTCCTTCAACTTCCTCTCCATATTCTCTCCATTTCAAATTCACTCTCTCTCTCATTAGGAAAAATACCTGGTTTCTAAGGACATAATAAAATAGAATGTAATAAGATACAAAATATCATATTAAAATTGAACAATACAAGCAGAGGGGAAATAGCCTGAGATGGCACAAGAATCTGAGACTCCCCTTGTCTGTCTACTCAGGATTCTAATGAAAGCCTTTGAGTTCCAGGCCCTAGACTCTCTTCAAAGTTCAGAATGAAAGCAACAGCAAATGGAAAGGACCTTTTCTGAGGGTGAATTAACTCTCTCACATGTGCTAATCTGAATCAGTCCTTTATTGTTCTGTCTCAATTCTAATTCTCCTGTTCTAATTCCCCCTAACTTCTTCTCTAGCCTAAAAACTCTTCTTCGTACAGGAGTATTGAAGCAATAAAAACAAATGTTATGAGAGTTACCTCTCTTTAGTCAAAAGAACATTCCTAGGGTAAGCAATTAGGAGCTAAGCCATTGCCATGGCAACACAAGGGTCCAAGGTTACAGGAGTAAGACTGACCGGAAGGCAGAGGTACAGTGTCCAGTGAGATGAGCTTTGAGACATAGGTCTATTGTTAACAGACTTGGCAAGCAAAGAATTGGCATGCTTTTCTTAGGGTGTTTTGTGTAGCAACCTGGTTAGACATCTGTGACTCTGACTTTGTGCATAGCTGTCAAGTTTTAAATTTACATTTACAAAAGTCTTTAGTCTAGTTTGAACTTTCTTTGAGGTAAAAGTGAGCTAATTGTGTGAGTTAGTCTAAGCAAAAGAACAAAGAGGGCTTTTAAGTATTTACAGTCCTTGTGGGACAAATAGATCTATTTATGAAGTATGTCCCAGCATATATTCTATATACCAAAGTTATGTAACAAAATGAAAAGTCATCTTCCTGACTATCCATAGGTATATGTGCCCATTAGATTGAGATGTAATCATGAGATCACATATACACATCACATGAAAATGCATGGTGATGGGGAGATATCATAGCTGGTATTACACAAGTAAATTTACAGCTGAAAGTCAACAGTTTTCAGAGTCAGTGATCGATAAGCATTGCTGATGGGGTACCCCATCCAGGAATACTTTTCTGCTGGGTTGACATCTGAATTACCAATTGATATAAACTGTGATTGCATTATGATCTGCAATAGCTCGTGACAACTGCTCCTGACAGAAATCCCATAAAGCACTAGCCTGGAAACCAAAATATGTATGCAGAGGACCTAGTGTAGACCAGTAAAGGACCTATTCTTGCTGCTTCAGTCTCTGTGAGTTCATATTGAGAAGGACTTGTTTTCTTGAAGTCCTCCATCACCTCTAGCTCTTAAACCCTTTCTCTCTTCTCTTTTGCAGGGCTCCTTGAGACCTAAGTGAAGGGATTTGACACTTTAGGGATGAGTGCTCCAAGGCCTCTCAGTCTCTGCATACAGGCTAACTGTGGATCTCTGTATTTGTTCCCATCTACTGTAGGAAGAAGCTTCTCTGATGATGTCAGAGCCAGGTACTGATCTATCAGTATAGCAGAGTGTCATTAAGAGTTATTTTTTATTGCTATGCTCCTTGGTTTTATTCTAGGTCTGTAGTATGAGGGCCGGCTTGTTGGGGTTTCTATCCTGCCTGATAACCCAGCTATTTGGTCCCAGAGAAAATCACAGAGAATCTATATTAGGTTATAAACTGATTGGCCCATTATCTCAGGATTCTTATTAGCTCTTATAACTTATATTAACCTATTATCCTTATCTATGTTAGCCACATGTCTCAGTACCTTTTTTAGCAGGGCAGGTAACATCCTGCATCTTCCATGCTCTGGGCAGAACTGGGAAAGAATGGACTTCCTCCTTCCCAACATTCTCCTGTTCTCATTGCCCCACTTTTAGTTTCTGTCTGGTTGTCCCACCTATACTTCCTGCCTGGCCAATCAGTATTTATTTAAAACATGATTGACAGAATAAAGACAATTCTCGCACACCATAGATCTCTGGGATATCTAGTCTCAGGTTCTTTATCATCCAAGCATCCAACGGTAATTGGTCCCAACATACAAAGAGGGCTTCAAGTGAAATCAAATACCAGTTATTTTTTTATCACTCATGACAAAACAGTTTCATCTTCTAAAGAACAGGCACCAATGAAATTAAACTTTGTTCTAAAATTCAGCACACTTAGAAGATCCAACCCATTCCCTAGCAAGGGTCTTCAGAGGATGCTTTGAGATAAGCATGCTTAGGTCTGAAATGAAAGTGGGGACAATCCCACCTCCTGAGTCATCTTCTCAGTTGGCTCAAACAGCTCATTATAATTGATCAACATAATATCCATTACATATTGAAACTACAAGTTGATTTTTGGCAGCATAGCCATTTTCACAATATTAATTCTTCCAATAATGAGTAAGCTTCCTTTTATGATTTTGTCCAACATGGCTGCCATTTTCACTGCAAACCTGCACCCTAACCACCAGAAACAATTGCTGAAATTAAACACTCAAAAACAAAGTACTTTATTTCTATCAATGAAAGACTTAAATATCTGTACATTGTCCAAGGAATTCAGAAACTTTCCGGTTTGAGGCCAAAGACTAGGACATGCTATCCTGTACCAGTGTCTGGACCCAATAAACAGCAAGGCAGCAAAAAAATGTTTTTTTTATCAAATGCTAAAATATTCTCTTCCACGTGAAGACACAAGGATGCTGAGAGAGTTTAAAGAGGACAGAGTCAGAACAGTTCCAGAATAAGGAAACAATGTCTGAGGCTGGGCAGCAACCGTGAGCTTGGTGTACATTAAAAGCAGTGGGAGAGAAAGGACGAGACATGAATATTTCTGAATAGAAGAACTGGCAAAAAGTGATAATCAACTGGGCATGTGAAATAAAGGGATAAAAGGAAATAAGTGATGGCTGTGTTTCTGCTTCGGGTGCCTGAGTCCCTGGTTGCTTGGTTCACCTAAATCGCAACTTATCAAATTCTAGGATGTGATAGGGAGTGTCGAGTATGCTTTTCCTCTGGTGGTTTGTGAAAGGCTAATCTAGTCTTCTAAGTCTTGGAACCTTTGCAACTGTGCTTTCTGCCTTCTAGCCCACCCTGTGATCTTTGAAAGATGATCAGCAGCTTATGAGCAGGTCAACAGAAGCTATAGTGCAGAAAACAACTCTCTTCCTCCAGGTGAAATATGCTTTAATTCCATTTGCCTAAATGCCAGCAAAGGAAAGTGGCCATTTAATTATTTGTTTTTTAAAACGTGTTTTTTATTGCCTTTGCAAAGGTTTACAAGGAATACATCTAATGCTTAATTGCTTGTAGCTAGGGAATACAATTATTCTTCTGGAATCTACCAAATATTTATCGTGACTGCCTGAGCTGGGTCTCAGGTTCATACCACGAAGATTGAAACTAATTGAGCCCAAACCCCCAAAGCTATTAACTGATGCAGCGTTGCACTGAAAAGCAGGGGCTATATCAAGCCTGTGACACAGAAAGGGGTGCTAATGCATTTTTCTCTGCTTCTAGAAGAAAGCTGATTGACAGAATGCATTCTTTATCACATAATTATCTATTTCTGTGTTGACCCATCTGGTCCCCTAAGCAGTGTGCTAATGCCATCATAATATAATCAGACTAAATTGGTCTTCTGATGATCAATGGTTCATATAGCTTCAGATAAATTATTCTTACACTGTGTCACTGTTCTTCTGAAAACTCCAAACAGACAATAGATATTAACATTGCTTTCCCAGTGTTTGCATACATACATAAGCAATCATAAATATTTCTCTCTGTTATAGCACTTTTCACTCAGAATTACCCATAGCCATAAGCTCCTATGTGACTCCTCAGCTATCGCTAATATTTATGATAAATATAAAATTATCCCTGTTCTGCCCCACCTGTTCTCTACCTAAAACCAAACAGCTGTTCTCATTATTAGAGTGAAATTATTAACAAGGTGCAATTAATTAAGGAATTCTCAAAGAAGTTAATGGTCTTGCTTATTAAATCAAGAAAGGGGGAAGATAAAACAAAACCTTCCAGAATTAAGCAGAAAAGGGGCCATGGGCTGTGGCAGAAAGAAATCCTCCTCATATCTCACCTGGCCTTATTCTGCAGACTGTTCACAATATCTGCTCTTCCCAGGGCCCACACCACCAAATAATTTCCCTATATAAACTTCTTTGATGGTTTTTCAATACCTATAATTTAAAGTTGATTTCACAGGAAGACAACAGGCCCCCACCTGCAGTTTTTAATCTACCAGTATGCCCTGCACACATTCAAAATTCTACCCAATCCTCCAGTTCCTGGGAAGTAGTCTGACATTATCAAATAAATTTAATCACATGTATACCTGGTGGTTCAAAATTTTTTTATACTTAGAACGGTAACCAAGAAAAATACATATGCTGCAAAACATATACACAAGAAATATTCATAACAAAACCGAAGACTAGTGTGAGTAAATTGCTGTAAATGAACCAAATAGAATTTTAGAAAACAATGAAAACTATTTAAAAGCTAAAACACACAACAAAATGCCCATTCTTAAAACATGAAATGAAATCATTTAAGAAAAAGAATACATGTGCTGTTATTTCCTTTGCATAAAATTAAAACAAACTAACTTGTAGTGTTGAATGCCAGACAGGCTATGACTTTTAGGAAAGGAAAGTTACTGACCAGAGAGAGCCAAAACGGAGCCCTTGGATGTTCTACTGATTCATTGAGTTGTACATTTGGTAAGTTCTGGAAGTTAAAACTAAGTATTATCTTGTCTACAATTCCCAGATGATCTCTGACATTCAGAAATGGTTCTTTCTGTAGGGTCCCCATGGACCTGATGTCTCTATATCTATTTTGTTCTTTCTTTAGCTCTAGCTCTCCCATTCTTTTAATCACAAGTCTTTGAATTTTAGGTATAATTGTAACTCATCTAGCATAGGTTAAATAGTTCAAAATAATTGATGATTAAATAATAATGAGAAGAAAAGTATGGCCTCTTCACTGTTGAAACTGCTTAAATGTGGGTTGGATTTACCCCTAGGCCCCACAGTGACACATAAGCAATTGTCTACACCAGTGTGGTCCCAAAGTCAGATCCCTCCCTTTCACTTCTTATCTGTATTTGTACTATATGGGCTTCTGTTGTTGTCATCTTGTAAAACATGATGCTGCATGCTGTGTGTTTCCAAATATTTTGTAGCCAGAGCAAGACCACCTAGCAAATCAATCATGTTGCTGCTTGCTGCGGTTGTGCCTCCAAAATGTGTGGGGATCATAGTTCAAAAAATGGTGCAGCTGTGCCAGTTCCTGGCACTTGACAGTGATGTTGAGTCCTCAACCTGAGATTTTCCAGGGTCATAGAGCAACACTGTCAAGGTCATCTATACTCAGCAGACTTGAACCTACAGGAAATGCTTCTGTTGCTTTTGAGCTGCTGCAGGGAAAATCCATCCTGCTGCCTTTTGCAGTCTGATGTGACTATGGTATCAGCTTCCCAGGGGCATTCGTGAATTGTCTCAGAGCCATTTAAACGTGTCTCTTTTCCCGAGCAAACAGCTCTCTTGAGGCTGAAATTTTTATGAAGTCATTGAGCAGTACTAGAGGTCGCATTCATAGTTCTCTGTGCTCAGGTTTGTCTTCTCACTACCTGTCCCCCCACCCACAACACACGCAGGAGCTCCCTGAGGAAAACCATCATTCTCCATAGCAATTTGCCCTTTGTATAGAGTCATTTCTTGACCTATTTTGTAAAATATGGAACAAAGTGCCATCATTCTTGTCCCCCTGGCTCAGTTTCTCAAAGTAGGTGGAATGGGCAGTTATGAACATGGACCAGAAAGATGCCTTCTGCTTTTACAAGCCCAAGTTGCAGATTTTTCTTGACTGAACTCCAACAATTAAAGGATAAAAATATGATTTGCAAAGTTGCTGGGAGCCATGATCCCCAAAAGTCCAGGAATATGTATCTAAAGGTAAGAGCTGACCTTCAGATCAAGTAATCAGCCACCTAGAAATGTCCTCACAGACTTTCAACAGTATCATTTCATTACTCTAATACTGTGTCCCTCAGTCCTCACTGGCTCTTACTGCCTCTTGTTTTCTTGGCAGATGTAGAGACAATCTTGATGTTTCTTTATATGTGATCCTTCAGAATGCTGTAGTTTGAATCACTCAGTTTCCATTAGCCAACCCAGGCACACATTTTTTTTAATCGACCTATGGAATAGAGGTCCTGGGTTGAAATATTAGTTCCAGGACATTTTATCCCAGAAATTTACCCATATTGTTTGCTGTTATCTTTTTTCATTTTGTTTGTATTAAACACAACAAAAATTACTCTTCCTTCCGACAGAAAAACTGCAGGATTTTCTGTTCTGTGAAGCTGTTATATTAAACTGATTCCCAAATTTCAATGGGTTAATGTAAGAAGAACATACTCTATGCTTATATCCCTGTATGTATATGATTCTTTACAGACACAGGCCCCTTTGGCACTGGGAAGTACCACCTCCAGGGCTTTAAGACCTCTCACCTAAGCAGTGATAGCAAGACAGAAAACATTGAATGCACAATGACTTCATAGGGATCGTCCAATTGCATCCTCCCAGTGATGACCTCAGTAATGAGAAGGTAAACATGAAACTTTAGTGGACAGTTAGTCAATTCTATCATGGTGCTGTGACTCTGTGCTGTGGGACAATGGCTTTACCTTGTAAAGATTTGTTTCTTGTACTTGTTTAATAAAATGCTGATTGGCCAGTAGCCAGGCAGGAAGTAGAATCAGAACAACAAGAACAGGTGAGTTCTGGTAAGAGGAAAGGTCAGTCTGCAGTCGTCATCCAGACACAAAGGAAGGAAGATGTGACTGCCTCGCTGAAAAAGGCACCAAGCCATGTGGCTAGCTGACAAGAATTATGGGTTAATATAAGTTATAAGAGTTAAGAAGAAGCCTGAGCAAATAGGCAATCAGTTTATAATTAATGTAGGCTCTGTGTGTTTATTTGGGACTAAACAGATGTGGGACCTGTTGAGACAGAAATCTCAGTCGACAACTCTATCGCCCAAAAGTAGCCTTCAGCCCTTAGTGAGAAATGTTCTCCACTTACAACTTCATTCACAATTTAGCAAAAACCTAATAGAAAATAATAATATGTATTAGCCATAATACTAGACCCTGAAAATAAAAACATTTAGTACATTTTCTCAAGAGTTTTGAATTTGTTCATTAAGTAAAATAAAGAAATTTGTTCAAGAAATGAATTTCATGAGCATCAAAATCTCACATTCTTAGTAAGTAAAGAATTTAAATATAATTATTAAATATGTAAATGATTAAAGTGCTGAAAAGGGACTTATTGGGGAATATGGAAGGAAAATAGGGGAGTTTAGTTGAAGAATACTGGGTGGAGAGATTTTAATATCAAATTAATCTTAGATGGTACACTCCTTTAATTGGGTCTTCTTCAAAAATAATTTTTAATGACTAGGCACCCAACTTCAAAAAGTTGTTCACTCTGAATTCATATGAATATGCTTTATTAGACATTTCCTTTCCCAACAAATCCACATACTCATTCAACTTACAGTTTAGAAACATATGTTCTTAGTAAATTCAAATCCAATTTAAAATTATTTTATTTAGTATTAAAACACAGCGCTAATTGTTATTTTAGGGGTAGCTATAATTTCATTGTGTATTGATGAGACAGAGAGCAGAGTAGCATTTGCGAAGGGTCGAGATATTGGAGGGGGTCTTAACTACAAAAGAAAAGCATGAGAAAACTTGACAAGAAGACATTTTTGGGATTTTGATGGGAGAATATACAGCTTTACCTAATTGTCAAAATTTATAAAACTTGATCCACAACAGAATGACTTTTTAAAGCATGTATAAATTTTGGTAGGTATCATTAATTCCCAGTCCCTTTCCTTTGGAACTATCCCTTTTCCTTCTGAAACTCTAAATCTTACATTTTAAAAGAATGTTTTTTTAGTAGAACAACTTTCTTTGGGAAAATTTTCTTCAGTAATATTTTCTGAATTTTTCACAAATCACTTCTCTATCTCAATTACATTCAATCACAAAAAATTTTGAAGTATAACCTTTTTGTTACCTAGTTGAGATGTTTACTTTCTTCCTATATAATAGTCTAGCATTTAAAACAATAAAGCATAAATTTTACAAATAATATAGAAAATGACAGTATGTCACAAAAGGGGAAAATAGATGTAGGTATTATTTTAGTGTATTATCATCCACATACTACCATTTTAAACATTATTTAAGTAATAACTATTAGATCCTTACAGTAGATATGTCTCTACAAGACTTTGATATTAAAACGTTTCCCCTCCTCATATCCCATATGTATCATAACCTTCATAAATAAATTAGTGATCTTTTGTCTGAGGTGTTGCATAGGTATGTGTATTGATCAAGTTTTCATCACTATTAAAAAATCATCCAAATACTAACAAGAGAAAGCATTTATTTTGGTTAATATTTTCAAGGGTTTCATTCTATAGTCCCTGGCCTGAAATGGGGCTGAATGTCATGAGTGAAAACAGATGGTTGCAAATTAAAGCTGCTTGTCTCACAGCAGCGGAAGCAAGGAGAGCCTTGGAGGAGAGAAAAGAGACCAGATGCAAACACATCTCCTAAGGGTTTATTCAGCATTCAGCTATGAAGTTACATCCATGAAAGTGGATCTTCATGATCCAACCACTTCACAAGATGCAACTTTTAACACTCCTGTACTGAAGGACAGCCTTCAAGACTGACTTTTTAGAAATTATTCCGTATTCAAACCATGACAAAGAATGAACAATTATTTTGCATAGCTGATAACATAAACCTAGTCAGTTCTAGCAGCCATGTCACTAAGTGATCACTCCATAATAAAAGTACACTCTACCTGGTTTCTTGAATGTTCAATTGCCTAAGGCTATCATTCCAAGTCCTTTAAAACACTGTACAGTACCTGCCCAAAGGCCTAGGCTCAGAACTGGCATATTTGGCTTCAGTTATATAAAGAGTGACAGCCAATTAGTAAGTATTCTGCTTACCACAGTCTAAGTTGCCAGTCCTACAGATCATCATTATAGAAGAAACTATTGAGTAAATGAAGTGATTCAAGATGCTCTGTAGAAAGACTCTGATCTACTGTTTGATATGGATAATTCAGTATCAAAACTCAATACCTTTATGTTAATTCCATCTTCCTATTCAACCTGTGGCCTCTGTGATGTATGTAATCCTATATACAGCAAAGGCATTATTGGAGAAGGTGCCCTTTCAGTTCTCTGAGGGTGGATGGAAGGCAGAGAAAAAGAAAACGAGCCTACAAACCACAATCCCAGAGAACTTAGACAACAATGTGGACACTAAGAGAGACTTACACAGTTCTAATCTACATGAAAAGTAGAGAAAGACAGGATCTTCTGAGTAAATTGGTAGCTTGGGGACCTTGGGGTAAGGTTGAAGGGGAAGAGGAGAGACAGGGAGGAGAAAAGAGAAAAATGTAGACCTCAATAAAAATCAATAAAAAAGTTTCCAGTAATTGTTAACTGAATGAGTAAATACATGGGGACAGAGCAGGAAAGCATTTAGACCTTGAGATCTGAGATGAAGCCAACAGCAAGGTCTACAGAAAAGAAGGAGAAGGAAGAGATACAATTTGAGATAAAATAGGAAGAAAATTAATGGAAAAGCATTTAGCACTACTGTGGATAAACATCTTGTACACTATAAAGATTTGTTACTCATATTAGTTTAATAAACCATTGATTGGCCAGTAGTCAGACTGGAAGTATAGGTGGGATAACAAGACTAAGAGAGTTCTGGGAAGAGGAAAGGCAGAGAGTCAGTCACCAGCCAGACACTGAGAAAGCAAGATGAGAATGTCTAACTGAGAGGAGATACCAAGCCACATAGCTAAATACAGACAAGAAGTATTGGTTAATTTACATTGTAAGAGCTAGTTAATAATAAACCTGAGCTAATCAACCAAACAGTTTATAATTATTATAAGACTCTGTGTGTTTCTTTGGGACTGAATGGCTGTAGGACATAACAAAAACTTCCATCTACAAATGGAACCCAAATATTTGGCAAGAATTTCCACATAAAGCCTTTAGAAAGCATAAAAAAGAGGATTCTAGATAAACAAGAATAAAGTTAAGCACAAATTCTTGGTAATTGTCTTTTCTCCAGTAGACTCTGTTTATTGGCAGCAAGCAGAGGAGCAAGTCCTTTAAGAGTGGCTTCCTGGCTCAGTGTTAGCAGAAAAAACTGCATAGTGGGTCTTTTAAGAGGCTCTGCCACCAAATAATTAAATGATATTTATGAGCAGCCAATGGCATGCTACTTGGTGGTGGTATGGGTCTAGAAACTCCATAGAGTTGTGACAATAAGCATGACACCCACCAATACTTCTGCCATGAAGTTAGACTCTCAAGAAGCCAAGGAATTGTTGAGCCAGCTGCCAGAGCTTCAGCTTAAATCTTAGCCATGCTCCTTAGCAGATTAAAGACTTATGTGGTTAGAAAAGAACAGAGATATACAGGAAAGACTGATTCAGATGTAAATATGCCTCTAAATGGTTTACAGTGTATTTAAAAATATATGTAGTATTAGGAGAGAAAAGAAAATGAAAGAGAAAGTCTTTAAAAAAAGAAATAGAGCAAGGAAAAAAAGCTATGTAAAGATGGAAAATACACAGAGAGTCTGGATACTGTATGTCATTGTATTGTCTTTGAATTAATTGACTGTTGAGGAAGGAGCAATAGCTGTTAAAAGTCATTTGATTATTAATTCTGCTAGATTAAACCAAGCTATATATTTTAAAAAATACCTTGTCTTCAAAATTTATGTCAAAAGATATTTTACTTTAGGAGAGAGGTTCTGCTTTTATTTCCACAGGAAATGAGAAACTGTGGATTCATTCTGGGTTAAGAAAAATCATGTTTGATTGAGCGAGACCCCCTGAAAAATCCCTGATAGGAGTTAATGGCCAGATGAGTCAATGTCTCAGAGTGCCTCTGTTGTAGTTTCCTCTGAGTTCTACATTCAGAGCAGCCTCAAGACTGTTGAGTGAGATGGGATAAATGATGTCATTATGCTATAGTCTCAACAAATAAAAGAAATAATTTAAAGATAAATAGTCTTGAGTCAACAGGAGATAATTACATATTCTTTAGTTTAGACACTTTTTCATTAACCATATTGTTGTTTTCAAATCAGAAGGTTAGATAAGGAAAAAAATGTAATTCTTAAGTATAATATCAGGTCAATCAGATACTCATAACATCTGATAATTCAATCTAGTCCAATGTTGAACATTCACTGAGTGCTTACCATGCTAAAAAGTATATTTTAAAATAACTACGTATTTTTCTTCTCCCATAAAAGGGTCTCTGTGTACTATTATTTCCACACAAATAACCCCACAAGAAAAGAACCTTGTGATGCTTTGTCTTCAATATCAGCTAACCTGGATTGGAGTCACCATAGAAACACACTTAGTAGTGTATCTATAAAGATGATTTCAAAGAGAAATTTGACAGAAAAGAAAAACTCCACCTGGATGTGGACTGTACCATTGGGGAGGTAGAATCTCAGGCTGGATAAAAAGGCAAAAATGGGATGGAAAATTGGCCCAGTGGGTAAAGACACTTGATACCAAGCCTGATGTCCTGAATTTAGTCCCTAGGACCTGTGTGGTAGAAGAGTATCAAATCCTAAAAGTAGTTCTCTTACTTCTGAAAACATTCTGCGATATGCATGTCCCCCCATTCACATTTAATTTTTAAAATATAAAGCAAAATTTTGAGAATTCATCTCACTCTGCTTCCTTATTGCTGGCATGATATAACCAGCTACCTCTTTTTCTCCTTCTCTTTCTCCTTCTCCTTCTTCTTCTTCTCCTTCACATCTTCTCCACTTTGGTGGGCTAATCTCTTTAAGTCAAAATAAAGTTTTCTTTTAAGTTCCTCCTTGCCACGCATTTGGTCACAGCAACAAGAAAATTGATACACTCCACAGAAACCTGAAAAGTAAAGCAACAAATATCGTTTTCTTCATTCAGCTGCCCTATATTCAGTCTTCATTCAGCTGCCCTATACTCAACAGCAGTATGCCCTCTCCTTCCAGTTACCTTTTCCAATCCCATCGATCCACTGCCTTTCTAGCATAAACTTTAGAAAGGATACTATCATGGTACTGGTTTGCCACCTCTGCCTTCCAGATAGATTACACTGAATTATAAATCCCTAAATATTTATTCTATAAATTCATATGCTTTGATGAATATAATGTAGTCTTAGCAGAAATAGTAATCATGCTAAGATTAAATTTTGTATCAATGATGCTAGTTTACGTAAGCCACAGATATAACAGATATTTTTTTCATACTGTGGGTAGCAAAGTTTGCTGAACTTAGAGATGCATATAGTATGAGTGAGAGTAGGAATAAAGGACTGAGAATGAGCAGAACCAGGATAAGGAAAGCATTGTCTGGCTCTAGAGTTGCCTGTTCCCTGGGAATAGCAGACAATGTACACCATATTCCAAAATGGTATCAGGTCCAAGCTTCCCTAATGTTAATGAGAGTCCCATCTGCAAGACAGGAAAAATGCCAGGAGTCATCAGGCAAAGGCAATATACAAGTCATATGGGTAGCAGCCTTAGAGTTTTGGGTGGTCCATTTAATTTGGAACAAGACCTCTGTCAATGGCTGGAACTAAAGGAGACAGAATCCAGCTGCCAAATCACAGGGAATGTCAAGTGCCAGGCATGTTGACAAGACCCTAGTCAATTGGGCTGGAGTTCAAGGCAAGTCTCCAGATCCAGTAGGGGAAACCAAGTACCAGGTTGAAATGAGATGAAACCCATCACACAGGCTACCTTATCCAGCTACACACAGCAGGCTAAGACTGGGTGGAGAGACAGCTGCTCACCGCAGGGGAGCCGGGCATCTGGTCACAGAGCTAATTCCAGACTTCACTGATATCTCTTCAGATCTCACGTGTGATGTGATCAAAACTGGCACAAGGTGTCACTGAATCGAGGCTGCAGGCTAAACACACAGCAGTGTAGCTGGATAGAACTACAGAAAGGAGGGAGCCTTTAATATTTTAAAGGTTCAATTTTGTCTCAGCTGCTAAATTTAATCCTCATGAGACAGAGTCCTTGGGATCTCGAATTGACCAGCCAACTACATTTCGGGCCTATGGACTTAACTATGAAACCACCAGAGTCACCCTTGCTCTATCCTTACTGAACGCAAACTAAATAAACGATTGAAATCAGTTACTCAAATGTTCTGCGTTCATGGTGAGTGAGTGGCAGAGTCTGAACTTTGAGTTCCTTCCTGAGGAGAAGGAAATGACCTGGTGACCATACTTGACATCTTTGTGATGACAATGGTCGTCAGACTCGGCCATCCCAATCCTCACCGCCACTGAACAAGCTGCTGAGAATCTGCATCTCGATCACTAGGGTTCTCACCTTTGGAAAACTTCTATGATCTTACCTGAAAAGCTATTCCTGAAAGTAGAGCACACATTAATATGTATGCTACAGAATCATCACAGCCTTCTCCTCCTAATGAGAGACCTGGCAACAAGAGATAACAGTGCTTGGGCCTGCAGGGAATCAGTGCGGAAAGGGAGTTAAAGACGAGAGGAGCACACAGAAGATGCGAGAATTTGCCTTAATAAGTGAGGCCGCTCTGAAGTGGTGACTCACGCCGAAAGGAGCAAGGGAGGAAAAGCAAGCTCGCGCTGTCTCGTACTGTTACTTCAAATACAGTCACCACACCTTGGCATTTGCAGGGATTTCGAACAAGGCTGCAAATGCTCTGGATTACACGCTGGCTTTCCCGGGTGTGAGTTCTCAACCAGTCCGCAAATACCACTCTCAAATAAAGGTCAAAGAAGGAAGGCTGGAAAGGTGGCTCAGTACTTAAACCACTCACTACTGTTCTTATAGAGGACAGGAGTTCAATTCCCAACATGCGCATGACATCTCACAACCGTCTGTAAGTCGGCTTCCGGAAGATCCACACCCCCACGCCCTTTCTGGCCTCTGTGGGCACTGCATGCATGCGGTACTTGGACTTACATCAAAGCAAAACACAGAGGAAAAAATGAAAATAAAGTGAAAAGAACTTTAGGCGATATTGCTGAATCATATCTGAAAGGGTTAATTTTGCTTGTTCTTCACTTGCAAATACTGTTTAAAGCCATGCTTGCCGGCCCATCTCCTCCCTCCTAGCTCTCTTATATTGCATGAACTACTGTCACAACCCTTCAGTGCCTACAGAATGGAGCTGAGAAACAGGACCCACTCCTATGTCCCCTCTGCTCCAACATCCTTCAAACGCTGCAACTGCATGCAGAATAAATTCTTAGAATAAATTCTCTTTGTGAGAACTGGTTTTTTTCTTTTTTTCTTCCACTTATAGAAAATAGATTTTTTTTCTCACATAATATGTATTTTGATTACAGGTTTCCCTCCCTCTACTCTTCCCAGCTCCTCCCTACCTCCCCTTCGGTCTAGATCCACACCCTTGCTGTCTCTCATCAGAAAACAAACAGTCTTCTAAGGTATAAAAATAAAACTAAGTTAAAAAATAAAATAAGACTAACACATAGTAATAGGATAAAATAAACAGGATAAATAAATAGGATAAAATAACAGGATAAAATAAACAGAATGAAAAGAGCCCAAGAGAAGGAACAAGAAATAGATATAGACACGGACTCACCCATATGCACACTCAGGAATCTCATAAAAACACTAAACTAGAAGCTATAATATAATATATATGCAAATGACCTATAGGATACAACATACTCAATCTATCTATTTATCTATGTATCTACATACACACATATATATGTGTGTGCATGACATGATATTAAGAGACAATGAGCTTCCAAAGAAGTCATTGAGTTTGTTTTTTGTTGGTCAGCTACTGCTGGGCAAATAGCCTATTCTTCAGAGTAGTTTCTTTCCTTGGAGACTCCATTAGAGAAAATTAAATTTTCACTAGACGGTGTTTTTAACTGCTGAACCTTTTCTCCAGGCTCAGTGCTGGCTGAGGGGAGGTGGCACAAGCCTTTAAACCCAGCACTTAGGAGGCAGAGGCCGGAGAATCTCTATGAGTTCAAGGTCAGCTTGTTCTATAAAGCAAGTTCTAGGAAAGCCAAAGATATACAGAGAACCCCTGTCTTGAATATCATTCATAGATAGATAGATAGATAGATAGATAGATAGATAGATAGATAGATAGATAAATAAGGGGAGATTTAGCTCAGTGGTAGAGCACTTGCATAACAAGCCCTGGGTCAGTACCT
This sequence comes from Myodes glareolus, assembly GCF_982192425.1. Lineage (NCBI taxonomy): Eukaryota > Metazoa > Chordata > Mammalia > Rodentia > Cricetidae > Myodes > Myodes glareolus. The sequence continues at coordinate 15,515,012 of NC_142038.1, read as the reverse complement.
CAGCTCCAAAAAGAAATTTCATTAGCAAGTAAGTGATCATCAATTGGAGATGGTTTCTGGGTTCTGGAAGGAGGCTTGTATCCACTTCCGCTTTCAGTCCTAGGATCTCAGAAGCAGACCCATGCAGGCCCTGTGCATGCTACCTCAGTCTCTGTGAGTTCATATGTGCTTCCATAGGACCTCACAGAGGGCTTTGTTTCCTTGGTGCTCTCTATTTCCTCTGGTGCTGGCAACCGTTCTATTTGGTCATGGGCATGTTACACCTCATGCTTTGAAATTTATCAGAGCATCTAAACTCAGTTGCTAAGGTGTAGCATGAGGGGCCAGCTTGTTGGGGTTTCTGTCCCGCCCAGTACCCCAACAAGCCAGCAAGTCCCAAGGAAAATCACGCACAAGACTCCATAAGGTTATAAACTGATTGGCTCATTAGGTCAGGCTTCTTGTTAACTCTTATAACTTATATTAACCCATTATTCTCATCTATGTTAGCCATATTGGCTCCGTACCTTTCTCAGCTGGGCAAGTTACATGCTGCCTCTTCAGTGATCTGCGCAGGAGTGCCGGAGGGACCTTCCTCCTCCATAACCTTATTCTATTCTCTTTGCCCCGCCTCTACTTCCTATCTGGTTGACCCGCCTATACTGCCTGCCTGGCCAATCAGCGTTTTATTAAAATATGATTGACAGAATACAGATAATTCTCCCGCACCACTAAGGACTACATGATAATGAAGAATTGAGGAAAATCATAGCAGAATAGGCCAGTTTCTGGGCTCAAGTTTAAGTGTAACTTCTCCTCTTGATTAAAGATTGGTTTGACTGGAAATAAATAAATATTCAGAGGGAATAGATTCTTAGGTATTATTAAGTATTACTGCACATCCACAGAATACTTAGTGAAACAGGTACTATGATATATTATATAATTATCAACACATGATTTCGTTGCATATTTGACATCCTTATATATTCTAAAACACTAGAAGCAAAACTGAAAAATAAATTATACACTCTAACAATCATCTGTCTTTTTTTTACTAAATTGCAATCATTCAATTTTAATCAATAAAGACTCAGGAACCAGATGCTGGGATGAAAGCCTGCTAGCTCAGAGAGACAGAAAAAGCACGCAGCTGATCTTCCTCCCAGAAAAGCTCCCTCTCTCCTCCGCCATCTCAAACAGTACTCCACCAACTCAAGGCTCCTCCCTTCTACTTCCTGTGCATCTCTATCCATTCTCCTGACCCCCTCTTACTCTCTGTGGCATTTTTCTTGTTCACTTCCTATCAAATGGTTGCTTACTTGCCTCTTGACCTGTGGTTGAATTTATTTAATCCTCTTTACAACAAGCAGACAGGTCTTGGGTTAAAGGTATGTGCTGAGGTGGAGTCACATCACAACCAGAAACAGATTTTTTTTTTCCCAGTAAACAAAGCAATCTCACATTCTCAGGGTTCGTGGTGTGATCAAATATCCTGCAACAATCATCTCTAGATTAATTAGGTGGTCCTCAATAATATTCAAAAAACTAACTTAGTAGCAGGCGTTTGAGGGGAGGAACCCTTCTAAGGACCAGGTGAGAGACTTTCCCTGGAGGATCCTTACAAGATCTATGTCGGATCCCTGAACCTTCAATGTTTTTCATTATGCTTTTGTTTTGAGGTTACTGAATAAAAAATATTTCCATCCTGTTCTCATGTGTGTTTACAAAATTCATAATATATAAAATCAGAAGGGCATTTTTTTTCATTTGTAAGAAAAGGACTGGGATCCCCTCATTTTAAAAAGTTTTCCCATGTAACTGAGGTTCCCACTATTTGAGAACAATTCTTCACAACACGTCATAATTTACTTTACAGTTTTCATCATATTATCTGTTAATGGGTTTTGAAAACATGAAGTTCTGTTAAAGCAAAAATGAATTATACTAATAATCCTAATAATCATGAGTATATTTATTGCTTTGTAGTCATTGGGCTATAGCCAATGAGGAGGCTGCAGTAAACTGGATCAACCCTTCCCTTGCTTTTCATCAGAGTCTTATTAGACTCAGAACCACTTTGTATAAACACAGCCTTTCCAGGCAAGAATAAACCCATGTTGTTACAAGGATGTCTTAAGAGATATGGATCTTCTCAAAGATGTGCCATCTTTCTTGGCATCTTAATTAACTGGCTTCAGTTCTTAGGGAACATTTCTCTATGAGAACTATAAAAGCAACAGACGCATATGCTTACAGTTCCTTCACTGTCGCTGTTGGCATTGCCAGTGAGTGGACCAGTGTACATTCCCCTAAGCTGTGAAGGTTGAAGCCAAGCCATAGATAGGACCTTTGCAAGCTCACAGTGAACAGCCCATCCTGTGCCCTTTCTTACAGCGTACATCCTTGATATCACTTACTTTATCATCTTGTATGACATTATTCATTCAACCTTCATAGAAAGCAATTTTGCAATAATTTATATCTATCAAGAAGTTTAAAATGATTCATAAACTTGAGTAGGCAGTTCTATTTTTAAGTATCTATCATAAGGAAATAATCAGGATTTTTAATGAGCAAAGGACAATTATTACCACAATCATTTATATAACCTCTGATTATATAAAAGGATATGTAATGTTTATGTAAAAGGGTATTTATTGCAACATTATTTATAATACTCCTGAATTTAGAAACACCTTAAATATTCAAACACTGGTGAGCTGTTATATAAAGTCTTAACAGTTAGAAACTGGGAAACTGAAGGCATTAAAATGTATGCTTTTGATTTATGAAGTAGAAGTGGGAAATATTCACAGTAAAATTCAAGGCATATAAGCTTTGTTTATAAAAATTTATTTTTAAGGGCTGGAGGGACGGCTCATTATTTAAGAGAACTCACTAACTGCTCTTCCAAAGGACCCTGGCTCAATACCCAGAATCCACAAGGAAGCTCACAACTGTCTGTAACTTCAAGGAAGCTGACACCCTCACACAGACATACATTCAAGGAAAACACCAATGCCCATAAAAATAACAAATGGTTTAAAAAATATTTGTGTGTTGTGCGTTTGATAAAGACCTCAAGGGAATCTGTGCAAAACTGAGTAGTCTGGGTGACAGAATTAGGCGAATTTTATTTTATCATTTTCTTTCTTTCTCTCAAACTTTCTCTAATTAACATACAACTTTTAATTTTTCTTAAAGTAACAGGTGAGCACAATGAAAAAAAATGAAGGAAAAGTAATTGTCCCATGAATTAACCCACCCCTTACCCCAAACTTATGCTTTTCTTACTTTTAAAAAAAATCCCTTTATGGTTACCTTTATGAGTGTTTATAATTTATGTATCAAACTGCTTATTGCCAATTATAAACACTTTTTGCCTCATTGTTATTGGTGTCAATTTAGATTTATTACATAAGCTCACTCTTCCTCTGTATGTAAAATGCATTTTCAGTTAGCATTATAAAATGTTTATGCTATTATGACAGATTTTATGTACTATAGAGTCAAGCAGAATATCATTAATGTTTTCCTTCTTAGTTAGCTTTTTCCTTTCTAACTGTAAGTTCCTTCCTTGTCATTGTTCTTTTCATTTTCCAGCTTCCGGTGTCCTTCATATGATTTCAGGTCCCTAACAGATGCTGTACCAAGGCTGCCTATCAGTCCTGGCTATGTGAGAAGTGCCAGTTCCACCAGCACTTTACGTCTGCTCCAGTCTAGAGACTGGTACCCATGCTTGCTTGGCACTTCCAGTAGTACACACTATGCCAGTCCTCAGTGCCTACTTTCTCTTTACGTGCAAGCTTTTGTTTATTGAAGCACTTCTTTAGAATACCAGATTTAGGAGAGGTAAGTGCACCTGCATCTTCAAGACATCTTTATATTCTTATAACTATCAATTTTGCTGGATTTTCTATTTACTAAATTTATCATTATAGTTGTTAGGTATAATATTTAATTTGTTTCTTTGACAGGATAATAAGAAATGTTGTTCTTGTACTTTTATTAACTGTATTACTTTAGTCATTTTAAAGGTTATGTTTAACAACTCCAATAGGTAGGTCACTTGTGGCTCTGTTTCTATTGTCTATGTCTCTTATACCTGTTTTTTATATGCTTGGTACTTACTAACTAAATTCTATTTGTGTATGGAAATTTAGAGAGACTGTGAATATAGATGTCTTTCTCTCCGATAGATTCACTCTGTCCTTTGCAAGTAGAGAGGAAGTATATCATCTGAAATTAATTTTGCATTTAGCTTGAGATTGCTTTGCACTTTATAATGTTTGGCATTCTTCAGCACTTCCCCCTACTTCAAAGATTGTATCCATGAGTCAATCTGCCTAGTTTTCTCTGGCTCTTAAGATATAATTTCTAAATTTTAAAGTTTTAAATATTCAGTCATTAAAAAAATGCTGAGAAGTTCATACTAACTGGCTGCCTAGCTATTTAGTCAGATCTACTAGACAAGAAAATGTCAGTCTGGAAGCAGATGAGAGAAACTTAAGTAGAATTTAAAACAACATGAAGTTTATATAAGACAATTAGATAATAAGGAATATATTCTAAATGGTGGAGGCAACGTGAGCTAACAAAAGAGAGATCAACACGCTAGGAGCAGTTTCCATGGATGGTAACTGAATAGTGTAAATAGAATAGTGTCTGTTTAAAGGAATACCAGTGAAAAACTTCTAAGAGAATTAATTGAAACCAGGCAATGTATAGTTTTGAAACAGTAGAAACATGTGTAAATTGTATTTGGAAGGTAATGGGAAATCATCAAGGTTGTAAATATATGTAGGTGACTGAGAAAGCAGTATTTTGAAAAGATACTTTCAATAAAACTGAAAAGTAGGCATTATAAATATGATTTTGAGTATGTGTATATGTGGTGTATATGTGGGTATGCATGCTTTTATGGGTGTACACATCTTCCTTTTAACATGTGTGTGGGCACACATATGTGCAAATGTACATACGTGTGTGTGTGTGTGTGTGTGTGTGTGTGCGTAGATCAGAGGTTAGCACTATAGACAATCAGTTGCTCTCCCATTTATCAACTGAGGCAAGGTTTCTTAATGGACTCAGAACTCAGTACTTTGGCTAATTTAGCTAGTTAACTTGCCTTGGGGATGCCTTGTCTTTGCCTGATAGCCCTGGGAATACAGGCAGACAGTCAGAGCCACCTTCCCTTTATATGACAGCTGGGGATCCAAACTCTGATCCTCCTACTTGAACAGCAAACCCTTTACTCAATGGGCCATCTCCCCTCTCTCTCCTCCACCCCCAGCACTACTCAGATGTCTTCGAAGACAGTGAAAAAAGATAAAATGTTTTGGACTGAAGATCAAAGGCAAATGCATAGTTTGGAAAATGATGCATCATAGAGAATAAAATGCACAGAACTCAAAGGAAGTCACGTGCCTAACGTTAAGAACAACAATTATTTCTAATGACTTTCCTAAAGGAATGTGTCCACAGCCTAACAGAATTGTCTTTAGCAGTTTAGTTTTGTTTCTCTCATATGTACACCACTAACAAGTACATCTATGCAGGTTTTATAAAGGGAGTGTTAGTAATTTAATTTTTTATTTTTTTTTAATAAAAAGATACCAACCATTCATAAAAACCAGGTATTTCTTATATCTTTAGTTTGAGAAAGTCGTTACCATATCTTTAATCATTTCTTTTTTCACTTTTTTTCTGAAGTTATCAATGTCCACAGTACCACATGTTACATCTTAAGACCCTAGAGCCTTGAAGTGGTGTCTAGTATGGAGATATAAGTACTGTAACTGTTAATCGTTCTGTGTTTCTATACTGTTGGCAGCATGAAAGCAGACATAATACAGCTGCGGAGAATCGTGTGGAGCTGAAGAGCCATTCGAGGCACAGCATGGTACTGCTGCCAGTCACGGGGTGAACTGCAATCAGATGTCTGATTAGAGATTGTTGTTTGAATATGAAAATGTAGCCCATGCTTTCCTCCCTCCTAGCAAACACCAAATTCATAAATAATGTCATTTGAAAATGAAGGCACAGACACTGGTTCTCATTATTAGTTCCAACTTCATTATTTTGTCGTACTCAAAGGTATGTCTAATCTGCCTAATAATGTCAAACTATTTTTCAAACCAACAAGTGGAATGTGTACTTTATTCTCTTTCTAGCCACCCAGCAACTACGTGTGGAATAGCCAAATCACTCCTGATAAATAGTTTTTCTTTGGTTACGCCATCTTTTTTCCATTGACTTCAGGTGATGGAAGGTTTCTATGGCTGCTCACCATCTGTTATGCCTACCCCAGGGACGTGCTTCTCTCGCTAGTGGAGCCTTGGTGCTCATATATCGTCAGCACAGTACTTTGGGATGCAAGGTGCCCCATTACATACATCCGAGCTATTACTACTAATTGTTCAATTAATTTGCAATTGTAGATGGATAAAAATAATGGGTTTTCCTTGTTTATGAAAATATCCCCTGAAGCACAATTACACTGCAATATCTGCACACCGGCGGTCCACAAGCATCCTCTGGTAATTGTCACTGGAGAAGGATGCCATATGCTAATGGATTGTCTGGATCACTGAGAGACAAACAGCCCTGCAAGACTTCCCTAAGATGCCTGTATATATCAAGCTAGCGATAGGGCCTGCTCATCCCAAGAGCTGCAGAGCTCCAAGTGCTGCATCATCATTTTCAGCTCGTTTGAGTCATTAGCATTTTGCCATTATCATTTATTTCCCTGTTACCGCTTTCCCCGGGGTAATAGATGTGCTGTACCCTTAGGGCGCCTTATAAACGCAGACTTTGGAGACTGTCTCCCACCCCAAGCACATATTACAGGATTAAAAAATACAGATTACTGCTGGAATGCCACTAAAAATACCTGTGAGGAGACATGAGTGTAAGCACTGAGGGCAGTTTGGCTCCACATTCTTGTCTGCTCTGGATCCTCAATAGTGGCAGGGATTTCAGAAAGAAGCTCCTGATGTACCATATCTTCAATGGGAATTACTTTCTGCATGGACACACGGAAACCAGAGTGCTATGCTAACCTAGTTACTAGGAGAAATCTCTGTGTACCAACTTATCACAGTGAAATCAACTGAGACATCTGAGATGAGCAATGAGAACTAATTAGGTAAAATATAAAATTAATATAAGAAATGGTCATTGGAACATTGTCCATGTTTTTGTGAAACACTTAAATTGTCCAAAGCTGTCTTCGTCTGTCCTTCTGGAAACATCGAATGATGAAGTTGGCGTTTTCCATTATTACTGAATTCTGATTCTTTGGTGAACACTCTCCGTAGCACTCTGTGCATTATAATTTTATGTTACAGATCCTAGGCCAGGTGTGTCATGCTGCAGGAAAAGCTGAAGATCCACAGTAAACCACATTTTGACCATGACATCTAGGAAACAATTTGGTGACCTATTCCTAAAGATCCTCTCCAGAGACATCTTCTTTCTCGAAAAACCAACTGGCTCTACCAACCAACATGGCTTCCATAAAGCATTACTTTGTTGCATTTCTGGGTGCTCCACATTTGGAATACGCTTTTTTATCAGAGTGTGTAATAGATTAGGAGTAGCCCACACTCCTTCGATCCTCTGAGTACATATCATGGTGTTATTTCAAATCTTTTCTTTCTGTCTTGATCCGCATTGTCTACACATGACTATACAACTATATTAGTCAAGGTTCTCCTGGGAAAGAGAGCCAGTGTAAAGGTATATAAACAGATGTTTTAAAATGACGTATCTAGTGGGTCCCACAATTATAAAGTTCCCCAATCTGTCATTCGCAAGCTGGTTACCCATGGTTACAATCTAAATTTGAATTGTTCCCATAGTTTCAGGATTTGAACATATTTTCTTCCCCCAGCTGATTTGGGGAAATTTTGGAGTCATTAAGAATTAGGATTCACCTGCGGAAATCAGGATCTACTAGGAGCAGGGCTTTGAAGTTTGGAGCCTGGCCCTTGGTTACTGTCACCCTCTCTGTTTCCTAGTCGGATATGATGTGAACACCTTACACCAGATTCCGTGACTCTCTTGACTTGCCCCATTCATACCGTCCACACTGCAATGAACTGAAACCTCCTTGAAACTGTGAGTCAAAGGAATCTTTCCACTCTTAACTTGTTCTGCATGGTCAGAGTGATACCAAAGAGAGTTAATCCAGCCAATGATGCAACTCTATTGGACGCCTAAAGCTTGCAGACCACAACAGCCAATGCCACAAGTGCAGGCTGGGTCCAAATATTTGATAAGTGCAAATGTCAATACCTGAAGGGAGAGGAAGATGGATCCTGCAGCTCAGTCAGAGGAAAAAAAAAATTTGTCTCCTTCACCTTTTCATTCTGTTCAGGAGATTGATACTGCCTGCACACACTGCTGAGAATGGCAGGCTTTGTGCAGCCTTCTAATTTAAATGCTAATCTCTTTCACCAGCAACATTGGCAGATACACTTAGAAAAGGGTTTTACCAGCTATCTGGTCATGCCTGGGTCCAATCCATCAATTCAACGCACTAGTTAACCCTTACAAGTCCATGTGTGATCTTGCCACCATATTGGTTTCTTGAATTATACTTCTTCTCTACACAAAGACACAATACAAAGATAATCTTCCTTTTGTGGCATAATTCTCTTATATACAACCCAAATCATATTAATCTCTTCCACAGAAGGGAACTTCTTAAATTCAAGTTGATCCTTATAATACAAAATGCATACTTAGTGAACACATCTTCATTTCTGAAGATCTGAGTCCTTAGTATTCCTACCTAGATCAGATTTTGTAATTTTTCATTGACCTGAATTCTTGGTCTAGAAATCCTATGAAATATCCTAAGGGGGCTCCTATATTGCCAATACTCTGCTTATCTCTGTTGTAGAGGTTATCTAGTTTGCCCCTTGGCAATTTAGACCAGTCACTCCAAACGACACTGTAACTCTCTTTTTGGCCTGTTGAGTCGATGTACATGGAAAAGAAAGTAGCAGGATTAGCTTAACCAGCCAGACCAATGGAATGACTATTGTGTTTCCTGGTGTAAGAATTTCTTCTTCTAGACTATTTCTTCTAGACTAGAGGAATATAAAGCTGTGGGAACAAGAAGCAATGTATTTGCTATTGTATCATTATGGATAATATTTCCACACCTCCCAGTTTTACTTCTCTTTTTATAGTATAGCAGCCAGCATATATGTGTCTTTTGTGTATGACTTCATAGATGTATTCTAAACCTAGAATGTAACCAAATCACTAAATGAATTGCTCAGAAACAATGCAGATACCATATGCTCTATGACTACCTTGAAGTGAGACCCCAGAATCTGCAATCTTATTGAGCATCCCAGGTGAATTTCGAGTTAGGTCATACTTAGAGATTGTCTGCTATTGGCATAAGTACTTCCCAATTCTGCCACCATAAGCTTCCAGAACCATCACGGCTAGTAATTTATATAACCAAATTTTGATAATGTGAAAATTGATAGTTTTATTAATTGTAATCACAATCTTTTGCATATGTTCACAAATTTATATGCAAAGGATTTGTCTTGTTCCCTGGCCCTAAGACCAGATGACAAGGCCTTAGAAAATTGAGTTAATTAACTTCCTTCAGTCCTTTTGGACTCTGCCCCAGTTGTACAAACACAGTTTTTGTATGCAAGAACAAATACCAGTTAGTTATACTGAAATTTTGTGTAGAGTTTAATCCGCTCAGAATTTGTGCCAAGCCCTTAGCAACTTAATTAACCTGTTTAAGTTTTCTGAGAAACATTCTGCACATTTGTGCAGAAGCAGAAATTGTAGAGGCAGAATCATCTCTATCATTGGTTTAATCATTGATACTGCTAATAAGTGTTATTGAATAAAAACCACATGACTTCCTCCATATACCCAAGCCTGGTCATTTGGATTCCTAACATCTACCACACCCTGTGTAGTTGTAATAGTGCATGACTTCATGATGGGGGTGGTCACTGTATATTCGTAGAATATGTTACTTGCACTATACCTCTGGTAAGCAAATAGTAAACAAGTTATTGAAATATATAACATAGTGCCATGTGTAGAGACAGCCAAATGCTTCATCAAACAGACAAAGGAGCATTCTTCCACTACATACATTGTAGTCCCCCGGTATCATTTTACATTCTGCCATCTTCATTACCTTTGTTCAATGGGCATCATCAGAGTTGAATAACCCGCCTTCTTTTGTATCATCAGGTTAGTAGTACTGTAACACCCCACCACAAGGCCTGGCTCACCATCTTACCTCCTTTTACCATGTAGTATTATATCATGTCACATCATCAAAATAAAGGTGAGTACAGAGCAGTAAGTTGCAGACAGAAGTTTCTGTCCTGCCCAGTTCCATAGCCATTCAGTCCCAAAGAAATACCCCAAGATGTATATTAATTATAAACTAGTCTACTGTTTAGGTTTATTACTAACTAGCTCTTATGACTTAAATTCACCCTTAGTCCTTGTCTATGTTTAGCCACATGGCTTGGTACCTTTTATCAGCGAGGCATTCTCATCTTGTTTCCTCTGCATGTGACTTATGACTGCATCTCTTTTTTTCTCTTCTCAGAATTGTCTTAGTCTGATCATCCTGCCTATACTTCCTGCCTGGCTATTGGCCAGTCAGTGTTTTATTAAACCAATATGAGTGACAAATCTTTACAGTGTACAAAAGCATTATCCCACAAAAGTGTGTGGCCAGTACATTTGTGGGCATCAGGGATACATCGAAAGGAGAGTAATGGTAGAAACATAAAATTCTGAATTATCTTCATGAACGACCAATTTTTATTTTTTTATACTACTGTTTATATATTGTTTAGCCATATATTAAGAAGTACACTCTAACTAGAGTTTTTTCTTTCTGTCCTCCAGTGTCCTTGTGGCTTTGTTTCACTGGAGGACATTCCTCCTAGGCTTTATCTTCTTCCTGCAGTTCCTTCAGGGTTGCATTTGGGTAAGGGTTTGTGATTGAGAAAAGAACTACAGACCATCTGGACATCAGTAAATAAGATCTTTCTAAAGAGAAAATAAGTATATTCTTTAGCTTCCAGGAAAGCATATTGTTATAACTTCCCTGGTTTAGTATTTATATTAACCTCTTATCCAACTAATTTATAAGTTAAATTCTATCATAAGAATAGATGTACAGGACAGAACATAGTATATAGAGGATGTAGAACAGCCCCAACTCCTCAGTTGAGTGACGCAGACCTTTTCCCCACAGACAGGGAATGAGAAGAATATTTGTTGCTACTCAATTCACTAAAACTGAACTCTTCTTTGTCAACAGCTTACATTGAGCAAAAGGCTTCAATGTACATGTATTCAATTTTGTGTTCAGTCAAAAACAATTTCTGATTATGAAACAAGAACTGGGGGTCTTATTACTAGAGCATTTCCCTTGGTGATATGTAAGACAGAATTGTAAGAATATTTTCTATTCTATACCTTTTGGTTTATATCTAAGTGTAATTCAATTTTCAATGCTTTGCCTGAAGAAAATTTTGTAATCTATATCCCTTAACGCTAAACTCAGTTAACAGAGTTTAGTTAGAGCAGTGACTCTTAACATGTGATCTGAGATGACGTCATTTAGGAAGGTGTTGGACATGGTACTGTTTTAGTTATGGTTTTACTGCTCTGATGAGACACCATGATTATAGCAACCCTTATAAAGGAAACATTCAATTGTGTCTGACTTCAGAGGTTTAGTGAATTTTCATCATGGCTGGAAGTATGATGACATGCAGGCAGAACTGGTGCTGGAGAAGGAGCTGAGAGTTCTACATTCTCATCCTCAAGTAGCAGCAGAGAGAGTGACACTAGGCATGAATTGAGCTTCTGAAACCTCAAACGAACCCACCATGACACAGTTCATCCAATGAGACCACACAATCTCCAACAAAATCACATGTCCAATAACACCATTCACTATGAACTTCTGGGGGCCAGTTTCATTCAAACCACCACAGTCAGGAATTCCACCCTGCATCCTAGACATTTCGGGGCTGAAGCTCAGTAGTATGCTTTAATGAACCCTCCAGGTGGTTTTAATGCACCCAAAGTTTGAGAACTACTGCCCTGGACTATAACTATTAGGTCTATAGCTATTCTAGGCACTATATTAAATATTTGAGGTCAATTCTGTTTTAAATAGACATACTCATTGATGCCAAGTAGTAATTTCTAGTTGGCCTGATCATTTACTGTCAAATCAATCTGGTCATTAGCCCAACAAAATGGAATTGATCTTACTTAATTCCTGAGACCACCAATCTGCCAAGGGCCAATATGAGCCTTCATTAATAAATCATATAAATCATGAAGGTGACAACTAAACTGGGAATCAAATTCTTCATTCCTAAATAATGCTGAGGATGAGTTTTAAAAGGCAATTCCTGCTGGATAATGCATCCATTGAAAAACGTTTGGCTCACCAAGATTGACATGTCTTAATAGAACACATCTTGCTTAAGAGCCCCAGAGTTTTCAGAGATTTGCCTACTCATTCATTCAAAATCAAACCTCTTCTCATTCGTTATTCACAGAGGTAGAGTACCACAAGAGCATAGCAGATTTCTTAACAAATATTCTAGAAACTGTATATCCAGATGACTTCCCTTGCCTTCAACACTAAGGATTTGGTAAGTTTATTAAAATACACTTGAATTAATTTTTTAAAACAAATCTTTATTAAACTTCTGCAGTAAAGCTTACACTGTGCTAGTTTCTGAGCTACAGCAGCAACCAAGGCAGATTTAGTGCCAGCCCTAGGAGCACAATGTTATTTTTAGTAACACCTTTGTCATTCCACATTTCAGACAGGCTGAGACTGCTGACATATTTTGGTGATTAATGGTGAAATTATATTTCTGCCATTGTAGTCATCCCACTTTAAGTTTAAAAAAAGCCTAGAATCCAGTCCTTTTTTTTTATCCACTTGTCACACGCTGGAAGATTCAAACAGGTTTTCATTCTCTTACATATCAACATGGTGGACATAAACCGTATGACCCATGCAAACTTGGCCAGCATGTTGACCATCATCATACAACTTCCTAAACTGGAACATCATCATAAGGGATTAAATACAGATAATACCATCATCATCAAAGGGCTTTATCTACTTAACTCACGAACTCTGATAAAAGACACACCCCAAGTCGCTTGCCAACCCTAAAATGGCTCCCTTAATTAAGATATCTTCTTCCCTGCTCCCATATCCACCCTTCCTCCATCTCAACCATCCCACTTTCCCAAGCTCTCCCCAATCCTTCCCTTCTCCCTTCTCTTTCCCCCCTATCTTCTACCCCCCACTCTACTCCCGCCCCAATGCTCCCAACTTTTGCCCAGCAATCTTGTCTGTTTCCAATTTCCATTTCCAATTTTCTTTGGGTTCACCTTTTTGTTTAGCTTCACTAGGATCACGAACTATAGGCTCAATGGTCTTTGTTTATGACTAGAATCCACTAATGAGTGAGTACATACCATATTCATCTTTTTGGGTCTGTGTTATCTCACTCAGTATAGTGTTTTCTATTAATATCCATCTGCATGCAAAATTCAAGATGTCATTGTTTTTTACCGCTGAGTAAAACTCTAATGTGTATATGTTCCACACCTTCTTTAACCACTCTTCTATAGAGGGGCACCTAGGTTGTTTCCAGGTTCTGGCTATTACAAATAGTGCTGCTATAAACATAGTTGAACAAATGCTTTCGTAGTATGATTGGGCATCTCTTGAGTATATTCCCAAGAGTGGAATTGCTGGGTCCTGAGGTAGGTTGACTCCCAGTTTCCTGAGATACCGCCAGACTGATTTTCAAAATGGCTGCACAAGTTTGCATTCCCACCAACAATGCATAAGTGTTCCCCTCATTCCACATCCTCTCCAGCATAGGCTATCAGTGGTGTTTTTTTATTTTAGCCATTCTGACAGGAGTAAGATAGTATCTGGCTCTAGAGGGGTTCCCAGGTATCCAAGGGGATGTCCCAAGCTAGGTCCTTGGGCATAGAGGAGAGGGTGCCTGAACTGGCCTTGTCTCATAACCACACTGATGAATATCTTAAATATCACCACAGAATCTTTATCCGGCGATGGATAGAGATAGAGACAGAGACCCACACTGGAGCACTGGACTGAGCTCCCAAGTTCCAGTTCAAGAGCAGAAAGAGGGAGAAGATGAGCAAGGAAGTCAGGACCGCGAGGGGTTCGTCCACCCACTGAGACGGTGTGACTGATCTAAGGGGAGCCTTATCAAGGCCAGCCGGACTGAGACTGAACTAGCATGTGATTAAACAGGCCTCTCTGAATGTGACTAATAACGGGGGCTGACTGAGAAGCCAATGATAATGGCACTGGGATTTGATTCTACTGCATGTACTGGCTTTTGGGGATCCTAGTCTGTTTGGACGCACACCTTCCTAGGCCTGGATGGAGGGAGGAGAACCTTGGACTTCCCACAGGGCAGGGTACCCTGCCCTCTCTTAGGACTGGAGGGTGAAGGGAAAGGGTGAGTAAGGGAGTGAGAGGGAAATGGGAGGAGGTGGAAATTTTGAATGGTATTATTTATGAAGCAATAAAATAAAATAAAATGTTTGAAAAAAAGGACACACCCCAGCAATGAGTGTTGCTGTGATTCCTTTTCTAAACTGGAGGCATGGAAGCATGATGTGGTGATTTCCTGACTTCCTCTGACTACAGAGACAAGAGGGGCTCCATAGTTAATGCCCTCACCTGCTTAAGCACTTCCCAGCACTTCTTTAAGTAAACAGCAATTAGCAAAATACAAACTCAAATAAAATCTGCACAACTCAAAGAGTTCATGTTTTCACACCTGCCATGAAGCTCGTCAGACTATCCTCACTTAGAGAACGGGGACAGTAATTAACTGTCTGTTGACTCAGAAGAGGTAGTTCTAGCTATGGATTTAATTCATTCGCCTCAGTATTGTCTCCCACTGCCTTGAATTGTTGTTTCTCTGATGATTGGGTAGCTATCACACCTTTGCACACACTGTATCCGTTTTAAATTTTTTTCCCTTGCTGTTTTTCTGACTTACAACATTTTTTCTGTTTGCTTCCTAACATGGTATTACCTGCCTTATATGCCACCTGTCTTAGACTGAGTCTCTTTCTCTAATTCTATCGCCTGTTCTACTTGAATTCAATGTTGCCAAAATCTTCTTTTTACCGCAGGGTGATGTATTCTTTGACTTACCCACTGAGTATTGAATTAATAAGATTGGCATCCTAAGAAATAAGCCTTTTCTGTCTATTCTGTCTAATTTCTAGGAATGAGAGAAGTGTGTTTCCTCACCACAAATTATCCCACATCTCGAATTAGAGACAAATATGGAAAACACAATTTTCTAAATCTTTATCAATATTCTAAATACACCCTGATTCAGTATAATAAAAGATCCCATTTTCTATAAAGCTGGGTGATATTACTTTGCAGACTTACTTTCAGAAATCTTGTCTTGCATCTTCCTTTCACATTCTCTCTGTTTATATGTCACTGATTCTTGGGAACTGCCTTTGTGAAAAGTCCGAGGTCTCCTGTAATTTCAGACTCTACTGAGACCTTCACTTGATTTTTCTACACAGATGTCATTCGACTTTTTCATTCATCGCAGGTCACAGGTACCAAATAAATATGCATAATTTAAAATAAAATAATTTTTAAAAGAACATTGATATTAAAATATAATCCTTTAATTTTATTCTCAATATTTTGTGCACAAATAAACCCAACCCAGAGCTCATGAGTGGTCTCTCTTTCTTTCTCACACATAAGGGTTATCACAATAATATAAGTGCACAATACTATGTGACCATGCAACATATTTGAAAGTGCTGAATTAGTCCTTATTCAAAAGACAATGACAGTATAATTTTGCATCAGAACTTGAGATGTAGAAAATAAACCACTTCCTTGCTATTTTTGCTTAACTCCATCTTCCTCCAAGAAGTTGTTCAAGTTTTGTAATTGAGTACACTGTTCTACTTGATTGTAATTTAATGCCAAAGTGTACACACTTGGCTTCCCTTTAATTGTTTCTTTGTTAGATGATAATACTAGTACCCTCTACGAGAATTATGTGGATGAAGGGAGACTTGTTCAGCATCAGTGACCATAGAACAGATGGTGGGCCACAGACATCCCGAGCCTAGCATCTGAATTTTGCACAGGAAGTTGAGAAGCAAAGAGGTTCACTGAGTTGTCCAAAGAGGCTAGAAAAGGACAGAGGCAAGACCATGACCTAAGTTTTCAGACATTTAAGAAGGCTTTTGTTTTAACTACATGGGAGTGCTTTATCAAACGTACTTAGAGATAATTTGACAAAGTAATTTCACATAAATTCACAGCAGCATTATAGCTCAGCATCTTATGTAAACTGGATATTCCAGTGAAGTCATAGAAAATGATCTCATTCTCACATGGCTGTCCAAAGCCCGGAAAGCAGAAGGTACTCTTCGTGAGGGTAGATGTCATTACACAATGACAGAGTCTTCGGCCTCTGTCTCTCCTGAAATTCATGAATGTCACTCCTACCAAATGAAAGACAGGTCCATTATTAAATCAATAAATTCTCTTAAACATATCAAAGAGTTTAGATTATATAGCAACCAGTAGCCTTGACTACGACAGAATCAGATGCCAACAACTCATGATATAATATGCACCTGAGGCCATTTTAATACCAGACACACAAAATAAAAACTGACAAAAATTATTTTTTTAACGAATGGCTAGATGTTGAGTGTAAAATAGCATGAAGGTACAGACATGCTAGATTTGGAGTATAAAATGAATGAATAAAATGAGTCATTGGTCACTGGATTTTCATTGAAAGGTTCAAGAAAAACATTGGAAGCAATGCAAAGAACAGAAATGTCTCTTTGGAATCAGTGAGCACTTTTGGGAAAGCTGTGATAACTACTGTAAAAAAGGACATAGGAGTAGGCTGTGTTCCCCAATGCACAGTATGAAATAAGAATGGGAGAAAGGTGATTATGGTGGTTTGAAAGAAAAGAGCTCCCAAGGGAAGTGGCACTAATGGTAGGTGTGGCCTTGCTGGAATGAGTGTGTCTTTCTTGTTTGAGGCTGTGTGTCACTGGAGAAGTGGGCTTTGAGGTCTCATATATGCTCAAGCCATGCCAAATGAGGCAGTCCATTTTCTGATGCCTGTAATTCAAAATGGAGGATGCCCAGCTACTTCTCCAGCACCATGGTAATAATGGACTAAACCTCTTTAAGTGGAAGCCATCCCAATTAAATGTTTTCCTTTATAAGAGCTGCCTTGATCATGGTGTTTCTTCACAGTAATAGAAACCCTAAGACACCAATTATCCTTCCAAAGTTTATATTAAAATTATTCTACCATGTAGCAAGACATAGCCTTACCAAAAAAAGGTCACCTTCTGATATTGAGCTTGGACCAGGAAAATCAAGAAGCATTTTATTCCCAGTGGCAAAACAAGGGAGCAACCAAAGCAATCTACTATCAGAGGAAGGTCAATAGCTGAGAGCAAATTCTGAGTTTAAAGGGGACATGGAAAGCTAAATTTACGTGTGACTAAGTACAATTGAGGATTAATCATGTCAACTACAAAGTTAGCATTCAGTTCAACTCCTGACTGACTGGTTAACATTATGCCACAGAGGCCTAACAGATACACCCAGTGCATAGATTTTTTGATTACCTCAGTCTCCACCCGTAGTACGCAAATTATCTACCATTCGATCAAAAGTAACAACACACACACACACACACACACACACACACACTCCACAATCAGGAATAAAAGGAACTCAGGAAAGCCAAACTCAGGGAGGAAAAATACTCTTAAACTATTAAATATGAAATTTAAAAGTCCAGAGGCTAGATATTTGCCTCAGCAGTTAAGATAAATTACTGCTCTTCCAGAGAACTTGAGTCCAATTCCCAGCATCCATATGGTGGCAAATAACCATTTTGAATTCTAGTTCCAGGAGACACCATACCCTCTTCTGACCTCCACAGGCACTATGTAGGGCATATATACACATGAAAATAAGTTATAAATATATAATAAATAAAGTCTTAAAACATTAAAAAAATAATTAGTAACATAATAACCTATTATTAATAGGTGATTATAATAAGTGGTAGAAACATGGATGATACAGAGATGTAGCTCATCTCATTTTGTGCCCTGTTACTGATGGGCTACGTGTGTAACATGAGGGCTGGCTTGTTGGGGTATCTGTTCCCGCCTGGTATCCCACAGCCGGCAAGTCCCAGAGAAAATCAACCACACAGAGATCTCTATAAGTTATAAAGCTGATTGGCCCATTAGATCAGGCTACTTATTAGTTCTTATAACTTATGTTACCCCATTATCCTTATCTACGTTAGCCACACGGCTCAGTACCTTTCTCAGTTGGGCAGCTTACATCTTTCCTTTCTGGTGGTCTGGGCAGAACTGCGGAGGGAGCTTCTGCTTTCCAGAATACTCCCAGTCTCTTTGCTCCACCTCTACTTCCTGTCTGGCTTTCCCGCCTATACTGCCTGCCTGGCCAATCAGCATTTTATTAAAATATGATTGACAGAATACAGACAATTCTCCCACACCATACGTGAGGTTTACCTTGCTTTGTGTCTTAATAAACTGAAGGCCTGTGGCAACTCTGTGATGATAAAAATCCATCAACACTGTTTCTCCAGAAGCTCCACAGATCACCGGCATCCTTAGCAACTAGGTATGTTTTAAGTAAGGAATGTAGAGTGTTATTTAAAACAATGCTATTATGTAATTCATACATAACATAGGACAAGCATAACATTTATGTGCCCAGAGAAACCAAATATTTATGTGATTCACTTTGCTGTGTTATTCTCTTTACTTCAGTGGATTGGAACTCAACACACAGAATGTCCAAGGAAAATCAGTAGAAAAGTTAAAAGGAAATTTTATCAGAAACAGAAGATTCAACAAAATTAACATGGTAGGCTTTGAGAAAGACAGAAACCATGATTTAGAATGCTTTCCATAGGCTCATGAGTAAACTCATATAACTAAGGAGAATAAAAATTCCACGTATTTGAGAATACAAATTCAGTAAAAAGTATAAAACTGAAAAAGAAACAAAACGGAGAAAGCTTCTAAAAGCTGAGACAAAGTACCAAATATCCACATGACAAAAAGAACATGGGAGGAAGAATTACAAAAAAGAGACATGGCTAAATATTACTTCAATAGAATCCTAGGAAACTGCCAAACAGATAAATAAATATTAAAAAGAGACAAACCTAAAACCTTCATTACTGAAACCACTGTAAAGCAAAGAATATGCTTAATACAGCCATAATAATAAAAACCTAGAAGGAAAACATGCACAACTGCCAAGTTAAGACAGAACTGCTTACAATTTTTCCATTTGACAATGGTGGAAAAGCAGCACATGATCGGCAGGGATTAACTTCAGCTTTGAGTTTTTGTCTCTTGTTAGCCTGTGAACCCGGTCTCATAGTGCAGTGCCCGTCAATGTCAGCAAGACAGGTGTCCTTCATCTGCATGATGGCAAGGGTAAATCAGCGATAACCGAAGGGCACCATGTCACCAGCACTTCTTAGACACAGCTATTAGTTAGTTATATGAAATAATTGATACTTAATTTCAAAATGGGTTTGTGTGAGATGAATTTGCACGGCTCTATGCTAATGTGTGTCTAGTGCTTGTGTGGTAGGTGAGTCTGGCCTTTGATGTGCAAGAGGTTAGATATATTAAATGTACTTTGGATTTATAGGATTTTCAACTAACAATGTGTTTATCAGAACATCTCATCGCTATGTAATAGAGTTTCTACAAAGAATACAGCAGGCTTTGGTCAATAACTATGCAAATTAAAAGTCAATAACATGATTATTTAACTAGAAAGAATTTTAAATTTACTGAATATGTCCTTCATAACTAAATGATCTTTTCAGATATGAATTTTAAAACATCATGTTTATTTTTTGGTTCCTAATTTTCTAAGAAATAGCCACACTGACATCCAAAGGGGTTGTACCAGCTTGCATTTCCACCAGCAATGCAGGAGTGTTCCCTTTCCCCACAACCTCTTCAGCATAAGTTGTCATCAGTGTATTTGATCTTGGCCATTCTTACAGGTGTACGATGGAATCTCAGAGCTGTTTTGATTTGCATTTCTCTGATTACTAAGGATGTTGAGCATTTCTTTAAGTGTCTTTCAGCCATTTTAGATTCCTCTGTTGAGAGCTGTCTGTTTAGGTCTGTACTCCATTTTTTTAAATAGGATTATGTGGGTTTTTTGGTGACAAATTGCTTGAGTTCTTTGCATATTTTGGAAAGGGTCTTATACCACTGAAGTAAAATAAATTTTAAAAACCACAAATTATTAGATAGTGATTTATTGATTTATTTCAAGTACTGCTTGCACTGACTATTTGCCAAGCATGACTTCACTCGCTACCTGAAAAACAATGACCTACAGAAATAGCTGAAAGAGTGGATCTTTGCCCTTAACAACCTGCTGACTGCCACATATGGCTCTGTAAATCCTTGATTGCTTGGCCATGTCACCCTGTGATTTTAGAGTGTAAAATGAGAATACAAAGTGGACCTGGGATTGGAGCCTTTCAGCAGTTGTCCTGGCTTCGGTCCCCTGGTGACAACTCTTCTCTTCAGCTCTTATTGGTGTCAAGGTGCCTAATCCCCAAAAATTCTCACAGCACCACAACCATAGCCTCCTAGAATTCTCTATGTAGCTACACCTTAGCTCCGGACTCAGAATTGTTCCTTCCTTCTCTGCCAGAGTGCTGGGATAACAGGCAGGAACTCCCACTCATCTCTACATAAATGAAATTATAGAGGATTTATAAGACAAGAATCTACAGAGAAACAGAAATCATATTTTTTAAACAATTTAAATAAATACTTCAGAATTTAAATAGAAGAATGCTGACTTTTCTTATTTGATTGAGGTAAAAGAAACAATGTAGTTCAGGGACACACAATTTACAAAACTAAAATGGATCACAAAGGTAATGAAAATGAAGAAAAAGTGGCCACTGGAAATGTAGAGCTGGTTCAGCTGCTAAAGTGTGTATACTGCAATATGAGGACCCAAGTACAATCCTCAAGTGCCACATAAGGATGCTGCCCACATTCCCAGGTCTGGAGAAGTGGACACAGGAGGATGTTGTGGAATTCCTGACCAGCCAGGCTAGACTACTTGGCTAGTTCCAGGCCAGAAAAAGACAGAAAAACAAAGGAACAGCATCTGAGGTTGTCCTCTGTCTCTGTTCTCCACACCCACATTAGCACTCTCTCTCTCTCTACACACACACACACACACACACACACACACACACACACACGGAGAAAGAGAGAGAGAGGGAGAAGAGAGAGACAGAGAAGAGAGAGACAGAGAGAGAAGAGAGAGAGGCAATCAGGCAATAAAAGCAAAATAAAGTTTTAAAATAATAAATTGCTACTTGAAGATAGATTATAAAATAAGATACATTCTAAGAACTCCAGGAAAACCACTACAACCTTTTGAAATGATATACCAAATAATGAATTAGCATTGAACATAAAAGAGTCACAAAATAATCTAAAAACACTTAAAACTCAATTGGAAAGAGTGGGAAACAATAAGAAAGATGATTCTTTTTCATTCTGAGTTATTTTAAAGATAACATAGGCGATAGAAAGTTTTTGGAAATGAATGTGCAGCATCCAACAAATACAATGTCTAAAAGTTTACAAAGAGATAACATAGAAACAAAGCATGAAAATGCATATACATATATAACGCTCTGTCAATTTAGCTGAAACACAACTCTAAATTCAAGTCTCCTGCAGTGTTAGTATCACATATATGTGACACACATTCAGAAACAAGGAAGGCGCCATAGTGACCTGCTGATGGGTGAACTAAACTAAACAACAGCAAATCCAACAGCCCTCTATAGCTCAGCCTCGAGCGTACGTTTGAATAAATGGGATTCTTAGGCCACGACAGGCTGGTTGTCTGCTTTGATAAATGGGTTATATTGAATGCATTTGTTTATATATCATCTGTGATGCTTCTAGAAAGCACTGGCAAAGTCAAGTGGTGACAACAGGTACCCTATGGCTTGCAAATAAAGATGCACTTGTCATCTGACCCATTAAAAACACCGCTACAGCTAGCGTAAGGTCCATAAGACACAAGTACGATGGAAAATTTAATGAAAGTCTCAGAGTCCTGGAGGGTAAACTTGATGTTTGTGCCTGGTATTTGGAACACCAATTCGAAAGCAAACTGTGGATATAAAGAAGAAGAATGGGCTGTGTAATTCACATTTAATGCTATATAGGACCCTACAAAGATAAATCATCATATGGTACAAATAAGTATTGTATTTAAGTTTTAATGTTATTTATTATGAGTCATGGCATTACTTTATTTAATATTACCTAGATATATCATAAGCATTTATAATAATATCACAATTAAACTTTAATACAATTAGCATACACTAGTAATAAAATTACTACCTAGACTCACTAAATAATATAAATGATTACCTTCATGCTTCACTCGTATCTAAATTATTTTAGAACAACTTTAAAACTGCTTGATATTATTATGTGCTCCTTTCCAGCATGGGTAGTGGTGGAATATACTAAGTTTATCCTCAAGAACCCCTGAATCTACATATTAGACCATGAAGACAACTTAAAAAATGGACACTTGGCACTACAAGGAAATGATGCCTCATTAAGAAAAAATTTACTGCATCTATGCCATCTGAGAGGAAGCATTTGACAAATTAATTATATCTCCCCTTAACCATCCCTCTGCTCAAATCCCTGTGGCAAGTGCAAGGAGAATATATCTCTGGCAACAGTCACATTGCAAATAAAACCCTAACATCATCTTCTGTAGCCTCGTTTTGCTTTGAATGTATAGTGCAAGAAATGTGGAGCTTTTCCCTTATGATCTAATTATTTCTAGGCTGTTTAGTGGTTTTTGTTTGCTTGTTTGTTTGTTTGCTGTTGCTAATTTTATTGGTTTTGGTTGGGGGCTTTGGAGACACGGTCTCATTTAATCCCAGGCTTGCGTCAATTTTTCTGTCACCAAGTGTAAGGTATACAAGAGAGCAACACTACCGGAACTGTGCTGAGGCCAAAGAATGAAGCTTTATTGACTGGCAGAATATCTCCAAGAGAAGGGAGAGCAACAGAGCCAAAAGGGAGTTTGGGCTTTCATAGGAGAGTTTAAGTCAGGTGGGAGAGTGGAGGAAACTGCTTCAAACAAAAGAACTGTTGTGAAACAGAAAGGGGACCTCTGGTCCTGAAGATAAAAGGACATTGGGGTTAAGATAACAGGATGCTGTTGTCAGGCTGCTCTCCCCTAGAGATAAAGGTCAAATTCCTGAGATATGCAGAACCTGCTGTTTCTATTTCCCCTAAGGGGCTGGTTTTCTCTTGGTCAGGGACTTGGGCCAGTCTAACTTCCCAGACTTTTATTGATTATAGGGGTGCGGATGGTCTCCTCTAGCTACTTTCCACTGATTGGAAGTACCAAGTCTGGGGGCAGAAAGGTTGGATATGGTTGGTCCAAATCATAGAGAGGCCTCTGCTTCAGGAAATCCTAAGGGATGATATGGGGAGAAAGACGGACCGCTTAAGAAAAGTGTATGTATATGTGTGTGTGCTGTGAATGTGTTGACTTTGTAGATATACACACATATGTATTTGGAGGTACACTCATCTATTGCAGTGCACCTGAAGGCCAGACGTTGACATCAGGATGTCTTCTTTCCCCTATTCTATTTTTATTTTTCTCTCTTTTTTTTTCTAGGCAGAGGTTCTCATTGAACCGGGGGGTCACTATGTCAGCAACATTAGTTTGCCAACAAGTCCCAGGGATCTTCCTGTCTCTGCTGAGCCCAGCCCTGAAGTCACAGCGATGCTCTGGCTTTAACATGGGTTTAGAGACTTGAACTCAGGTTTATATGCTCGTTTATCAAGCCATTTACCTAGTGATCCATCTCCCCAGGTCTGGCAGGGTTTGTTTTTCTCCTTAAATATTCTTTGTTTTTTAGTTTTTATTTTGAGATTATAATTGCACAGTTTCTCTCTTCTCTATCCCCCTCCATAATCTCCCATATGCTCCTCCCATACTCTTTCAAATTCATGACTTCTTTTTTCATTAATACCTAAACATTACCTGATCAGTCCTTTTAATGTTATTGTATGCATGTTTTCAGGGCTCACTGTTTGGTACTGAACAGCCATTCACTGTGCTCTTCCCTGAGGAAGATTATTTCTTCCACTCTCAGCACCCCTTAGTTAACTGCAATTCTTTATGTAGAGCTGATACTTTGGATGGATCCATGTCCTCCTATTTTCCCAGCATACTTTGGTAAATTTATAGATCATGCCTCTTTCCTTTTCAGAGTGAATTATCAGTCTGTGTCTTGCAGGTGGCAGTGGATGTTTAGCAGGTGTTGTTGTCCACCTGCTAAACTAGATGCAGAGTCATTCTGCCTCTCCATTTGTCCTCAAAACAGAACCAAAGGCGGCTTGTAAAATGGAATCACGTCAGCAAAGCACTGCCAGACAAACACTGTGTATCACAGCACTGACATGGCTTAGAGCAGGGCAAAGGCACTCATAAATACCAGGCCTGTGGCTTACCCTGAGAGCTAACTCCAAAGCTTGTTTAATAATACATTATGTTTTTAGTTTCGCAAAACAGTGTATAAAGGATTCGTTTGTCAATACTATAAAACAAATTTGTGGATGCTGTGGAGTTCGGGCAGTGAAAGTCGGTGTAAAATTTTTTCCTGACTCAAATATTAGAAGTGCCCGGAAGAAAGAGAACAAGATTTCCAGAACATGACCAATAATACGAGCCATCTAAGAACAGTTAGCGTGTCTTAACTCTGATTTCTATGTGCTGAACAAATAATAGATATTGCATGTGGATGGTAGAAATTAGTTAAATAGCAAAGAGAATGAAGGAAAGGGGAAAACAAGAAATCAGCGGCAACAAGGGAAACTGGGTTTTGACTTCTTGGAAGAGCAAGCAGAAAATACAGGTGTCAGGGTAAACCTCCTTGCAAGCCCTAGGGGACAAATTAGCCACTTAATGAATCTCATTCTGCTCTCATTTTGTGGTTTCAGTGACTCAGAATCTGCAAAAGACCCATCCTCATTGGCTTGATTTGAGTGAAGGCAACTGTCAGGAAGGTGTCTGAGCACTAAATATGATGTCCCTGTGGAAAGAGAGTGGAGCAGGGACTGACCTGGGGAGTGCTGGTGACGAGAGACGCTTGCCAGTTGGGGTGACATGAGAGATCAGTTGACTAATTATGGCCTAATCAATCACAAGCTCCTTGCAGTCCTCTGAATTCCCTACATGGAAGGCAGTTCCTGTGCTCCCACTGCTAGCCACACTCCAGGGCTTCTAGAAGGCAGTCAGTAGACCTAGAATTCTAGACAATAGACCCCGCTGCCCTTCCCCAGCAAGTCTGTGGGTTTAGCACAGGAGTAAAGCCTGCATTATCTAGATAACTAGACTCAAACTCCTTTTAGGAATCCCCATGAACTCTCTCTAGCTTCTCAATTTTGTTGGTATGTTTTCTTTGGGTTGGTATTTTAGCTAAACATGCAGCATAGTTCTTAAGTACCCATGATTAGTCAGACTCTGCAGAGAAAAAGTACATGGTGTTGCTGCCTCTTGTCTGTACCTGCAATTGTGATGCCCTGTAGTTTTCATGTGATAGAGGTTGACGAATTATGATTAAATGCATAAATGAATAGCACTGTACTAGTCATAAAGCACCTTGTAGTACTTTACACTAGCACTTCAGTTATTGATGATATCATTATTTTAATAAGAAAGACACGATGAATAGAAACTCACACTAATCGATATTATGCTGAAACACATAGACTGATTTCCCCCTAAACAAACTCAGTGGCTTTGTTCCCTTTAAAAGCAGTCTTCTGTGTCTCACAGTCTATTACATGAGCTTTTATGTGTGTCCTGTCATTTGCTAATCCACATTCCTTAAGCCCACCTGTAAGTCCAGCAGTATCTGAGAAGAGACTGTGTCGTCCAGAGTCAAACCAAGTTCAAGACTACAACTATCGATGATTGGAAACAATGCAGAAAGAACCCAAACGTGTTGCTGAACAAACAACAGAGTCAAAGCAGGGACATCACTGAGACAAAGGGAAAAGAGAAGCAGAGTTGGCACCGGGGAGTATCAAATGCCAACAGGGCTATTGATAAAGAACGAGTCACGTACAGCAGCTGTGGAATCGGGCCATGGCCAGGAAGTTTGAGTTGAGTTATCCCTGTACAGAACACATCTAGAAACTGTGAGCTTGATCAGGAAGTGAAGCTTAGATCAACATTGATGCTCCTCCCATTCACTGGTGGTAGAGGCATGCCTGCCTTCTTCCTGGTTCCATGCTCTGCCAGAAGTTCAGAATTTCTCTTTATTCTCATTGCTTACCTTACCGAACAAATGGTCAGTTCTGGTACTGT
Organism: Myodes glareolus; assembly: GCF_982192425.1. Lineage (NCBI taxonomy): Eukaryota > Metazoa > Chordata > Mammalia > Rodentia > Cricetidae > Myodes > Myodes glareolus. The sequence continues at coordinate 15,488,422 of NC_142038.1, read as the reverse complement.
TCCACACTAGGGACATAGCCCTGGTCGTGGTGGTGGTAGTCTCTGTCTTATATTGTCCCACACTAGGGAATAGCCATGGGCATGGCAGAAGTGATCTCAGACTTCTCAGGTAATATGCTTGGAACCTGCGGAGAGTTTTATATTCTTTTCATAGACCTAGCCCCTTTGCAATTCCAAAGGACCTCCCATTTAAACATGAGTAACATTTCAACCCTGTTTTTCCATCTATAAAATTGCAACTCAGCTCCTCCAACTTTCAAAATCTTACTAAACCTTAGATATTGCCAAGATTTGCTGTAAACTGTTCCTTGTGGCTCATCTTGGCCTATTCATTTCAAATAATGCATTGTTTGTTTGTTTGTTTACTTATTTGTTTATTCTGGAGAATGGTGTAGTGACACTTGATTGGGATTTTGTACTTTTAAATGTGTTGGTCTTTATCATATGCCCTTCCCTTTAATAGGCAGTGGCCATGAGTTATCACTACTTTAAGCATTCAGTATCAAAAGGTTAAATTTTAATTCTCATTTAAGAAAAGCTGAAGATCCCATATCTATATGCCCAGCCGGCCATTCTGTATATCTGTTCCTCCCAGTCTTTTGTGACTCTATCTTTTCCAGGCACTTCAGAACATAGATGCTGGCAGCACTTAGTCCCTTTTCCCCCTTATTCTGGCCTGCCTCTACTTAAAGAAGCAAAATCAAAGGTCATCTTTAAATGGCCTATAAGCAAAGTGTCTTAAGCATATGAAATATTCTGTGGCTTGGCCCTTTTCTATTACTTCTGTAGTAAAATATGTCCTCCCTTGCTCTGCAAACATAGCTGTTGTCTTCTTTGCACATCTCCAATGACTAGTGTTTTTCTAAGAGAAAGAAAAGGGATTTCCTAAGATTCAGAGTCACAGAAATCACACACACACACACACACACACACACACACACACACACACACACACACAGGGAACAGCCCCACAGAAGGACAAGGCAGACATTGCCTAGAGGCATAAAGATTGCCAGCACCAAACAAAGCTGAGTAAAAATGAGGGAGACTCCCACAGGAAGGTCTGGAAGGATTCAGTGTGGGTAAGTTCAGACGGCTAGCATGGAGAAGGAGTGAACTCACTGATGTTTACAACTCTAAGTATCTGCTAGTGCGGGTGATCCCCACTACTTATAGGCAGTGCAACCCTTGGTATATCATACTGTCCCTAATTTTGAGACAGGAATTGCGATGGTATCTATCAGTAGAGCTTCTGTGAGCAATGAATGTAGTCACGCTATGAAAACATACTTTATAATAACAAGCAATATAAATGTCACTTATTGGAACTATTCTAAAGATTTCAGTTATATAAGGAAGTGATCAAGGAAGAAGAAAATGAAAAGAAGGAGGAGGGAAGCAAAGAAAGAGAAAGGAAGGGAAGAATTGAGTTTTCAGTACTAATATGAAATGTTCTTTCTGCCAATCATTGACTATTTTTATTATTTTAGAAACCTAGTACTTTGTTCATTCTAAATCATTCACCTTCATTTAAGACATTTAAGAAAGCCAATAAAATTAGCACTGACTGTCAGGTGTGAAGGACTTAAAAAGTAATAGTTAACCAGTTGACCATTTCTAGATGCTAAAACCACTCCTGGTCTCACAACTCGGAGAGCAAGAGATGTGAGGGTCATACGTGAGAAATCTAAGGTCCCAAGGCTTTGTAATCAGCACAAAGTTACAGTGCCAACCCAGCTCTGACTTCCAAACCTGCCTACTATATCACTACCCAATACTACTTCACTCACAGAGCCAATAAAGCTGGAAAACACGCAAGTTCCCCTGCCAGAGTCACCTCCACAGTCTCACGATGAAGGGCTCACGCCTTCCTCTACACTACCCCATCCAGTGTCAGGTGTGTCACTGCCCCTCAGCAATGAGCACACCAACGCTGTTATTAACCTGCTGGAATCTGAGCTGCCACCTCCTACTTGGGCAATTTTCCAACCATTTAGTGGCATAATTATCGGAAGCAAGGATGTAAACATTTCTTCCTGCAGCCTGGGAAGAGGGCCAGAGGGCTCAACCTTGGTGAATTCCCTATGGGAAGCTGCTCGGTAGGTGACTCTGTAGACTCAGCCTTCTCGGGGGGCAAATTTGGAGGGAGTGAAATTATTTTTGGCCCCCATTTCCTTGTCACATCAATAGAAGCTACATAATAGTAAACAGATTCGGCAATAAGAAAGAATGAAACAATAAACATGCTACGGCATAGGAAAATAAACATAAAGTTCAATGAAAGAAACAAGTCGCAAAAGACCACATACCACACAAACTCATTTATGTGAAATGGCCAGAGATGTCAACCTATAGGAAGACAAAGTGCTTGGAGATTGCCTGGAGTTGGGTGAGAAATGTAGACCAGGATTGGGTGAGCAACCCTAACAAGCAGACCAAAAAAACTGAAACACTGGACTATGGGAACAATTCAACTTACTCCTTTTGCTCAAATGCAATTTAACTGGAATTTTAAAAATTTTTATGGTATGTTCATTATTATTCATAACTTCACTCTAAAAAGCAAATTCAAGATTACTACCATTCTTGAGTTACTGCTAGAGAGATGGCTCAATCGGGAGTGTTCGCTCCACAAGCGTGAAGACAAAGATCTGATCCAAACACACACACACACACACACACACACACACACACACACACACACACACACACATGCATACACACACATGTACACATACACACAAGCGCGCGCACACACACACACACGAGTGAGAAACTTCTGTTCTGTGCCAATAAACTTTTATCCCAACAATAAATCTTGAAAAGTTTAAAGTTTTGAGCTCTTGTCAGAAAATCTATATTTTTCTATATCACATTTTAGACCTTAGAGAAGACATAAAGATATTCTTTACTGAATTACATATAATAGAATTACATTTCTGTTTAGCCAAGGGACTTCACTAGTCCCTCATGATTCTAAACTCTTGGCCTAGGGTACTGTTATATTTATACACAAGTTCTGCACAGCATTTCCCCCACATCAATGGGAGGCCTTATCCCAAAAGCTAAGGCAGAGAGTGACGACTTGCCCTAGATTGACTTTTGGTTTCCGCGTACATGAACACCACACCACACACAATTAGTTAATTAAAATGATTTGGAGAAATCCTTAGAAACAGAACTCAGATATAAAATACCAAATAAATTCTCTAAACTGCACAAGGAGATACCTGTTTTGGAAAGTTTTTTTAAATATTACACATTTTTCTTCCTACTTGAGGAATGTACATAAAAAGAGTGCCATCTGTGCTATTATGATCTGCTTTCTGACAATACAATACTGAATAGTTTCCCTTGGTTTCTCATGGGTGCCTGGATAGTTAGAGTTTAGATCTGAGGCTATGAAGTGAAATAAAAATTAAATTATTTTTATCCTGTTCAAGTTCATACATTCTATTATGATAGTATTAGCTGCTTGCCAGACACCCTGGTAGACAATATTCATATACTTTAGTCTCTCAACAACTTCAAGGAAGGAAAACTATTAACCTCATAAATGAAGAGTCTCTAAGGAGTTGCCTTTCTTACACAAGGTTACACAACTAATAAAAAGCAGAACCAAAATTTTAATCAGACTCTTTCAACTATAAACCACACTGTTCTTAGTTTTCTTCCAGACTTGAAGCACAGACAACCACTATGTTGTTAAATTCCAAGAAAAGAAGAAAAATAAGATCACGTGACTTTCATAGGCACACAAAATATAAATAATACCTTTTACTAGATGCCCATACACCTGGAAATACTGTGCAGTGCTTTATACATAAATTGGAGTAGAAATAGAACAGTACCCTAGGCTAGGAGTTTAGAATCATGAGAGACTGGTGAAGTCCCTTGGCTAAACAGAAATACAATTTTTCTATATGTAATTCAGTAAAGAATCTTTATGACTTTTCTAAGGAATAAACGGTGATGTGGAAAAATATAGATTTTCTGAGAAAAGCACAAAACTTCACACTTTTCAGGATTTATTTGGGATGAAGGCTTATTGGCATATAACAGAGTTTTATCACTCATGTGTGTGTGTGTGTGTGTGTGTGTGCACATGTGTGTGGATGCATGTGTGTATATGTGGTATGTATGTGTTGTGTTGTGTTGAATTAGAAATGGTACCTATAGCCATCCACCAGTCTCTGGATTTCCAATAAATAATATCCAAAGTTAATGGATAAGTAGGCACATGTTAGTGGAGCAGAAGCAACTCAATCAGAGCAAGAAATAAACTATTAAAAGGTAAGCAATAATGTGCTGGGTCTATGCTGAATTGCTGGTCAGATCACGTTTTTAGGACCAGTTCATTACACCTCCAAAGCAAGTGTCCAGAACTCATATTTGGCCTTTTCCCCAGGCCCGGTGTGAGCTATCAACATCAACTGATAACTACAGTTATCATTATCAAGAGAGGGATCCTTGTATGCCAGACTTGAATTTACTTTAATCCTGATAATGTACAATGAATCAACACATTTTCCATCAATATATTCAATCTATCAATATTATACTAAATTCAGTATTGTTTCTAACCAAATTCTTAACTCAAAATTATTGTTTCTGTGACTGGTTCTTCTACAATTTAGCTACAATCACATACGAAAATCATGATACAGACTTGAACATAAAACAGGCTTTCCACTTTCACAAGTTAGCAGTGGAAGTGACCTCAGCAACAATGTTCTTATGTCACTGGGAGAAGTGGCAAATCGGGAGCAATACTAAGTCTGTGACAGCCAAGCCTGTTTTCCTGAACTTTTCAGAAATTCTAGGGGATTCCCAGAGTTTTTATTTAAATCTTTTGTGCTTTAAGTTAGCTTACATTGATTTGCTGTGCTTAAAATTAAGAGATCCAGCTAATACACTTAGTAAGGTCTCAGGGAAAAGAAAAAAATGAGCCTTGGGAAAATGATGATTGATAAATCTGCAGTGCAGGGTATGCAGTGAAAAATTAGAAGCCATCTCTGTGGTCTCTTGAAATAATGCATTCATTGAAGACAAGGTTTGTGGGAACCTCATGCCGCCTATTATAGCAACTAAATGCAGAGCTTAAGAAATTCAAGAATGTAGAATGGGGGAAGTTGCTCACAGAAGAGCAACTGAAAGAAACAGTGTGACAAGATCAAAATGCTCTATTCTTTCCTCAAGGCAGAGGCCGAAAATACAATAAAATAAAAATCAGACACTCTCTGTGGCTATAGAAAATAATCTGTTATCTCGTGCAGCTGCAGGGCTAAGAGAGTTGAAAAAAATCAAACATGGTGTTTGATCCTACAGTTTGGAAAAAAATGTCAGATGAATCCCCAGTACTTTGGATAAGGTAACATACTGATAGGAAATACAGGACAGAAGAATTGGAATGGGGTGATGGGAGTCACAGATGACCCACCCAGTACCCTGACAATTCACATATGTCGTGACTCCTTCAGAGGGGGCAGGAACAGATTTCTTCCCTATCAATAAAGTGGATTTTTGCTTAGTAGAAAACCTGTGATGACTCAGGTGTGCCATCCGTTTTAGGAAAGGAATCCAGTCATTACCACACACTCTCCGAGTGCAAACATATCTCCAAGATTCCACAGATGATAAGAGGAAAACACAGACTCTACAGTAAAGGACTTAGCCACCACAAGAAACTTACAGAATATTACTAGATGGAAAACCAAAAGAACATGGATAGAAATGGATTTTAAGGGAATCAAGGAAAGGAAGGAAAGACTAATTCAAAACTGAGGTGTGTGCATTACTAAGGGTGCATTTTGCAAACCCTGTCATTTCAACACATCTTTTAGAGACTGGTGGCAAAATATAACACACTTGAACACACTCCCCTGATACTTTCACCAAATTATAACACATTGGAATTCTGACTCTAGATGGGTCCCTTTGAAATTATCTCACATATGAAAACCAGCTGGAAAGTCTGGTTTTTGCTGCTATTTTAAAGATGTATTGTTGTGGGATTCCTCTCTGTATGCTGAGAGTATGTTTTATTACCATGGGTTAATAAAGACGCTGCTTTGACCTATGGCAGGGCAGAATAAAGCCAGGCAGAAAGTCTGAACAGAGAAGTAGAGAGACAATAAGTGGAGTCAAAGAGATACTATGTAGCTGCTATCAGAGCCAGATGCAGTAACCCAGTAGGGCACAGCCTTGTGATGATACATAGATTAATAGAAATGGGTTAATTTAAGATGTAAGAGCTAGTTAGGAATACGACTAAGCTATTGGCTGAACATTGTTGTAATTAATTAACTTTTTGTGCGATAATTTGGGTCTATGTGGCCAGGAAACAAATGAACAGTCTCCGCTTACTATTTATTTTATTTTAGTTGCCTGTATGTCTGTCTTTACACCACATGTATATGAGGTCAGAGAAGCAGATGTAACAGATGATACTCTGGAACTAGAGTTAGAGATATGTTTTAGGTGTCACATGAGTGCTGGGATTCCAACCTGGGTCCTCTTAAAAAAAGCAGCTCTTAACTGCTGAGCAATGTCTCTTGGAAAAGATGCCAAAAGAAAAAGAAAAATTTCTGGAGCCTGGGAAGAAACGTCAGTGGCTAAACTTTTGCTATCAAGTTGTGAGGATCTGAGTTTGAATCCTCAGCACTCATTAAAAAAAAAAAGGTGCAGGCATGATATACATTCTGATAATCCCAGCTTTCTGAGCTTAAAGACGGTCAGCTCCAGATCGTGAGAGCGCTCTGCTCAGACACCCTAGCAAAAATTGTAAATTTCTGTTTGAGGATTTGGGAAGAGAACACTAGAGGAAAGTACCTGAGGGCCTGCATCAGCTTCTGCATGCCAGCACATGGGCACATTATACCAGCATGTACACATACAACACACACACACAAAGAGAGAGAGAGAGACTTGTCAGTCACTTAGTTGGAAAAGTAGAATTCTAAGATAAACTAAACCCCAAACTGACTCCGGATCCTGCTCACCTCTGCAGCTCTGGATTCAGTACAACACATAACCAGATTCAACCTACTAAATTCTCACGTGCCACTGTTGCTGCTGGCTCAGGGATTAGAATTAGAAACCATTGCCCAGCATTAACAAAATAAGTTTTGCCTTGATCCGGCTGTAATATAAGCAGATCTAATAATGAGCTAGCAGGCCCAGTGATATTAGCATGGTATCCACAGCAGGCTAGATAGCTTTATGAAAGAGTAGCAAGCCACAGCTGAGAAATCAAGGCACTGTACCAAGAGTTTAGAAAAAAAAATCTATGCTTCCTTCAGAAGTTGATGGTTCTATCTGTATATAAAAGCTTCTGGTCCCTGTTAGGAACTTGATCAAAGGAAGAAATAAGACATTAAGTAAAGCTATTTACTCTAATAAAATAAAAAGCCCAGATTGAATTATAAAGATTAGATTCCAAACCCACCTTCTTGTCAGTAATATTTTCTGTCACTCAAGGACATTGCATTCCAGCCCTAGTTTATGTTCTTGTAATGGGAAGACTTGCTTCTGTCTACTGCTTTATGATAAACGTGGTCACAACGTATTTCTGACTGTACATAATCTCAGAAATTTAGACCCCAGAGGCCCAGTAAGTCTTAGCTCTGGCCTAACCCTGCATGGCCTTCTCACTCCTCACTTGTAAATGAGATTGTGTTGAAGGTCACAATTCTGTCTTCACTCTACACATTTGTGGGGATACTTCTCAGGTTTCTTAGGCATCCTACGTCCCCCACCTTCAAGCATCTTAGGTTCCCCATTGATGTGTTCCGGGTTTACAGATGTGACCAAGGAACTTTCCTTCCATGGCTGCGCCATGTGCAGCAGCACTGATGGACCTGACTGAGTGGAGGTGAGGGAGCCTTTCTTCCTGGGACTTTCAATTGCAACTGCATTAATTACTGTTCCCAAAATACCCCAGTGAGTTTCCTATATGGGAAACTGAGATGATTTTTGCTCCCTTTTCCCCCCCCAAAGACTTCATATTTTAGAACACTCATCTCAAGAGAGATTAAACGGACCTTTCTCTCTACATGAGCTAAACATCCTACAGCAATGACACTTTCTCTGCTATGGGCTGTAAACAGTTGTTAGGTATTAACAAGAGCTCAGATGTCTCAACTCAGTGAAGCTGAAGACAAATTCAGATGGTGACATTTTCCTCTTTAATTCTTTTATTTCTGTACCCATTTAAGTGATTTCCAGAGCCTGCTAAATGTCATCTAAGTTACCTAAAGCTTGAGAAACTATTTTGCAGAGATTTTTTTAATGCAATTATACCTCTATTTGACAACACCATCTGCTCCCAGCCTCTCTCACTCTGTAAGCTTCTGGTTCAGTTAACTCCTTCATGGCTGCAATGGTCTGAATGCTGATACTCCTTTATAATACAAACCAATGTGATGATAGCATGAAGAAAGGGAAGTATAAATATTCCCTAATAAACATCAAGTCTACCAAGGAATTCAATTATAACAAGTCCAATACCTCTGTTTCTAGTACAGAAAACTACGAATGCAGATAGACATTTTAAAAGCTAATCCATCATAATCACTTCTGCATTACCTTAGGAAGTGAAAATATTGATGATAGAAGTCCTAAATGAAGTGCTGTTTATTTCTGCACAAACTAATTAAAAAAAATCTCCCCCACTTGTGTCTAAGTGATTGAGAGTAAAGGCATACAACAAGAGCATGCAAACACAAAGAGAAAAAGTTCCAACTTTGCCAAGAAGAAAGAACATATGAAGACTTATTTGTGATCAATCACCTCTTTAAACCAAGATCTTCATCCAATGAGGATGTTTAAGGACTTTAACTCAGAAGGTTATATACCATCAGCCTATAATGAGACTATTGTTCATAGCAGGACTAATAAGATTAATTAATGAGCTTATGGTTTTTTAAATATTTTTTACATTTATTTATTTTTCTTTTTTAATTAACATTTTCCCCTTATTTTTGCATACTGACCACAGTTTCACCTCCTTCCTCTCCTCCATTCCCTCCCCCAACTCCCATCTACCACCCTCCCCATCTACCAACTCCTCAGAAACGGACAGGCCTCCCATGGGCTTGAAAATAGCAGGACACATCAAGCGGCAATGGGAAAGAGCTCTTCACCCTGTATAAAGGCTGGACAGTTAATCCAGCATGGGGAACATGTTCCAAAAAACCAGCTAAATGCTAGGGACAGGTCATTCTTTTGTTGCTAGGAGCCTCACAAACAGACCAAGCAACCCAACTGTCACACACATACAAAGGCCTTGGTCAGTCCCATGCAGGCTCCCTAACTCGTGGTACAGAATCTATGTGCTCCTACGAGTTCAGGTCAGTCGTCTCTGTGGGTTACTCCATCATGACCTTGACCCCACTGGCTAATATAATTCCTCCTCCCTTTCCTCAGGAGGGCTCCCAGAACTCATTCCAGTGCTAGGCTGTAGATCTCTGCATCTGATTCCATCAGTTTCTGGATAAAGACTGTATGATACAATTAGGGTAGTCACTAATTTACCAATTTGATTACAGTAGATGGCCAGTTCAGGCACCCTCACCACTATTGCTAGGGCTCTTAGCTAGGGTCATCCTTGTGGATGTATGGGAGTTTCCCTGGCACCAGGTTTCTCCTTAGCCCTCAGTACCACTGCTAAACCACCTCCTGCACTCCTGCCCAAAAGGCTCCCTCAAGTTCCCATCTTCCATCACCCCAACCATAGTTTACGCAGGAGACCTCTTCTATTTCCCTTCCCAGGGAAATCCATGCATCCCTCTTTGGGCCCTCTTTGCTATCTAACCTCTCTGGTGCTGTGGATTGTAGGTTGATTATTGTGTACTTTACTCCTGAAATCCATGTATGAATGAGTACATACTGAGTTTGTCTTTCTGGGTCTGGGTTACCTCACTCAGAATTAATTTTTCTAGTTCCATCCATTTGCCTGCAAAGTTCATTATGCCTTTGCTTTCTACAACAGAGTCATACTCCACTGTGTAAATGTACCACAGTTTCCTTATCCTTTCTTTGACTGAGGGGCATCCAAGTTGTTTCCAGATGCCGGCTATTATGAATAATGCTACTATGAACATAGCTGAGCAAGTGTCCTTTTGGCATAATTGAAACCTTTGGATTTTTTTTCCAAGATTAGTATAGGTAGTTATTAAGGTAGATTGACTCCAAATTTTCTGAGAAACTGCCATATTGATTTCCAAAGTGGCTGTACAAGTTTGCATTTCCACCAGCAGTGGAGGAGTGTTCCCCTTACTCCGCATCCTCTCCAGCATAAGATGTCATCAGTGCTTTCAATCTTATCCATTCTAACAGGTGTAAGATGGTATCTCAGAGTGATTTTGATTTGCATTTTCCTGATGACTAATAATGTTGAAGCTTACGTTTTTTTAAACTTTTTAATTTTCTGTCTGTCTCTCTGACTCTGTTTGTGTGTGTGTGTGTGTGTATGCATGTTATGTGTGTGTGCACACATACCATACTATGCATATGGAGGTCAGAGAACAACTTCAGGGAGTTACTTCTTGAGTGTGTTCTTGAGTTCTAGGGACTGCACTCAGGTTGTCAGGCTTATATGACAAACCACATTACCTGCTGAGCCATTTCTCTACCCCAGTGTACATTTTAAAATATGTAAATAGTGTAAAAACAGAATGATACTACATGGATAGTTTCAGGAGACCAAGATTATTTTTTAAGAGAAATTAATTGGAATAAAAGAAATATTAACACTGAGATGTTTCTTGTGGTCAGCAGCAGTCATAATTCCTGAAGAAATGGACTCTTTTGCTTTAAGAGCTGTGAGAAAATGTAAGAATGCTTCTTCAGAGAGATAGGCCATTTCTAGATAGATGTGAGATGCCAGGGTCTGTCTTGGAGCTAACTATTAATGCATGAAGTCATAATAATGCATGAAGTCATAATAACGGAGGCAAACAAATATCTTCAATGTAAGTTCTTTGTGCATGGGGAGATAGTCAGGAAAGGTGTGTGCACCACAGTGGATATATGGAGGTCAAAGAATGATTCTCAGGAGTTGTTTATTTCTTTCAAAAAAGTAGATTTTAAAGATCAAATTCAGGTCATCAATCTTGGCAGCAAGCACCTTTCCATTGAACCACTAGCCCTAGTCAAGTGGCCTTGTCTTTCATTTTGAAGGGGAAGAAGAAAAGATAAGATGGATATGATATGATTATGTTATAATATTATAATATGTTACATTATATTATATAATTATGTATTATAATAATATTTTTTAAAAGAAGATAAAAATCCTGTTATAAAAGTTCACACAATTTGGGAAATAATCACTATGTTTGGGGAATTTAACAGCATTCTCTGATGTGGGAATCCCCACTGTATGCTTTGAATATGACTGGTCAATAAAGAAGCTGCTTTGGGCCTATTGCAGCTCAGAATAGGGCAAGGTAGGAATTCCAAACATCTATATGTAGGGGGAGAATAAGCCAAGTCAATGAGATGCCATTTACCTACTGGAAGAGAAATATACCCATGCACCAGTATTGGTAAACCATGAGCCTTGTGCTATAATATAAAATAATAGAAATAGATTAATTTAAGATATAAAAGCTAGCTAGCAATATATTTAAGTGATTGGCCAAGCAGTCTTTTAATTAATACAGTTCCTGTGTGATTATTCAGGTATAGGCAGTTGGAAAACAAACAAGCAGCCTCCATCTACAGCTCTCAAACCATCCATTGATTTGGTGTAACACTACTCTCTAAGAAGGAAGTAGATTACGGGGAAAGAGACACAACAAGGATAGTTCATTACCATCAAGGCAGTAAAAACTCCTAGTTATAACAGGATGTCATTGGGTATCAGATACAGTCCAGGTATCCTAGGTAGAGAAGACTGAAAACCATCTCTCTTAGTTGATGTGGCACTAAAACATACACAGCCTGGAAAGATGCATTTAAGACAGAGAACAATGAGAAAGGCCTAAAGTATGCAAAATAAATGTATTTTCTTCATGCTTCAACTTTATCTGGAAATGCCCTCTTGAACTGACGTTAGTTTGTTGTTTGTTTTTTCTTTTTTTTTAGATCTTTTACCCTCTTTTTACTTTGCTTAAACATGAACAAATCTCCATCCTATATCTTGTGTAAGAAGTGGAGAATCTTGACCATTTAGTTCTGTTCTGCTATAAACTTATCCAAAATTGTAGAACACTACAATTCTAGTGTTCTACAAATAACACTAGTTAGAGTTAGACACTCTCCATGAACATGATGTCTTCTAAACTACCCTAAACACAAAAAGATTTGAAAATATAACTAAACATGTGACCATAGTATCTCTAAGTCTGCTTCTAAATTATAACATTTTTTAAAGACATCATCAATGAATCTTGACTGGATTTTATTGTAATAAAAACATGAATTTATTTTGGTGGGCAACTTGGAAATTTGAATTGATCAGACATTAAATCATACTGGGGTGGTATCAGTAACTTTCTTAAGGTGTAATAATGTTTTTAGGACACATTCAAGGCATATATAAGAATAATGTAGCAAAATGATTGCAGAATAATAACTCCTTCACAGACATAATGCTTATGAATTCACAAGAGTCATCACCATGGCAAGATGAGTCTAGGAGTGCAATAGTGGCACACACGTATTAGCAGTAACCAACATTTGTATGACTAGACCTAAGGACTTCTCAACAGGAAAGAAACCATTGCAAATATTTGAAATCTAGCCAATAACCCAAGATTTGTGGGGTCATGGACCTTGAGAAGAACCTATACCTGCCAGGTTACTAGATCAGCATAATTCCTGACTGTATTCTAAATATCTATCCTTATATCCACAGAGAAGTGTAACTTTCATGTCTCACCAAAGAAACTTCTCTTTGCAACAAAGGACCATTACAAAAAAACACAAAACTGTCAAAATACAAAACAAGAGATCATGGGGTACCAGATCCAACAGATACATTTATAACACAAATGCTATATCTAAGGCTACATAACATTCCAGAAGAGGCAAAAAGATTGCAAGAACCAGTGGACAAAGAAAGCTATTATGAGATTCAATGACACCGTGATACCTCAACAATTTGAAGAAGTACACCAACAATTGACAAGATAACATAAAAATATTCTTGTGGGGAGGGCCTAACCCTAAACAAAAAAAAAGCACCTGGAGAAATAGCCCTTACCTGGAATGAGCCCAAAATTCATTATCCAATACTAAGTGGTCAGCCATGAAAATACATGCACAAAAGTAACACTAATGAACTAATGATGCTGCATTTTTACTTTAGGGATGTGTGTGTGTTTGTAATAATAGCAACCAAAATATTGTCTTATTAAAAATATAGATGGAGAGTAGAGAAAAAGAGAAAGAAATAATAGCAAGAAAGACTAATTTTAACATTTATTTATCTGAAAAATTGCTGAACTTATTCCAATAAGGTATGTAGGTAGTACTTATGAAAAAATGCACTAATCCTTCCCAGGGGGTGATATGATCATAAGACGCTAGTCAGTTCTAGTAAGTTGAGAAGTTACTTCTTCTTTTAATTGTTTTTATAGAGCTATATATTTTCCTCTGTTCCCCTCCTATCCTACCCCTCCCATTCTACCCTTCCCATGATCCCCATGCTTCCAATTTATTAAGGAGATCTTCTCTTTTTCTATTTCCCATGTAGATTAGATTTGTGTATGTCTCTCTTAGGGTCCTATTTGTTGTCTAGGTTCTCTGGGATTGTGAACTGAAAGCTAGTTTTTCTTTGTTTTATATCTAAAAGCCACTTATGAGTACGTATGCATTATATTTGTCTTTCTGGGTCTGGGTGACATCTGGATCTAGATGTTTTCTAAATCCAACCATTTGCCAGCAAATTTCAAGATGTCATTTTTTTCTGCTGTGTAGTACTCCACTGTGTAAATGGATCACATATTCTTTATCAATTCTTTGGTCAAGGTTCATTTAGGTTGTCTCCAGGTTGTGGCTATAACAAATAATACTGCTATTAACATAGTTGAGCACATGTCCTTGTGGTCTAATTGAGCATCCTTTGGGCATATACCCAAAAGTGGTATTGCTGGATCTTGAGGTAAGTTGTTTCAAAATTTTCTGACAAATCTCCATTTGATTTCTAATAGCTTAAACATAGACAGCAATTGTTAGATCTTTCATAGAAAGTTGTAAATTGGCCATAAAATATATTTATGCTAGAACTGAAGTTTCATAGGCAGAGATGTTGAAGGTAGAATCAATAATTCTGTTTAATAGAGAACTAAATTTGTATTTTTTTACCTTAGCCTCTTAGCAATCCTCCTGTCTTGTCTTCTCAAGCATGAAGACAGCAATCATGTCTACCTTACGACATGATTCTCTCAGTAAGAAATTTTGTATATTAACCAGTCTGATAGTCACATTACAAAAAAAAAAAAAAAACAAAAAAACAAAACAAAAAAAACGCTTCTCAGGAAACTGAGAGATTGACCATAGCTAACTAGATTTCTTAAAGATGTGCAATGTGGTTCAGAAAAGAGATAGAAAATCAAATTTTATACATTGGAATCCCTTTAAAAACAATATAATACGCTCAATTTCAATGATACTGTGTATTTCAGTATTAAGGCAAATGATGCATTCTTTGTACCTCTAGCCATTATGCAATTGTGTGCCTAAAAGACATATTGATGTATTCTCCGACCCTGAACACAATGTTGGTAATGTTCACTTGTTATTGATTTCCCCCTAAGAATGTAGACTTTATATCAAACTTGTGAGATATAAATTTCAGTTAACCCAGATACATCATTTTCTTTACAGTATCTAGATGAAGTCAAAAAACATCAACACTATCTTGATCTGACATCTTCCTTGTACCCTCTAGGGACATTCACTCTTTTCTTAAAATTTCAGAACAAATATTCTTATCTTTGTATTTTTTCAACATAATCATTACTGTAACTATCTTGAACATGAGAAACCAAGAATGTACTATTAGGAAATATAATAAGCACTGTAAAAGACCAGCTTATATCTCCAACTACTCATTGTTTTATGTATGCATAGTCATGTTTTATAATTTATTCACATTCTATGGAGCTATAGTGGATATGTTTCCCTAGTGAGTAAAATTACTATAGTTTCATAATATTCTTGAAAACTAGCACTATAAAAAGGATGTCTTTTAAATACTTTTTTATTTTTGTCTTCTATATACCCTGATAACAGGTAGGTTTGAGTTACCAACAGTTTAACTAGCAGCTCAAAAATTTCCTGAATGGTTGTTTTTGCTAAACTAATATGAGACTTACCTTGCTCTCCACCAGTCCTGAACCTCCTACTTTGATTTAGTTTAAAAACCAAACCATGTAATTTGGAAGTTACTATTAAATATCAAAGGCACATTTTAAAATCTGTTCACAACTCTTGGGAAGACCTAAACATCTCACTTCATATTCATTCATCCATCAAGTGTTTATTGAGTCTTTTGATCCCAATACTATCAGCATTTGTAAGCAACACAGACTCTCCATAAATTATAAGAAAGTATTTCATACATACATAAATCTTTTTCTCTCTGCTGTCAAATCTATATATAGCAGTTAAATATTTAAGAAGTTTCTGCTGCAGTTTTACCATCTTTAAGGTAAAAATATACAAAGATAAACCTGTATGTATATAAACACATTACAAAAATTATCAAGAACTTTAATAGTGCATGCTTTAGAACTATGGGTAATATATTCCCCATGCTATATATTTCTCTATTATGCATATTTCCCGTCCATAGCATGTTATCGGGGTATCATATGCCTCCTCCAGGTTATAAGCAGGGTTATGAGCTGCTTGGACCAATAGCAGACAGTCACCATAACACTGCCCTGTAGCATCTGACTAGAAGTGTTCCATTCCTTCCTTTTCTCTAACTAGAATTGTTACATTTTCTCCATATCAGCATCATGACTATGTGAATACTCAAGATTTTTTAAAGGTTACATTAATAAATGTTCAAAGTATATAGAAATCTTTTCTTTAAGGCAATGGGTGTTCAGTCATTCACTAAATATTGAAATAAGTTGGTTCTAAAAGAAAGAACTGGCTTTAGTGATGGTTTAGTGATGCTGGACCTTTCCAGTCTAGATATTAAAGGCAGTGATCTGTGCCACATTTACCTTTGTATCCCCTGGATTTATCATTATGTGTCACAGTCATTAGGCACTTGGAAAACGTTTGGTGAATAAATGAATGCATAATTCAACCGAGAAGGTCTATCTCAGGGGGCTATGCCTGTGCACAGGAAATGAGAGCAAGTGTTAGAATTATCACAGTCACTCACCGGGAGCACTCCTTGGTATTGCAACATGCATCTTACCTGCAGAACAGAACATTATTGTTACCGGAGTTTTCCTAACATATAGCATGTAAGGCCAGCCAAATCAATGACCCTTTTGGGAGTTATACGCCCACCTAGAAATTGAAACGTTGCTGCTCCAAGATGTAAGTTTATTGCTCAAGACATGCAACTAGTCAGGATGAGGCCAGGCTCAATGGTCACATATTCTACCTAAGTGTGATGTTGTCTCCTCACTTAATTGTGAATGATATCAAACATTGCTACATCTGTCCACCAGCTAATACTACTAAAGATGATGAGTCAGACCTTAGCCCTGCCTGTGCCTAGGAACTCTCAGATAAAGATAAACACTCTGAATAGAAAAAGAACTGGTTTTCAGAACCAACCAATCTAATTCTAAATAATATGCCTTTTGCCAGTACAATGAAGCAAAATTTAAGTTTCCATTACAATCAATAGATGTCTATCTCTTTATTCTTTTCAATAACTGAAATAAAATTTACTTCTAAAACTTAATGATTTTCTCATTTTACAAAATATTTGATTCCTATTTCTCGAAATAAGCTATTGGTTTTAGAGAATACTGTATTACTCCCTTTTACTTTCGTGCCTAGAATCACATGCAGTGCCTGTTTAGTACTCAGTAGATATCTTTTCAATCATGTCCTACCTAGTTTTAAAATAAAGTATATTTTAATTACAATTTTTGGAGTTGGGATTCATTCTATCTTCAATTCAAAAATTCCATCTCTCATATGCTTAAATGAGTAACCATAAATAAAGACATGCTTTGTGTACAACTAGCTAGACGCACAACCAAGAGATTTGCAACAGTATCATTGACTACCTTAGCAGAAGATGAACAATGACTATCTCTCCTGCAGATAGTAATGAGAGGGCTGGGAGGACACTGAGTCAAGGAAGTACTTATGGCTGGAATTACTTGAGGAGAGACAAAAGAGTGCTCAGGAAAAAAGTGTTTGATAAGCAGCATGTTCCTGCCACAGATACAATGCAGTAGCAAAAAAGAAATGACAAGTTAAAGGAAACCCTAGTGAGAGGCAGCTGGAACATATCCCCCCCCCCCCCCCTGCAAACTATAGCTTGAATTATCACTGTCATTCTTGTCAGAGTGGTCTAAAGTTTTCAGACAGCAGTGGTTCTCAACTTCTTCCTGTTTTGGGTGGAAGGAAGGGTATCCTAAGCACAGTCAAATCAATGAGAAAGGAAACTGATGAGCAAGGTATCCCTGAAGAATAAAAAGGATTTCAATATGAATCCCAAACAGGGATGAAAAGCAGCATTGGGTACTACAAGAAAACAAGTATTATCTCACCATCGCTAATAAGAATGTTCTTACTTAATGAAACACAGTGACCAGGAAGACTCTTCAGTGAATGAAAGGTCTCTGGTTGCCACCCAAGAACTTTGACAGGTAAAGAGAAGAAACCCAGTTTCCCAGAAAAATATCCAGATCTGTTCCATCTTAGTGAAGCTGGGACAGGTTCCCTCAGCAGGCAGGTATTAGTGACACCCCCAAGTAGAGCAACATTGTCACTAAACATGCTGCACTTTATTTCATTTTATTTTATCTTATCTTATCTTATTTTGTTTTCCAAATCCTGTTATTATAAACTAGTATACACACACATGGTTGGAAAGGAAAACTCAAGACTTACAAAAAAGGATACAACCATTCTTCTCCAGTTCTACTGGCTTTCCACTCTTCCAAGGACTTTTTATAAATTGTTCCAAACGTTTTTCTAAGCATGTAAAAATAAATGAGATTCAATGTTCACTATAAATGCTATTTGCAAACTACTTTTTTAAAAAGATTTATCTGTGTGTGAGAGGTGGTGGGGGTTGCTTGTGGAGGTCCGAGAGTAACTTGGGGAATCACTTTTCTCTCCTCACCATGAGTGTCCTGAGGTAAGTATATTTAAATACTTTCATGTTTCATGAAACATACATGTACAACATTTCATGTACAACATACATGAAAATAATGTTGTTTCTTTTAGATCTCCTGAGTAAATTGGAAGCATGTGAACCATGGGAGAAGGTTGAAGGGGAGGGGAAAGAAAGGGAGGGGAACAGAGAAAAATGTATAACTCAATAAAATCAATAAAAAGATGTATAAAAATGTTCTTACAGTTAAGCTCCAGAAGGGTTGACCACAGAGACAAACCAAGTGATTTCATGGCCATTCAGACAGACCACATGGGCAGGAAAGGGTAAATATCAGGAATGTGGAGGAGCAAAGTTTAGTATCAAGTAAATTTTTTAACTTCAAGGGTCCTTCAATTCTTCAATTCTAATATTAGCACATATAACAAAGTACATTCTATAGCGTTCAGAGCAAAGTCATGTCGCTCTGGAACTCTAAGTGGTGTTCCAATGTAGAATCACCTCAGACCAGAGGCCAAAGATAGTACCACATTCCACATGTGGCTGAAATACTGTTCTATGTGTGCAGCTCTTACACGTCTAGGACAACATACAACCCCATAGAACTCTAAGTAAGCAAAACATGGACATCGTGATCACTTCACATTAGCAACCCAGAGAAAATGCTATTTGGTTACTAGTAGTTATGTGTCATCTCCTGTATGATACCTATAATTCTGGCCACTGGAAATAAAGAGATCAAGATAATAACCCAAGACACTGTCACATATAGTTAACACTCTTGTGACAAAAGAAAGGAAATGAAAATAACATATGTGTGTTATGTTCTGAGGCGCTAAGTGCTAAAGAGGAAAAATGATTCACATGAAGACAATGAAGACATTGGGAAATGACGTCTTGTTTTAGTAAAAGGGGACGAGGGGAAACTGGGGACCTATGAGTAAGAGCCCGAGTTATCTACAGACAGAGAGGTAGGAGAAGAGCAGGCCTTTAGATAAAGGCATTTTCAATGAATGAAAGAGGATCATACCATGTAGGGCAGATTGGTCACGTGATTTTTAGCTGTTCTTCTAAGTTATTTGCAAACCCTTAAAGTCTCTGAGTGTAGAAGTCCTAGACTTAACAATTTACAGGGTTAGCTCAGATTCATATGAAGATTAGAAGTTAGAGAATGGTCAAGGGTAGGAAAAGCAAGAAGTGTTGGGGTTTCAAACATGTATAAGAAGAATGTAGAGTCAATCATGTCCAAAAGTGTGACATATATGAACTGGAATATTATTCATACACAAAAAGAAAAAAAACTGCTACCATTAATAGCAACACAGAAAGACAAACATCATAGTTTTTGAAACTAAAAAGTTGATTTTACAGAAGTATGGGTTTTAGAATAGTGTTTACTATTTATTATTTATTGCCTGAAAAGGGTGTGCAGGGAGCAGATTGGAGTAAGATGGTGGCTCATGGGGTCAAAGTTGCAGTTGGCTAGGAGAAATTACTTTGATTGCTCAATAGAGCAACAGGACAACAGTGATTAGGCACAATTAATCACGTACCACAAACGTGTTAGGAGAGAGCATTTTGAATGTTCTCAACATAAGTGATAGGGAATGGACATATCAAATAATGTGATCTTAATGCAAATTTCATTGTATTGAAATGTCTCACATCTCTCATGAATGTTTAAAAAACTTGATCTCAGCCGGGCGGTGGTGGCGCATGCCTTTAATCCCAGCACTCGGGAGGCAGAGGCAGGTGAATCCCTGTGAGTTCGAGGCCAGCCTGGTCTACAAGAGCTAGTTCCAGGACAGGCACCAAAAACTACAGAGAAACCCTGTCTCGAAAAATCAAAAAACAAAACAAAACAAAAAACTTGATCTCAAATGAAAATTTTAAAATAGTATTCATAACCTATAGGAAATATGTGAGGAATTAGTGGCTTCCTGCAGTCCAGGCGTAGTGAAGGTAGTAGACAGTAATTGGAGCCTGCATCTACAGTGAAAATCGAAACATCATAATTCACACTGGATGAATGTACATTTCAAACCATTCTTTTATGTCATGCAGGTCCACGACATCTTCAATTATTGTCCTTGAACACATCATCTTCAAGTTAAGATTGAGATTTTCATGATACTTGAATCTTTATGTAATTCTTTTTCCAGCTTAGACAATTTTTTAGGTGATTGCTTGGGGACCTTTTTTTAAAAAAAAATCTAAAGTGAAGATTAGCACATTTCAATTATTTTTAAGGAAACAGAGATAATTTTAATCTGCCTTTTTTGATATGTATGAATCCTCACCTATTTCGAATGAAAACCTCCCACTACCACACATTATACTCAGAGGCACACAATTACACGTGGAGTTTAATACATCCACATGGCATCATGATTGCCTGTTTTTACCTAACTGTGTGTCTGTAATACTCACGGAATCCCTGGGAGGTAAATTGGCTCATGGGGAGATTGAGGCAATGAGACATGAAAGGCTGGCCAGCGGTCACTAAGAGCACAGCGGGAAATGGTTTTAGCCTCATGCTCAGCATTATCCTTCCTCAGTCACTCGGCAGCTCTTTTCCTGAAATACTCTACAAAAAAAAATATTCATGAAGAAAGCCAGATGGATTCATCATAATTGACATTTTGGGGTTTAAAAGTATCTGAGAGACAGTTTGCACGTTCCAGAAAATGAAGGGGTGTGGGACTTGACAATTGTGAAATGCTATGCTGGTGGCAGTTCGCTTTCTGTGCAATCAGAAATTGTTTTTATTGTTGCAACTGAGAGTTACAATCTGTACTTCTGAATACAATTTCAAAAACATTATGCGGGCCTCCTGTACAATTGGAGTTCATGTTAGCAAACTAGAAGTAGAGTTTTGTCCTGGTGTTTAACAGGCTTCTCTCCCCTTCTGCTAAATCTTCTTGAGAGGAATAAACTATTTATCCAGACTAAGAACTAACAGAAATTTGTGATCAACACTTGACTACCATGTATGTGCCCTTTG
This sequence comes from Myodes glareolus, assembly GCF_982192425.1. Lineage (NCBI taxonomy): Eukaryota > Metazoa > Chordata > Mammalia > Rodentia > Cricetidae > Myodes > Myodes glareolus. Next base: position 15,467,141 of record NC_142038.1, on the reverse strand, counting down.
GGTCAATTCCTAGTCCAAAAATAACATCAAAAGAAAAGAAAAATCATCGTACTCAATGTCTTCTCTCCTACCTCCCTTTCTTTGTTTCATCTTCATTTCTACTTTGTCTCAGGATTCTTGAGTTATCAAGGCCTCAGGAAGAAAACCCCTGACACCCAGTCACAGAATGCCTTCCAACCAAACATCTGACTGTTAAAAGATGAATTTTCACAAAGCAATTCTGAACTCGAAAGAATAAATCTTGAGTGACGAGCATGTCAGCTGATGATATTCCCATGAACTCAAGTTCACACGGAACCCTAGAACGTAGCCAAATTTAGAACTTTGCAAATGTAATCAATAAAGTGTTTCAAGGTAAAATCATTCATGATTTTGGTGAACCTGTGGGGTGGTTTGAATGAGAATGCTCCCCAAAGGCTCGTGTATTGAACACTTGTTTCCCTGTTGGTGGCACTGCTGGCAGAAGTGTAGGGGGTGTAACCTTGCTGGAGAACGTATGTCACTGAACTGGGCCTTGAGGTTTTATAGTTCTTCCCACTTCCAGCCCAAACTATTATGTGTTTGTAGTAAAATAAATGATTTCTCAGCTTCCTATTGCTGCTGCCATGCCTGCCACTTGATTCCATGTTTCCCTGCCATGATGGACTCTTCCCTCTGGAGCCGTAAGCCAAACAGACGTGTTATATAAGTTGGCTTGATCATGATATTTTATTAAAGCAACAGAAAAGGAATTGGCACAGCCCACATTCAATGCTGATATTCTTCTCTGAACAGAAGAGGGGTGAAGAAAAAAAAAGTCAAGTAAAGACGGAGGCAGAGATTAGAGTTGTAAATTGAGCAACCTACAAAGCCACCAGAAGATAGAAGAGCAAGGAAAGATTCTTCCCAGAACCCTTCAGAGTGGCTGTGGTCACACCAACACTTCTGTCTTCCTTTTGCAGTTTGAATTTACTAAGTCCATGATGAGTTTTCAAGGCAGCTTTAGACAATAAATACAATGGGATATGAGGGATCTTGGAATGCTACCGCACAAGTCTGTGGAGAAACTCAGAAGCCTTTATTCAGCACAACCTCTAATGACTGAATGCCTCAACAAAATTTCAGACTACTATTTCCTCACTGCGGACCTTTGGCCAGATAGTGCCTGTATTCTTCATTGATAAAGCCAGACTTATTCTGTTTGGAAGAGCTGTCATAAAGACTAAATGAGATATTGTATATTAATCTCTTAGGACAGTGACTGCGACATAGTAAAGACTCAGTCAACAGCAGAGTATTTTATTAAAAGAGACTATTCAGTGACCTGCTGACTAATAGCTTGCCCTGTGAGATTATTCGATTTGAAATGAAACATTTAGTTTATTATGTACATATTCCTTTATCTTAAAGTCGAATTCCTGCTTCTGTTGCTCTGAAAACAAGCCATTGACAACTAAGACAGGGAAAACGTCCCTGAGCAGAGGCATCAGCCTCCATCTGGAGAACATCTCAAGCTGCTGCTCACTCTAGAGTAATGGTGAGCAGTTGCCTCACAGGTCTTTCCTCACTGTTGTTCCTGGTCGCCACACATTACATGGTGTGGATCCTCATGAAGCCAGCTCTAGCCAGCATCAATCACTATGCTCAGAAATCTGCCTTGCTTGTAGCAAGGTGCTACTATTGCTGGCTCACCAGTCTTTAATATACTTCCCAGTTCCCGATCTCCACACTTGGGATTTCACAGAGCAATTGTCCAGGTTCCTGCTACTACCTCTCAAAGGAGCAGCTGGGGTGTGTAGTGGGAACAATAGCCTTGGAGAAATGGCTTCTGACAGCAGCCAAGGTTCTGGCTTGCAGAAATCCATTCTTGTCACATCATATTAAACATAACTTATACACAATGCCCCTTAAATTGCTCTAGAGGCCAGATGAGATGTCTGTTGCCAGCAAAACTCTTCTTCTTCAGGGCTCAGTCAACTAGGAGACAGCCTGGCCTAGCAGCATGGACATTCTTAACTACAAAACTAACCACGTGCAGCCTATGCATATACCAACAGCCATCTTCCTCTAATATGAAGGAGATTATGAATGTGTTTTCCTGAAAACATTAATGTGCATCAATCTACAAAGTTTCTCCTAGTTCACTGAAAGGGATGCTGGGTAAGAAACCTATGGCCTTTCAGTGTATCTGACACCATGATTTTCAGGGCATTCGCATTAGTCTGTATTCCAGGAACCAATGGGAAGATGGAAACCATCAGGAAATCACATCTCTTTGCACTGGTATGTAACAGGGTCTTTAAAACTGAAGCTGAAAGGATTTGTGGATCCCAGTTAGGCAGTATGGAGAGGCAGCTGCTGCTAGGAGAATGAGAACAGAAGCATAGACATTCTTTTAAATGGACGGTCCATTTCCTCACTGTGAGTCTTCTTTCATGGCTTCCCCAGATTAGATCTCCTCTTCCTGTTCTAAAGCTTACTGCAAAACTGAATAACCTTGAAATTCCTATAGTCTTAAGAATTCAAGGTTAAGTATGAAACTATACCTGCCTTCTAAAATGTCTGAAACCTACCATACAGAAGTGAGGGTCAATTCTGTGTCACTTCTGCACAGCCCAAATTTGAGGCTGAGGAAACTAAACCTATAGAGTCATCCTTCCAAGAACAATAGTCTCATAGTCTCTCTCTCTCTCTCTCTCTCTCTCTCTCTCTCTCTCTCTCTCTCTCTCTCTTTCTTTCTCTCTCTCTCTCTTTCTCTCTCTCTTTCTCTTTTCTTTCTTTCTCTCTCTCCCTAATGATAACGGTATACTTCTCTTCCTGTCACTAAGATTCTCTAGTGACTATACTTCCAACCCTGCCAATCCTACCTTGTCAGTTAAAGGCACTGAACTAAGCTTCAGAAAAGGAAGTGTCTTGTCAAGACCCCAGGATACTTGCTGTGGTTTTATTTTCACCATTAACACAGTGAACTATGAGTAGTAGATAACTTGTTTATTAAAGAGGAGCAGAGGTGAGGTTAAGGTTTAAAACTTGAGTCTATGCGTGTAATATGATGCATATTTAAAATCTATTTTCTATAAGATGCCCCTGTCCCCAAATCATAGCATCTTCAGTGTGTTAACACAATGATTCCCATGTGATTAATCTACTTGATCATGTGTGGGCTTTTTCAGGACTACTGTAATCAAGGACCAAGGACAAGAGATGGTGGCTCGTGTATACTGTGCCTAGTACTTCTTAACACTCATAAGTGATGGATGATGATGATGGATGATGAATAAATGCACTAATGAACAAAATAGCAGCATGATCTCATAACTCGAGGTTGAAAATATGTGAGAACATTCTGTGAGAAACGCATCCCAAAGCCCACAGTGAATTCCTGAAACTATAACCCAATACATGTTGTCTTATACAGAGATGAATATATAAATCAGTCAGAATAAGAGATTGCTAACAGATAACATAAAACAATTATAGTAATGTGGTATAGGTTGCAAAACTCTAATGAATATTTATTTGTAGAATTTTCCATTTCATTTTTTCAGTTGTTGAGATTCTAATATGATTTTATTTCTTCCTTCACTTTTCTCCCTCCAAGCCCTCCCATATGCCCCCTTTGCTCTCTTTCAATTCCTTGCCTTCATTCTCAAATGTCACTACATGTATATATGCATATACACACATAGGTTATAAATATAAGCTGCTCAGCATGATGGTACTCATATCTATGTTTACAAGACTGAACTTTCAGTAGCCAGTTGGCACGTTCTTCTTGTGGGGGAATACTCTTCTGCTCTTAGAATTCCTCGGTTTCTTGTACTTTGTATAGACATGGGGTCTCATAAGCTTTCCCCCATCCACTCTGGTATCCTTTTTGATATTGTCCTTGTGTAGATAATGTTTAAGCAATAATGTTGGTGAGAATTCAAGGGTGTTTGCTTCTGGCATCATTAAGAGACGCTATCTCACACAAACTTCCTGATCCTCTGGCTCTTAAAAATTTTCTGTTTCTTCTTCCACAGTGTTCTCTGAGCCTTATATGCAGCAGTGTTTGACACAGTAACCCTAAGGATGCAGCCATGATATGCATTCCTTTGTGGTAACCAACAACTCTTTAACTGGACTCAAGTCCTGCTCACCAAGAGGGAAAACATGTCTGGTACAGAAACCTAGCTAACTACTCAGTGTTCGTAAAGTCGTGGATGCCTACGGAGAGCCTACAGTCACTACTTTATTAAACAAGCATAACTTCTAATAAAAATCTAAACCTTTGTCCCTATACCCACTGATAAATGTAGTCTCCACCCCTCATCAAGAAAACTTCTCTTTGCAACAGATAGAGATCGTTACAGAAGAACACGGCCAATAAAAATGCAGAGCGGTGGGGCTCAATATCAATGGATTCATCTATAAAACATCTAAGACTTTTGAAGAGTGGTTGACTGGGGTAGAAAGCAGAACCATAGATAACAGGACTTCAGCTTCTTCAGTTTGCATTAGTGCTTTGTTTCACTCATGGGGCTGTTTCAGCTTGAAGAGTGACCCTCAGGCAACACCACATTGCACTTGCAAGTTTTTCAAGTCTGGGAGGGAAAAGGTTGAAGAAGTGAGACCCACCGGTACCTGGTCTACCTACAAGAAGCAAAGGTTCTCCTATGTTGCCCCATCCTGAGAAGCTACTGAAAAGTTGCCACTCTGCAAGGGTTTCGAAGGGCCCAAATGCCCTTCCATCTGCACTTCTTCAAAACTCCCTGGGATAGCCATAATACTTCCTTCTTCTGAAGCGAGGATCACTGCTGCACCCTGCCTCAAACACCAGAGAGAAAATTCTGCTCACGTCAACTTTAGTGATACCCTGTTTCTCTTATGTCAGGGATTACTGACAATACCCTCAAATACCCTTCATTGTTTTGGGGCATCTTTTGAGGACTTTAGCCAAAATCATCTCTGTCTAGAGAAACAGGGAATGTGTCCATGGAAAAGGGATATTCTGGCATATGTTTACTGTCACAGCATCCAGACACATTCCGGCATTGAAACTTTAGTCATTGTTGGTTTCACAACACAGCTGGCTTGTGGTACTAGTTGTCTGTCAAGGTAAGAAAAAGGCACTGAAGGTGGTGGGGAGAGAGAAACCCAGCTCCTGAATGTGGTTGATAGGCTAATTGCATATGATCCTATCCACTGGGTTACAACTGTCTCCTAGCCCATGGGTGGGAGATTTAACACTGATCAGTCTGTTTCTTTGCCCAACCCTTAATTTAGGTTCTAAGTTTAGCTTAATCAATCACCTAAAAGTTTTACTGAGGAAAAGACATACCAAGTTACAGCAGGAGAAGCCTGTTAGTGCTTCTATTCAGCAGGGGCTTCTTAATTCACAGGTGAGCCTCACTCTTTCCCACCAAGATCCAAAATAACAGGAACTGGAGATGTGTGGTCTCTTACAGATGGAGTTTTCATAGAATCATTTTGTCTTTACAACACCGTGTAGGCACACAAAATAGGAGTGATCTCCTTTTGCCAGATGAGTTCAGGCATGAAAATCTTTCTCAAAATTATCCAGTATTGTTGGAGTGAGGACAGAACTCCAGGTTTCCTGGCTGGAGTTGGATTACAGTGTGTGATGTTTATAGAGATAGGAGTCTACTTAAAGTTTCTCCAGAGTTCTCAAGGGATTCCACCAAGATACAGTCCCCACTGCTATCACTTACTTCTTTTTTGCCTTAGACCATGAAGTACCTGCTGCTCCACCACTTGGTATCTTGGTAAGGAGAGAATGAAATTGATAGGGGAATTCAGCCAATCACATTCTGTTCGTGGGGCGTGTTGCCCTAAGGCAAAAATTTACCTATAAACCTGGCGGATGCACTTCCCCTATCTCTCTTGCGCGCCTGGTTCCTGCCTCTGGACGGATCGTTGGGATTCTGGTGTAAGTCTTCCTTCTGTTTATTAAAGCTGTATATTTTGTATTAAGCTAGTCTAGTGGATCATTAATTACTGATCGCACTGCGCCCATCATGAGATGAGCCAGCCATTCATCCTTTAGTCTTCCCTTGCTATCACTGACTATATTAGAGTAGCTATGTTGTTATCATTAAGGTTTTAAAGAACCTAGAGAAATATGTTTCTTTATCAAGGTCTTGGATAAGGGCAGGAAGAGGTATTCCAAGGGAATACATGTAAGGTCCATCTCAGAAAAGAGTTGGGAGGCAGGAAAAGACCCTTTTTAGAGGGAGATCGATGCCATAGCAGAACCTTATCAGCACTGTATTTCTGATTCTAAGCAGCCATGATGAGAATGGGATCCTAGCAACTCTGTTATTCTCACTACCTCATCCCCAGGGCCAGGAACATACACCCACCAAAATATTATTTCCTATTTCATCACAATTTTTTTGCTACTTCTTCCGATATACATGTATGAGTGTTTATTGTCTTCTGGTAATGACACCAAAGCAACACATATGTTAAATATTATTCAGCTACATTCTGCATACTCGGTTGTGGTAATATTTCATTTGTATTTTAATAAATAAAGCTTGCCTGAAGATCAGAGAGTTAAACAGCTGCACTGATCAGCCACACAGACCAGGCAGTGGTGGCACACACCTGTCATCCCAGTAGCTACACCTTTTGCCATAGAAACAGAACAGTGGTGGCATTTAATCCCATCACTAGAGAGGATTATAAAATGAGAGGAGACAGATTTCAGACTCAGTCTCATTCTGAATCATCAGGATTCCTGATGGCAAGTTAGCAATTTTTTTGGACTGAGGCAGAGAGAGGTAAAAGCTAGTGACTGGCTGCTTTGCTTTTCTGGTCTTCAGGTTGAACCCCAATATCTGTCTCTGGGTTTTTACTAATCGTGCTACATTCGATGGTGTAAGAGGAATAGGATTTTGGTATTGCAAACGTCACTTGTAATTCTACCATTTATATTAGCATACTTTCTCCCAGTAATACTGTCAAGATTTTATTACTTCTCTCTGTATCCATTTACATCAGGAGTTATCAGACAAGGAGCACTCACTTGAAGCAGAATAACATGTTTTTGGTTAGTTATGTGTCCTTGGAACATAACTGCGGGTCCTGTATTAAGCATATCTAAGGTAATTCACCTCACTTTCAAATACCCCTACCAGCTCTAACAGTCAATGATCCCATTGTGCCTTGCCCCCTTCCCCCTACATGTCTGCAAAGCACAGCAATAAATAGGCTTCTTTCGGACTAAGCCCAGACATGGGCAGCACCATTCCCAGAGCTTCAGTGCCCAAGAGAAAGTTGCCTCTGGCAAGTGCAGCACCTGCCTCCCCTCTCTGCCCCCCCTCTTCCAGTCTCCCCACCCACACCTGTCTCCAGGCCTTAACTTCCTGGGTCACAGCAGGAAACTCCCACCCACCAGCTGGGCCGGTTTTATTTTTGAGAAAGGAGAACAGCTGGGTGATTTTAAAGATGGAACTTAAGATCCACTTAACTAGTCAACTCCAGTTGTCAGGCCCCCGAAGCTGCATTTAAGGACAGGAGTTGTGGATGTGACCTGAAAGCTAAGAGCTGCGGGTGCTTTGTCCGCCCCCAGCAGGAGAGATTGCATACTTCACATGGCGGCTCCAAAGGACTTCTGCTGGGTTGCTTTGGTCTCACTCTTCTCTTTTATAAAATGTATTCACTGACGTCTGGTCTTTTGAGGCTTTTGGCTTAGAGAAGAAAGACCGGTCAGCAAGTTAGCAAATTAAACACGTTCCACCTGGCCAGGCCATCGGAAGCTGAGTTTGCTTAGTCTCTGTCGATGCGGCCCTCAGAGCCGGATAGCCATCTAAACGACAGAAAGCTTTGTTCAAATTCATAAAATATTTTACAGCACAGTAAAACAGATCTAATAGATCCATTTCTCATTAAAAAGGCCAATGCTGGGAACATCTGACGCTGTAGGACTGTCTGATTCAATTTGGTAGGTCAAGCCTGACTAATCTTATATTCTGATTGGGGTGAATTCATTTCCCCTGGAAAGGGAAGGATTTCCCATAGGCTCCCAGATTATATACTTCTGAACCTGTATGCTCATAAGATATTACTAAACTGTGGGTTAAATCCAACTCATCCAGTAAACAAAAATAATCCCATATCCAAATTAACATTTAGAAGCCATAAGCCAAGAAATATAAATCCTCTTAGAAATTGGACCGTGTGCTCTGTGAAAGAACAGAGTTGGAAAGAACACAGAAGGAAATCTGTTCAAAGTTCGTATATTCTGAGGCTACAGATGCTACAAGGAAAAATGAGACAATCGGCTTTCCTTAAACTTTCCTTGAAATCAATAGATTAAAAGACATGTATAGTCTTCCAGCAGGACTAGACCTTGAGTCAGAACCGAGTCTGGTTTTAGTTCTATCTGCTGCTTGCTGTGTGCCACTGAGGAAACTCCTGTCAACTCTCTGGGACTTAATTACACCTCTTGGGTAAAGACTTGAAAATTGTCTTCTGTATTATGTCCAGCAGTGTATTCCTTTGGCTCTAATTTAATAATGTCAATTATGCAGAGAGTCTGTAATGAGGGTACCAAGTCTTTTGGGGTCTCTATTCCCAGATAAACACACACTCTCCGCTTAACACAGGTCTTCTTTGAGGATGCTTGATGGTCCCTCTTAAACTAAGAGTGCTGCTTTTAGAACCCTGTGCATTCTCTCTTTAGCCATTTTAAGTGTAATTCTCAGTGCCTTATAGATAAACTATTAAATATTAATACAGGATTTCCTGCATTTCAAAAGTATCTCCTTTCCTCTTTCTGAGTCTTGATCAGATGGAATTATACATATAAGCCCATCTAGAGTCGGGCACAATCTTATGACATGGTTTAGCCAACGAAATGAGAGAGCTGTACCATGACATTCTACACTCCCTCCCTTTGCCACAGTGGCTCAGGACCGGGTAAAGAGATGCAGAGGCCTGAACTCCCCATCCATCAGCTCAGAACAAGGGTATAAAGAAAACATTTATTCGGTGAAGGCACCGAGGCTGAACAGGAGAATCTCTAACTCCAAGAGGCTCGTCACTCCAAAGAGCCAGTCCCAGACACAAAGTAAGCTGCAGACATGTGTACTCTCGGTTATCTGTAACTGAAACGTTAGGTTGTTAAGGGATTATGGATGGAGGCTGCCTTGTGTTTGTCAGACATCAGTGTTCACGGAACTGTAGAGTGTTTCAAAATGAAGTGTCTGAGATACAGGAGCAAAGCAAGGAAACAAAACAGCGACCAAGAAACAAAAGGTAAACTCATAGTAATTGAGCAAAAAAACAAAACAAAAGATAAGTAGCTAAAGATAAATAGCTAACTCGTAAGGTTCTCAAGAGGTAAGTTACAAAGTGTGTCCGGTCTTTATTCTGATAACAAAAGTATCATGAGATCATTTTGCTGTGATATTCTGCCTGCTTTGCAGCTCTGACATGCCTCAATGAAGGGGTCATAATTTCTGACTCCCTTTTGTCAACTGTAACCACTGCACAGTCCCTGGAATCGGCCACCCATCAAGCCACGTAAATGGGGCAAACCAACCTCCCCAAGAGATTTTGATTACCAACCTAAAGATTTTAGTCCACACTTTGCTTTATAACAGTGTATTGGCATTCATTTTCCACCAGCAGCATAAACACCATTAGTTGCTGCAAGTTAAGCAGAAAAACACGGTAACTCCTGAAATCAAAACAGGAGCAATGTGACACAGAGGCAAATTTCAAACTCAAAATTGGGGCCAAGGACAATGCAATACAAGAGGGCGTGGAATGCTGCTGACAGCAACTTCCTTGCTTGCCATCCTTTTGCCTCTCCTGCCCCCTGGGTACTCCTCAGCCTGTGTGTGGGACCCTGAGAACCATGACTCAGGTTGGTTACGCTGCAGTTTGTAGAAGGAATAAAATCTAGGGGCAGATGTACAACTGATGTTTATGCATCAGACAAATGTAATTAGTACCAAGTTCACAGCCTGCAAAATGAGACCATATTATCTGAATTGCAGATTTCCCCACCTGCCTCCATTGCAGTCGCCTGGAAGGTGAGACTCTTACAGCCCTGGGTTTCCAGTTCCTGAGGAATCACTTTGTGTAGTAGATAAGGGGACCAGAGCCAGGGCTGTGGATGGACTACTTAGCTCTCTGATAGAAGTCAGCTGGGGAGCGTTAGAGACCCTGACCACACCTTCAGCAATTACTCTAGCTTGACTGGAGTAATCCTGCTGCCTACCAGGTAGTCTAAAAATAAGTGTATGATTCTTGGCCTCCTTTCCAGAGAGCTAGATTTAATTGGTATAGGCAACAAATAGAGAAGTAGGGTGCATTTAAAGCATCATGCCTCTCCAGGTAATTTTACTGCACAACCATGTTTGAGACCTATTCCTATAGAGGAATCATTGTGCCTGTATAGGAAGTAAAAATAAGGGAGCAACACTGTTTGTTTAATCCTGTTCCTTCGAGATAAGAAGCAAAAGCCCCTCCAGGTGGGTACAAAAGGAAAGTGCTTAAAATCAATCAACAAATTGATTTTGAATTTCTGAAGAGCAACTTCTAAGCAAAGACAAGCACTAGGCCAAAAGAAAAATGAAAATAATTCCTTGCTGGATTCAGGATTCAGGATAAGGATTCAAATTCTTAGAATCCAGCTCAAACATGATAATAATGCATGATGTTGAGAGGTAGCTAGAACTCACATATGTTCCTGAGGGATGTAAATGGTGCAGCTTGAACATGTATTTTAAAAAGTTAAATATACATTGACCATATGGCTCAGTAATTCCACTCCTAGGTATTTTCCTCGAAGATAGAAAGATCCAAGCCAACAACTATAATTTCAAATTGCTATAGCACTTTCAACAAAGAATCTCGTAGCAAAACAATTAAGTTCACTCTTTTTATGTTCTGTTGGTTGGAGATAAATCTTAGGATCTACTCATACAGGTAGGCAGGAAACAAATCAGAGCGTGAGCATCAGAACACAGGGTTTATGGGGAATCTAGCATACCAGTTGTTCATCCTCTAGGGAAGCAATAACTGCACTGTGGCACACACACACACACACACCACCACCACCACCACCACCATCACCATCACCACCACCACCACCATATAAGAGTCACATAATAAAATACTACTCAGTAATAAACTAGAATAAAACCTGAATACACGTGGATATGGAAATATTTCTCAAATGCATTATGGTGACAGCTCAGATCAAAATATTACACACTGAATTATTTCAGGTATACAATGTCAGAGACAAGGTCATACTCTAAGAACTGAGGGAAATATGAGTGAATGTCAGAGTCCTAGGGTATAAAGAGGGGTTGGCTACAAAGGGACTACTAGAAGATACTCAAGGGAGCTTATATAAGTGATAGAAATGTTCAGTATCTTGACCTTGCTAGTTAACTCCACAAATGTAGGCATGGCTTGAAATCTGTGGAACTATATATCCAAAAAAATAGATTTTACTAAATATGACTTTTATCTCAATGAACTTGACTTTGAAAACTAAAGTGGCTGGGTACTAAAGCAGCTTTCAGCTGATTAAAAAATTTTTTGATCTAGTTCCCAGTGCATGACTTGATGGAATTTCAGTGACACCAATGATATGATGTGTATGATCCCTGTTCCAATGTATTTACCAACTGAATTGCTCATGTTAGGTGAGCTGCGAACGCTGTCTTTGTCATTAGAAGTGTAATGTGGGGAGAATTTGAAACTGCTTACCATGGAAGAGTGGGGCTGATTCTGCGATTAGCACACGGGTGAAAGTGAAAATCCTCCTCTTAGGTTACTAAGACAGAACAGCAACACTCCTAAAGACTCTTTGTTCAGAAACAACTTAACACTATTGCAAAGTCAAACACAAAAGAGCATCAATTTGAGTTACCCGAGACCTCCTAGCCTTGTACACAAAGCTGTCACCAGTAGCACCAAGCATCTATCAGGCAGCAAGACTATGGGGCATTAAGTTTGGAGCAATGTCTTCAGAAGACCCTCCTAGCCAAATGTCCACCAACAAACCAGACTTTGTAGATAATAATATCACCTACACAACAAAACCGAGAGGAATTTTGAGTTATTCCAGCAGAAACCAGGAGCATGGTTAAAGGAGTTCAGACATAGGCAGTAGATGACATCAGAGCAAAAATCCTTTTAGACCGGATTTCTGATAATAGACTTCAGAAGACTACCTAGGATGCATCCTAGGCATTGAAGAGATGAATCAAAGTAGTTGAGGGTGGTTTTTTAAAATACGTTTTTAATTGAGGTAGAATTTCATTACTTTTACCCACTCCCTCGCCTCCTTCCAGACCCTGTCAGCTACCCTCTCTTGAAAGCCTCCAGTGTCTTCTCCCACATTCTCAAGTCTACGCCTATTATTTCTCATTGCTACATACATATATATTTGTATGTGTTTCTGTATATGTATGCACAAATATATAAATACAGCCTGCTGGGTCTGTTTTTATGTTATGTGCATATGGTCTCAAGGCTGACCCTCTGCACTATAATATATATCATATATAATATATATATTACAATAAATAAGAGATTGCAAAAGAAAAAGGAGAAAGCTTGTGTTTAGTTTCCATAACTTTATTGTCAAAAAGAAATGATAAGAAGGTTTGGAGGAATAAAATTCATTTTGGTGGTACAGGTAAATGATTCTAGTAGTTGTGTAAATAATAGATTTCAGAAAAAAGTACTGAGTTAAAGAAAGAATTTGGTGCCAATGTGAGTAGGAGTGGATACTGAGAAAGCTCACCCCTAGGGAAGCAGACCATATTTGAGTAGTTGGTGGATACAAAACAAGGAATTAAAGTAATAGCAGATAAAAGTGAAAATGCCAAATAGAACTATTTTTCACTTTTTCTATGAATGGTAACAGGGTTCCTTTTAATTCTTCTCATTTGTACTTCAAAAGAAAAACGCAGAAACACTAAGATAAAAACAGAGAATAAATAAAGGCACTGGGCACATCCAGGGGGAGATTAAATTGCTGTGTCTGATAAAAGAAGATAGAACACTGTCAAAACACCGCTACAGTACAGGGCCATGGGGATGGCAACTATGAAACAGAAGGCTGGGCCTGCCTGGTGCTTGTAAGGAGGTTGAGGCAATATTTAAGTAACTAATGCTGGAAATCATCTAAACTGTGTTCATTGCCTAAAGACTCCTGCTGTCTGTATTTCTCTGCCAGCCGTGTAGCAGAGTCTTGCCAGTGTGTGCTTCACCAGTCTACAGGTGAGAAGCATGAGGCTTACAGAGATTTTCCAGGCGAACTCAACACCTGTGCTAGATGGGGACCTAAACATGTCCCTTAGACCATGCCTTTGACTTTCAAAGAGAACCAGTTTCCTGATTTCCCACAGTTATTTCTGATCCTTAATTCCACATTTGTGGGTCAATCTCAATCGCATTCTCTACTTTTTGTATACCCATTGACACCAGCTTTTTCCCAAACGTCCATCTGTGCTCTGGGGGGATCTACAACACAAATGGATGGTCCGGAGAGGCTGAGCGGCTACCACATACCTGCCACTCAGTGGGCTGGCTTCACCTGACACAAATTCCAATCTGAGATCACAGAAGGGTTTTCTGGGTTTGCAAGTGTGAGGGTTCTTTCTGGATTTAAACTTTCATTACTTTTAGCAATGACATACTTGCTCCTTTCTCTGAATCTGCCCTTAAGATAAATGAAACAGAAAATCTAAGGTCCTATCAAATGGTAATATATTATACAGAAATAAATTTAAGATGCAGGTGTGGAACTTTGACGATACATAAGCTAATAAAGACAGGGCACAATAAAATAAAAAGTAATGATATACATATATTTAGAAGGGCAATAATCTATAGAGTTCTGAATTATTAGAGTGACCCCATAGATAAAGCTAGCTCTTATTTTTTAGTCTTAATGGTATCAGTTTATTCTACAATTTTAAATTGTTTGCCTTATATGTTTTTTTAAGATTAAATTTTTTAAACTTGTTTTTTTACATCCTGATCACAGTTTTCTCTCCCTCTTCTCTTCTTAGTCTTTCCCCCACCTCTCCTCTGCCCTTCCCCCCAATCTGCTCCTCCTCCATTTCTATTTCAGAAAATGCAGGCCTACCAGAGATATCAGTAAAACATGGCATATCAAGTTGCAGTAATATTAACCAATATGAGAAATAGGGTCCCAGGAGACAGCAAAAGAGTCAAAGACAGCCCTGCTCCCACTGTTAGGAGTCCCACAAAAAGACTAACCTACAAAGTTATCATATATATGTAGAGTCCCTATGTCAGTCCCATACAGGCTCCCTGACTGACAGTTCATTCTCTGTGAGCTCCTATGATCTCAGGTTAGTTTATTTTGTGGGTTTGCTTGTGGTGCCCCTGTGACGCCCTCTGGCTCCTACCACCCTTCCTTCCTCTCTTCAGCAGGATTCCCCAAGCTCAGCCTAATGTTTTCTGTGGATCTCTGCATCTGTTTCCATCAGTTGCTGAATTAAGCTTCTCTGATGACAGTTGAACTAGGCACCAATGTAGGGTTCAGGATGCTGACCTGTCCTCTAGTGACATAAAAGGCTTCCACCAGAGGTATAGGATGAAACTGGTTATTATAGTGAGGTGGCAAAGTGCCCAGCATTCTCCAATCTCTGGTTTGATTCCAATCACTGAGAAAATAAATAAACAAATGAGTGATTAAATAAATCAATAAAGAAAAACAAAAGAAAGGAAATAAAAAATATCCTAAACTTAACTAACCCTGCAGTATTTTTATTTGTAAGATAGATCTAAGTATGTTATATCTACTTAAATATAATATTGCAGATATGGGGCACTTTGGCTGAATAATTACTTTAATTGAATTATCTTTCAAACTAAAGGATATCAGTGATTAAAAGATATCAGTGAATCATAATCAATAAAGCGAGTGCCAAGCTAAACATGGTAGAAAATGAAGAATATTGAACGTTAGCATTCTGATGAATCTTCAAGATACACAAACGGAGATTGGTCTGTTGTGCGTAGGTTTCATGTTAGGCATTACAGGACTTAAATTTACCAATCTGGACCTTAAAAGAAGTTCAGATATATTTTGTGCTTTCAACTGAGGCCATTCATGTGAATGACTGTCAGCATAAATGTTGACTTGTTAAAAGGAACTGCCACGAGCAAGAAGTGCCACCTTATACTTCAGCTAGCCTTTGATAATATATTAGGCATTTAAAGGGACTGTTTCAAAGGGAATCCCTAACAGAAATTTATCTATAATTAAAACTAAAGCAAGCATTTCAAACGTCACCCTGGTATTCTGTTCTTCAGCAGATGTTTTCCTTCTAACTTTCTTCCAGGTCTGTCTCTCTAGGACTATACTACGCTGATGTTTGAGGTTCAAAAGCAATGAAACGCTTCCTACGAAAGCTTTGCTAGCCAACTCATGAAAGGAACAGCTGTACACCAATATCAGCACGGAGACCACCTACCAGATTCCTGGCACCATCCCTGGGAATGGCCACTGAACTTTCTAACATGTTTTAAATTGTCATTTCAACTTGACTTTGCTAGTGACTTCCCACACTGAAGGTAATGTCATCAGGCAAGCTCTGTGATGACCTTGGAACCTGGAAATCCTGTTGGAAAATCAGGCTGGTCCTACTCCAGCTCAGTCCTGTACCATCTATGGCTGAGCTTCACTGATAGAAGGAAACAGTTTAGTGCTGGGAGAAGCATTTGGCAGTAAGGGAACAATCTGGAAAGAAATGCACGAAATATAACTCTACTCTTTTGAATGTGTTATGCATTTGAATCCTTAGTACGTAATTGAACAACTCTTAGCAAGACAGTTTCAGTGGAGGAAGGCGATTCCTTCCAAGGGACACTGAACTTTGCCTCTGAAAATCCTCAAATCCCTTAAATGAAATCTTAAATATTTAGACCCCTGTTTCTTGACATTTAGATAACTACAACCAAACTGTAGGGGTAGGATAAATGTTAACAAGCCTCTTTTAGAGATTGTTCTGAAAAATAGTCATAGAAAGAGAGTCAGATATGAACAACAGCCAAGATTTAATCCCTATATCTCCCTCACCAAGTTTACTTATCAGGGAGTCTTATATTTAACCCTCTGAGATTTTACTTACCCAGTTAACAAACAGGGGTGGTTCTATTGCAGAATCTGAGAGTCTGGAGGATGCAGGGTAAGATTTGGAACAGGTGGATGTTCCAAGAGTCAAAAATTCACGTGTCAAATGTGAGACATTTCCAGACTCACCTGGTTGTCAGAGGGGGCCAGGCTTTCCCTCTAACTTTGCAATGCTCCCCTATGCATCATGTGTCAAACTTTGCTGGACACACACATTTGTTTCTCCTCACATCGTTGTGATCCATTTGATTCATTCCCTATCATTCATTTCCCAGGAAGCCAAGTGAACCCAGCAGGCTCTTAATAAATACAGATGGGTTGATTGATTAAACTTGAATTTCAGCAACATCTCAGCACCTTCCCAGATCAGAGAAATCCTTATGCAGACACTAGGGCCATTTACCCAGTAGGTTTAAGTTTTAGGAAACTTTCCTTCCTGTAGAAAGGGCTTAGACCCTAACAAGAAAATACATGGATCTAATTTATCTTTTTTCCTATTCTCAGTGATCTTGGAAAAGTTGCTTATATGCACACAATCCCACCCACCTCACGGGATGGATGTTACGAATGATATCAAATGGACTAGAAAATGTTGGTCTTAAGCTCTGGAAAAGTCTGTGTTGGTTTGGGACCTACATAAACACTAAGAGAATTCTTTCTGCTTATTCGTTGATGGGATAATTTAAAGTCACTTGGACATTTTATTAATATACATGGATTCACATCATCCCGTTTGAATGAGGATTACTGTATAACCTGATCTGGAGCTTGTGACAAGAAAAGCCAGAACTATAGAATACCACAAAATTCTGATCCTTATAGGCAACAAATTCTTAAAAGACTCCAGAGTCTTTAATAAGTGTTGGGTTTAAGACAAGTAGTCACACCCCGTGAACTAAAGGTAGCCATGAGAGCTGAGAAGAACTCTGGCTGTGAGCACAGGGTTCCCTTTCAAGGATAGTCTTAGGAAGCCATATGGTAGCTAGAGAACTAAGGTAGTACCTTAAAAAATGCTGAAGACTTACAAAAGAAAGAATATTTGAGGTGAAAGGAAAGAAAATGGAGTATATGATGCCTGTTTTCTATCATCACTGCATTAGATATATGAAACTCTTTCCTTGTTTAATTTCTTTAACAAAGAATCTAGGATTGTTAATTATTTAATTTATTTTTAATGTTTAGTCTTTAGGAATAGTAATGGGATACTTGAATATTATATGTATGTAATATATGTGTAATTATCATAAAGAAATCCCTTAATATTTTATTTTTATAAGAATTTAGAGCCAGAGACTATTATTGTTGGGTGTCTGTAAGAAATATATTAAAGCCAACGATGTCTTGAGCTATCATCCATTCTACTGCGATCCCTTTTTCATCAAGCAGAACAAGCCCTGCTTGGGCTCATTCCTGACTCACCAGAGGAACCAGAAGACAAACTAACTAGCTTCCTTTCCTAAACGCTGATAAAGAATCCCAGAACTGACGGGATGGCTCAGTCAATAAAAGGCTTGTCACACATGTATGAGATCATCAGCTTGATGCCAAGTTCCCACAAAAAAAGCTGGGAGCAACAGTTCACATCTGTAATCACAGCACTACAAGGCTGCAGACGCAAAAACTGAGGATCCCTATGCTTTGGTGGCAGGTAACCTAGAGGAATCTGAAGAGCTCCAAGCTCAGTGAAAGACCTTGTCTCACAAAGTAATGTGGAGAGCAGTCAAGGAAGACACCGAATGTGACTTTTGACCTTTATATGCACACATAAGCACTTGCCTGTGAAAACCCTGCACATGATCATGTACACACACACACACACACACACACACACAAATCTCGAAGAATTGTCAAGACCTACTTACATCCTCGCCACATTAGCTCCACTGAAGGATGCTACATAGTACCTGGTGTGATCTAAAATTACAAAAGCCGATAAAAATGATTATAATGAACAAAGAGAATATCAAACCAACTGTCTTCACTTTTTATCAGAAAAAACTGAGGCATTTGCAAAACTAAATAATGTGCCCAGAGGCACATAAGAAGAAAGCAGACAAAACACAACCCTTACCCCAGGGCTGATAGTGCAGGATCATTGGTCAAGAGAACAGGAATTCTATTTCCCTTGTTTCCTCTTGTGCTCTGGACACTGGGCACCATGATTCTGAGGATCTAGCATCAGAATCTGGAGCATGTGTTCTTGATGAGATGAATGGACCTCATCTCAAAGTATCTGATGCAGCAGGTCTGAACTAGGCCCTAAGAGGGCCTATCTAGTCATTCCCAATGCTACATTTGCTGCTGGATCATAGACTCTATTTCAAGAATTTCCTTTGTCAGATGAATACAACATATGCCAGTGTTTTAACTCTGCCTTAGAACCACATTCCTCCTCCTATTTTAGTATATGTGCTGCCGAAGTGAGCACCACACTCCTCCTCCTAATGTGTCATGGAGATGCCACAAATGCTGGGCAAGAATGTGTGGAAAGGAGTATCCCTAGAGCTCTAATTACTGTTTTGCTAAGGAACTTGACAATCTGCAAGTCATGCAGGACTTGTAAATAAAGAGTTCATTTTATTCTCCCTAATTTGTAAAGTATCTACCAGCAACCTGTAGGAGTGTTGCTCATAGCCTCTTCCATGAGAGGCATGCCTAGAATAAAATAATTTCTATAACCAGTATAATAAAAAAGAGACTCCACATGGCCAGAAGACTTTGGACATACCTTGCCCTGTGGCTGCCTGGCAATCCAGAGGTACAGGATAACAAATATCTAACTGACCCCAGTCATGGAAAATGGGGGGAAAGCTTTGTATCCCAGAATCACAGCTACCAGGGCAGCTGAGTAATAAGAGAAGACCCTGCTAAAGATGAAGTGCCTGCCAGTAACACTGCTTTCCCTTTTAAGGACTTCAACAGACCCTAAATTAAGCAGAAGTTATTAAAACAGAAACGTATTAAACAGAGGAAAGGAGGAGAAGGCAACTTCAAGTCAGCACTTTGACCACAGAATAAGGAGACCAGGGCCTGAGAATCTACCCCACCTCCGGGCTTCGTGTACTTCTGTGTATGAGTCTTAGGGTATGTAAGAGAATAATTTTATGTAAGTCATTTTTCATGTAATAAAACCCTCTTGCTCCTAGTTCCACTGAATCTACATAAGCATTCGCGTTAGATGCGTCATTACTGTGTGTATCACTTAAGAAACGATCCTGCCAATAAGCAAATATGTCCCATTACATTTTTATTAGCCAAGAGTGGAATTTTATGCTGACAGAAAGAGCTGTGTTAAACTTACTTAGGCAAATTCTATATATCACTCAAGGTATCCTTAGGCAAGAATAATAAGGTAATCTCATCTCTACCTCGTATCTTGTGACACTTGCTAACCATATCATGACTCCTCCATGACCCCCGTCTTTTTCTACTCTGTGTCATACCCTAGTTCATCACTAATGTTTATGCAATCTTTAAAGAACCCGGTGAGCCATTATTTTAGGATCTTCTTCTAGCTAATAAAAAAGCAGGGTTTCCGAGTTTCAGAGCAACCACACTTGCTCTTTACAGAAGGCACCCTTTAACACAACAAGCTCACTCATAAAATTAGGACATTTTTCCTCTGATCTGAAGAAAGAATACCTTAATGTCCTGGCTGTTCCTGTATGATTTTAAGTTGCTTCCTTGGAAGAGCACAGTACTTAGCAAACCATGTCCTTTTACAAATTTTATGTGTCATGTATTGACATGCCCATCTTTTTCAATACTACAAACAGCAAGGCCCTAGGTTTCTATAAAACTTGTCCATCACAACAGCCCCCGCTGTGTACCATGCTATCTATTACCCTGCAAACCAGCATCTTCTGTGTTGAATGAAAATCTGGGCCAATAAGGTTTTATATTCAGATCAGTTCCAAGTATCTTGTCTGTTAGGCACTTTCCATGAAATCAGAATTATTTTTATGTAATTTTATTTTAATCAGCAAAAGAAAGGGAAGAAAGTATAGTGTGAAAGTTAGCTCTGACATACGCCAATGTTGCAGAATGGTACATAGATTCACATATTATTCACTGGGACGAGAACATTTAAAATGTGATCATCACTTTCAAGTGCACAGTATATGTTACTAACTACAAATACTACCTCCTATAGTGGATCTCCTGAGTCTCTACCTCTGAGTTCATTTTTAACCATCATCTGATCTACCATTTCCCTTATGGATATATATCCAAAATATATGAGGTCAAATTAAAAAGGGTATCTGCACTCTGACATTTGTTGTAGCTTTATTTCCATTAGTGAAGGTAACAAAACATCAAGTGTCAATAAACGAACCAATGGAAAAAATGTGGCATGTATACACAAGGAATCATCCAGCCCTTTAAAAGAAGCTGCAGAGACAACTCAGCAGTTAAGAACATGGAATGTCCTTGTGGATGACCTGACCTCTGTTCCCAGCATCCAGTTTAGGTAGCTCACAATCACCTGAAACTCCAGATTCAGGGCAACTAACATCTCTGGCCTATTTGGACACCTGCAGGCTCTGTCTCTGTCACTGTCTCTCTGTACCTCTTTCTCTTCCTACTTCTCCCCTTACCTCCCTGCCTCTTTCTCACACAATGAAAATAAATGTTTAAAGTCTCATGTATTTGGAATCTAGTGCTATTAAATCAGGATTACTTGAGAATAGGGCGTAGGAATTGTTATAGTAGACATGAGCTGTCTTTACCTAGAGGTGCTAGGTAAACAAACAAAGCTTAGACTCATGAAACAATAAAAAGAAAACTACAAGATACAGATAATTATCAAATCATTAATGAAAGTCAAGTATACTACTAATGCCATCAGTTAGCATAACTGTGAGAACAGTGTTAACTGAAGAGATCAGGAAGCAATGATATCAGTTTCCCCCCTAAGCCACACATGGAGCTGGGTTACACTACAAGCTCACAGGAAGAAAAAACAAAATTGTAGGTGTACAGATATTAAGCAAGAAGAGTTTGGCTGACTACACATAGACAATCAAGCCCATCTGTTACAAAAAGTACAAAAGGCATATTTATTTTAATATGGCAATGCATGATTTTTCCTGGGAAGACCGTTGACTCAGATAGAAAGGGTACAGATAGACCAAAGAAAGGATTCCACTAAGTCAGCGTGGTGAGCCGAGTGTTCTGGAGTTACTCATGGTAGTGTGAGTAGCAGCAAAGCAACAACACCATTGGGAAGTCTCCTGGGAAAGTTAAAGGTGTCTGTACTGCCAGTCAGTCCTATCAGCAGCAAGGGCAATCCGTGAAAAGCTGTACCACTAAAGAATCCTATTGGGCTACATCCAGGCAGGTAACATCACTGAGGGATTCAAAGTCCCAGTCCGTTATTTACTTCTTATATAGCTCGGTGTGGGGAGGGTCTTGTGAAGATCTCATGAGGATCTTGTGAAGACCTTAGGAGTCTTGGGAGACTCTCTCTAAGAGAAAATTTTAAAAGACCTAAGTGCATTGGATTTTCATGTAGGTGATCACATCTGCTCTCACTCCAGATGGCAATGGTCATTTCCAAAAAAGCAGAAAGAGATACATTTCATGCCTGTCACTAAATTAATTACAAGAAAAGGAAACAATATGGCTGACCAACGTTATTTATATCGCTCAACCATGCTGCACTCTCTGGGACCCAGGAAAGGTCAGCTCTTTCCCAGGTGCGTTGTTTCTGGCCCTGAAACTTTGTGGCCAGACAAACACTTATCTGCTAAGTGTTAATGAACACCCCAAAGTGCCTGCCCCAGGGCTCAACACAAGCTCCATCCTCTTAGCCCTGATCTGAAGGCCCAGTCTACAATGGTGGAGCTATTAACTCTTGCCAACTGCTCCCACCACAGCTCCCACATTAAACTTTGAGAATTAGACCTGGTCAGCCCTCATCTCCTCTTCCCATCACAAAAGTAGATGAGGTCACTCAGTAAGGAATAAATTTCCTCACTATGGAGAAGCTATGTTTCGAGTCGAGAGTTAATTAGCACCAGAGGAGGAAGTAACAAAGATCAATACCTTATCGGGATTTTCTTTTATGAGCAGTCATTCTCTACAGACTGGGCTGACCCTGAACTTATTCTAACAGTTGCCACCCCAGATAGATCAAACGCACCTGAACAACTACCAGATAGTTCATGTCCAGCAGAGTTAAGACTGCAGTATTGTCTCCTTTTAATCCTTCCAGTTCTCGCTCACACCAACCCCAGAGCATAGAGGCCTAAGGTAGAATGACTCTATCTGAGAAGTTGGTCCTGGCTATGTCTTGGCTGAGTCTGGCCCAGTATCATTCTACTCCCCACACCTGACTTCCCCTAGCTGAACTCCAGGACTGGAGGACATGGGCAGAAGACAGCACCTATTAAAGAGAACATACCTATCAAACTGTGAAAGCGACCTGCATTTCTATGGTTACCATGACTTGAGTGCTGGGAAGTGATAAAAGAAGAAAAGAGATTTGTCTACGAGGCGATGGGTCACTAGCAAGAGAGTAAGACCCTGTCAACATCTGGAGCGTACCCATTTATTAACGTCCATCATAATAGCACAGGACCTTGACATCTGCTAAAATAATCTTGGAAATAAACCTCCTGTACTGTACTGAAAAATTGCTCTCCAGCATCACTATAATTAACACCTCTTGACAGCTTTATCTTCTTTTCATCCTGTGTACATATTCTACACATCGTCTGTGTTCAGGATACTATGCTAGACACTGCAATACACAGCATCTTTAGGCAGAACGTTGGAGGAGCCTCTAGGAGTTCACAATCCTCTCAGTTCCTCTACTATTTTTATTCTAAATTATTTCTTGCTTTGTATTGTTTTCATGGTTGACTGTTTGCATCTCCCCAAAGAAGATTTTGTTGAGGAATAATTTCAGTAATTTGCTTTAGGAAAACAATAGGAATAGTGAGATTTTAAAATAATGTTTCGCCAAACTTTCCCTGCTCTTATTCCTACTGTGCCTCTGATACATGCCCTGGGGGAGGTGATTATACTCTCTGCAAATACGTGGTCCAAATGAATGTATTAAATCCATGATGCAAAGAGGTAATTTTGCCCAGGTTTCCATGCTCATTGGTCCCCACAGGACAGGAAACCTAGCCGGGCACTCCCTGCATGCCGTGAAGATGAATACATTGTTCTCCTCTAGATCCACAAGCAACATATTCCCCATCTTGTTTATCTCCAAACACTGGGCTTTCTAATCACTGTGTCTTCAGTGAGAGACCCAGAAAATCCAAACCCAGCCAGACTGATGCAGGGCAACTCAAGAAGCAGCAGTTTTAACGGGTGCCCTTGGCAAGGTCTTGCAACCCTCCATTGACCCTATCCTGAAAAAGCAAGTGTTGTAAGAGAAAAGGCATAACCACAGTGACAGATAGGCCTGAGGTCGTAGCTCACATCTGCCACTTCTGGGTTCGGTTCATTTCAGATGACTTGATGTCAAGGCTTTACCGGCATATTTTCAGTTCTTCGTAAAATGGGAATTACCATCATAAAATTTACAGTTCGACCCACTGGTCAAAGGCCATTGGCGGGTCTGTCACTGTTAATTTCAAGCAGAAACTGTGGAAGATCATTGAAAACACTATTTACAGCATCTTTATGTCTAGAATGATTAATATCACCTCTCTTATTTTCTCTCTCTCGAAGCAATGCTAGAACCCAGGGATCTGACTCTGCCTGTTCTTTAATACTTCATGATAGGCATCCCCCTCTTTGTTAGTTTCTTGGATCCCAGAGGGGGAAAGGAATTCTATGTTGATTGGCTTTCTTCCTCTTCCTTCTGTACCATCAAGGCAGATTCAATATATGACACAATGTGAGATTCCATAAAGCCTGCAGAATTTTTTTTTTGCAAGCAATGTCTTTCTCAACACATTGTTTGCTCCTCCAGGATTTCTGATTCAACGAGCCCAGGAAGAAGCCTCAGAAATTACATTTTGTAAAATGTACCAGGGAAATTCTGATGTTGATAATTTAGAGATCAAACTTTTTTTTTTTCTAGCTTGTATTTTAATCACATGTACTCTTTTTTTTCTTTTTATAGAAAGTTATACATTTTGGGGGTGGGAATTCACATGAAGGAATCTGCCTGATACCAAAGTAGGAGATGTTTTATCATTGAGAAATGCTGATATACAACATCTCAAGACACCATTAAAGAAACAGATAACTACAAATAAGCCATTTCAGTATCTGAGGGTACTGTACCCACTCCATCCATTGTTTCTCTTTCACTGGGAGCACTTATTTGAACATAAACATAGTAATGTAATGCACATTATTTGTGACCTGTAACTTTAATAGACATAACTGTGGCTGTTATTATATTTCAGAAGTGTTTTATTTAAATTCATTCAGAAACCATCAAACATTTTCGTTAAAAGCACCAGCGAGTAAATTTTGAGGGGTTTCAGTGGGGCCTACAGTCTCTGCTGGAAACCCCCACCTCTGCCTTTGCTGTGAAACAAAGGTTGCTTAGACATTGAACAAAAAATAGCTTTGGCTGTTTATATATATATATATATATATATATATATATATATATAACTCAACACTTCTTTAGTTTGTCAAGCCCTCCCATTCATCACACTAGGAGGCCATGAGAAAGACATTGAGAGAAGGATCTGAATCCTCTGTGAGCAGAGGGACTGAAACAGCGCCCTACCAAGGCTGTGAGGCTGTCATTCTTGGGTCACTCTTGAGACCCGGCTGTGTCCTGTTCCATTGTTGTTCGCTTTGAATCCCTAACCTGAGACCTATTGTAACTTACTCTATATTGGATAGAAGAGCGTTATTTTTAGACCATGCCTTTCCCGAGAAATCTCATTCTACCATCGGATC
This sequence comes from Myodes glareolus, assembly GCF_982192425.1. Taxonomy (NCBI): domain Eukaryota; kingdom Metazoa; phylum Chordata; class Mammalia; order Rodentia; family Cricetidae; genus Myodes; species Myodes glareolus. The sequence continues at coordinate 15,442,132 of NC_142038.1, read as the reverse complement.
GTTACTCTGTTCTGAGGATGGAGAATGACTGTGCACCTGGGTGGAACCCAAATAACACCATGTGTCAGCACAAATAACCCAGCACAGAACAATCAGGGACACATTCTCGGTAATACCACTCTGCAAATTTATCACAGTGAATCTAAATTACAGTGTTACTTGGAAATTTTAAAATCTATCGGGGAAATATGTGTGCAATAACTTGTCAGACACGTCAGATAGGCCCACAGCACTGCAATGGTTGTGGCCCCACTGAACTGCCATCAAAGCACCTAGTATGTTCATCAAGAACAGACCTCTCCTGACTATCCTTGAGGCCTCAGTTTGTCCTACTGACCACCTCTCCCCCCGTCCTTCTGGCTACCTGTCTGGATCTGCTGTTTGTCTAGTTGCCTTTTTAATCATCATGTTCACCAGTCCTGCCATTTTTCTTCTACAGCCTTATCTGACTTTACAGTTTTTCTTTTAAACCTGTGATTCACAGAGGCCTGTTTCACAACAGCAGATCTGGAAACTCATAGGGTCCCCCAGCTTCGACTTCTCAGACCTCTTGGACATTCCTCACCTTTTAAAGCCTTAGTAGTTATTCTATAAAACCACACACACACACACACACACACACACACATTACACTTAAATATATATGCTTACGATGATACGTAATGTGTGGTCTGGTAGTCAATATTAATAATTAAGATTACAACAAAAGAACCTTTGGTTGTCTTATCCAGATCATGAAGAAAGTGGGAGTAACTGGAAAACTGCTCCCTTTTGAAACCACCATATCTTATAAATTTAATCTTTCTCAATCAGTACTGACGTTCTGGTACAAGCACGTCACTCCGTGTTTCTGACATAGCACACTCCCAGTAATAACCAATGAAGTCTCAGGGACAAGAGGTAGTGATTTAGGAAAAGATGGTGAAGAAGAATGGCTGTTCCTACAAGAAAGCACTCTACTGACTATGCATCGGGTTAAAATTTCAGTTGAAAGTTAGTCCCCAATATAGTAAGAGAGAGATCAGTATTGTAGTCTGACTATGGTACTGTTGCGGGGAGCATGTGGGAGATCAGTAAGGTAAGTGGGGACATAGAGATATAGTCTCTGCACAATGAAAGGCTGTGATTTTGTAAGAGGAGAGAGACCTGAGTCAAGAACTTTAGTTATCTTGAGCTGTCTTCAGACTCTTCAGAGCTCCCATTCCCCTAGCCCAGCAAGAAAAATTATACCAGGTGCAACTGACTATTTTTGAAATTTCTTAACTTCAATACTGTTAGCTAAATAAGCACTTATTCAGTTCGTGTTGATTTATTTATAACAATAAAAAATTAAAAGAAGACACTATCTCCTATGGCCTCTGAGTATGTTCCTACCTCACAAGGGAACTAGGTGAGTCTATGTGAGTACATGCAGGTTCAAATTAAATCACTGACCCAAGGAGATAGGAAAGTACAAATCCCACTCCAAGGTGATAGACTTAAGGGGTCCCTGCAGATGTGAGAACTCAATCGTGTGCCCTTCCATACCAGAGGAGCAGCTAAAGAAGAACCTGAAGCAAAACAATCAGCTTTGATTCTGTGAATCATTCCACTCCAACAATGGTACTTTCTATTAAACCACAGGTAAGAAAATAAGCAGAACAAATTCATCTTCGAAATCTTAAAGAACCCCAAAAGATATCCTACTAGATAAATGAGGTAACAAAAGAAAGAAATAATTCAACCTTTTGGCAAAGAACATTGAAGTCCCAGCAGAACAGAGCAGTGGATTTCCCAAAGGCTACTGGGTGAGGATCCTTCTATGCTGTGACTTAGCACCTTATCTAGGCTTTCTCTTAAGTGAAGGAAGTCTAGCACTCTGGGTTCTCAGCTTGCTGGGTTGAGAGCAAATGTCTTTTAAACATATCCTCAGAGCCCTTACTCCACTGTGGGTCTGTATATAACAAGTAAACTGTGAAGAATACTGTGAAACAGAGGCAGTGAGGTCAACATATCAGAGCCAGAGTCTCACTGTTACCTGCTTCTTCCCAAGCCTGCAGCCCTCCCGTTGACTCACGTTACCTAGGGACAGAGGTGCCTGTCATAACACTCGGTGCAATACCTTAGCTTTATTTCAGATTTCCATTTTTAACTCAGTTAACTGACCTGAATAGAATTACAATATTTCTAATATAATCTAAATTGTCATTTATTGCATTGCCACAGAGAGAATTTCAATTTTCTTTCAGATTAGTATTTGCCCATTGAATATTTAATGGAAGAGAGAAATTATTTTCTCCTTTCTTGCTTACAAAAAAGTTCAAAATGGAGTTATGAGACATTCTGAAAGGCATTTGTGTTGCAAGATTCTCTCTCTCTCTCTCCCTGCCAAGTACTTAGAATATTAACTCCAAAGCAGAATGGAATTTCTGATCCCCAATGCTGTGCTCTGAGGGAAATATGCATTTGAGGAATATCCAAAGGGAGTAGAGAGGGCAAGTCTCTCAAATACAAATTCGGAAACTTCAATGTTAAGTTGAAGAAAAACATCTTTGTTTGTTCCCATTCTCTCCTAAGGGAGCCTTAGAGGAATCTTCTCTGTAGAAAAAAATAAAATCTGTTGTCTACCCTTCTTAAAAAGATTGAATGAATCACCTATTAATTAACACAACTGAAATCTATGAATGACCTCTCCACTCACCATTGTGCTATTTCTGTGAACTGAAACAGCAATGGTTGTCTGTCATAAGTCAAATTTGTTATCATTCACACCTAGACCAATATATACTTTTGCTATAATTTATCTATGCAAACTATATATTCACTGCATGAATGTCTATGGAGAGACAGATAAGAGAACCTAATATAACCTTTAACAATGTTACATAAATAAAGCTAATTTATATATAATCATGTAATTTATATAGAATCATAACATCATTAGACACAAACAAGCTGAAGGGCAAACATTTAACTTGAAAAGTAACTAATGCTTATATTAATTTTCACCTTATTCATCATTTAATTGAAAGTTGGCTGCTACAGTTTTCAATAATAACATGAATAAAATGGCATTTACATCACACACCAGACACATAGCACGGCGACCAGGACTTGGTAATAAGGAAAAGAAAACTAGATTTGTTTAGGCTCCCACGAGATAAGTAAACTGATGAGTCCTGTTAACTGTTAAGCAGAAAAAAATCCTGAGTTTCCTGGGCCTTTGAGCCTTTATGGAGGACCATCTTGATTACATTAATTGAGTTGTAAAGACTTGCCTGTGGGTGGGCCCACTCCCTAACTGGGGTCTGAAACTCTATAAATGGCAAGACAACCAGGCAGAAGTATGTTTCCATGCCCTTCATCATGTCACATACCATGAGACCAGCTCTCTCAGGGTCTGCACTCTATGATTTCTTGGTCACTATGGACTGTAACTTGGAATTTAAAACTAAATAAACCATTTCTCCCTGAAATTGTTTTTGCTGCTTTATTTTTCTTAAATCTTTCATACAATATATTTTATCATATTCTTTCGCCTCCCTTAACTCACCCGGACACACCATGCACCCTACTGTGATTCTCTCTATTAAGAAATATACCAAATCAACAACAAAGTACAAAATATCACAAAAACAAAACAAATCATGGATCCTATTTTGTGTTGGTCTTCTGTGCATGAGGCCTGCCCTGAAGGGCATTTGCTATATCCAGTTTCACTCCACTGAAGAGAACGATTCTCCTTGTCACAAAAACTCTCAGTTTCAAATAGGAGGGGACACTGTCCACACTTTCCTTTCTGTGTGTTGAGATTTGTGTCTAGATTGAGCTTGTGCATGTTCTATGCATGATGTCAGTCTTTGGGAATTTGTGTGTGGGTCAGCCCTGTTGTGCCTGGAAGATGCTGTTTTTGTGGAATCATCTACCACTTATGGCTCCACTCTCTTTCTGCCTCCTCCTCTGAATACCCTGAGCCTCGAGAGAATGGTATGGTGGATAAAGACATCCCATTTAGGGTTGAGTACCACAGTGTTTCTGTAAATTGCCATCTACTCAGGGAGCAGTTTCTCTAACAAGGGAGGACTGAGCAATGCACTGATCTATAGCGATGGCACTATAGCATTAGGACTCATTTTAGTGCTGTGTTTGTTACTTAGAATAGTAGTTAGGTGCTCACCTAGGGCCTTGACCTATCTAGTATTATGTTCTTGCCCTTATTAACAGTAGCAGGTATAGCTTCGACTGTATTGTTGCCAAGCAACAGGAAAGGAAATGATGACAAATACATAAAAAGTCATGCAGTGACTATTTGACAGAAGAAAAAGAAAAATCCGAAGAAGATTAATCTAAATATTTTTGAATTTATAAGAGATCAAAAAAATCCAGAAAATTCAACAAATGAATTACACACATCAGAAGATTCATTTCAGAACACTATGGCACAAGTTGGAGGAACATGAAGAAATTCTACTGCAAGCAAGCACATTTCAAAATGTTAGGCAGAGATTAGACAGTGCCTGGATAAAACCAGGGAAGTCAGCATGCAAAACTTGACATAGAAAAGCACACAAGGCCTTGACTCTACATAAATAACTTTTGAGGGAAGCTAGAAGTAAGAGAGGTGCTCTTCACCAAGGAGGGAAACACTAATTGGTTGTCCAGTGACAAATGGTCAGCTCTTAAACCTACACACAAGTAACATTATACAGACTGAGCAAGGTATATATATATATATATATATATATATATATATATATATATATATATATGATAGATAGATAGATCATCTATAGATAGATAGAGAGAGAGAGAGAGAGAGAGAGAGAGAGATTCATTAAATAACAATTATTGAAAAAAGAATCCATGAATTTAAAGGAGAATGGAGAGGTGTGTATGGGAGTGTTTGGAGAGAATAAAAGGAAAAAGGAAATGTTGTAATTATAATCTCAAATAGTAAAAGATAAAAACACATAAAAATAAAGGCTAGCACAAAAAGAAAAAGAAATTGATTCTTCAGTGATCTCTTCTTTTACTCTAAGGTACATTGTGATGTGAAGTCCTTTGGCTGCATGAACATAAATGTTTTTCTGGTATTATGAGGCTGTGATGAAGAACAGTGAAATTGATGCTCGGTTTCCCTACAAAATTTATTCAGTACTAAAAAGACATGTAAAATGAATTGATATTTGAAAACATTGGAATCATTATATTCTAACAGTTAGTTGTTTCTGTCTGCAAGAGTCATAGATCTCTCTCAATGCCAGTTCCTATGACATGGTTTGTAATACTCCAGGACACTGTTGTGTACAAATTTCCTCTAAACTGAAATATTTCCCCAAAAGGAAGAAGGAGTCTCATGAACTTAGGGAGAAAACAACTCACAAGTCTCAGGAAGTTCCTGAAGTTAACAGGAATCACAAGCCACTTCTTCAATGTTGTGGAAGAAGTAAACTTTCTGGGATAGTGACTCTCCCACCAAATAAGGTGCTTGAAAGATACTCTCTGGCCTACCACCTTACCTGTAAGAAAGTCAGCAGTCTTCGGGGATGCAGCTTTTGTGAGGTGTCACCTAGGGTGGGATACAAATACCTTTGAGTTATCCTTGTTCCTGTAAGGAAACCCTCATCTATACTACTATAAGTAACTCCAGTAAACAATGGTTTCGAGATGGATGTTGGTAGAATCACTTTGGTCACCTTGATTCCATATCTGGAGTGAGTAGAACTTGTTCATACTTCTCCAAGAAAATTGAGTCAACAGACACCCTCTTTATTACCTAAAAGGTTTCTTAAATCTTTAAAAAAAAAAGCCATCAGGTATAGCCATTACTGACAAATTCTGACTTAAACTCTCTTGAATTGAAAAACAGAAGTTAAGAAATGAAGGCATTCTACTTTGACTCATTTTACAGACATGGTGAGACGCACATAACTAATTTCCGTGGGGGTGCTGGCAAACCTGTCTTATTTTGGGCTTCCATTATTACAGTAAAACACCATGACCAAAAAGCAAATTGGGTAGGAAAATGTTTATTTGGCATACACTTTCATACAGCAGTTCATCATTGATGGAAGACAGGACAGGAACCCAAGCATGGAGACAGGATCTGATGCAGATTATGTGTTTTGCTCCCCATAGCTTCTTGCTCAGCCCACTCTCTTATAGAACCCAGGACCACCAGCCCAGGAATGGCCGCACACACCATGAGCTGAGCATTTACATCAATCACTAAGGAAATGCCCTACAGCAGAATGGAGGCATTTTCTTAATTGAGGTTCTCTTATCTCCAGTGACTTTAGCTTGCATCAAGCTGACATAAAATTATGTAGCACAATTGGCCACTTGTCAACTTGACACACAAGCACATCACCATTGAACCACACCTTTCTTTTCTCATTCATCTCCCAAGTTCTCACATTAAAAAAATATAAATAACTTTAAAAGTCCCACAGTGTTTATGAATTCAAAGAAATAAAAAGTTCAATCTCTTTAAAATACCCAATCACTTTAAACATCCAAAATCTCTTATAAAAGTTAAAAGTCGTTCAGCTGTGGACTCCAGCAAAATTAAGTTTAATACCTTCTTCAAGATGAAAAAATCAGGGCATTGTTATGGTCTGAACAAAGGAAAACCAAACCCCAACAGTGTAAATTACTTAATGTCCAGTATCTGGGATCCACACATGATATGCTGGGATTCTGTAAGGGGCTTGGGTCACTTCTCTGGCTCCGCCCTCTGCAACACACACAGCTCCTCTTCTAGGCTCCAGCTGGCTCCACTCCACTGCTACTGCTGTTCTTGGTGATCATGCTCGGTACTGGCATCTCCAAAACAGCTGGGATCTTCCACTGCAACTAGGCTGCACTCTCACCAATAGCCTCTCATAGATTCTAATCATCGTTGTTAAGCCTCAACTGCTTTTCATGACCCGTTCAATCCTGGGCCTTCAACTGCAACTAAGACAACACCTTCACCAATGCCCACTCTGGTCTCTCTCAGTGCCAGACTTCAGCTGCTCTCTGTGACTCCTTCATGCCTTCAAAACCAGCACTACCTGGGCAACTCTACACTACCGAGTTCAGCTATCAATGTCAAGTACAGTCTTGGCTGCCTCCGGAACACAGCATCTGCATTCTGACCCTGAGGAAAGTCTTCCCAAAGGATTTCATCTCAGTGATGCTGGCCTCTTCTTAATCACTGCTAATATCTCAGCTCCAGCTGATCAGCATCAAGTATCCCAGGAAAGCAAAGGTTTCCCTTCAGTGGTTCTGGTGCCTTGTTGATCACAGATGATTCTTCAGCCCCAACTAATCAGAACCACAAAATTTTAATTTAAAATAACAAATCACTCTGAGAGAGTCTTTACACTTCTCTCTGAAACGTCACAAGCCAGATCATCATTTGCATTGCCCTCAACATTTTTTTATCTTTCAAACTCCAGAAATACCCATTGAGATCTCAACACTCAGTGGCTTTTCTAGTCCAAAGTTCAGAAGTCCTTCTACAACCCTTCCCAATTGGTCAGTCTGCCATAGCAATATCCCATTTCTGATACCAGCTTGTCTTCTCTTCGTTTGTCTTTTCATTGCCACAATAAGATACCACGACCAAAAAAAAAAAAAAAAAGTTGCCGAGGAATGGGTTTGTCTGTCTTTTATACTTCCACATCATAGCCCAGCACTGAACTCAGGACAGGGGCTGAAACAGGAACATAACCTGGAAGCAGGCGCTGATGCACAGGTCATAGAGCAGTGCTCCTTACAGGCTTACTCCCCGTATCTTGCTCTACCAGCTTTTTATAGAACTCAGGACCACCAGGCCAGGGATGGCCCTGCTGACAATGAGATGGTCATCAATCACTAATTAAGAAAATGTTTTACAGAGCAGACTACAACCCGCTCTTACAAAGGCCTTTTCTCCATTCAGGTTCTTCTTCCTTGGATGACTTTCCTTGTGTCAAGGTGACATAAACCTACCTAGCACAATATCCTAACTCAAGTGAGAGTTTTTTTTTCATTCACTCTGTGTAAGGTCCTTCACACTTTCAGCCTGATAGCTGCTATCCACTCCCCACACCTTTCCTCCCTCCGCAGAATACTTCACACAGGTGTGTCTCAGCTTGATACACCTGAGAAACAGCCTAGTCTCTGTGTGTACCCTAAAGTTCGTATCTGATAAAGATGTATTTCTTATCAGGGAAGAATGTCTTTAATGTTAACAAACACAATACCAAAGAAATTTCACACACACACACACACACACACACACACACACACACACCTCGCATGCACACACACATGTATAGACAAAATAGATTATAAAATCAGTGACTCTCCATAAAACAGAAAAACAGTATGGATTATGCACCAGAGTTAAAGAAGAGATAGCACAGAAAAGAATGTGACAGGAAGGATAAACACAAATAATTATGGAAGTTTCCTGTTCTTCTTGCATACTCTTCTCTGAGGTTGTAGAACTTGGTGCCAAAACCATAAAATCAGATCCGTAATGTCTAATGAGCACTTCATTCATTGCAAATTTAAAGTTCAGAGAAACAGAGAGTTGACTCAACCTTCAGGGAAGAAACAGAATTCCTTATACTCATTGCTGGGAATTCTCATCTGTGAGACCTCCTTATTCAGTAGCAGGAAGTAGTTTTCACCCAGGAGTTTTGGAACATGCCTGTAATCCCAGTATTTAGGAAACTGAGTCAAGAAAGTCATGAGTTCAAATCTAGGCTGGGCTACATCATAAGAGCTTCTTTTTAAAAAACTGTTTAAGTATTTTAATAACTTTTCCCACAAAAGACTATTTTCTCAAAAGTCTGAAATTCACTGTTTACAGGAAAAAACAAATAACAGTAAAAGCTTGTCATCTGGTATTCAGAATGCCCAGTAAAGTAGCTCTAATCTTCAGCAAATTGGCTTGTTTTCTTTATTAACCACAGTGTTTAACAAGTGGAAATGTTATGAATTTATCGACAGTGTAAAGGTGACAGTTGATGAAGCCAGGTCTGATTGCTCACCAAAAACGATTTAAGTAAGTGTATCACTGTAAGATATTAAAATTTGAACCAAGAGATTGACTTTGAATCTCACTGTTATGACAAAAGTGAAAAATCTAGAGAAACAAGGTTGTTGATATCCATCTCAGTGGAGACAGTGTGTGTGTCAAGAAAGCTTATGTGTGGGAAAGAGAAGAGCTGGAGGGTGCAGACCCTGTATCCGGGGTGCAGCCCGGATGTCACTGTTCATTTCTTCTTCTAACACAGTGAGGGGAAAAAATGTCCAGTCAGTCTCCATATCTCCCTTATTTTGATCATATTCCTCTTTCTTGCATCCAGGAAGGTTGCAGAGAAACAGAAACATAACTGTAAAGGAAGTCTGGTTACACAGAGGCTGGTAATTCTCCAAGTTCCTGACATACTTTCTTATCCTTTTCTAAAAGTTGATAGCAGGTCCCCCGTTGCTGGTTAGATCCCATCAGGACAATAGCTTAGAAACTAAGAGCTGTGGCCAAGGGACAGTTCCTAGTGGAAATCATTAGAACTTAAAATGTCTGTTTTGCTTGTTTTTAAATGTAAATTGGAATAAACAATTCTGAAACTAAAACAGAACGAAAGACTAAACACTGCAGTCACTTACTTTTCTGTTGTAAAGGGGTCTTTTCAAAACCCAATTCTCTCCTAGTCTCTGTGTCCACATTGTAATGTGTTGCTTACCAGAAAGGAATATTTTTAATGTTAACAAAAGCAAACCCCAAGAAAAGTCATAAAAATAGAGAATAATTCCAGCATCTGATCAACATACTAAAAACAGAGTATGAATTTGTATATGGGGAGTGGGAAAAAGAAGGTAACCCAAGGAGGGAGGGACGGGGGATAAATAAAAAGAAAAAGAAGTCGAAAGACTTTCAGAATGCAAATTAATGGCTAGGAGATATTTTATAGCTACCTGATGTTCATTGACAGCCTGGAGGCTTATTTAATGCAAGATCTTTCTGATCTGTATTTAAATTAGCCCCAACTAAATCACTAGAAGAAAAACTATAGATAGCTTGACGCCAAAAGGCTGGAATACAGACCTGAAGTTAACATTTGCCAAATAGATGGAGTGTAGAGCCCAAGAAAAGAATGTAAAAAGTCAAATTGGAGGATTCGAGGCTCTTTATTTTAATCACCCATCCATCTCTGTGTCAGTATTGAGTACCTGTGATGCATTGGAGCACAGACAAACAAATGTGCAGAATACAGACATAGAAAAGACAGCCTTCCTTATAACAGGGACGGCTCAGAGCCAAAAAGAGTGAACAGCATTCTCTCAACATGCACACCAACATCAGTACCATGAGTGACAACATTTCCCTAGGATTTTTCCAGGAAGAAGGCATTTCTGCCACGAAGCTATATAGAGCTGCAAGCATAGAAATGAAGCCTTGAGGATGTCTGTTGCCATGACCACTGGTAAAAACAATGGGTTCTGGAGCATCAATAATAGCTCTTCTTTCATTCATGACAAGTGTTGTAAATTGATTTGTTTTCCTTCTATTGCCTTTACAGTGGTCTCAGGCTTCAAAGACTTGATTCCCATACTGTCCAGTGTCTTATGAGGATGGGTTTATTATAATGTGGGTTTTGAAATTCACATTGGAAGGAAGGAAGGAAGGAAGGAAGGAAGGAAGGAAGGAAGGAAGGAAGGAAGGAAGGGACGGAGGAAGGGACGGAGGGACGAAGGGAGGAAGGGAGGAAGGGAGGAAGGAAGGAAGAAAGGAAGGAAGGAAGGAAGGGAGGGAGGGAGGGAGGGAGGAAGGAAGGAAGGAAGGAAGGAAGGAAGGAAGGAAGGAAGGGGAAGGAAAAGGTAGAAAAGACATAGGCGGAGGCAGCTTTCTCATTTCCAGCAGCCCAGACCACAAAATAATTACTCAGAAACTATATTGTTTGCAACACTGTTTGACCAATAGCTTAAGCATAATTTCTGGCTTACTCTTATATCTTAAATTAACCCATTTCTATTATTTTATATTTCACCACGAGGCTCATGGCCTACCAACAAGATTTCAGCTGGCAACTCACGTTTTTCTCCTCTGGCAGCTCCATGTCTTCTTCCTGACTCCGCCTAATCTCTTCTTCTCTTTCTGCTTGGAACTCCCACCTTGTTCTATTCTGTTAAGTCCTTGGCCAAAACAGATTTATTCATTAACCAATAAAGACAACACATAGACCAAAGGACTTCCTATGTCAGAGGGAAGGAAGGAAGGAGACAAGGCCCACTCAAGTAGACATCCTATGTGCATTTACCATATGTTCTCTGAAGAAGTACACATGCTCCACCCAGAATGAAGCTTTAATAATGCAGGAGTCACTTTTCCATTACAGTGCCATGAAAGTGGCTTCCTTTCTTTCTAGAAATTAAAAATAACAAGCAGAACTCTTCATCTCACCACTCAGAATGGGGTCTTGGCGGCAGGAAGACATCAAAGACTCCATTGAAACTGCATCTCATTCTCCTCAAACCAACCACATCAGGTCAGACTAGGTGAAATGAAGAATGGAGCTTGAGCTCAGAACAAAATGCCAAATGGACTTTTACAGGGTTTACACTAGGCCATGTATTTATTGAAAAACAGATACTCACCTTCAGGCTTATAGCAACAGATATCCAGAGATCCAGAACTACTTATACAGAGAAGCAACTCTTTTCCTTAACTATTATTCTGTCAATCAGAATAAAAATATTGTTTAATGAGGATAATAGGTTTAGAAGAATGACATGTGCTAATTTTTAATGATATAACATAAAATAAAGAAATCAAACTGGGATCTTTCTGATCAAGGACAAACCTAGACCCATGACTATCATTAAAAAAGGATTCATCACTAAAGACTTAATAACCTTTAAGACTTAAGGGCCAAGAGAAACTATCCGCAGGAAGAGTTGACATGCTGACTCTTAGATTCCTAAGAGTCTCCTACCAAGGAGTCAGTGTGTCATTAAGACCTATAAAGAGAACTCTTGGGAAGTGTGGTAGTTTGAAAAAAAAATTCCCATAAGTATGACACTATTAGGAGGTATGACAACTTTTGAATAGGTATGGCTTTGTTGTAGGAAGTGTTACTGGGGATAGGTTTTTGAGGTCTCAGACGCTCCAGTGAGGTCAGTGACTCACAGTCTCTTGCTGCTGCCTGCAGATCAAGATGTAGAACTCTCAGCTCCTTCTCCAGCGCCATGTCTGTCTGCACACACTACTGAACCTCTGAAATGGTAAGACAACCTCCATTAAATATTTACCTTTAAAAGAGTCTCTGTGGTTATGGTGTCTTTTCATAGCAAGAAAAATCCTGACTAAGACAGCAGGAATGGCAACATGCTAACCTCCACAAAAATCTATGAACACAGGAAGGCAGAGAATAGGCCTGCAGATGAAAATCTTCCCATCCAGAAGTTCCCTTTTCTAACCTTTGAACGGCTAGGTCCCTGGCACAAAAGTCTCCACTTCCACAGAAGCATTGCTGCTTTCCTTGTTCAGATTACAAGACAATCTGCTTCTGTAGAGGTCCATCTCCTCTTTCATTTATCTCCAGGTCACCTCCATCAATTCAAACCTAATAATAAGAATAAAGAACTGAACCCCAAGAATTCTCTATATACATAAGTTGTCATCCACCTTTCATTATAAAATAAAGCTGTTCAAAGGGAAACAACACCAGAACGTACTTAACCTGAGTATGCCCCAAAATGCCTGGATAGAAAAATAAAGACATAAAACGACAAAAAGTTTTTGAATTAAGAATAAACTACAGTAGAAAATTAATATTTCATCATAGAAATACAATTACATCTACAAGAAAAAGGTTAGGCTATAAAGTTACCTGATGGTGTTACTGCGGCTCTCAACATATCTGCCTTGGGACTTTCAACATAATTTCACTGAGTTTCAGAATGTCCCAAGATGAGGACACTTTGCTGGACGAACAGCATGAAGAATATTCGCTCTTTTGGTGGCTATGTGTACCTTACTTCACTGTTCTCTTTGACCTGGCACCGTGTAACAGGAACTAAGAGGTACATCTAGCTCCTAGTCATTTCCTGAAGACTTTCCAGCTTTAATACTGAACTCCCATATCAGAGGATCCTGCAGGAATAAGCCCAGGGCTGGTCACTGAAGTCATACCTGACCCATGAGTTTACCTGGAGCAGATTTTCAGAACAATTTATGTGCAGATAACCATCAGACATGGAGGAAGGACCAATGTGCTAAAGGGACCAATGTGACCATGAAGGGTGAGTGGTGAGGCAGACATCTCTCAGCAGGGCCCTCAGGATCATAGCTAAGCAAAGGTTTGCTTGCCATAACTTATAAAGCAGAGAAGGATATGAGCTTCTTACAGAGAGACGCCAAGGGTGCTTCTCAACATCCAGTACGGTGTTAGAGAGCCCACTGTACAGAGCTTTATCTATAAATGGCAGCCATGAAAAGATGAAGACCTCTGGTCTTAAAAGAAAAGCAGAATCAAGCACAGAAGCTACAATGCTAAATGGAAAAGTACTCAATGATCCTATTAAAACTCAGAAACTGTCAGGTTGCATAAAAGACAGCTGCTAGCTATAGCCTGTTTAAGGAAGCACTCATAAAATTAAGTGATGAAATTGATACAAGAAATGGAAAAGGTGTTGCTTGTCCTGTGCAAACAATATAGAATCAGGGAAGACAAGATAACATTATTAGGATACTGTATTTTTGAAAATTAAAACTAAAAATAAAGAAAGTAACCTATGGAGAGTATTTATTCATTAAAAACACCCAAAGGGCACAGCAATACAAACAAAATAAATATGATAGCTAAATATCATATCATTTCCAACATCCCTTTCTAAATATCTAGAGAGAAATATGATCAGTGTAAGAAAAAGACAGTTATCTTCTTATTTCAAAAAAGTTCATATATTACCAAGGAAAAATACAGATAAAAGATACAAATGAACAGTGTATGAACAGAATTTAAAATATCCTACAACTACTTGCAAAGATACTCATGTAGAAAAAAGTATCAAATCAACTATAAGTTATCATTTTATGCAAGACTGAAAAAATTAAAGGATTCAGTTGCACGTGATGTTTTGGGAGATACAGAGGGAAAGAGATGAAATTTCAAAATTCAGCCTGAACTTAAATTGCTATGACTTTGGGGAAGCAATTTAAGTAGCAGTTACAGTATAATCGTTTTTAGCAGCGAACCTCCAAATTCTTCCTGAAACCTGCAAAATTGTTAGAAAATGGAAATATATTATGTGCTTGGTAACAAAGGAATAGATAATGATGTCGGTGACTTACTCACTGTGAAGTTCTCTGGAGTCAGTTACAGAGGTATTAAAGTCAGCACATGTGAGATGTCACAATACATTGCTGAGGAGGGAGGTGCAGTGAAATGGTGATTGTGGTATTCAAATCCCAATGGGTTCAAAATGGAGAAAAATTCTCATATGTGCTTATGTTCATATGAGCTTCTGTGGGTTTGTTATACAAAACTGAAGTATCCAAGAGATACATCTGATGATTTTGTGGGTTGCTGGAAAAAGAAAAAGATATCAATTTGCCTGTGATTATTGGGGTGAGGGAAGAAAAATAAACAAATAAACAAATAACCAAATAAACAAAACTGGAAAGTAGAAATAACAATAAAACATGGATATGATCATGTTTGCAAACTTAAGTGAAATTACATTTTATTAAAAGTACATCAGCAGTCATATTTAAATAACTACAAATAGAAATATGCAAAGTGCCTGTACTTTTCTTTGGCTAAGGCCCTAATTAATCACAGGAGCACAGAGAGTACCTCTAGTTGGCTGATGAGGAGGGTTACCTTAGACCAGACAAGGACTAGTTCTTCAGGAACAATCTTGACAGCAACAACAGGCAATGACTGGCTTTTTAAAATGTCATTGTCAAGAATTCCATCTACATCTTAAAGCAGATAGTGCAGCTCTATCTAGACAGTGTCTAGTTACTATTAACATGGTCCAGATAGTGCAGCTCTATCTAGACGGTATCTAGTGACTATTAACATGGTACAGATGATGAAATTAAGGACCAGGGAGGTTCAGGGACACTCTCCTCGTTGCAGAACTCAACAGAATGAGTTCAACTTAGCCTATGCGTCTTATTTGTGGCCTCCTCCGACATTCATCATTGTCATTTTTACCCTAAGAGACTAACAGTTCTAGGAGAGGTCTTTTACCATGGTACCAGCAGAAAGAATAGAAATGGCAATTAGTGAAACAGAAGCACAGAATCAGCGATGGAGAAGGTAAGAACAGAATTCTTACATCAAAGATCACAGCATCTTTTATAATTTCATCCTTCAGTGAACAGAAATTAGTCCCTATCACTGTTCTTATCTATGTGCTCATATGAATCAATATGTAGTATATATATATGAATATATACAATATACATTGTATATATGCACTTCTATTTCATAGTCATGTCCCAATCCCCAAATCAATTACATCTTTAACTCAGAGTCCGTGTTTTTTAACATACTCAAGCATTGTTTACCATTCTTTTCAATTTTTTATTGTTTTCTCTTTTTTAGAACTTTACAAATGAGTACCATATCTACTTCACTCCAGTCCCTTCATTCCCACCTGAAACTTTTACTGAAATTTTTTTTTACAGAAAAAATTCATGGTTTCTCTTTTAATTGTTATTGTTACCTGTGTATATATACATATAAGCATACATACGTATGTATACACATATCTATGTACTCTATGGAGTCCATTTAGCATTACTTATATGTGAATGTGCCCAAGACTGAACAGAACACTGTGGTTGAAGCTTCTATTGAGGGACCTTGTCCCTGGAGAAAACAGATATTCTCGCAGCACCGCTGACTACCTATAACACTTCATCTGCCAGTATGACCTGGTGGTACTGCCTTCGTCCACTTTGGCATGTTAACTGGTGTTATCATTTATGCAGGTTTCATTCAAATAACTATATTTTTGAATTTCAATGAGTGTAGATTGGCTGTAACACCTAGGAGACACTATCTTGGACCTCTGGCTCTTACAATGTTTCTGCCTTCTCTGCAGCAATGGTCCTTGAGCCTTAATTATAGAGGCTGCATTGTAGATGCATTGGTTAGAGTTGGCCACCTTGTAATTCTTTATTCTCTACATTCTAATCATTCTGAATCTCTGTAATACTATTCAACTATTACTTACAAGACCCAACTTTGATGAGGAATGAGATCTCCACTTACTTGTGGGTGTAAAGATAAGCATTTAGGGCAGACAGAATTGTTACGGGAATCCACAACTGGCCGAAATGCAGAGACCAACTGACTGTGGCAGTGGTCTCCCTCAATTAATACACGGAAAGCACAGCCCCACACATTTAAAGTTCAGGAGCTATCACAGAGGAGAGAGCCAGAAATCAAGAGTCAGAGGGCAAGGCCATCTACTACAAGATAGTCTCAAAAAAAAAGCATAGGAAGTTAAGAGGGGTGGAGGGTGGCCTAGGAGAGGAGGGGGTGGACCAGGAAGAAACATGAGAAAGAGCAGAACAGAAAATGATCAAAATCCATTGTATAATATTTTCCAATAATTAATAAAAGTAACTTCTAAAAATAGATATTATGAATACAGCCAGAAATGACTGGTTTAGGAAAATAGTAGTAATTGGTTTCCCATTGAGTCTAGGACTTCTAAAACCATGAAAAGTTGGCATATTTACAGAGACAGGCATGAGAATCCTCCTGTGGAGTGGGCCCTAAGTCCATACAGTCAGCTATGTGTTAGCACCAATAGTGTCTCTATCACATCATCTGGGATCTCTTTCTGGGTCACTCGCTAAGCTGCACAGGATTCACATCTGGGTGGTACAAACAATTGCTTCTCTCCCTTTGTAGATTGCAGAACTCCTTTAAGGCTGTGAGATCCAGTGCTCAGGAAGGAAGCTGCTGGTCAGATCCAACTCAATTGAGTGCTGTTTCTGATGTGTGTGCTGATCTTCAGCAAGGGTTTTTACCTTCAAGTTCCAGAAAGCAACCAACGGCAACAGTAGTAGCTCATATTATTTTGGAACTTATTGCTCTGGTGAGAAATTAAATCCAAATAAAGTCACTCCCCACTGCATTGAAGAAGAAAGTTAACAGGGGTTATAACAATAGTGAATATTGTTGATAAAGCTTTATTGAGACAGATCAAAGAGAACCAATTCTTTCTAACAGTTTTTGGCTAGTCTTTAGTGTTAAGTTAAACATTAATGAAAACTACTGCAGATGTATTTGTGTTGAGATTTTATTAAATGTTTATCCCAAGCATCTCTCACTGTTCTTGTTGGTACTATTGTTTTTTATTTCGTGAAAGAGAGAAATTGCCAATGTTGAGAAGTTCATTTGATTTAAGGGGTTCTGGAAGACTGTTTCTTGTGCTTGATTGCTTATGCAGGCTAGATAAGCTATCCTCATAGCAGCCAACTGCTTTGATTTTTTTGTTCTATTTATTTAATTTTAGTATTATATTTTTATCTTTAAAGACATTCTTCATTTGTTCTTTGGCAATTTTATACTTAATATATTTCCATTATTTCTTCTATATGGGGATTATAATATAATTATATTTTCTTACTCTTTCTTCTCTTTAAATCCTTCCTTTTTCTCATTCAAATTCATGGCCTCTTCTTTTTCTTATCACATGCATAAATATGCATACATATATGTTCCTAAGTACATGAATACGATCTGCTCAGACCGTCTGAATAAGCTGAGCAAGGACAACGAGAGACATGTTACAGTGAGGGACAAATTCCAACAGGCTTCAGCCTTACACAAGGAACTGCAAGCAACTAAGGCATGCTGAGAAAGGAGAAATGGCCTTTCCCAAGAATGAGAATACCAGTTGGTTACACAATTCCAAACATACATCCATGGCAGTACACAGACAAACAACATCATGCTTTGAATTTTTTCAGCCACTCTGAAGAACACACCTGTATTGTACAGGGTCACTACAATCACTGTACCTGCTTCAGGATGCCTTGTTCTAGTCCAAAGCACTCCAGACATCTGCAGATATTTCCAACGAGACCATCATAAGGCAAACCTCTGTGAATGCTAATTGACCTTACTCAACATACAACTGTTCTTTCGGGTCGAGGAGAGAGTATTTTCCCCTATGACTCTGAAGAAAGCTTACGGTTAGCACAATGCAATGCCTGCAAATGCTAGAACTGGAACCTGCTCTGTAATTGATAGAAATTTTAATGACCCAATCGCATGCCACGCCTATGGCATGTTTTTATTTGTTTTGTTTTATCTTTCTAGCTAAACAATCAGGCTTATGTTTAGAATCAGCCAGAGGCATCCTCCTGAGCCTCTTCTGAATTGCAACATTAAGCCCAAGAAAAAGCTTCTCCCAGGTGAACTTTTCTTTCCTACTTGTTATATTTATCATGAGGGAAAAGGCTGAGCCAGCTACATAAAGACACGACAGCAGCAGAGCCACAGAAGAATCAGTGGCAGCAAGGATAAGGTGACTAAAATGTTCCCGCAAAGGACTGGGGACAAAACTATGGGAGCAGGGGAGGCTAATGACAAGAACAGTAGAATAAGTTAAGTGAAGACAGAGTTGAGATTGTAGAAAGCAGGAGACTTTGAATAACAGAAAACAGTAGACCTCAAGATTCAATTGCTAGACTGTTTCTAAGCTGCCACAATCTGAAGACCAAGACACCCAAGACATAAATTCATAGCTTTTCAAGACTAGCTTCTGTTAGAGTTCTTCAACAACAGCTACTGACAGTCCTGACACTCGGGGCTTGAGCTCCATAATACTGGTCACTGTATGCTACGGCCAGTGCGAGCTGTCATAAGCCACGGTTCATAGGTTGCCGAGCACAGGGCTATATTTAGAGAATTCATACCTAAACCCTGGGCCTTAGCATCCCTGAAAAACTATACTTTCCTGCCCCTTACCCAAATACTATTAAAAAATACAAGAACCAGCTAGAAGTAAAGAAGGAGAGCCAGTCAATGTAGCACATTTGAAAGGATAGTTAAAGGGGTTCAGTCCCTAATTACATCTTCTTGGTATAAACATGAGTTTTGGTTTAAATAGAGGGAGAATTGGGGTAAGTGAGCCCATGGATGGTTAAGAGGTTCTTATCTAGGTCATTGTCACAGCTCAGGTTCTGGGTAGTGGTCTGTAGAAATTTGTTATCATGATGGTTATTTGAGAAGATCTGGTTCCTACAAGCTTATTTCTATTCCATGGTGGGTAACTGCCCTCATCTTGGAAGTGGTCTATCCTGAGATGCTCGGTTATTCTGGGAATCCAAGGTGACCCAAGAGGAAAGGTTAAGGACAGTGAATTATCCATGAACCTTCAGCTAAAGTAAAGGAAGTAGACAGAAAATGAAGACAATGATGCGAGGCTTTTATTTACTTTATGGAATCAAGTGATGATTCCATGCTATTTAGCAAATGTAGCTCCTAAGTGCCTCTTTCAGGACTACGAACACTCAATCCCTGAGCACTAAACCTCTGCTCCGAGCAGCTAAAGCTACAAGTGCTGGCCTCTGGATCTTGGGCTAAACCTCTGCTTTATAGGATCTGATGTCAATGAGCATCAGGCCCTTGGCACTTAAGAACCTGTAAGCACCAGCAGCAAGTAAGCTTCCTTTGCCTGTTCATGACTTGCGTCTGGACACAGCAAAAGCACCCCAGACAGCTGATTGGTAATGATCTTAGTTAGGGTTTCTGTTGCTGGGAAGAGACACCACGACCATGGCAACTCTTAGAAGGAAAACATTTAATTGGGGTGGCTCAGTTATAGTTTCAGGGGTTCAGCCCGTTATCATCATGGCAGCAAGCACGGCAGCATGCAGGCGGACATGATGCTGGCCACATGGAAGTGGAACAGAGACATTGAGCAAAACTTTAGCATAGGGAACATCAAAGCCTATCCCCATAGTGACAAACTTCATCCAACAAGGCTATACATATGCCAACAAAGCCAAATCTCCTAAGAGTATTACTCCCTATGAGCATATCTGGCCCAATTACATTCAAACTACTACAGTACTACTATGAGAATCAGATTAATTTTTTTTCCTCCAAGAGATTAAACGTTTACCCTTCACTATCTGTCTGTGTTCTCTCTTAATCAATAATATGTGGTAAGAGACCATGGATCTCTTATTGTTGTAAAGAGACAGCCACTTGTTGGTTCCCAGCAGCTTAGCTCTGAAATAAACATGCATAAATGGTATTAATTAAATCACTGCTTGACCCATTAGCTCTAGCTTCTTATTGGCTCTTACACATTAATTTCATCTATTCCTATTAATTTGCGTATGGCCATGTGGCTGTGGCTTACCAGCTAAAGTTCCAGTGTCTGTCTCCAGTGGGGCTATAAGGTGTCTCTCTGGCTTTGCCTCCTTTCTCCCAGCATTCAGTTTAGTTTTCTCTGCCTAGCTCTGTTCCCCTATAGCTCTGTTACAGGCCCAGAGCATTTCCTTTATTGACCAATAGTAATTACAGCACACAGAGGGAAATCCCACATCATCTTACGGCCATTTCAGCACCTCTCTTAGAGAATTTAACATGCCCAACTAAGACAGGTGAAAATTACAGTTATGGTATACTAAAGACATCAAGTTTCTACTTTCAGCTGTGTTTCTAATTTACACTTACATGATGGGACGTATAAGTGCAACACTCAGATTATCTAGACTTAACGGCTCCTTTCAGGCCTTTTAACAATTATTTATCTGCTATCAAGTGCTTAATAAGGAGTTTGCTAGGACTACAACACTTTCCAAGTATGAACTTGCAATGTTATTTAACTTCTATCAGACATGTTTTTCATCAACATTATAGTCTGTTTCCAGCCTCAATAGAATAAAGTTTGTTAAAAGTTAGTGCCTGGCACATACAAAACTTCAAAATAACTACTGCCATTTCTTTGGGAAAATCCTAAACATTCAACCTTATGGGTAGGCATTTTATAGACAAGGTAAATGAGAACCAAACCTCACATACTCAAAAATTAGATATGTAAGTGTTGGTCTTAAGTAGTGCCCATTTTGAGTTCTCTTGACCATAAGCAAGGAGTGAGAAAGATCAAGAACTGCAGGGATGTAAGGGCCAAATGTCCAAACCAGCACATATTACTGGAGTCCTATAAGAAGGCAGGATGTAAAGATCTGACTCTTCCAAGGGTTGATAAGATTTGAGAAAGGGAAAGAAATGACTATAGAAGCCGATTCTCAGAAATCTCAACAAAATATTTCCCTGAGTGAGTTGTTCAAGTGGAAATTCTCAAGAGAAATCAGACTTAGCCAGAGGCTTGGCAAAGTAGATGACCTGGTTTAGATCAGTGATTCTAGGATGAAGTATAAGGACATGAATTTCAAAGAAATTCTCCGGTGCTGTGGCTGCGGCGCTGGGTACCACACTCGGAAAAAGCCACTGGTTTAATAACTGCCGCCACTTCCTATGTTGCTGTCCTGAAGAAGCACTGAGAAGCGAAAATGAATAGAACTGCATAAAGAGAACCTGAAGCAAGAGCATTCTCAGTGGCATTTTCAAACCGTCTATCATCCTTCACCGTGCTCTGTGGCCTTCAAAGCTGAAGTCAACAGCAGCTTTTTACAACAGAAAAACACTCCCTTGAAAAGGTACTGAGGGAGACAAATGTGATTAATCTCCTTTTATTTGGGGTCTAGAGAAAAATGACTCTGTTGTGTTGCTATAGATTTTGATACGTAGCCAGAATTTGGCTCTGAACTAGAGAGCAACATCCTTGCTCCAGCAGACAGCAGAAGCAACAATTAACATTCAGACGGGACCTCTCAGACTCCACCAGCAGCCCAGATTCTGGTGCCCCTGGGGATATTGATCTAAAGAATCAATTTTGCTTATAAATTAAAGGGGGTGAAAAGATCTGATCATTAAAGCACAGAAGATTCGCTTTAAGTGCAGAACAATTATGTGATGTGAAGGGATTATGATAGTTTGAAGACCAGTCATTTGCAAATGCTATTTTTGGACTTGTAGAAACCTTAGAAATTCAAGGAAATATGACACATTCTAAGTCTATGCAAACTTTTCCAAATATGGGCTTGTATGATCAGGAAACATATTAAAGAAATAACAAGATGGATGTCCTTTGCCGTATTTTCAAGCCAAAATCCTATTGGTTTGAGAGGCAGCATTTTAATTAGCGTGCATCATCTCTCATCATCAAAGGTTGTCACGTGTTTCTGGGAGTCCCCACAGTGTACGGCTCTGTACCTCTCTTTTACTTCGTTACCCTCTCCCTGTATGGCTCCCACTTGTCCACATTACTTATTTTCTGTTGAGCTCTGTGAGGTAACTAGTTATATCCAATGACCAAAGAAAGGAAGAACCCCCATGTCGAGGTAAGCAACAGTTTCTTTCTCTGAAGACACACATTTCTGTTCTCTCTCTATTGTGAGCAAGTTACAATGGACTAAGTTCCTACACTAGAGGTCTCATTTTAACCTACCCTTATTTTTAAAGAACTTAACAGGAAATGTGATGACATGCTTAGAAACTCGGTATGGAGACTTAATGGACAAAATTCATGAGGAAGGAAGCCACAATTCATTCCATAAAAGAAAGCTACACACTCCTTCTCTGTTTTGTTCTAGAAATCTCATGAGGTATTTCTCCAAGATCAAGAGAAATAATCCCCATACCTTTATCATCCCTTCCTGCCACCAGAATACAACTCATGCTTTATGACAAAGATTTTCATTAAAGTTGGACAAGAAAGGTAAACAAACGCCTTTGTGTGTGCAAGAGACAGAGCCTTGTCTATACCATCTGGAAAGGAGCTGCTGTGGTGAGGAGAGTTAGGTGTTAGAATTTGGAGAAGAAACTCCATTCCAGAGCACTGAATCCAGAAGGCATCAAGAAATGTGGGGTAAGTTTACAAGCTGTGACAGGCAAACAGTGTTGTATCTGACTCTATAAAATGTTAACGCTCTGCTTTTGCTATCACATACATGTTCTGTCTATGAATGTTTGAAGTCCCAGGGCATGGGAGAAGGATACCATCCCACATGTTTGACTCAGTCATGCAGAACTACCAGTAGGAAAGCCACAGTATGGTGTGGTTTGATGAGGCCTCCAGCCTTATACATCTTCACCGTGGTCCTTTTAAAAAATACTCAGTACAGTCAGAATCTCGGTGAGATAAAGACAGTTCCTAGACACACCTAATGATCTGAGCTACCTGGATGATGAAGGCAAAAATTATGAAAATTATCCGAAGACAAAAAGTAAAGTTGGCTTAGATAAACCCAATTAGCTCATCCTGTTGTGGCGACATTTGTACTTCTCCTACCATGATCAACTCAGAAACATTCATGAATGATCTTAACTGAAATGATAAAAAAAAATTCAAACATGGATTTTTTTTTAGCCCATTGGCTCCAATTATTGCTGTAATTGTCCAATTTCATCACCCCTTTCAAAAAAGGCCTAAAAGATGTTGGTATCTGAGAACAGACAAATCATTAGTGATGCTGGGTCACCTTGCCTTTGGCTTTTGCAATAGCAGCAACCTTAACCCAACTTCCATGAGTCAGCCACCCATTCCTCTCCTAGAGTGATTCTCTGATCAGACCAGCTTGAGAGTGTAACCTATTCACCCAAGGAGAAAAATGCACAGATAATAAAACTAATAGATTATTATTGTTTAACACTGTAATACTAAGATCCAGAGCCCATCTAAAATAAAATAAATGTTTTGAATAAAACTTAGGAACCTAGACAAGTTTTCTAAAATAGTGACATTAGGAAAAGAGGACCAGCTTCTTTCTAGAAGCTGTTAAATTGCTCCATCAAGCCAGCAAAGTTTACTGTGACAATGACTGCTAGGATGAGGACATTGAGAGGCTGATAACCAAAACACTTTTAGGAAATGACCTAAAGCATGTGATTCCAGTTGCTTCCTGTTGCTCCCTCTCAGCTTCAGTTAATTAGTAGTACCTCACCTTCCTGCGCCATTCTGCCTTCACTTTAGTCTTATTATAATCCTCTAGTTTAAAGTAACTTAATCATTTATGTTTATTAAAACACGTACTAGATGCTGAGTATACTTCTTATCAAGGTATTGTGAAACATCTCAAATTATCTTGCTCTACCATGTCTTAGGGTCCTTGCCATACTTCCAGTATATAAAAGTGTTTGTGGTTTCTATCCTGAGTTTCTTACCCTGCATCTGGCTGATTGAACTGAGAGATGTCCCCAGTTGTCTAACATGAGACAGGGATCGTCATGTGGGAACACTATTACCAAGGACTTTTCGGGTAGGAGACAAAGACACGTATGCCAAAAAGAGAAATTTAGTTTGAGAAACATAAGGAGTACCTGATGATCAGAAACCAGGAGGTAGTAGAATTGACAGTTAACTACAGCTTTGACTATGCAGAAGCCACACAATGCAAGTCATAAGTAAGGTAATGTAATTAGAGCAAATCCATAGGAGTATATTTTAAACACCCCGTTGTCACGAATTAAATAAGGAATATTCCAAAAGAGAACTCAATTTGTGTGGACTTTATTTCCTTAGCTCCTTAGAGTTCTGAGAAAACTGTGTGTTCCCTCTTTACTTCAACCAATATGGAAAAAAAAAATCCTGTCTACTGGTCAGTAGCAGAGGAAGAAAATTACAGGACAGGTGATAAATGAGAGTTCAAAGAAAATAGAGGAGGACCTTAGAACAAACAGGGATTGATTATTTCTTGGACTGAGTCTTAAAGGTCATGCAGGAGACAGAAGCATCAGAAAAAGACATTTAAGGCAACATTATTGAGTCTAAAGGCACTGACGTGTGGTGTAGATGGTTGGGTTTAAAAAACTACAAATGTTTGAATTCAGTAAGGGTGGATGCTGAATTCATGGGCATGTGGAGAATCGAGGCAAGAGGAAGGCTGGATCTATGGTAATAGTGTAGTGAAAGCAACATGACTTCTAACTCAGCAAAGCTCTGTAGTGCCACTGAAGGTCTCTGAAAGAAAGGAGAGATATTTGCATTCAAGAAAGTTCCTCATGGCTGCATTGTGAAAATAGACGGGACTAGTACAGGGAAGGAGTGATTAGAAGACAAATGGTATTTGGCAGTTTGAAACAGAGTAACTTCACCAAATGGGGAAGAGATAAGTCTGGGGCAAATACATTATGAAAAGAAGTAAAATTTTCAGAAATTGGTAGCATACTGAGGAAAAGAAAAAGAGACCTCTAAAATGACTTCAATCATTCCAGTAAGACCTCAGGACAAGTAATCATATTAATAGACTAATGGACCTGAATGGATGAGCATGAGGAAGAAAGATGAAGAACTCAATCAGGGGATGGTAGACTTGCTAGTTATCCACACACAAATAAAAGACTCTCTTTGGCTGCAAACGTGGCATCATAAAATTGGCAGAGACAACTGTCCAACCAGGTGAATAAACAACCACATCTAGACAGAGGATGATTGAAACAACAAGGGTGAAACAAGGTAATATGATATCTCCAAAATAAACAATAAATAAATTGGGTGAGAACAGATGTCTGTAAAAGGGACTTGATTAAGCAATCCAGCAATCCAAAGGCACAGGCTAGCTGAACTGGTTAAAAAACAAAATAGGTCTTTCTTTTATCTACAAGAAACTCAGCTTTAAAGTTAGGCAACATCTTCAAGTGAAAAGATGGAAAAGAGCATTCCAAGAAAACAAACCAGACAGTAAGTATATATAGTAAGCATATATATATATATATATATATATATATATATATATATATATATGATAAAATAGACTTGAACCTAAAATTAATCAGGAGAGACAAAGAAGGACCTTTCATTCTAATCAAAGATGGCATAGTCAAGAGGATATGTTTACCAAATTCTGGCATATCCAATTTCAAAAAGGCATAGTAAATTAAATAATAATTAACACAAGCCCAATAATAGTAGGGGCTTTCACCATCTCACTGTTTTCAATAAATAGGTCTTCTGTGGAGGTCCATGCAAATGCCACAACCAGGACAATAGTGATTCACATGAGGCAAGAAGGAAATCTGGTTCAACAAGACTTAGTTAGCCAGTGTTGGTTCGAACTTCTAGTGTCTGTCTGACAGCAGGGAGTTTATTTTAGACATATTTAAGTACAGTGCAATTTTGAAAAAAAGTTTCCTGGTAACATGATATCAATCTTATGTGCACAATAAAGCTTAAGATGCGACTTCACTGAAGCTCTTGCAAAGTGCATGTGATCTCTGTGATGAACATGGGTTCTATAGCTTAGGGGTCTAGAATCTGGCATGGTCTCAGTCATATAAATAACATAGAGGCCACCAAGCTTTAAAGCACATGGTCATAAAATAAAATACATATCCCCCAAGGATGGGCTATATTGACTGAAAACCAAAGCTAAAGACAAAAGTTTAGGGAAGAAGGGTCTAGAATGAGTATAACAATCTGAGGGATTTGGGTGTGGCCTAGCCCTCCAGTGGCACAGATGACCCAGCTATTAACTATACCCACTTCTAGCCTTCTTGGTGGAAACAGGTGTCACACCCCTTCCATTGAAGATAAAAGTCTGTGTGTATAATATTCCTAGTTTGATAGTGCTTATCTGTCAACATCAGGACTGTGCGCTCTCTACAGCCATCTGAACAAAAATTAAATAGAAAACCATAAGCACTAAATGACATCTTACATCAAATGGACATAATAGATAGAAACATAATATTAAACCAAATACCAAAGAATAAACATTTTACTCTGCATAACATAGAAGCTCCTGTAAAATGACAACACGCTGAGTCAAAAAAACAAACTTTAACAAATGCAGAAAAATGAAGTAATTTCATATATCAAATCTGACCATTATGCATCAAAACTTAAAATCAACAGCAAATAAATCTTCAATAAGTGTATAAACTCACTGAGATTAAATGGCTCATTACTGAATGATGAATGGAGCAAAGGAGAAATCAAGAAAGCAATCAAAAATTCTTGGAACTAAATGAACTAAGTGAAAACATAACACAACAAAAACTCTGGGACACATTAAAAGCAGTTCTCAGTGGGGAGTGTATAGTCTTAAGAGACTACATTAAAAGGTCAGAAATAGCACAAGTAAATGACTCAAAGATGCAACCAAGAATTTGAAAAACAAGTGATCCTGCATCTGACGAAGGACGGCGATACAGTCGGTGACCCATATTGCAGCACCGGACTGAGCCCCCCGAGGTCCAAATGAGGAGCAGAAGGAGGAAGAACATGAAAAACGAAATCAGTATTGCGAGGGACGCTATCACCCACTGATACAAGGGAACAGATCTGATGAGAGTTTACCAAGGCCAGTTGGACTGGGACTGAAAGAGGACGTGATCTAACCAGACTCTCCGAATTTGGCCGGATTCTCTGACTGTGGCTGACCCGAAGTCTTTCTGAAAAGCCATTGACTATGACACTGGGACCTGTTTCCTCTACATATAATGGATTTTGGGGATCCAGTCTGTTTGGACACTCACCTTCCTGGACCTGGAGGGAGGGGGAAGGAACTGGAACTTCCCACAGGGCAGGAAACCCTGACTGCCCTGGGGGACGAAAAGGGAGGAGGAGGGGGAGTAGGGGGAGTGGGAGGGTGTTGGGAGGGGGGGTGGAAATGGAAACTTTTATAATTTAATAAAATTTACTAAAAAAAAAAAATCAAATCAACATCTACCATGATCCAGCAGACTGAAAGAAATAATAAGAATCAAACGTTAATGAAATACAAAGAGCTACAAAAAATAAAGCTAAAGCAAAGAATTGATGAGTCTAAGAACTGGTTCCTTGAGAAGATAGACAAGGGTGACAGACCCTTGTCCGGCTAAGACAGAAAGAAAGAGGTGATCCAAACCAACAGGAATAGAAATTAATAGGGAAGCCTTACAACAATCACCAAAGAAATTCTGAATAGTATGAGGGAAGACTTTAAAAATTTGGCCTCATTAAGTTGAAAATCTAAAAGAAATGGTTGAATATCTTGATTTATTGAAACAACTGAAGTTAAATGAAAAAGAGAGCAACAACCTAAAGAGACCCTGACAAAGGAAGATATTAAAACCATGACAAAATGTCCTCCGACTAAAAGAAGTCAGGCTTTGATTTCCAACTGAATTCTACCAGACTTTAAAAGAACTACAACTAATCCTTCTTAAAACTCTTTAAAGAGACAGAAACAGGAGACTCATGCCCAAATTCACCCTATTACCCAAATCATCTACCTTGGTCAAGTTGGCTTTATCTCAGAAATGCAGGATTGGTTCAACAAATATGTCACTCAATATATTGAATCATACATATGGTCTTTAAAATAATGTGATCATCTCAGCAGACACACAAAAAAGCCTTTGACAAAAATCCAACATGTCTTTATGATAAAAGTCCTAGAGAATGTAGGAATAGTGGAAATATATCTCAGCATAATAAAAGTTAAATTTGATAAATCCACAGCCAACATCATACGAAATTGAGAAAAGCTTGAAGAAACTGTCCTGAAATCAGGAATGATACAGGTGTGTCCACTACACCCAGTCTTTTCCAATATTGTGCTCCACATACTAACTATAATAATAAGGCAAGAAAAGAAAATCAAGTGGATATAAATAAGAAAAGAATAAATAAAAGGTTCTCTATTTACAGATAACATTATACCACATACTAGAGATCCAAAACATTTAGCAGAAAAGTTCTAGAAATAATAAACCAACCCAGCAATGTGACAGAATACAGAATCAACTTGTACAAACTTGTAGTTTTTCCATGCACCAATAATAAACATACAGAGAAGGGGATCATGAACTCCATACCATCCACCATAGCCTCAAAGAAACTAAAGTATCTAAGTGTAAACCTAATCAAGGAAGTGATGGGCTTCTACGACGAAAAAGCTAGAAAAGGGCACCAGAAAATGGGAAGACATCCAATGCTCCTGAAGAGGTGGAATTAACATTGTGAAAATGATTATTTTACCCAAAGCAATATGCAGATTCATTGCAAGTCCAATCAAAATACCAAAAACATTCTTCACATAAATAGAAAAATTCTAAACTCCAAATGGAATTAGGAGGAAAAAAAGATACCAGAAGCAATCCTACATAAAAGAAAAGAAAAGAAAAAAGAAAAAGCTAGAGGGTTTGCTACTTTAGACTTTGAAACAAAGCTAGAGCAGTAAAATACAGTACTGATGCAAAACAGATGTGTAGACCAATGTAATAAGATAGAAGACATAAATGTGTAGTATAAAGAAAGTCTTGATTGATAATAGGCAATTGACCTGGCCAGGTATCTGTCAAGGAGAATAGTCAAATAGTCAACAAAATGACAATGAGGAAAAAAATTTAAATGAACAAATGTTAGTGGAAATGTGGTAAAAGTGGATGTCTCAGAGATGAAATTCATTACAACTGTCATGGAAAACAATACTGAAATCTTTCTAAAATCTTTGTATAGATCTGCCTGATGATCCTGAAGCCCTGTTCCTGAGAAAGTACATTTTAGTCAGTGTTCTATTGCAGTGAAGAGACACCCTGATCACAGGAACTCATAAAAGAAATCACTGCTTAGCCCATTAACTCTAGTGTTCGCCTATATTTCTATATGGTATGGCAGCCAGACTCTGAAGCCATAGGGCCCTCCTGAGGTGGTCACATAACCCTGAAGACAGGCTGCCACCTCCCCAACAAAAGGTCAGCACATTATTGCTCCTTTCTTTGTAATTTGGAGGATGCCTTATAGAGATGCTGATTCAAGCCTATGTGACAGCTAGCATACACAGAAGACAGGTAGATGCAGGCGTGACAAAACACCATTCACCTGGTTACCTAAGAGACAGGTCTGGTTTATTTTCCCGCTCAGTTTATGTGTTGGTGTAAAAGCTGTTTGGAGAATAAATGAGAGGAATTCTTCAGGATGTGAACTCAGGACTTCATGAGGGACCACTGAGAATCTCCCTTTCAATTAAGCCATGTGAGTTGTGTCTTTATTTCTGTCTCCTCAAAAGAGAGAGTTTATGTTGGGGTCTGGTCTAGAGAAATAATTTAAGTTCCGGGCAAGAACCAGGCCCCGACACTCTAGCTTCTTATTGGCTAACACTTACATCTTAATTTAACCCATTTCTATTAATCTGAGTATTACCACATGACAGTGACTTACTGGCAAAGATTCGGCATGTCTGATTCTGGTGGCTCCATAGCGTCTCTCTGACTCTGCCTCCTTTCACCCAGCATGCCATTTAGTTTTTCCTACCTACTTAAGCTCTACCTTATCAGCAGGCCAAGGCAGTTTCTTTATTCATTAACCAATAAAAGCAACACATAGACAGAAGGGCCTCCCACACCATAAGGGGCTTTTGAAAGTTTCAAATATAAAACAAAGGCATATGTTTGAGGTTACTCTCAGATTACTGCATAATACATGAACATACGTGTTGAAATTTCTCACTGACCTCACAAATATTCACAATTACTCTGTGTGTGCATGTGTGCACGCATGTGTCTGTGTTTTACTGTGACTTTGAAATGATATATATGTGTATCAGCTACAATGGCCTGGTGACAAGAGCCCATGGTGATTGAAGATGTGGAAGTAGAAGTAGACTTCATCGAGCATTTGAATATGGGTTCATATGCTCAGTGTCATATGAGTCTCATTGTTCATAAGCTTCATGAACTTGGCAAGCAATTAAATCTCTTGGTACCTCAAGTTTTTTGTATGCCAAGTGAGAAAAAAATAAGCTTCTGTGTTGAAATTTAAGTGGAGAGACATATTTATAGCATTTAGATGAGCTCTGGGATGTGGAAGTACCCAGGGGGTGTTAGTTGTTTTTATTGTTACTCTATGTTGAATTAATTTCAATCCCAAATAACATAAAAGATCAATCAGCACAGCTAAAACATGTGTTTCCAACACAAATCACAAATAGACTCTGACCTCCATATGTGAAGAACACAGGATAAAGACCAGCTCTTCTACACCCAAGGACCTCTCTGCTTTTTCTCCTGCCTCAGACATGTAGAACTGCAGATGGAACATGGTTATATCTACATGAAGAAATTAAAATAGAAGTTACATCCCCAGTGGGAGCACTACCCACACCAGGCAGGCTATGAGACTGTGACTGTACATAAACCGCAAATATGAAAATGTTTTCTTTATTGCCCTTTATCGAAAAAGTTCACCAACCCTCCTGTACTCTAATACCTCAATCCCAACTCAGTTTGACCTTAAAGACTAGCTGATCTGGGACCCCATATCACTATCTCAGTCCACATTTGATCATGCTAATGAAACCGTGAATAAGAATATACCACGTTAATGGGTTGCCTAAGCCAAGAGTGAGACAGATGAGAAAGACAGGCCTAGCATCCTATTGATACGAGAGTATCTCAAGATATCTGCTGGACTTTGAGAAAAGATGGATCTTTTTTAGTCTAATTAGCTAATCCACCTCTCTCTTCCCATCTGTTTATAAATTCAGCATTCCTGGAGGCAAGTGCCTAATTTAGCAGACCTAGAGATAGCCCTGTCTTCATTTTTCAAATTCGTTTTTATTTGTTCTTTATTAAGCCATGTTTTTTATAAAAAAAAAATTGAACTAAATGTCCTCCTCCCCCACTTCCAGATGCATTTGGTTTCTTTTATCGAGAATAGACTGTCAAAAGCATTGGGCAAGAGACAGAGTTCCAATAGCATCTACTTGACAGCAATGACAGGAGAGAGAAATAAGACAAACTTCCTCTCCCTGCCTCACCATCTTGACATTTAAGTAAGAAACACAATGAATGACATGCTTATTAAACATAAATAACAAGTCATTAAGACTTTAACAAAGTCAATAATTGAACCACACTGGCCCCAACATGAAAACTGTCCTGACAGCTAGTGGCCATCTGGGAAGGTGCAGGACAGAAGATGAAGCCACAGTTATTAAGCTTCTTTGCTGGAACCACCCAACCCTGCATTTCTACTATGAAAGTCTGTTTCCAGTGCACCTGACCTCATACCAAACCATTCATTTCTTCTCTGCATACTTACCTTGGCAAGGAATAACCTTTTCCATTCATTCTTAGGGACATTTTTTCCAGGTCTCATTAAGATTAAATGAAGGCTTTCCAGCCCAAGTTCAAATTATAGACCCCAGTGTAGCATTATGACTTTATAGAAGACATTACCATGTTGATTGTTGACACTGGAAAATCCCTAAGAACCTTATAACGACCCTTAACCTACAAATGATGAGACACTTATCTCTCAAGCAATGTTTTAAAACACTGTTATTTCTGACATTATTTAACTTCCTGAGATACCCCTGAACTGTCTTCCATTCTAAAATACACTTTATTATTATATTTTGTTCAAGACCCAATTTAAAGTAACTTTCTCAAAGGAAATTTCCTTGACAGCTTCAGATAGGAAAATCTGCATTTTTCTAAGCTCCTTAACATCTGCTGTCTTTGTAAATCATATGCCAATTATATTCTGCAATATTTTACCTGGTCAGCTTATTCCTTAAATTGTATCATTTCTTAGTGGTTTGTTAGTGCCCCAGGTCAATAGGATGCTCCAGGAGCCATATCTTATTTTTACATTGTCTCCAGAGCCAGACAGAACACTGCATACTTAATAGGAGTTAAATAAATACTACCAGACATTATTGATTGTTTAATAAACTCATAAACTAGGACTGTATTTCTGTACACAGTTGGACTTCTTTTAATTTTATTTAAATGATAGGTCTTAAAAGTTGTGGATCATTAAAATCTTGTACAGAATTTTCCAAACTTCAGCTGTCAAAACTGAAGCAATATGAATTAAATCCAAATGACTGGGAAGGGACATCAAACAACAGTATTATTTAAGAATGATTTCAGCGTGCAATAAAGTTTGACACTAAGCATGTTGACATTAATTGCTAAAGTTGAGACTCCCTTTACCTTTCAGTCTCAACATGTATTTCAATGAAGAACTTTGGCACTGTGTACACAGAGGTGATCAAAATAGAAATATCTTCCACAGGCATGAAACATACAAGCTAGTAACTCTAGCAAGCCTATAGCCCTTTCTGTTGCTAAAATTCGAGTAATGTGTTAATGCTCTTAATGACTATGTTAAGAACTGGATCAAATACATTTTCTTACCTCTATTTTGTCAGTGATAATTCCCTTTTCCTTTCCACTATACATGCCCTTAGCGCAAGCCTGAGCCCTGAGTGTGTATTCTATGCAACAGCCTCAAAGAAGAGAAATTACACACCTATAGTTGGAAATAATTATATATACAACGAAGATTATGATTATGCCAGAAGGAGTGATTAGAGGAGATTATTTGGAAAATCCTTTAAATTTCTAAAACCTTTCTAATTGGGTTTTCAAAAAATAGTGAAAGAGCTTTGTATTTCTTTAATTTCCCTTAAAAATAGAGATTCTCTGGCTTTGCATTAAATCTTAAATTAAAGCAATCAGTATTTTATAAGCCTTATTTACTGCACTTAATAATGAATTAGATGGCTAGATCTTGTATTGATACATTGAAATGTTTGTGTATTATTTATGCAAGCAGACTAATTGGAAGACTATTCGATAGCAAACCCCACTGAAAAGGCAAAAAATAAAGTTATTTTAACTCAAATTATCAGATTCTTCTAAGCTTGAATCTTTAACCACTCATGATCCTTTGATTAATCTATCCCTTATCTGGCTCATTTTTATACTTCTGATTATTTTTCATTGCAGTGTTCTGGGAGCCCATTTCAGATGCTCTCCACCCTAGAAGAGAGGATGTGAGAACCGGAAAAGAGGCTGGTGCCAGATCATTTTGCTAATGGAAGATAATTATTGTGATTATCTCATCCTTGCTTAAAAGCTCTAATGGTACCAAGCAGCCTCTCTGACAGGGTGAAGTTTCAACCAAAATATGTTGACTGTCTTTGTGGAAAACTTGTCATATTCCCCAAGTGGAGGAAGAGTGTAGATAACTCTTCAGGAAAGACACATAGGAGAGGCATCACAGTCAGAGGATTTGCTTTGGCCATCAGCCTCATATCCCAGCTCTGATCTAAGACTTTATTACTCTATAACCTTGACTGACTGGGTTCTGAAATCTTTGGGGATTTTCATTTCCTCCTTTAAGTTGAAGACACATTGAAAAGAAAATGGTGATGAGGGCATTATTTGTGATTTTAGAAATGTATTATAGTTATTTTTAAAAGTATATATAGTATACTTTATAAATTCAAGAGATTGTTATAACCCAGTGACCAATTCTGGAATAAATGCTTCACTTCTACATACCAATCTTGCTAAATATTTTTACTTCCAATGGG
This sequence comes from Myodes glareolus, assembly GCF_982192425.1. NCBI lineage: Eukaryota > Metazoa > Chordata > Mammalia > Rodentia > Cricetidae > Myodes > Myodes glareolus. The sequence continues at coordinate 15,407,751 of NC_142038.1, read as the reverse complement.
CAAAAATCATAACTCTGTTCTTTACAATATGTTCAGCCTCGGGTAATTTACTTAGCCTCCCACAGCTCCGCTTTTATCATCATTAAAGTAGGCACTAATTATTCCCTAGTTAGAAAAGGCTGACCATTCGTCCTGCGAACATGGCATAGCATTGATACCAAAAGTGATGAAGAACGCAATTCTGCACACTTTCAAAAAAAAAATCCTTACCTACTAGTTTGTATACGAATGCTGAGACAATGGAATGATTTAAAATATTAATTGTATAGTGTATCTGAAGCATAAAACACAACGGCCACATTTAAGATAAATGCAATGCAAATAGGAAATGATTTTAAAATGAATAAGCTACAATATTTTTACCCCAAAATAAATTCTTTCAAAAATTAAAGCAACTAAAAAAGAATTCAATGCTAACTTTGGACAACAAATTGAGCAGAATTAGAAAAGTAATAGATCAATTATTTTGAGTCAAATATGAGTTCTTATGTTGGTACAGCGAACCCCCAAACATAGCACAGGGAGACTGCCTGTGTTGTGGAGACTAATGTCCCCATGGCAATAGGAATATGCCAAAGAATAACAACACCGGTCACTCACAGGTGTCTGCCTGGCAGTGTCGTTTCTGACAGATGAATGTGTCACAGTCTTTAGCCTTTGTGACCCTTAGTATCCCTTTGAGAGGGAAGTGAAAACATGTTCTTCCTTTTCCAGCAAAGCCTTTGGAAAGCTCATAAATGGTAAATTGATGATTGAAGGTAAATTCCCTTTTGTAATTATCAGCACAAAATGCTATCTTCCACTGAGGAGACAAAATCTCAATCGGCTTAGAATTAATAAAGAAAAATTGGTTTTTATTCTTTTATCATGCCTTCACTCATTGTATTTCATAGATTTTATGGTTTGGACAAGGGTTCTGTGCAAGCTTGTGGGTTAGAGGCTTGGTCCTGGACTGGTAACACAGTTGGAGGAGGGCATAGAAACTTTCAGGGGCGGCCTTGCTAGAGCCTTTGAAGATGATTCTGTCCCTGACCTCTGCCTGCCTCCTCACTGCTTCCTCACTTCTATGAAATGAGCAGCTTGATGCTACAGTACCCTTTCTCTCTGACCCCATGTCTCACCACAGGCCACCAAGCAATGGAACCAGCATTTTGTCATTTTCTCCCCTCATTTTTGCTCGCTTCAGAATCCTACTGTTCGGTAGCTGACCTGTTAGAATGCCCCTGCACACCTCTCACCATTACTTTTCACTGAATCTGTACCTTCCCCCAACAAATGCTAATGTGATGACCAAAAGGATGTTCTGAATCTACCATTTTCCTCTCTTACGGGGTTATTCATTCTCACCAACCCAATTTTAATTTTAACTTCTCTACAAGTGCATTTTAAGGGGCATCCCTGTTGGATATCACAGATCAATACTCTTCTACTGACTGTGAAGAACACTAATGAAGCTCTGTATGTCCATCATCCCCCATATGTGGTGTTGCCTGGGCTGGAAGTGTGACTGATGATCTTTGACTATCTGTTCAAACGAAAGAGTAGGTCGTCCATAAACAGAATGGACATCAGTTCTTTCCATAATTGTTTTCTCTTTTATTAGTCCCTCCCCCAAAATATACTCAGCTTCCCCATGAAGGGAACTAGCAGGACTTGCCCTATTCCTGGAGTTTATTGGGGAAGTAACTTGAGGATTTCACGGTTTCTAATGATACCTTGCCCCATTCTGTATTTATCAGTATGGTGTCCCTATTGATGTGCTAAGCACAACGTAGGTCTTCTTAATCCCGAAGCTAAACCTCTATTTCTTGTGTCTGAGAGAGAAGTCTCCCCACTGATGGAAGACTGATGTGTGTGATTTGGTTTCAAATTACTAGCACATTAAACTTTTGAGCTCGTTTTATTTTTGATTCAGCCAACATTATGACACATAATTGGCAGTACCAACTTTTGCATAGTGTAGGATCCACTGTATTATTCAAAATCATTTCAGTCCCTCTCACCGCTTGCATGACCCTTTCCACAGTCTCCTAAATCCTTCACCACACCCCGTAAGCTGTTTCCAAGATGTGATGCTTTTGGATTTTCTTATGTTCTTTGTCCTCTATGAATGGACAATCTTTGTCTATCTCTTTTAATCCCTGGACTACTCTTAGTGAAACTTTTAGAAAATACAGTGATGAATGCTCAACTTTGATCTATCATATTTAATAAGAACTAAAAGAGAAAAATTAAAGGCAATATAAGACTGAAGTGGAGAGCAAGCCTTCAATGACTCCTCATCATTAATGAACAATCATGTTCTCTCTAAAATACCTTGATGCTTTCTTTTTTTCTTTTTTGTGGCTATTTTAACCACACCTCTTCAGATGCAGGCAAATTCAGTTTTAAAGTGCCAGAGTCTTAGAGGAGATTTTATTCAAATGAAAGTCATAAATAATGACTTGTTGAGCTTCCAGATCCTTGGAGAGGAAGTTAAAGAAAACAGAACCTCTTTGCCAATAAATATTGAAAAGAACTGTTAAAATGATGGCATTTAAATGCATGAGAAATTGGATCGAGATATAAGTAATTTCTGCCCAATGGCTGGACAGTATATTTTGGATATTCTACTTTGGGTTTTAAATGAAGGGAAGTGAAAACCAGGAAGATCACAGATATTTGATATTTGAAAATAGACTTTCATGATTTAAAGGCATTGCTGACCATTTGGTATTGGATAACTAACTAGTGTGTTCTTCTCTGGGGAAGATTATTTCTCCTTTTCTGAGTATTCTTTTGTTGCCTGTAGTTCTTTTTCTAGGGTCGAGGCCACAGGAGATTTCCGTTGTCCACGTTAGCATGTCTATTGATGCTGTCTTTCTTCAGACAACATGCCAGTGAGATCTTAGGAGTGTCACTTCTCTGACATTTCTAGGAGACCCAATCTCATAGGAAAGTTCCAGTTCTTCTACTCTTACAATCTTTCTGCACTCTCTTTCACAACATTCCCTGAGCCTTAGATGCAGGATACCAAATGGTCAGCCCTGAAAGCATATATACCACCATATATATTTGGAATGAGCTGGCTGAATTTTTATATTTAGCAGTACATACATGCATGCACACACACACACACACACACACATATATTGGCACACATATATAAATATGTGTATATACATGTGTGTGTGTGCATGCATGTGTGTGTGTAACAACAATTAAAGAAAAGGAGGCCAAAAATTTGAAAAAGAATAGGGGTGGGTTACAAAAGAGGGTTTGGAGGGAAGAAAATGGAGGGGGAAAATTACATGGTTATAAATTTAAAAAAAAGTTAGGAAAATATTAAAATAAAACAAGGAATTAGATGTTTTAATTTTGTTGAGGAACTTAGTTTTCTTCTATGATCACCTTGAGATTTGAAATGTCAGATTCAGAAGGCTACTTGGGAAACCATTCTTGTCAGAAATTTATGAGACATCCCTTCCAACATGGCACAAACTGGGTCCTGTAGGAACGTTTCAGTGAATTAAATTAAAACAATTGGCTTCTGGAAATAAAATTTAAGTAAACACCAGCATTAAACAGCCATGACAGACAGAGGGGAATTATTAATGCTAAGATTTTGACTCCCTTTATTATCCTCTAGGTTTTTCCTGTCAAAAGCTTGGCACACACCTTCCACATTAGAAAGAGATGAGAAAATGTGGAATATAGTGAGAGACTGTGATCATATTATATTGCAAGGGTATTACTCATTTTGCCAGAGGTGCAGGTACTAAATCCTGAGGCTGCCCAAAGACCTACCAACAGCTCCCACCAATCGATGTCCACACACAATCTGTCTCTCAGCTCCTGCACAACGCGCTGAGACATAAATGATGCTACTGCTTCCAGCTTTGCATCCGTACGCCAATAAACAACACCTGTCAAAGAAGGCAGCTTTTAAAGGGCCACACCCTCTCTAACTAGCCATCACTAAGGTAGAAAGCAAGCATCTTATCCAACCACACTTCAAAAGATTGCTGCACTGGGAATGGTTCACCCTGTTCATCCATGGTCTCTGAGCATCCATGTGAGGGAGTTACAAAGAGAAATCTGTTCTGACATTATGGTTTTAATGGTCCCAAAGTAAAATATTTTTATTTTGACAGCCACTTTGAAGACCTGCTGAATACATCTTAGAATAGACAGTGAAAATCATCATTAGGATGAGTATTTTTATCCTATTTTTCTGTAGGGAGTTATGTCTAAGAGGAAAACATGAAATATTTCTCCAAAATCAACACTATTTCTAAATGAACAAAATGTCTAAAGAGAGTTCAAAAATGTCTGCCTTCACTTGTTCGTAGAGATTCACTCTACCTCTCAAGAATTAAATAATGTGAACAGTCTTTTATTCTAAAATAGACAAGACAAATACCAACTTATTTGGAAACAGAATTATCTCTCATACACAGAGAGGTGACGAAACACACAAATAAAATACCCATAGTTTCCATACACTGCCATTCCTTACCCAACAGCTCTCTATTTTTTTATGTACTTCTGGTTTTCTAAGCAATACATTTGTGAGACAGTTAATCTGAACTGTCAGGTTGGTAAGACCTAGAATCACTTGGAAGATGAGCCTTTGGGTATGCCTGTGAGTAATTATCGTGATTAGGTTTCTTGAGTTGGAAATACTTGCCCTCTGAGGGTAGCACCAGTCCCTGGGATGGGACTGTAAGCTTTATCTAAAAGGGAAAGTGACCTGAGCACAGCTTTCATCATTCCAGCTGTTCTTCACATTGTGGATGCAATGTCACCGCTGCCTCAAGTCCCAGGTGCTGTGACTCCCTCACCAGAATGGCATGTAACCTGGAGTTATGAGCCAAAATCAAACCTTTCCTCCTTAAATTGCTTTCATCCATCTTTTATCAAAGCAAAAGGCAAATTTACTCAACTTACAAAAACTATATCCTTATGAGATATTTAATAAGGCATTAAAGATAAATGAAATTTTCCATTTCTCTTAAAGCCAAATACAAGCCTCTAGAGAGTGAGATAACACAACATCTTAATGCTACATGGTTACTACACTGAAGGACATCCATATTCCCTGAATATTCTCACAGACTGTACATGAATGGGTAGGTAGATGAATGGATGGATACATAAATCAGAGAATAAAAAAGCAATCATTGTGTCTTGATATCTATTGTATTATTGATTGGTGTGGGAAGTCCTTTTGTATATGTGTTGCTTTTATTGGGTAATAAAGAAGCTGCTTTTAGCCAATGGCTTAACAGAATATAGCCAGGCTGGAGGAGATATATATGGAGAAAGTAGGCGGAGTCAATGAGAAGCCATGTAGCGACGAGAGGAGAAAGACGTGAGCTGCCAGCTGGAATCTTGCCTTGTGGTAAAATATAAAATAATAGAAATGGGTTAATCCAAGATATAAGAGCTAGCAAGAAATAAGCTTAAGATAGTAGGCAAAGCAGTTTTGTAATTAATATAGTTTCTGAGTGGTTATTTTGGGCAGCCAGAAAAATGAACAAACCACCTCCGACAACGATTGATGTTTTAAATGATAAAAATAAGTAGTCCTGAGTAAAAATGACTTAAAAATTATAAGTATCCTCGATATTGTCTCTTTCAAGCTCTCAGATCTATGAGAAGAGATGATCCTCAGAGTCCTGAAAACTCATTCAGTCAAGGAGTAAAACTCAGTCAACAGCAGGGCAAGGAAGACTTCAGTTCTTATTTCCCATCTAGTGACTGACACTAGGCAACAAATGCTTTCGTGCAGTGATCTCTAGGAATCATCTCATCCAGACAAAGAAAAGGCCCAGGGTCTGATTGTATTTACTGTGTTTTCCCATCTAAGAGCCCTGGAAACATTTAAAAGAAGAAATTTCTCATCTCTGTCAGTAGTTTTCTTATAACAATAAAGCCTACTTGCTGAAAACTCTGAATCACACCTTCCCCCCCCCCCCAAAAAAAAACCCCTTCTACAAGAGTTGAGGATTTTCTAGTGCCTGATCAGGTGCTGGGGGGTGACAGCAAACTAAATGTGATCTTTATTGATTACAGAAACTATATAACAAACAGCATTGTATCCATACAGCTCCATTCAACATCATAAGTGTTGAATGTGTCTTGAGAGTGAATTGTTCCCCCCTCTTTGGGGGAATGAAACACTTTTCGTGACATCCCAGTATACTTAGTAATCGGAATTATTTGTGTAGTAATGAGTAGCCTTGTAGCAGTGAAGGCCTCCCTTGGAAGAACTATTGAACTTGCGTATGTCACAACAAGGACCTCCAGAAATGTGCTCTTCTCTAAAATTAATAAAAGCATTGGAATTGGCATTTGTTATTAAAAGAAAAGAAACTCATTAGACGAATGGAATGTTCAAGACTGCGGTGATGGAAGTAAAGTAGTGCTCCTCATGAAATCCAAAAGATGAGTGAGCAAAAGCCATGATAGAGAAAGACATTACACATAATTCTGGCTTCGAATTCATAAAAACTTCAATGTAGACTTTTAAAGCTTTTTCTAAATGAATTTCTTAATCCCATGTCTATGGCAATAAAAAACAAGACACTGACTTTACAATTTTAAATTTACACTAATTCAAACTGACAGAAATTAAGAGCAAAGCAGCCTCATCCTGTAAGTAGTTAGTCAGGGATGCAAGCCTAAGGAGAACAAAATGTCGCAGAATCAGAAATCAGCTCCAATAACATCTAGGGTTTATAATGTTCTCTACACAAACCAGTTTATAAAACTTAATAAGATTCCTAAAAATAGTCACCAGATTTACTACTGAAAAATAATACTTTAGAATTGTGCTAAAAGATGGAGGGTGAGTACCTGAGTTTATATTGTCGAATGACACATATATGTTTATATATATATGTGTGTGTGTGTGTGTGTGTGTGTGTGTGTGTGTGTGTGTGTGGTGTGTATGTGTAATCATTAATGACATTCATTCATATATGTATATATTCATTAATGTTGCTTGACTTAGAACACCAAAATAAGATGAAATGGCTATTTCTTTCTTAATGTTGTAGTTATGATTGTGTATCCATAAAAACACAATGAGAAAGAGAAAACATCTGCTTATTCTAAAGACACTTTTAGAAAATTAATTCACCATTTTCTCTTACTTTCATTGACTATAGCTTAGCAATGTAAGTACTCCAAGCTTCAAGGAAGGCTTGTAAATCTAAGATTCATTGTTAGTGGCCATGTGCCCACTGAAATAAAAGAATCATGTGCTGTGGTTGTTCTTCCTAATTAAATTAGGTGAGATTTAAGTAATGTCACTGATCACTCTATGTTAAATTTTCATCTTTTTTCTTTCATTTTATTTGAGCTCCAATTCTAAATTTACACAAGCACTCATGCCTGTAAATATACATATATACGTGCTTACATACATACATACACACATACATATGCAAACATAGATAAGAGAAAAAATTCTATGAGCTTCTGCTACTGTGAGCTCTGGATCCCTTCCCAAATCAGAATCAATCTCCAAAATTGCCTCCACGACTTCCAGTTTTCCAATCATTCTAATTTTTGTATCTCTTTGCAACTTCTCCTACTTGTAACACATACATCATGTACGCCCTTACATTTGCAGTTACAACCATACTAAGGTAAATTGGCAATTTGATTTTCCACAAGTATGTCTAAGTGATAATGCATTATTCTCTGAAACTCTCGGAGCCTTGGTTTCAGTGCCCCAAGTTTGGCTCTTACCAATTATAGGCTTGGTCGTACATCTATTGTCCTTATAGTGTGCCTAAGGAGCCCATTTCATCCACAGGAGTTGACTACAGATACCAATCTTCCTGTAACAAATTCTTTGCCTCAAAGCCATAAGAAGTTCCCTTATTCTTCAAGAGAACAGAAAGAACATTTTCATGGTAAAAAAAAAAGCAATGGTTAATATTTTTAAATATGTATTAGCTTTTATACCAAACTAGAGTCTAAGATTCATCTTAAAGTTAATGGAGAGCATAGCCCAGATTAGATTAAACAAGCCGCTCAGGGTCACCAGTCCTTTTCTTGTACAAAACTGGCAGACCATCCCTTGAAGTAGGATACATAACAGACAACCCTTCGGTACATGTGTTTGAATATTTTGGATTTCTACCCTTCCTCCCTAAGGAAAGCTAATAATTGGTCTTCACATGTGGAACGGGCTGCAGAAAATCCCTCCTTTACCTCCAGGAATCTAAATACATTGTAAGTGGAAAAAATAAAATAAATCTAATTAAAAAAAACACTTCCATAATTTTGGCAGCTCTGAACATAGATAGTCATCATGGGTTTTGATTAAGAATTGGCAAGTTTAAAATAATATTTCATAAAGATTCATCACTTCTAGGGAAGAGTATTATTATCCCCATTAAAATAACATGAACTTTTGAAGTGAGTCTGTGTCAGTAAGTCATTTTTCACCTGGGATACAACTTAGATGCATTTAAACAAATTCTTTTGAGTGTTTATCGAGGTAATTTAAAGCACCTTGCCTCCTGGGTAGATCTTCTCATGTCATTAATGGCATTGGTCTTCTTAATGGATTTTGGAGTACACAACAGTATATAACCCTTTGATTTTACAGTTCAACTCCTCCTTCCTAGTGATCCTCTTGGCATCTGACCCTCAATATATGTAAAATTAACTTTCCTATATGCATGAAGAACACAATTTTGCCCTCTTCAATCCATGCCTGGAGGAATGCAATCACTAAAGAACAATGTTTTCCCTGCCTTCCATTCTCCGCCTGATATACCCAACAAGTTTATCTTACATTTACAACCCTAGCTTGATCTTCAGTGTTGGTCGAGTGTTGTGTTCTCTCTCTGTTCCCTCTCTGTCTCTCTGTCTCTGTCTGTCTCTCTCACATATGCATGCATGTACACACACACACACACACACACTGCACTAGAGTGTACATATCATTCATAGACTTTTAAAACTCAGCCTTAAAAGACATCACTCCTCTTTCAGAATGGTTAACTGGTTCCAAGTTACTTGAAGAGCTATACAATGAAGTGTTTGCTAGATCTATACATCTAAATATTAATGCTTTAACAAGAAATTCTTTTATGAAACATGAAAGGACATAAAAATAGTCTGTTTAAAAACAAGTACAACCCGTTCCAAGCAGGATTTCAACGTAAGAGTTTCCACTCTTCCACAAGAGAACAATCTAATTAAGTCTTATAGAAAACATTTGGAAACTGATGGATTGGGTGACTCATAAATTTCCTTCTGGTTTTCACTTTCGGAGGTTTTATAAAAGAACACAATCTCCAATGCAAAGATTTCAAAATCCCTGCACTTTTAAGACTCAGTGTGTTGTTTCTGGTACCTAACAGTCCAAAATTCTGTAATTTTTTCCCTTCATTTAGTTTGCCAGAATGACTAGAAAGTATCATGATACTTTGTCCTGGAACAAATCTAGAAATAACTCAAAAGGAAGAGACTTCACTACAATGCATCTGATAGTAAAGGACCTTCTTCCACATAAGGAACTTTCTATAGACCGAATAGAATATAATCTTTAAGTATGTCATGGATGAAAGGGTGTGTTTTCTGTTCCTTTGAAGACATAAAAATCATGTTTAGAATAAAACATCTAGAAGGCGACTTCAGCAGAATCAATGGACCTCTGAATGAAGCTGATATATGCTTTGTAAATAAGTATGTAAATACGTAGGTACATGTGCATACATAGTAGGGAGAGACAGAGACAGAAAGACAGCGAGAGGGATTTAACCATACTGGTTTCAATAACTTTCTAGAACTCATCGAGTGCTATTCTGCATACAGATACAGTTTAGTACAGTTAAATGATACTAATTACAAATAAACTCAGGCAAAGAAAGAAATATATGGAACAAAATCCTGGAAAGTTCCAAGGACAAATCTCCCCACTGTGGTCTCCCAGATGACTTATGGAGAGCATTGCCTTCTCCAAATCACTATGGAACAAGATGTGAACAGCATTGCTAAGACGGAAGCTCACCGTCTCATTGCTTATAGATTTTATTGGGAGTCTGCCACGTGTGCATAAGATACACATTTAGCTGGTCTCAGCTTCCGGTCCCCTTGGAAGATAAGTTGATAACTTCATTGCCCCAAATTTCCACTCTAAATCAGATCAACAAAGTATATAGTATGGACTTAATGCCTTTAGGCAAACAAAGGTTTTGTAAGATTTTAGAAATCGTCTTCAAGAAGACAAAGGTAAGTACTCAACCACCAATTGGATAAAGCTGTTTTCTTTATGACACACACTCTAACTGAATATCTAAAAAATACAAGAGGTCATTTTTTTTTTACCCAGAATCATAACTTTGAAAGAGATAAGAATTGCTTGTCTGAGAATCCAGAACTTCATCTTTGGATTATGAGTTTAGAACAATGCACCCTCTCCACAAAGGAGTCTGTTGGATCTCTCCCCTGGTGGTCTAAAACATGATTTGTGGCTTAACCACAACACAGTTAAAATGTAGGCAGTGTTCCCAATAGACACATAGGTGAAAGGTTTGAGACCCAGTGTGTGCTTTTGGAAGGTGAAACCTTATTAGTTGGGTGCTGATATGACTGTGTGCATGCCCTTAAAAGAGGATAGAGGATGCTGGACCATGTTTTCTCTTTCTGGATCTAAGATGCTGCTACTGTTCATTCTGACATGTATACCGACTATGATATGATACCCTCATCAGAGTACCAAACTTCCATGGCCTCTGATCTTAGGCACAAGTCTGAATTAAAATAAGCTTTCCTTTAATTCATAAGTAAGCAGTGTCAGGTAAGTAACCACGGACAAAAAGCTGACTAATCCAAGTGCCTTGAGGAGTTATGAGAACAACATATTTGGAGATTACTGGAACGATTTGTTCCAACCAGAGTGTGATGTTCAGAGAGCAGAGCCCCCTGTTAAGGCTGAAGTCATTCACCCAGAACACACTACCTTTATTGTGAATCTCACAAGCAGAGAAAAAAATACCAGATAGCGCAGTAGGTGGTTTTGTAGAGACAACATGTCTTTTTTAGGATCTATTCTCAGTGTACTCTACCCTCCTTTTCTTTCTGATGGTCAGGAAGAAAGAGCACTAATTCCTTCCCTTGAAGCCTCACTTCCTATCAGACACATCAAAACCACACAGCCATTGCTTACTTTATCACCGCCTGTGATGGGCTAGCTAGTTCATTCTAGTTCTAAGAAGACAGCCCCATTTAAGCCTTCTTCACTACTCCCCTCCCAGTAACAATTTCTCTTTATTAATAGATATTTTGCTCCATATAATTCTAATGAAAAACTCAATTAACCAGAAAAGATAGATATGCTATTATTTACTTTTTAATTTGTGGTAACAATAATGATTATTAGAATCGTATATTAAGATTTGAAAGTACAAAAATTCTGGTTCACTAAGTTTAGGGTAATTCCAGAGTGTAGTTCTTACTAGAGAAGGCCTGTAAACCATCTGATCCAGGCAGTCCTGGTTGCAAATCTCAATTAATGGTGGTAAAACAACTTGCATGCTAAGAAACAAATCAGATTAAGAGCTATGCTAGATGAGAGAACATTTCGTGAATGCAGCTCAGAAGGCAGCTTCCTCTTAAAGGACCGGAGTGTATGTCTAATGTTCTCCTTGGAAAGAATGACTGAGGGTGCATCTCATCGGCTTAGCACAGGCAGACAGTTTTAGCCAGCAGCCCAGATAAGAGCCATTGCTGTTATGATGGCTAACATTTTCAGTGTGAGAAATGCAGGGACTGTCAAGAAAGTGATGGCCAGGCTGTGGAGCAACTGAGACTGTCACATATGTATGTGAGAAGTATGTGTTTGTTATAGACACTATGGACACTGCCAGGATGTATTGCAGCTAACATGTGCCTGCCCTATGATTCAGAAGGAATGCAAATCTATGTGCCAAGTGTGTGCAAAAGGGTAGCCATAGTAGCATTTTTCATAGCAACCCAGTATGGATGTTAGCAGAAGAATTTCTAAACTATTGGGTATTTGTGAAATGCAATACGGGATGTCAAGGCAGTTAAGCAAACACCTTTTAATATGGGGTATGAGGGATGCGTATAACTGTGAATCAAAAATATCAGACAAATTACACTCAAACATATAAATACTAAAGCAATACCTATAGGGTAGACTGATAAATATTTGTAGGGTGGACATATCCTCTTCAGTATATATTCTCAGTGTCTGTGTGTGTGTGTAGACTCATATATATAGTCATATATAATATGTATTAGTCATATATGTGTGTGTATGTATTATGTATTAGTCATATATATATATATATACATATATATGAACAGACTATTGAAAAGATGCACCACATATGCTCTCTACATTTTTCTAAGTGGTTTGTCTTTTGAATTCAAAGTTGCTTAAGATAAGAACAACTACTAGAAAAAGTGAAGAGGCCAGCCACCGTTAAAATGTTCAGGGACTATAAACGTGGAGAATGCTCAATAAACAAGGAAAATGTACAAAATGACAGCTAAAGCACCAAGTAAACATGAAACATCAAATGTATTGAAAGCTTCATGGGAAGAAAAGGAGACACAGATAGAAGGCTGTGTGGGAAATTCCCAAATTAATTAAATCCCACGGACCATGGGGCCAAAGTCATCCTTCTCCAGCCTTGCTCTTCAATCCAGCTTCACAGGACACAGGTGGACCTTGTGGCATCAGCTCCCCGGGACATATGAAAACCACCATCTTTTGTCTACTCCCTAATGTATTTTCTTTAACCAACACCGTGTTCATCCACCCTTCACGTGCCAGCGCTCTGGGAAAGCTGACCCAGACAGAAGTTATTCACCTCTGCTCTGCGTGCCTTCATTTCCTTACATCTCCAGTCTGCAGCGTGGATGAACACTAGACCATCACTTCTGCCAGTCCTTTGTTTACTAGACAACAGTTCCGAATTCTAAATGTCAGTGGAACTGGGGATATGAAACCTTCTGTCTTGACCATGTAGTCAATAACCAGGCCCAACTAAGTGTCCCCTGAAAGAACACTGCACTTCTCCGGAGGCCATGTACTTCTTGTGTAGCAGAGCTGCATGAGAATTGCTTTGTCCTCAAGGTCTTCTCTTAAAAATACATTGAAAATCAGTCCACAGTGACTCCCTGTGCTGTGTGTGGTGGACTTCCCAACATGTATAGCATGAATTTGGGAAACATGCAAGTTTACTAACTAATACATTCTGTATATGACCTTATGGTTTGATCTACTCCAAAGGGTTGTGGGGAAAATATCATCACCCCACATATTTCTGCACATAGCATTATCCCTCAATGAACATCAGAGGCCCTTTAGGAAGTGAGTAAGCTGATTGTTTATGGCTATTTTCTATTTTATAAAATAAAAAGAACACAGTTAAATTCCTCTTCTCTTTTGAAAGTCCGTCTTACTTGGTTTATAACGTAAATCACTTAGCATGAAAGATTCAGGCTTTGTGAGCCAAGTCTGTAGTTTTCCAAGACCAGACAAGGATGATCCTGCGGAGATAATGTAAGTGGTCATCTAATTAGAATCCATTCTCCAAAGAAATCTAACTGTACTCTAAGTAAAATAGGATGCTATGTGACTTCTCAATTGACTCCGAACTCACATTGGAATAGCAGGATTGTTCCTCTGTCACCTAGTAAATGCTAGCAAGTCCATTGCCATGGGAGCACCAGCAAGTGTAAAGATGGGAAGTCTGGCTGCATTTGATTTAGCAGGATGGCAGCCACAGCTTAGGGGCTCCCGTTGCTACTATTTCTGTCCTGGTTTTTCCTGCAGTTTCGTTGATTCTTTCACTGATTTCATCTCTGGTCCGATTCAAAAGGCCACTGCTCCTTCAATTAGAGGCACTCAACAATGGTTTTGTCTCCCAGACAGCCTCTTGGGCACAATCTCTCCCAAATAGCTCTTCATTTTGATTGGAACAGGAAAATAAACACCAACCGATTATCACAGCTGTATCTGGCATGAGCCTCGGAAAACTGATCCAGGATTGTTTCGTTTTAATTTCTCCATATTCCCAATGATATTTCTCTTCTGCTTTATATCAGCAAGGCCCTGGCTTCAGCGGGCAGCTCACAGGAAAGAGCCAACAGTGTACCTCCTCCTCATTCGTCTAGTACTGATGAGACATTAAAAATTCAACCCTCTCTTTTTCAGTGAACAATTATCTCACTCACTGGCTTGATTCACTGATCTCTTAATGACAGCTTTCCTGCGGCTTTCTCTGAATGTTTAAAAGCTGAAACAACCCCGTCCTGTCAAGCCGAAAGCTGTAGCCAAGTTTTAGTAGCGGTTTCCAATAAATAATTTCAAGGGGCTTCAAATTATCCGTCATCTGACAGCTCTTGGGAAGATTTTTTTCTCATCTTCTTCGGGCATAAAAAGCACTTTATAACCACTGTGTGGTCCCAATGATTGCTCTCAATGATTTTCAAAGTTTGTTCCATTCTTCTGGTAGAACCTCTTTCCCCATCAGTATTGATGGGTGATTTTAGTGGACATGTGTCTGAAAGGATGGGCGAAAAGTGACTGCAAAGCCTTGACCGGAGATGATTTAATAAATGGGCTATAAAAAATTAGAAGAGGATGCTGAATCTGCTTTATATAAACTCTACAAACAAATGTATGTGCTAAGAAGAAAATAGAGAATGGGGGCATCTAACACAAGTCATTACGTCTTCACAAAAATGGTCTGTGGCACCTGCTGATGCCGTACATAAGTGGATGTCCATGGTCTTGCTGCTGACAGATACCATGTGGAAGTCCATCATCTCTGCTCCTACTGACTATAAAGAATAAGGAAGAAATCTTATGTAGTGGTGTCAATGACTGTGGACTTCACAGGTCAGAAAGAGAGACATGGAAGGTTATATGGCACCAACACTCCCATCTCCCCCACCTAGTAGCAGTTTAGGCAAATATCCCTTAAAGAGAACTCTTAAAATTTGTAATAAAGATGCTGAAGTGTAGCTCTTCACAACATATGGCAACTAGCAGTGGTAAGATGGGAAAGAATTCACTTTCCTTTGAAGGGCAGGCCACTGGAAGTTTGACCATGCTTCAGCGACTAAATGAACCACACAGATTGGAAGAGGGAGGGACCTGAGAGGACTGGGAAGTAAGGGTGTTCAGAGTTCATTATGTGAAATTCCCAAATAGTCAATAAAAAATATGTTTTAATAAAGGGGCAAGTCAAGATATTTTAACTGGAAAAAGTTACTCATGGGGTTTGTGCTAGGCCAACTGGTCAAAACAGCTCCTTCCTCAAAGAAACATGAGACAACATGAAGAGGGGAGTCAGAAAGGTCTGGGGTGTTCTACTTCTTCCTAGGTGGAGAGAGACAGAAATAGCAGGTGATACTGTAGAGATGGGGGACCCTAGAGTATCTCCAGTGGGGAGAACATCAGCAGAGAAGTAGCAGAACACGGAAATGCAATCTTTAACCTCTTTTTCATCCAGAGAACCTCAGGTCTAAAGCTAAGATTAGAAGTAATAGAAGAGAGTTAAGGGCAAATCCTAATCCTAGCAATTAGCTCTAGAGGAGGGGGAGATGGTCCTGGTTAATTTTCAAAGACTTTATTACAGGGTCAAAAATAAGAAAGAATTAACACTTGGTAGTCTAGATTAACAAAAGTCTTGCTAAAATTCCTTTGTATGTAATTCTTTGGCTCTTACAAGGTGTCTCACAAGAAGGGCACTAAATTTAAGCTCAGCAACATCAAAGTTGCATCATTGTTTTTCACTTTATGGAAAGCCATTTTATTAAGCAAAACTGTGTGAGTCATGTTCCAGGGTGGAATCTAGATAGATAGATAGATAGATAGATAGATAGATAGATAGATAGATAGATGATAGATATTTCCCACTCTGAAGAGCTTATAAATAATTAATGATATACACATGCGAATGGCCCAAGGTGACACAGCAGGAAAATAGTTAAGATTCTTCCGTGTACATCATAGCATAGCACACACATGTAAGCCAAGAGCATGCATATACATGTGCACAACCATGAATAGAAGGATGGTGCTCTTTATCTCTTCTCCTATCTCACTACAAACACCGGAAGGGTATTGGAAATCAAGCCCTCTCTCTTCCCTCTAATCTTCAGCACGTTTATACTCTGCAGGCTCATGTATTTCTCCAGAGCAGACACCACCAGTGTTAACAGAGACAGTTGTTTAAACCACGCCATTGCCCAGGTAACTAAAACATATAATGGCTTCTTGATCCACAGATTCCCAGGCACCCTTCTGATCTCTTCTCTAGATCAGAACCTAGTTGTTTTTCTCTGAAAGACATATTGAATTGTATCATTCGTCTGCCAAAAATCATTCAACATCTGCTGAAAATAATTCAAATATTTTTCATTGTTCTTGAGAACAGCTTCAAATTTTATTACCTCGTTTACAGAGACCTGTATGGGTTGGACACTGTCAGTTCTTCCAACTTAACCATAATCCAAGAATTTCTCCTTCCCTCCCTATAATGTTCCTTGAAGGACTCCTCTTCCCCACCATAAAACCTTTCAACATGCCAGTCCTGCCCTGCCCACTGCCTCAACTTTGCTAACTCTCACTTAATATTTTAATGAGTGATTATTTCAAGTCTTTTGTTAAAATATACCTCATAGCAGGAATGGTCTCATATTTGTATAGTTATTTTAAATTCTACCTTTTTCTACAAGCCAGAACTGTTATTAATCAACTAAACGTAAACATAATTTGTGTTTTAATGAGTCAATAAAAATTATAATGTGATAGAAAATAATATTCATAAATGAAGGGGGTCAAAGAAGGTTTATGGAGAGAACCTTTTGAGTTGACTCTTAAGAGACAAGTAGCAATTTGTGAGGAGAAATATAATGAACAGATCATTTGAGGCAGAAAAAATAGCCTGAGAAATGTCCAGTGTTCTGTAGAACAGTAGATTCTCAGCCCAGTTAGCAATATCAGAGTCCACGTAATGTGTCATTACTGTTCATAACTTCACTAAGCTCATCTGTCTGTAACCATATCCCAAAGTTACCGTTACATCCAAGTAGTTTAGTTTGGAGGATGACTTTTCCAAATTTTTTTAACTTTCAGGAAACCATTTTTTTCTTCCAGTTTCTTCTTTGCAGCAACAATTATCCCTACTACTCCATGCCACTGAGTGAGATGTATGCTATTTAAACAATACTCAGCTCTCTATCTGGCATATAGCCAATACTCTTTAAGTGGTTTATATTATCAGGAAAGTCAAAATGTGATTCAACAAGTACATATATATTGAGATACTGCTATGTTCTGCTCCTAAAGCAAAAAAGGAATAATAATTTTAAAAAATAATATCTTTAGACACTCTCAGGAAGCTCACTTGTCTTCTGGTAAGGATGAACATAACCTGCGGAAATGAAGGCAAAAGCAGGACATTAAGGGTCAAAATGGAAACCGAAAATGCCACATTTAATACCGACTAATGATCAAAGCACAATCTACGTAGTCAGGATGTCTATGAAGCTTACAAGACTCCTTTTCTAACTTATGAGCACTGACGAGCAAGCCTGGTCCTTTAGGTACAGTTTTCATTGTGAAGAAGGTACTGGTGTGCAGTTCATTTGATACCCACTGTTCAGATACGTCTTCCTACAATTTAGCAGGTAAGTAACATTTCTTAATTTATCCCATACCTTCCAACATGGATACAAAAATGAAACATCAAAAGACAATATCAGTTTGCTCAAGAGTGCAAAGACAAAAAATATTTGAACAAAGATTGTATCTCCTTCAATTTGAAAAACAGTGTTCAATGATTGGGACACCTTTCTTTGCATAGAGGTTATGAGCACCTTACAGGGGCATTACGTAAGAATGACCTAAGCAGAGATGAAGAGACGGAAATCTGGAATGTCCTGTGAAATATTTATAAACCTTGAAATGAATAGACTAACACAAATAAGTGGATGATGGCAATAGCTTTAAGTACCTATTAACCATGAGAATCTATGGAATCCATTTAGTCACAGAATTTGGAAGTTCATAAGACCTCTTAGGTCATCTGGTTTTAACTCTCAGGAAATAGAGAAGTCTCTTTGATGAAACAATGTTCAAAGAATTTTGGAAGCTACACTCCCACCTAACCATCCCCCCAAAAAAAAGCTTGTATAAACTAACAAAGGAAAAATATTGCAGGAGATACTCCTTGAAGTTGGATATACCCAAGTGATACATTCAAGACTGCCCATCACATGTCTCCAGTAAATATTCTAAAGTCAAGATTCATTGCCTTTATAGAAGGTCTTTAAAAAAATAAACAAAAATTTTACAATATGTCTTAACTTACAGGTAAATCTATTATCCACCAAAATAACAAAGAATTTGGAAAATGCTAAGTTTAGGACAAGGAGATTAAGAGTAAAAATTTGAACTCCAGGCTAAAATCATACACAAGCAGTTTGATAGCCAGATATTCTTGTTTAAAAAATTCTCATTTACAGATTTTTGAAGGTTTACACATTTGTACAAGATAAGTCTCACCAAAGCCTCGAAAATACTTATAACATTATCATTATTGTAGATGAATTACACAGTTGGTTTCCTAGCTAAGCTGTTTGCATACCTAGCAGGATAATCCTGTCTTTTGTATAACTACTTTTGAGATAGGACAGAGCTAACTACTGGGATGGTGTTTGTTTTGTAAGAGCATCTCAGTATCAAAATGTGTGTAAACATGTTCTCCATCATCCACCAAGAAAGAGTGTTCATCCATGTTTTCTATAGTCTTAGTGGTTGAACTAACAGTGACTTTCATGTCTTTTCAGGTGTGTGTGTGTGTGTGTGTGTGTGTGTGTGTGTGTGTGAGTGTGTGTTTACAGTGCCCTTACATGCTACTAAGGGGTATGAGATGCCATTCAACTGAAATTATATAAGAAGTCATGTGCTACCAGACCAAGACTCTGGGAATCAAGTTCCAGTCCTCTGTAAGAGTCATATGTTAGTAGAGGCATCTTCTCTTCAACCTCTGGTTCTAAGTGTTTAAAAGAACTAGTAACCTGTCAAGACTCTAATGCCAAGAGTTCAAGCTTCACTTTCAATGGAAGCTACATTCCTGCGTTTTCTAAGTCCATCGTCTACCTCCTTTTTCTCCAGAGCGTGAGGGCACATCTAGCTGAAGTATTCCTGTCTCTTCCCCCAAAGCAACATGAATTCAGCTAATGCTCTTGCTAGCATTGTCTAGACAGAAATCTGCACAGAACCCTTAACTACTAGGGTGTTGGAGCAAGTTGATTTCCTCAATGCCAAGGGACACATAAGGTTAAGCTTTCTAATTTACAATTTCCATCAAATTTTAGTGACTCCTTGTTGGCCAGATGCAGGGTAAAGTCCTAACTGCCTAGTTAGGCTTAGTTTTTTTTGTTTTTTTTAAAAAAATTTTTTTCCGTTAGACTTGTTTATTCAAGTATCCGAAAACACTCTTTCCACTTCCTCCCCTCCTCCCAATACCCTCCCGCTCCTCCCACTCCCTCTCCTCCTCCCTCATCATTCCCAAGAGCAGTCAGGGTTTCCTGCCCTGTGGGAAATCCAAGTTCCTCCCCCCTCCCTCCAGGAAGGTGAGCATCCAAACAGGCCAGGATCCCAAAAAGCCAGTCCATGCAGACGAAACAAGACCCAGTGCCATTGTCAATGGCTTCTCAGTCTTCATTTGGACCTCGGGGGCTCAGTCAGCCCCCATGTCAGCCACATTCAGAGAATCCAGTTTGATCACATGCTCGTTCAGTCCCAGTCCAGCTGGCCTTGGTGAGCTCTCATTCGATCAGTCTCCTTGTATCAGTGGGTGAACGCACCCTTCGCGGTCCTGACTTCCAGTGCTCCAATGTGGGTCTCCGTCTCTATCTCCATCCATCGTCGGATGAAGGCCCCCTCTGATTTTGCTTTCCTTGCTCACGATCTCCCTCCCTCTGTTTCTCATTTGAACCTAGGGAGTTAAGTCCAGTGTTCCAATATGTGTCTCTGTCTCTATCTCCATCCATCGCCATATGAAAGTTCTGTGTTTTAAAACCTACTACATTCTGGCTGGAGCTTCCTGTCTTATGTTCTGGCAAGCCATTTCCCAACCCAAGCCTTCAGTTTCAGAGAAGCTGGTCCTCTTTGTCTTCTAAGAGTAACACACACTATCCCACCTCCCTTTTCCTGTTGCATCCACTGTTTCTCCATGCTCAGATATTCTCCCAGGCTTTCATGAGTTTATCCAGAGTCTGCTCACGCCACAGGATCTAATTCTTGTTGTCTGATGAGTAATTGTCATTTTATTTCATATCACATACTTTTGTTGGGTAAGACTCTAAGTATAAAATGATGAACAGGGTAGAGGGGAGATGGTAATCTGGTGCTGTGGGACAGTGGTTTGTACCCTGTCCATTGTATTTTAATAAAATGCTGATTGGCCATTAGCCAGGCAGGAAGTATAGGAGGGATAACCAAGCAGAAAGTAGAGGCAAAGTGACAAGAACAGAAGAATTTTGGGAAGAGGAAAGCTTGGTCCGCAGTCATGACCCAGCCACAGAAGAAGTAAGATGTGACTGCCTCACTGAATAAGGTACCAAGCCATGTGGCTAGCATAGACAAGAATGATGGACTAATATAAGTTATAAGAATTAACAAGAAGCCTGAGCTATTGGGACAGTCAGTTTATAACTAATGCAGACCTCTTTGTGATTTCTTTGGGACTTAACAATTGCAGAAACTGGGCAGGAGAGAAACCCCGACAACAATGTGGACCAAGAAAAACAGTAAATGGGAAAATAAATTAATATGCAAAAATCAGTAACTAACATTACAGTGCACAGAACAATGTAAAATGGTTTACAGTTCCTCACCACCATGATTAGACACCTGTTGATAAGTGATTGAATTAAGACTTGAGAATAAGCCGAATTCTAATAAATATCCTAGGATATCTCTGTCTCCAGGCAGAATAACAAGTAACACCAAAAATTTTGGATGGTTAAAAAAGAAAATTGGAGCCAGGATGAGAGTGGCAGGGAGCAAAGTTGGAAATGCCACAATCTCTCTCGTCAGTAAATATCTGCTTTCCCTCTGAGCTTGTCTGCCACCATCTGCACCATCCATGCAGGTCTTGGCATAAACTATCTAGAGTTACCACTTGTTTTTAATCTGATCTTCACATGCAACAAGTTCTACAAAAACAAGTACTCTGGGTGCCTTGTATGCATCCCAGTATCCACCAATAGCCAAATCTCCAGCAAAGGGTGTTAACAAGAAACTCTCAGACTCCAGTTCCTTAAGGGCTTGGCTTCCATTATTGAACTAAAATCCAGAAGAGTATGAAGAGTTTATGAACTGATTCTCCCATCCGATTCCAGGAAATCTAACCCATCTGTAGTCGTTTTTATCCCAATGGGAAAATGTCGCATCACAAACCTTATTCCTTTGTGTACTGTTAACATTCCTCTCTCAAGTGTCTTCTGGGTAATCACACTAAATTAATTGTCCCTGCTCTAGATACCTGGCCTTCAACCTATGGTTAAATTTACTTCAATATCTCTTTCAATGACTCAACAGTTCAATTATATACCTCAAAATCACATAAATATAAAGGGAAGAAATGCATCCACCCTTGTCTGCATTTCACACATTCTAATACTCTTCCCCAGTGTCATCTGTCAATTATGCAGCAAGCAGACATCCATTTTCTCAAATGTCAATCACTTGGTCTTAAGAATAGCTGGTGGGAAGCCCTGATGTGCCACTGCTAGAAGCTCATCCTTTTCCAATATTTAGACAAAGGTGTTGTGAGGAACAGAGGGCTGTACAGGCCTTTTTGTGTCTAGACAGAATGCTGCTGATGTAGATATCCAGTATGTCAGTTAAATTACAGCTAACACTAGATGTCTGCCCCCCACAATAAACAATGATGTAATCTGTTGCAAAACTGTTTTGATAGACTACAACTTTTATGTGAATTTTATATAAATGTGGTCCTGAGGTCCATGGCCTTTGCCTTTAGCAGTCTGCCTGTGTATGTCTGTCTGTAGGCCTGTATGCCTACCTTCTTAGAGCCCACAGGTGGAGAAACTCTAGTCTGTGTGTGCTTACGTCTATCTGTGTGAGAGCTGTGTGTGTGTGCATGTGTGTGATTGATGTGTTTGACCTGACTGAAGTCCCTGAGTCTGTTTATATAGTCAGTCTATGTAGCTTTACCCAGAGTGAATAAATTATGTCTCATTTGCACACAGATCCTTGAAATGTCTTCAACCTTGAATTCCCATGATCCTCCTCCTTTCCTGACACTTTCAACAACTTTTCATGTGTTCAATCATTATATCATGTACAGAGAAGGTAACATAACAATAAAAACATTTGAAATGGTTATTGAACTCTGAATTGGTGCTAGCTGTGATTCTGCGGTTTTTAATTTTGTAGTTTTAGTTTGGGAGGTTTGGGGTCTCTTCTGTCATTATTTTCTTACAGGTTTTATTTTTAAAGTGACCTTATTTAGAGGAAGCATTTTGATTTGAATTTTTATTTATCTGCTCTAGTACACTACGATATTACACTCAAGCAACCATTTGTTATCACCAGGAATGTCAGCCAATCTAAAACACATGTCTTTCTAAATTAATTTGCATGCATAGTATTTATAATTGAGATGAGCCTAGTAATTTTCCATAAGGCAACCCATGAATCACTATGTGATAAGGAAGATATTCACATTCATGATAACTATACATGTTACAAACAATCATATTTTAAAGGACTTTCCATCAAACTTAAGCCTTGGTGACATCTTACAACTTTGGGAGCCTCAGGTTTGAACTTGCATTATCTCTAAGTAATTTCATTAATAATGGTCACAGTGTGTTCTTTGAAAGTCTCTTCTAAAACTTACCTCTAAGTCATTTAGGGAAGAACGTTCACATGCAGGTTCCCTGAAAGCCTGGTCTAGAACTTACCTCTAAGCCATCTAATAAGAATGTACACATGTTGGTTCTCTGAAAGTCTGGTCTGGAACCTAAACTCCTGGTTACATTTCAAAATGAGCAGCCATCCCATCACATATTTACCTTAGTTCTCTGATAAAATTCAGTTTAGCTCCCTAAGGCGCTTACAGTTGAAGATGCCTTCTTGAGGATATCTTTTGAAATCACACATTTGATCTGGGCTCTATTTCAATATGTTAACCTAATCTCTCAGATACCATCAACATAGGTATATATCTGTATATCTATACCTTTCTTCAACACTTTTATAAAGTTTTCATAAAATATAGTTTACTTTAACTTTTTCCTCCACAAACCCTCAGAAATGTGTTTTAATGTGTCGTTCAGTCACTGAGTGAGAAGGAAATGACTTTCTGTTTTTCTTCTTGAAATTAGATGCATCATTCTTGCCATAGCATAAAATATATCTTTTTGGCAGGTGGCGTTTTGCCTCAATGACACACTAGGTGAATTTTCCCTAAATTGCTTGTTTAATCAGAAAAGGAAAATAGCAGCTTTCTAGTGGAAACATTGCAAATACAACAACTTAATCAAGGATCATGTTGTTGGGGTTTCTGTCCTGCCCAGTTCCTGCAGTCATTAAGTCCCAAAGAAATCACACGGAGGTCTACATTAACTATGAACTGATTGGCCCGTTAGCTCAAGCTTCGTATTAACTCTTATAATATATATTAACTCATTATTCTTGTCTGTGGTAGCCACATGGCTTGGTACCTTTTTCAGTGGGGCAGTCACATCTTACTTTTTCTGTGGATGGATCAAGACTGCATCCTCTTCCCAGAATTCTCCTGCTCTCATTGACGTCCCTCTACTTCCTGTCTGTTGTCCCATCTATACTTCCTGCCTGTCTACTGGCCAATCAGCATTTATTTAAAACATAATTGACAGAATACAGACAATTCTCCACACCAAGATCAAACTCAGCATCATTGGGTAGAGAGAAAATCAACAGGAAGACATACTACAAGGAGATGTTTACATCATTTGCATGGGAGCCTGGCCTGAGCATAGGAAAGAGAGAAGCCCAAATGGAGATTTATTTCACAAAATAACTGGCCTATACTCATCCAAATGGTTGGGATGAAGAAAAGTCAAGTGAGGCTAAGGAATGGTTTCTGATTCAAGGAAATACAGATATCTGACAACTGAAAATTGGATCCAGGTGGGGAAAACATTGACAGTATCAGTGTTTTAGCTTCCTCAATTTGATCGTCAAAATGTTCTCAGAATACTGTCTGTGTTCTTCTGTAGTGCATAGTGATGGGTTTAGGATAATAGGGCAAAATGACTCCAATCTATTTCAAATAATTCATAAAAATGCATGTATGCATACATACATACATACATACATGTACACAGAGTAACAATGTCAATAATTAGTAAAAGTCACATAAGGGATATTTGCACTGTTTTTGCAACTTTTTACTCAGCTAAAGTTTCAAAACTTACAGAATAAATTTCCAGAGTTCAATGCACTCAAACCAAATATCCAAACCTCACTAACGCAATGTTTTAATACATAGGAGGCAAACAAACATCCAACACGCGACCATTGATTGGTTCCCTCTATGTTCCTGTGACACACAACTGCCTGTCATATTGCTGAATGGTGACATGGGTTTCAAATTATTTGCTAGCATTCAGGACATTTGATTTTATGTTTTAGAAGTATTTATTTTCGTGTGTGGGGGGGTGTGTTCGTGTGTTTGTGCAAGTACATGCATGTGTCATATGTTTGGGAAAAACAGAGGTTTACAGACCATCTGGACAGTCTTTATGCTTCTTTTCCTATCCCAGAACTTGTTTTGAATGTGCCTCTGCCATGTCAATATTAAGAGTACCTTAAGCTGGTTTTAACCAGTAAATACTGTATAAAGTCTGAGAGAGGTTGGCTGATATCTACCGTGACAAGTGTTGAACTTAAGCACCATTTAAAGACATGAATACATCCTTACCTGGGTGAAGGAAAGAACTAACTCTAGTATGTCCATATATAAAGGTCCTGAGTAAGAGTAATTGGCTTGGAAAGAAGACCTTGCCTGTAGTCTATACTGGGTCTCTGACCAACGCCTGGTGTGTGGTAGTTTGACTAACAATGGCCCCCATAGGCTCACATATATGAATGTTTAGTCATTCAAGGAGTGGCACTCTTTGGTAAGGATTAGGAGGCCTGGCCTTGTTAGAGCATATGCATCCTTGTTTTCAGAAGCCTGTAACTGGAGGTGAGCACTGAGGTTTTAAAAATCCATGCTAGGCCTAGCGCTCTCTCTCTCTCTCTCTCTCTCTCTCTCTCTCTCTCTCTCTCTCTCTCTCTCCATGTAGATCAAGATGTAACTCAGCTTCTGCTCCCATCTATGAGTGCTGCCATGCTCCCATCATACTTTGTTCCATGACGATAATGGACCAAACCTCTGAAACATAAACCAGCCCCAATTAAGTTTTCTTTTATAGCATTACCTTGGTCAGGGTGTCTATTTGCAGCAAAAGAACAGTGACTAAGACTTCTGGTCTCTGTAGCTGGATTTCTGACCTTCAGTTATCTGTGTTGGTCTCTCGTCTTTGAAACTCACACGGGTCCCTCAAAGCTTATTTGAAGCTTCTAACTCTGTTCATATAAATTGTTCCTACCCTCCATTTGTTTTGATGTAACCTTCCTTGGCAGATGTGTCCTTCCAGCTCTGACAGAGATGGCCCACTTTAGAGCAGCTAATGCTTACTGTCTGGTCTGGGGCAATCTCAGGCCCAGCTGTGTATCTAACCCGAACTTCACCTGCCATCCCATGCCAGCTGCTACTGACTTATCTCTGCGTCACATTAGGAATCAATATGTAGTGAAACTGTCAAAAACACCTTAGTTCCTGTTTTAAAAAAAGTGTTTTGTATCTTAAAGCAAACAAAGTAATGGTGTGGATATATACAGAATAAGTTAAACAAAAGCTTAAAATATAGTTATTTGCATGGTGCTTTATAACTGTATTTTTCAGTTATGTATCCCACTCAAGTTACTGTTGTAATATTTTTAAATGTATTAACTCCATTCCCATAAGCTTGAATGTTAGAAATTGATGCTTCCAGGCTTTCAGAGGAAATTTCTGATTCAATCCTGGTATTATTCAAGGTAACACAGCTTTACTCATTGATACACATTTGTCCGTGCTTTAATAAGGGACTGGTATGTTCAAGTGGCCATGAAAAGGTTATGCAGCAAGACGGAGAGTGGCCCACATGGGGAGAGTTTGCAAACATCATTTCTACAAGGCAGGTGACAGGCTGTGCTGGCAGGAAGGAGTCATGACAAGTAATCATACAATTCTGTCACTGAAATCTGAGGCTGTGTCTCCTCCTTGATCATTTACATTTTCTGCACAACAGAGCAGCCCCAGGAACAGAGGTCATTGGGAAGAGGTGGCTGTGTGCCTTAGACCCAGACACTTAGCAGCAAGGTAGGAACTCTCACAGGATGAATAAGAAGTAGAAAATTAATTCTACTCGAAAATCGTTGTCCCACTACATACTTTAGGTGCAGCAATGACTTCGTTTGATAAAGAGAAATCAAATCCCTGCCCAAGCCTAGCATTAATTTGTTATAACTCTATTTATAAATTAATTTGTTATTGAAATTTTACGTATTTATTACATGAAATGTTATCGCATTTGCCCTCCTCCAACTTCCCACATGTCCCTCATACGCTTTGCCTCCTTTGTCTTTTTTCTTTTGTGATAACTCACTAAATCCAATTGGTGCTAATTATGTGTACATGATTGTGGGGCCATCTACCAGAGCATGAGAAACCTACCAACAAGAATACCTTAAAAAGAGGAGGATGCTCCCTTCCCCAAGAATTATCAACTACCAATAACACTTCAGAAAGCCTAGAAATTGCCTTTCATGTTGCTAGAATTCTGGTTAGCTTACTCTTGTTCATGTCCTGAGCAGGTGATCACAACTGATTCTGAGCTCATGGGTGTAGCCATGTCCTATCCAGCAGACATGTCACTGTTCCTTATCTATTCTCTGGCTCGTAGATTCTTTCTTCCTCGTTCTTCATTGATGGCCCTCCCCTGAACATTACTAGAGGGTAAGTGTGTTAATAAAAAATCCCCATTTAGTGCTATATCTCAGTACTTCTGGGATTCTTTGAGTCCACATTTCCAGTGGCAGCTATTATTGTCACAGCCCCAGGATGTACCATTGGCAGCCTGTTCTTCCCGCTGCCCTGTGCTCTTGTTCCATCTAGACAGATTCTCATTTTTTCAGCTGGCTGCCAAAGCAACAGTTGCCTATTTGGAACTGAGCATCTTAGCCAACGGCTCAATTTCTTTTATGGAAAGTCCCTTGTCCAAATTCACAAGGCAACTCTCTTTCGGATATCACTCTTCCAGACACTTTGCCAGTACCAGTTCCAACACACAGTCTTCCAGAAATTCAGGGATGTGTCTACCCATATTACCAACCAACGGATCAGCCTACTATCTCACATCCTAGAACACAGCATGGTTAAAGTGCTCTTGCTATTAACTTGAAGCACAGTAGAATACTTCCCTTTCCCTCTTTGACTATGTAACTTAAATGTATCAGAACAACTGTGTGCTTTAAAATAGTCCCAGCATGACAGCCTCCCTGAATCTGAAGCATATGATGTCTTCAACAATAGGAAATCACCTTCCACCTCTATGGAGGCAACCAATGGCAATAATCAGTTTTGCTTTAGAAGTTCCTTAAAATAAAACCATAAACTTTGCAGGCAAATATAAGGAACTAGAAAATTTCGTATTGACTTTGGTAACCTACATCCAGAAAAGCAAACATATGTTCTCTCTCATGAGAGGCCCCAAACTCCAACTCTTCAGAAGTGAGCATATATCCTGGAGAAACTGCAGAAACCAGGAATGTAAAGCAATGGGACATGGCTGGAACAGGGGGATGAGGTAGCAACAGAGAGGGAGAATAGCGGGGTACAGGTGATATGTCCAGGGAAATGAGCAAAAGGGCCATTCTAGGTAGGGGAGGGAGATAAAATGAAAGAAGGAAGGAGATAACAGCAAGAATGTCTGAAAAAGTCATAAGGAAGCATACTATTAACTCTCTAAAATTTGTAATATATATGTTTTGTATAAATATACATACATATTTTAAGTAAAATTTTCTCATTTGAACTGACATTGCTCCCTCCAAGATCATCTACCAAAACACCTCAACACCAGGCATTGACAGCCAGAGCTGTCCAAGAAGCTCCTAAAAACATTACAGACTTTTGCTATTTATTGCCCTTGGAGAAGGAGGAAAACTCAAGAAACCTCACACCTACACAAAGAACCATAAGCAACCAAGCAATGTTGAGAGCTGGAGAAATAATCTTCCCCAGGGAAGAGCACACCAAGCAGTTATCCATAACCAAATGGTCAGCCATGAGCATGTATACACACAAGTAACATTATACAGACTCAGAAATATATATTTAGGAATATATATATACATATATATGCATACATATACATATATTCATATATCAACAATTAATGAAAAAGAGGCTATATATTTGAAACAGTTCAAGGAGGGGTATATGGAATGATTTGGAGCAAGAAAGGGAAAGGGGGAAAGTAATGTAATTATAGTATAATCACAAAAGTAAAGGAAATTATTTGAAAACAAATACTCTGATCTTATTTCACCTCATAGCAGTTTGTTACAAAAGCAGATGATATCATCTTGCATGGATCGCTTTTGTCTTTAAACTTCCAGCCTGAGTGCCCCGCTTGCTGGCTCATCTCAGTGTCCAGCACTCATCTCTTACTGCTCAGATTATGTTTAGTATTTAGGTTTGAAAGCAGGTATTAAGGAATTATTATTAACACCCACTTGCTGTAAGTGACTTAAAGACAAGCTTCAGTTCTCAAAGTCTCTGCATGTCTTCCCTTTCCCAGGTCATCTTACTGAATCTCATGACTTACAAATGTCATCTGTTCGCAGATATTTCCTCAAATTACACCAAAGTTTTCTGAGATTTCCGGATCTGTTTAGTTAACAACCTGTTTAACATTTCCACATGAACATCTGAGAGGAATCTCCAACTCAGCACATCCTCAACTAAAATCACGTCCCATCCAAGTATGCCCCTCACCCAGTCTCCTGCTATGAGGTAAATGGCAGCTCCATTCACTCTAAAACCTCAGGCCAAAGAATTATACTTGTCATTGACTTCATATATATATATATATATATATATATATATATATACTCTTTGGATCATCTTCAGTCAAGGCTTCCTTATTACTTATTTTGTTCTTCACTTCTACCATCCTAGGACAGACCAATGTCACATTATGCCTGAAAAAACAATAAGCCTTCTGCAGACCAACTTCCTTCTACTTTGATCTATTATCTACACCATAGCCAGTGTCAAGATTACCTGTTTACATTACATCATTACATTGTACCTCCAGTGATTTAATCCACTTGGTATCCCTGGCCACAGTCTTTATGTCATCTCCCAAATCCCACTGACCAGCCAGCTAGTACCCAAGCAAGCCTTTGCTCATATCTTGTCTCCACTCAGAAACTTCCTCTCTGAGACCACTACATAGTTCAGTCCCTCATTTTATTTGGATTTCTGTTCTTTAACACTCCCACAAAGAGGCAAGACTATCATAATTTAAGAATGCTTCCCTTCAGTCTCTTCAGCCCCTACTCACATTTCTTCATTGACCCATCATTCTCAATATTTTTCTTAGATCTTTTTTTCTTAATAATCTCATCTTTCTTGATAGAGTCATATAAATTCTTCCAACAATACAGAAAACACTCTATCTTATTCACTGCTGATAGTACATATTCTACTATGTAAAATAGAATCTGGTGCCCAAAACTTAGTTACTGCTCATTAATAAATGAATTTTTGACAATTATTCCACTTTTAATTTTAGTCATTGGAAATTTAATTTCTGTCATAAAACAAAATATTTCACTTAAAAATAAAGTGGTTTTGTTATCATTAATGCTGCTACTTAACTACATGTAAAAAAACAGATAATCCAATAACGATTCAGTGAGACCTTGGAAGAAACTTCCCAGCATGCCTCCTGACAGAGAGTAGTCCTCTGAATTGGAAATTTATGTGTGAACAAGCTTTCAAGTAATTTTGAAGAAATTGGGCAATATAAGTGACTTATGTTCACAATCTGGCTTCCTGATACAACAGTTGATTGTTATTTCTTAAATGAAGTTACAGTTTCTCCAATATCACTACTTTTTTATGATTTCAAAAAAGACACATATTATATCATGGTTCACTGGTCGTTTAAAAAATAACTCTCTATGATTCTCTAGAATTATATATTGCTATGGGATTAGCATTAATTTATTTAAAAAATCACTAATGCCTTAGATAAAAGAAAAATCATTCATCCAGTCTGATCAGTTCCTCCCAGTTTGCATAAGAGTCTTCCTACTTTAGCAAAAAGTCTAGTGTCTTGAAAAACCTCCCATTCCCAGAAAAACCTGACTTATCCATAAAAATTTCCCATGGGATATGACTTGAGAGTAAATGGTGGGGAAATAATTGAGACAGCAAAAGTTTGTGGGGGGGAAAAGTAGAAAGATGGGATTCACACTTTTTTCTTGTGATGCCTACTGTGCATCTGAATGGTAGTTACATGAACAAGTACAAATTTAAAGACAAGGACAAGGAAAGAGTCGCATGGTTTAGACCCATCATCTTGGTTATGGTGTTTTCAAGTCATGATTCCAAATTACCCAGGAAGTAACTAGAGATTGTGTTCTCTTTTCAAGAGTTTTGTAGTCAGACTAATTTTCAAAAAAAAAAAAAAAGTTAGCTGAACATACGCATGGAACAACCACAATGTAATGACCTGAATGAGTGCAATAGGTCTCATACGATGGGGAAAGTCACTTTTAAAATACAGTCAAAGATCTTTTCCCTTAAAAATATAATATCCAAGGTCATCACCCCCAATTTCGGCTTTGCATCCAATCATGTCACACAATTTTCTAAACAAAAATTGGTGACTTTAAGCTCAAATTGTTTCAATAAAGTTGTAATGCACCTCTCTCTACATAATACCAACTTATGCATTAAGATGATTTTTTAAAAAAAAAAGAAAGAAAGAAAGTTTCACCATGACTTTGGAAAGTAAGATAGTCAGAAAACGTAAAAATAGAACATGAGTGGAATTGACACTAATTAACAGGGAGCAAGGACTGCAGTAAAAACAACCACAAAATAGTTCAAATTCACTTTAGGAGAGTGACAGCTCACCCAAAGCAAAATATGTCTTTAACTTATAGATAAAGATGCCAAAGCCAAAAGGAGTCTTTGCTATTGTTCTGCCTGGACACATTGAAGTTAGGGAATGCTTCATTGACACTAAAGACCAAAAATGATACCAAAAGAGAAGGTAAAATATAGTAACACATTGTAACATGGTTTTAGAACAAAAGACACAGACAGCCAAGAACAACTTACTGACCTCTGCAGCAGTGATCCCCAGTGAGGTATATAATAAGCTCAGAAATAGGCCATTTTATACCTTGGAAATAAATTAGTACTTATTTTTCTTCAATACCGATAGCACATGATATTTTCACAGTAGATGGAGAGGTTAGACTACAGTGCACATTAATTAAAAGCTGATATTCAAGAAGCTGCTGGTTACTAAATTCCACCCCTTGTTGTTGGTATTGATGCCTTTCATTCCTCTGGTCTTAGTAGGAGAGAAATGGTTAAATCTCTAAAGATGTTCTGCCATGCCATGTTCTCTTAGGACACTTCTTTATAGTGAGCCTCACCCTTTTAAAATTGAAGGCAATATCATCTTAAACAATTTATTATTTACGTGAAATATAAGTGCTGGCAACTTCAGATGGTTTTGTAGTTCAGTGGTGGGTTTAGAGGAAACATCCAAAGGAAATTAATTACTTGGAGCCTAGACAAATTTAGAAACTATTGAAATAATTTGCCAAATTAGTGGTATTATAAAACATGAATAACAAATAGAAGAGAACAAATACCCAAAAGCTAGCTTTTAGAAGTCATTCATGAGCCTCTAGTCATTAGTACTTCTGCTTGATTATTGTGGATTTTAGACATAAGTGAAAAACTGGGTAAACATAGACATTGTGAACCTGATCAAAGCTGCTGCTGCTTCTCCTTCTCCTGATGTAGGATTCCCCTCTGTATTCTGTGAATACCATTGCTTAATAAAATGACTGTCTTGCTGAATGCTGGGAGAAAAAAGTTGGAGTCAGTGAGACACCATGTAGTCGCCAGAGGGGAAAGACGTGAGCTGACAACTGGAACCTTGGCAGTAGGCTATGAGCCTTGTAGTAAAATATAAAATAATAGAAATTGGTTAATTTAATATGTAAGAGCTTGCTATAATATGCTATAGTGATTGGCCAAGCAGTGATTTAATCAATATAGTTTCTATGTGGTTATTTCAGAGTCTGGGTGCCAGGAAACAAGTGGCCTTCCAACAACAAATTGGCACCTCAACATGTGCTAGTTAAATCCACATAAAACCTGAGAGGGCTTGGAAAGGAACACTAGACACTAAAAACCAAAGTTTAGACACATTTTTTTTTCAGATGGGCTATACTTGCTGGCAGTTGCAGCTACTTTAAGAGAGTCTTCCTGATTCAGCAGTAAGAAAAGAAAAAAAAACATGCAGTTTTGAAATGGTGGCTTCCTAGGTCATGCTGCTAGCATGAACTCTGACTCTTTCAGGAGGTCCAGTTATGGAGCATTTAAATGGGGTTTTGTAGGCAAAGTGCTACAAACATGCTTAATGGTAACATAGATCCACTGTGTGCCAAAAATGGAGCAATGTGCATGGTTCTCAGGGCAATGAACATACTTCTGCCATGTTGGACTGGGTGGAACAAGTAGACAGGGCTGTGTTGGCTTAGCATTTTAAGAAGCAATCCTGGTCAGAAAAAGATTACAGATACATAATAAAGACAAATTCAGATGGAAAAGACCTCTAACTGGATCACAGTGTTGGGTAAATGTACATAAGCTTGGAAGAGAGAAGAAAAAGTGTATAGAGAGTTTTAAAAAGAAGTAAATTGTTTTTAAAAATAGACAAAGTCTTTAAAGAAACAGAGTATAGGCAGTCATAGATTAAAAGGAGTAAAGAAAAATAAGCCACGTACTGATGGAAAATACACAGAGAGTCTGGATTATGTATATTATTGTGTTTTCTTTGAATTTTTTGACTGCTTTTTAATTTGATTCTGGGGACTACTAAGCTAAACCAACATATATGCTTTAAAGGTATCTTGACTTCAAAATTTGGGTCTAAGAATTTGTTGCTTTGGAAAAGAGGTTCTGCTTTTGTTTCCACAGAAGATGAGAACCTGTGGTTTAATTCCAGACTAATGTGGTTTGATGGACCAAGACCCCCCACAAAAGATCGCTGTGAACACCCCCCAAAACATTACTTCATCCAATAAACAGAGGAAGCAGTTTGAAGAGAACTACACCCATATTACCAAATATTGTTTAAATGTTTGTTTACATTTAAAGAGGGATATGATAGAGAAATGAACAATTTGTGTTGTTATGGATCTTAGTCTATTGATGTATATTTCTGCTCTTGGGTAAGGTATTGTGATTGTGCAGTTCATTTAAAAATGTAATGTATAATTAAGAAATATAGGTTAATAGATAGTCATTTATAATAATCAAGCTTGTATTCATGTTTATTAGGTCTTCTAGATTTATAGAGATATATTGCAGTTAGAAAGGTGTTCTACAAATCTTTCAGAAAGCTTCAGAATATGGCATTTACAATATTTTAAGAACTTAGGACTTTTTATGACAGTGAGACACATCTGCTCCTGGCAGTACCAATTTCTTCAAGAGGAAGATGGGCATTGAAGAGGCTCCTCATGGAGTTTGTTAGTCATTTGGGCAAGAAACTGCTCTTGCCTGGACTGCTTCATGGTATGCTGTAAAAACTGGACATGCAGAACCCACAGAGAAATGACTGCTGAACTTGCCTAAAGGTGAGATGATCCTTTGGGGTTCCTGCTTCATGAAAGAGTCTGCCAGCCATTCTTCAGGATACAGAAGAAAGTGACTGAGCTATCTTTGAAATTTCCTACTTTATGGAAAAGTCTGCTGGATACTATGGGCCTGTAGACTGAAGATGGATGATCCAATGGTACAGAAAAACTTTGGATGCCTGTCCAGGCAGCAAGATGTCTCTGTCATTTCTAGAGTTTTGGAAGTTGTTTACAATGCACTTCCTGTTTCCTTAGGTAATATTATGTCCTTCTGGAGTCTTTGATGGAATTGAAGAGTAGATAGTAATAATATAGCTCTCCTTAGTTATGATAAAAGATAAAATAGCTATAAATATTGTAACTAATCCTTGCTTGTTAACTGTTTTATGTAATTTTACTAGGCTAAAGTTAAAACCTTCCTTTTTATTTAAATGGAAAATGGGAGGTAATGTGGGATTCCTCTCTGTATGCTGTGAATACCATTGGTTAATAAAGAAACTGGCTTGGCTTGATAGGGTAAAGTAGAGCTAGGCAGGGAAACCTAAACTGTATGCTAGGAGAGAGGAAGTGGAGTCAAAGGAGAAGTCAGGGAGCCTCCATTGGAGACAGACATGCTGAAACTTTGATGGTAGGCCATGACCTTATGATGATACATTAAAAGATTTGGGTTAAATTAAGATGTAAGAATTAGCCAATAAGAAGCTAGAGATAATGGGACAAGCAGTTATTTAATTAAAATAGTTTCTGTGTGATTATTTCAGGTCTGAGCTGCTGAGCGTCCAAAAAACAAACAAGTGGCCTCCTTACAACATGCTTGGATTTAACAGCTCTTGATGTGCAGAGACATACTGCATTCAGCTTCTCTTTCCACCGCAGATAATCAAAACTCTAGCAAGAAAGCTTCATTTACCAAATAGAAATGTATTTGATTTAAGTTTATCCTGAAGAATTTTGTAAAAATATTCCAGTCAGTTAAATCAACTTCTTTGGGCATATCAAACAATTTTCTCTGGATCAATCTTGAAATTGATTTGAAGGGATAGCAATGATTATCCCTCTACAATGATAGTACTCTGCTTCCCAACTTTTCATTTTAATTGCATTTTTAATATATTCATGATGTGGGATTCCCCTCTGTATGCTATGAATCTCATTGGTTAATAAAGAAACTTCCTTGGCCTGATAGGGTAGAACAGAACTAGGCGGCGAAAACTAAACTAAATGCTGGGAGAAAGAAGGTGGAGTCAGAAGAGAAGCCATGGAGCTGCCAGAGACAGACACAGTCAGTACCATACCCTGCTGGTAGGCCATGATCCTCGTGGTAAAATATAAAATAATGGAAATGGGTTAAATTAAGATGTAAAAGCTACCCAATGAGAAGTTAGAGCTAATAGGCCAAGCAGTGATTTAATTAATACAGTTTCTGTGTGATTATTTCGGGAGTCTGGGCAGTCGGGAAAGGAACAAGCGGCTTCCTACTACATATTCAGAAATGGTAAAAATGCATGTTCCTATATTAATGAGGCCCTTATCAGACAGCATTAAGTGCATTGCAAGGAGTAAATTCGAGAGATATCAATGATTAATTTAAGTTTTGTGAAAGAAGAGCCTTTTAACCCACAGCAGATGATCTATGTAGATCCCTTAAATTTTCATATATGAACTAGTGAACACAGACCCTGGGCCTGTCCAGTCAGTATATAGTCAAGAAGGCCCACATAGCATCACCTCGGCTAACAAGTGAGTTGTCCACACTATTGGTGGAGATGGTAATAGTGGAATGTGTGTGTGCATGCACACACATAAGAGAGATTTTAAATTATTGAGATTAAACAAGATTTTAAGCCAGATCTAAAAGTAAGAAAGTTAAGCACTTTCCACTGCCATGCTGACGATACACCTGTTGGTTTATCCTAAAGTTCTATCATTACTATACCTGAACTGTATGGAAAGAATAGGGAGTTTTCAATTGTTCAGCTCTGGGAAACAGTGATGATAAACCGATGTGCAGGGAAAAGGCAGAGCAATGAAGCACAGTGCCCTGGGACCAAAGGTTTCTTAGAAGATGCTTTAACCTGGGTCTGTGCTTATTCTGGTCGTAGATGTTCAGGTATGTGCCGACTTTGGACAAGAAAGGACTTTGCAAATGCCATCGGTAGAAAGCGGAACCCAGTCTATCTTCATGCTGTGTCCCTGGATGCAATCACCTGGGATATCTCTATGCTTTTCTTCCTTGATAAAATGTGCACAATTCTGCCTATCTCTTCTCTATTTAGTTGCTGGGGCTCCCTGCAAAACTGGAATAAGCTAATAAATATCATGCCTTTAAAATAGCTGAGGAGTAAGACACAAAACAGATTAAATAATTTTCTACAAAAGTGCCTTGCCACTACAGAAAAAGGGCTGAGGGGACTTTGTTTAAGAAAGCAAGCACAAGAGTCTGATAATATTGATCCAAGGAGTATTTTTCCTAGTATCGTACATGTTTAGGTTCTACGTAATGTCTCAATGACTTTCCATCAAAGGCTCCTGCAGAAATGGCCAAATCTTCCTGACTTAAGTCAATTACAATTGATCTAGGGGATCAGATTAACTCCCCAACTCAGCACATTCTGAGCCAACAGGCACCCAGGGCCTGCTGTAGAGTTTCATGGGACTCCCAAGGTGGGTCCTCCGCCAGGATCAATTGACCCACTTGCTGACTCTGTGCCCATGGCTTGTGGCATTAACACTTTCACTGGTGTAAGAGCACATGTTGTGATCTATCGATCACTGAGCCCCACAAAGGCCTGCAGATTGAGAAACAGGACTTTAAAAAGGGGGAATGAGACTCTGAGAACTGTAGCTTGTGTCAAAGTTAAAATTGTTCTCATGTTCTTTTATCCAATAAGGGATGTTATAGAGCTCTAGGTCGTTCACAGGACTTCCCAGGCTCCACTCTAAACCCTGTTTTATATGAATGCAAGAGGATACCTTCCTGCTTTCCCATCTGTGGTCAGGGCTAGAGACTCCCCCAGTGTTTACAGAAGTGTAACAAGATTTCTAGAACGCAGTGTAGGCTTGGATATTTTGCCATATTGAAATGGTAATTACAGTTCCTTATCACTGTGGTACCTTGTTACATAGGAGCCCAGCGACAGGAACCACCATTTCCTTGAATGTTTGTTGAGCTGAGACTTCTGAAAAGTCTTGGAAAGTACAATTTATTTCGAAGAGAGTTGAAGTTTCATTCTCCCTTTGGGTTTTTCTTTCTTTCATATCCTCAAGCCTACTCCTCTGGTTTCTCAGTCAATGGGGAAGAGGTAGGGAGATAGTCTGTGAAGCAGTCTGCTGGTATTGAAGAAATGTCTCCTCTTTTAACATCTTGACTTTACCAACGATTTTTTTCTCAGAGCTGTCTCTTAGCCGTTCTCTGGGCTATCTTTATCTAATTTTTATCATTGTCTGGGTAAAGGAACATCCCTGAGCTCTGCAAGGATATCACACTCTATTTGCTTCTATTTATTCTCGTCTCTTCCACGGGATAGGTGAAACCATGGTTATTTACAGTCCCACGAGCATGTACATACAATGATTCTCTTTCTTTGCTTGTCTCCCCTGCTTTCCAGCTTTTCAATGGAGCTTAAAAAACCCCAGGCAGATTATATCAATGCTTCATCAGACGTCCATTGTCCAGACAACAGACAATAAGCTGAATAGTTCCAAAGGAAAATCGCTACCTGCTGATAGCCAGGGTAGATGTTACTTACCAGATGTCTGGCTTTCATTGTTACTAACTTGTTTAATTTCTGCACGAAGTAATGAAAGTGTTTTGATCCTTCAAAGAAGAATGTGCTCTGTATCAATTGATTCCAAATGGCCTCTCTTTAGATTGGATTTTTATTTTATTTGCTTGAATGATTTTGTTTCATTTAAACCTGTATTTATGTGGAAAATTTAAATAATGCTTTCCAATTTGCATTTCAAAAAAACAAGAATCTTCGTGTTTATGAAATCACTTTTGAGTTGCAATTACAGTTCTTTGTCTCTGGCATATACAACATGTAATTGGGTCAACACTGTTAATGAAGGACTAGTGTTACTGTTAATGAGCTACTAGTGCTGGTTTCAGTGTGTCATCCCCAGCAGGTGGTAAATACAGCATGTTAAGATAGATAATTACGTTAATGTTGTAAATATCAACAGAGCAAAGAAGTCATTCAAAACATGTAACTAAAAGGTTAAGGGAGACAAACTTTTTTTTTACCCGAAGGGTAGTTCCCTTGAATGATTTTTTTCTAGGACTTTTACCCTTTATCTTAGTGTCCATTTCTGTTAGCTCACAGAGCATCAAAAAAAGCAAGAAAAGTTGGTTGGTTAATCTTGACTGGTTTGAATATCCTGACATGACTAGAAGCAGACTCTAGTACACAGAACTTGAACTGGTTAACATCATAGTGTAAACATCATGAAAACATTCAAAAGAAAATTTACTGTCCCATCTTGAGAAACCTCACTGTATGAAACATTCAAAATATTAAATTCTGCTTCTGGTCTTAAAAAATATCTTACAGAATCATTAGAGCAGCAACACCACACAAACACGCACGCACACACACACACACACACACACACACACACACACACACACACACACCATGCATACACAGTTGGTAAGATATAAAAAAGAACAACATTGTAGAAATATTATGGAAATAAGAAAATAAAATGAGGGCAGGAATAACTGATAAAAAATCTTTATAAAGAAGAAGCTTTATCCCTACTACTGATGTTTTGTCTTTTTCTCACAGAATACCTAATTACTGGGAGCTTTAAGAGTGAAAACATTTAAGTCTGTTTCATATAAAGCTTGAACTTGAGGAAATCCTTGCTTTTAAAAACAGCTCAATGATTCCAAGCTCTTCCCATCTTTCTTATCTGCATTCTTGACAGGTTTGTGCAGGTAGTCATTGAGTACTTGATCCAACTATGCCAGATCGTCACCCATGGCCTCTGTAATGATTATTCTTGGTTATCTACTTAACTATATCTGGAATGAACTATAATTCAGAAATGGAGGGCACACTTGTGTTCTGAACCTTGAAGCAAGAAGGCAGCATGCCTTTGACCCAGACCTTGAGACCAGAAGGTACACCTTTAATCTAGGCCACACTTTTTGCTGTAAGGACATTGGAAGAAAGAAAAGGATATGTTTGTCCTTTACCTGTTTACCGTCTCTTTGTTAGTACATCCATTCCTTCACTGGCATTGGAGTCTACTTCTTAGGGATTCCGGCATATAGAGGATCAGCTGAGACACTGAGACTTGTGGGACTGAGAAGCTACTTGATTTTTGGACTTTCCATTCACAGCCAGCCATTGTTGGACTGCAATCTGGAAGTTATTCCAATAAATTAATATATGTCTGTATATGGCATATATATATGTATATATATATATATATATATATATATATATAGAGAGAGAGAGAGAGAGAGAGAGAGAAATTTATAAGTTCTGTGACTCTAGAGAACCTTGACTAATTTAGCTTCCCTACACAGAAGATGAAGGTAAAACTTCTTTTCTCTAAGTCCTTCTCTGATAGAAGAACCTACCTCTGACCCCCACAGCCTTCTTTTTATGAACTGATCTTAAGTCCAACATTTTAATCAACTATAAAGACAAAAATTAAAAGCGTCTTGTCGTGAAAATGTCACGGGACTTCTCCTCTTGCATCTGGAAGATCCTGAGCCTGTAGATGACAAAATTCAATACTATTCCTGGTGATAGATTAAAAGTGAGCAGTAGTTGAGTGAAGGATCAAAGCTAAGCCAAGGCTACTATTCCCTGAACATGGACATGGCAGGGGATAGAAATCAGAGGGTAGAAATCTAAAGCGAGAATAGAAGTAAAACAGCAAATACTCTGCCGATAACTTCTCAAATAACACAAAGCAAACCTAACCCTGAGGAGATACTACATAAAGGAACAGCTTTTCCAAACCACCCTTCGGCTAGCAATATGTTCTGTGACACCGTGTTGGCTGTTACTCCCAGATGAAAGTCTTAAAGAAGTGGAGAACACCAAATGCTACATTGGAGACAATTTTCAATTTTATCTAAACGACTAGATTCTGTGAGTGAATCACAAAACATTGGCTGGGTAGACATCCCTTGCCCCATGACCAGATATTCTAGACAACTATCAGTAGAGTCTTTCCAAATTAGGTATTATTCAATTTTATACTAAAACTCCTGAAGCAAAGTTACAAGAGTCAGGCCTCATAAAAAATTACTGAAATTATTTTAGATTTTTTTAAGAAAAGCCACCAGGATTATTATTTAAGATTTCAAATTTGCCTAGTCTTATATGGTAAACACTAAATATCCTATACATTATACAGGGGCCTCTTTATTACTCATTATATATCAACAATGGGTGTATCTTTGCCATCAGAAGGTTGAGTCGAATATTCCTCAGGATTTTTATTATATTCTCCTATGAGTGTCTCTCCCTCTCTCTCTCTCTCTCTCTCTCTCTCTCCTTCTGTGTGTGTGTGTGTGTGTGTGTGTGTGTGTGTGTGTGTAACTATATGCATATAATCTAATAGGAGTGTACTTGACTTCAGGAGGGAAGAGAAATAGGGAATACTGTTCTATAAGTTATAGTGAAGTCATAAAATAATGAATATCAGTAATTTAAAGTACCACCTATCACTAGGGACATTACTTATACATGGTTGCAGAATACCTTTTCCTTTATGAAGGCTATTGAACCCATGACTCCAATGCAGCTGTTGTTATCAGTACAAGACTGGCATGCAATTGGTCCCATCAACATTTCATCTTGGACTGGTGAGGGGGACCATGAGGCCCCACCCTTCCATGGGAAACTATTGGTAGTTATTGTCTGTTAGAGAAGAGTGTATCACTGTGTTCAGTGATAAAGCCATTGATAAATTCCTGTTGTCCTAGGAAATAACTTGCCACTCATGCTTAGCCAAGAAACACTAGTGAAATTTAGTACTTCTCACACAGAAAGAAGAGATACAGGCAAGAGAGAACTTGGGAGGATAGGTTTCTGAAGAAGAGGGAGGACATGAGAGTAATAGAATTTGAGCATAACTAAAATTTAATCATACAAATGCATGAAACCATCAAACAATAAAGACACTTTTCGTGAGCCCCATCCTTCTCCGTGGCAGAAGAAAACAGCAACGGACTTCTCCACATATTTAGCAACAGAATCACTGACTACAGGAAGATGGAAAATGCTCTTCCTGTTGATGACTAAGCTTCCACTCCCAGTCTTGCCCGTGTCATAAACTTGTGCTGCTGCAATCACACTGAGCATGAAGACCATGTAGTCAAGGACGTTGAGGTTATTTGTGACAACAATATCCACTTCATCTGAGTTGAAAGTAGCCATGATGACCTGACACAATACAGCCAACTTCACTCTGACCTCCACCAGCTGATCCCAGAGATGCAGGTGGAATTGTATGAGAAGAGGTGCTGGAATTCACATGAGGGAAACTGAGAGCATCAAAGATTTTCTTTCTCTTCAATTCCAAAAACCCTTATGGAAGTATGACCATGTGTCTGGAAATCAGGGGTGCATGTGTATGTGTGTGTGTGTGTGTGTGTGTGTGTATTTTTGTGTGTCTATGTGTGTGTGTATTTGTATGTGTATATATGTATGTGCATTTTTATGTGTCTATATGTGTATATGTATGTTTATGGGTGTGTAGGGTGTACACAGATAAGATAATAATAAATACATTGAACAAGAAATACTGTTTCTCATCTATATTTAAAAATTTAAAATTGACAGCAATTTTAGTAAGTATCACCTAAAATAAATTGATAATTTTAAATAACATTAATAAATTATCTCGACGGTCACCTTGCCTGAGACACAAAAAGTGAAATATCTTGATGCACTAAAAATCTTCACAAGCTTCAATTCATTACTTCAAATTTAACAAGCATTGCTCTCTCTGCTAAATATACCTTCAGCTTGAATATTGATTTCCATTCTCACTCTTATTACCCTCTGCCAGACTGTAGTCATCTGCTTGGAATACAAAAGGCTTCCAGGCAAGCTGAGCAGCCTCAGTCTCTTCTCTTGGCTCACACCAACCCAGGCTCTTCTGGGCAGCTCGGGTGACTGGAGCAAATGAATCCATTCAGACCATTGCTTTGTTGTTGTCTGAGAATAGCTCACTATGCTATTCTTCACTAATGTCAGGTTCTGGGACTCTTGTCTCAGAGAACAAAGTCATTAACATGACTTCTAAGACCCTGGGTAGTTTCTATCACCTGCCTGCTTTCTCAGTGTCTTCTTGCGCTTTCAGTTTCTAGAGCTTACCATGACCGTTTTCGGTCTAAGCTTCTTGTTTTCTGTCCCCTTGAGTGAGTATTTTGTTCCTCTTACACATCCTTCCCACATATTAAAAATCTATTCACAATTACCTCAGTATCTCTTCTTAGATATTATTCTCACCTAGAAAATCTCCTCTTACAACCCCTTTAAGATTCAAATAGTAATCTCTTTTGATTATTTTTGCTGTACACTAACTTTTGCAACAGTCCCAGACATATCTATGCCCAGTGAGTTTTACGTTAATGCCCGGGCTCTTCCACTGCTGAGATTCCAGAGCTCACTGTAACTCCTTACATGGTGTTTTTAATTAACAAATTTGTTAACAGCAGTTATTTGTTTGATAAAGGAGTACTAGAAATATTTTGTTCTCTACATGAAAATGAGTAGGCAGAGCTGACTTAGGGTGATGAAGAGGGAAGAAAAAGTGTTCCACAGCCTGGCCGTGGTGACAGAATAGAGAGTATAAAACCCACGCAGGAGAGATCAAAATAAAATATAATCAATATCAACATGTCTAGTGTGCCTGTCTACGAGAATGGGTTGTTATACTTGGGTCAAGGAAGCTGACAACTGCTGGAGAAGGAAAGTCACTTTTCTTTAGAAGTGTGGCCACTGGAAGGTTCCTCGTGATCTTTTAGATGACCCCACACCCATTCATATCTAAGCAACACTAACTGGTTGGTTAAAGAATGATTAATAAGTACCATTTTAAAAGAAAGAAAATAATCAAGTCGTCCTAACTTGGATCCATGACATTTCTGCCAAAGCAATCAGATATGCCATGGTGAAAAGATTCCTAGACTTAGCCTTGGGTAGCTGTTGGTATTAGATGCTCAGGAACTCACCCTTTGATCAAGTGTTTTAACTTTCTTGCCTTTGTTTTCTCATTTATAAAATAAACAAAGCATCTACTCAACAGGCATGGTATTTAATAAAGTACTAGAGACAGTTTATTTAAGCAGCGGACACTGATTTCTGATTGCTAGACGGTCCAAGCTCAAGGTAATGACATGCGTGGGTCCTGGTTAAAACATTCTGCAGACAGTAGCCTTCTCACTTTGTCCTCACGTGGCAACAGGCCTGAGAGAGGCAATAGAGTGGGAGCAAAAACAAAAATAAAATAAGAATGTGTTCTAGCCTCTTTGGATCCTAAGGAGAACACTGATCACATGATTTGAGCTATGCTTAATTAGCTCCAAAGCATTCTTCTCTAAACAGCATTTTGGAACTTAGGGCTCTAACATTTAACTGCCAGGAAGGGTGGCACAGAGATTGAACTCCCTACAGAAGCAGGAGAGCAGTGCAGCAAAACTACAGTTCCTACCTCCCCATCCTTTTGGAGCAGTGAACAACCTCTGAATGCATTGCAAGTACTTCTGCCTTTCAGTTGAGGGCATTGCTTGAAGAACAGAATACTGCAAAAGTGGAGAATTGTCATGACAAGCCTGGTTCCCAGAAATTGCTCTGTTGGGTTCACAATGAGCACACAGAGTTTCTCACTTTCCTTATCCCTCCACTGGACCAGAACCACAGTCCAGAGGATTAGCAGATGCGTTCCAACTAGATCTTTATTACTCTTCATGCCCATGGCATGAAGGAATTGCCTGGCATGCAGTTCACGCTGCACTAGTACAGGAGAGATATATAGATGGTTGAACTGCATTGAATTTTATTTGTTATCTTCTACAAAAATTCACGTTGGATATTTCTGTTCTAGTAAACATTATTTTTTAGAAATGATGACTTAGGGAGATCCTA
This sequence comes from Myodes glareolus, assembly GCF_982192425.1. Lineage (NCBI taxonomy): Eukaryota > Metazoa > Chordata > Mammalia > Rodentia > Cricetidae > Myodes > Myodes glareolus. Next base: position 15,363,561 of record NC_142038.1, on the reverse strand, counting down.
CTGAAAAGTAGTGATCCTAGCATTACCTAAAACAGGTAGATAAAACTCCCAGGCTTGACATTTACAGTGGTATAGTTTGTGCTATACCACTGTAAGAACTGTTTCTTTCACAGAACACACATAATTCCTAGGACAAAACAATGCAAAGTGAAATTGCATATGATTAGCAAGGGCTCCGTTACATGCCTTTCCTGTTAATCTCAGTATTTAGTCTTTCCTCTGAGCATGACACATTACTACAGGAAGATCTTCGGGCTGGCCTTTTTCCTCTCATTTTATAATACATTATTTCTTTCATCCCCCAAATTTAACTTGACACAATACACATTACATAAAATGCAGGGTCTTCACCATTCTTAGGTTTATAATTCAGTGATGTAAAATTATGTTCTACAACCATTTCTACTATTTCAAAAACTATTACATGTATTTGTGTATGCACACAAGTGCATATGTATGCATGTGCATGACTATGTCTCAGCGTGTGAGGGTGGAAAACAACATTCTGGGGTCAGTTCTCTCCCTCTATGTGGGACTCGGGAATTGAATTCAGTTCATGAAGATTGATGGCAAGAGCTTTTTTTTCTACTGAGCCACCTTGTCTACTCTCTTTCACCTTATAAAACTGAAATTTCAGTCATTAATAAGTCCCCTTGTACCTCTTTGCCCGCAGTACCTGGCAATAACCATTCCACGTTCTACCTTTATGACTTTGTCTAAATATCTCTGATAAGTGGATTGTCTTTCTCAGACTCAATTGTTTCACTTAAAATAATGTCCCCAGCCTTCATCTGTGCTGCCACCTGTGTCATAATTTTTTTTTAGACTAGATGATATTTCATCACATGTATGTACCACCTGTCTTTCCTTTCGACTGATGGTGGACATGTGGGTTACTTTTACATCTCAGCGATGATGAACAATACTTCTTTGAACTCAGGAGAAAAAAATACCTTTAAAGACCCACTTTCAATTATTCTGGATTCATAACAAGATGGATAATTGTTGGCAATGCAGCATTTTTTTAAGAATCACTATACAGCTTTTCATTGCACACCACATTGTCACCAACGGTACACTGGGTTCCAACTTTTCTACAGTCTCATGAACACTTGCAGTCCCCTAGGGTGTTTATATACATTGGGTGTGATGAGGTGACTGAGGGTATCTTGTGGTATTTGATTCACATTCATTTAATTCGAATAATGTTGAGCATCTCCTCAGATGCTTGTTGGTCATTTTTGCATCTTCTTTGGAGAAATAGCCTCTCAAGTTCTTTCCCATTTATTAATTATGTTGTTTGCTGTTATTATTGCTATTATAATTATTCTTAATGTTAAGGACCTTGTTATATATTTTTAACATTAACATCTCATAGATGATATAATTTTAAATTACTTTCTCCCATTCTGTGGGGATACAGTTTTAATGTTAGTGTGTTTTGCTACATAAAAATCTGTTTTTTTAAGCATGGCCAATCTTTACAGTCTTTGTTGTTGTCTTTTGGCTCATAGCTAAGAAAACATTGACAAATCCAATACTCTGAAACTTTTGTGCTGTTAAAGTCTGAGAGTTTTATAATTTAAGTCTTACCTTTGACCTCTGATTGATTTTGGATGAATTTTCTTATACAGTGTTCAGAAAAGGTCTGATTTTATTATTTTATGTGCATATCAATATGTTTCCTTTTCAAAATAACATTTTAATTTAAGAATAAACATTGAGGATGTATAACACATAGAAGGAGATCTGTCTGTGTTTTCTTTTTCTTTTTTCTTTTTTTTTTTTTGGTTTTTCAAGACAGGGTTTCTCTGTAGCTTTGGACCCTGTTCTGCAACACTAGCTCTAGTAGATCAGGCTGGCCTCAAACTATCCTTGTTTCATATACATACCAACATGTTTAAACATCTTTGTCTAACTTCCAATGAACAACTTCTCTGTTGCTGTCAGAGAAATCTCAGACTGGCAAAAACCTCTTTCATGACATCAGTGCAAACCAGAATTAACTGGTATCAACATCTCATTGTCAATCTTTAATCAGTGATGAACAAATTTAGGCTTATATTGTCTCTTTCTTTGGCCTGGGTAAATCTGAAGATTTTTTTTTCCAGCATTCCTCCATGGGATTAAAGTTCAGTGAACAAGCATGGCAGCTGGCTTAAAAGAACACACTTCTTAATAGAACAGGCTATTTTCTCTGCTAAGCCCCACCCTTGTCTCTGAACATACTCCATGTGGCCTTTGTACCTCCCATTAATCTAAGCACACAAGAATACAAGAGTCAGAGTGTAGCTCTGGGGAATTTCCACTAAGACACAGAACGTAAAGACTGCAATACTCTGTGGAACCCTTTCTATGCCTCTTCCATGAGTCTTTTTCCTTCCACATCTTTAACCTCTTGTCAGGGTTCCTCCATGATGAGGAACTCAACTTCATCTCCTAGCTAAGGCATTTCAGAGAATGGAATGTTGCTAAAATGAGTATCTCTAGCTCATCAGACTCTACCTGACACAAACTCCATGTCTTCAGATGCTCCAAGCTAATTCTCCTGGTTAGAAAGGTTCTGGGTGGATATTACAGAATATTTTATATTTGCTTAGTGTTCCTGACTCAGGAATGACTAGTGTAGTGGCTCCAGTAGACTCCTAGGTTATTACACAAACAAAATCAAATTTATAATGACAGGGTATAGCTTAGATGGCATTGCCCTGTTGTCTCCAATGTGAACCATCAGAGAACCCAAACAATCTCCTTTAAGAACATCAAATATTGTCGCGACCACCTCAACCAGCAAGGAAGATGCAGCACAGACTCTTCTTTCTGCAGTTTATTCAGGAGCCTTGAACAATCTTCTGACCCCAGGGAAAGTCAGCCCACAGCTTAAATAGCCTCTGGGTAGCCAACCCCAGCATGCTACGTGGGAAATGCAGATAGGTCCAGATATGTGGAAGCAAGCCAGATCCTTAGCCTTAGCCATATATGGAGTTGTTTGTGACCGAGAGCATTCACCATTGGGGAGGTGGAAGGCGGAAACCAGCGCCATCTTTAAGGTGCGGCACTACGCAGCTCTCTACAAAAAATCATTGCATCAAGCCTTGCCCTTGATCTAAAAAGAAGCTGAGAATGTCATTTCATACTCATACTCTATACTTATCCCATGGTCAGAAAGAAAGTGTATTGCTAGTCTGTTAGAAGATTCTTCTACGCTCAAATGACTACACAATCACTAACCCACATAGAATTTTAACTCCCAGGTTGCCTGCTGGTGTTACTAGGTGACACAGGGACACAGGAGAATGAAAGGGAATGCAGGGGCTAACAAGATGGTTCAGCAGTTAAGAGCACTGGCTGCTGTTGCAGAGGACTTAGTTTCTATTTCTAGACTCACAAGACATCTAACAAACATCTGTAAGGTCAGTACCAGGCTATCAGATACCAGCTTCTGGCCTTCAGGATATCAAACATTCACCTAATACAGAGACAGACATGCTGACAAAACACCCATACACATAAAATAAATCAAAAATTTTTAATTTTGAAAAATAATGTGGAAAGTTCATCATTATCTTGAAGTATTTGACTTTTTAAAAGCTATCTTTATCCTTGTAGTATATATCTCTTTCTTTGAGGGTCAGAAACTTTCTCAAATTCCTCATAAATGCTTGGTGTGTTTACTAATGTGTGTTCAGTTCTGTTGCATGATCCAGGATCATCTTTTCCATCTTTACTAACACAGAAAAGCCATCTATAGGGGAACCAATCACACTTGGAAGTTACTTAGGACAAAACTAAAGAACATACAGGGCTTGAACAGAGATACCACCTCTTCAGACTCCCCTGGGTGGCCTTTTAGGGATCCAGTGCACCCCACAGTTGCCCCTTGAAGACCTTACTCTATTCCCTTTCCCAATCACCACTCAGAACAAAACTTGTCAATGATTCTAATATCCAGATACTAGTGTTGGGCATTTTGTTCCCAAGATATCTATAGTTTAATGAAGCAGATGGATCCCTACAAAACAAACCAGAAAAAAATCAGAAAACTCTATTGAAGGAACAGAGGAAGGGAGCCCTCTACAGGGAGCTAGGAGCTCCACCACTTCTGAGGAAGCTCATGAAGGGACTCCTGTTACAAAACAAATTTTAAAAGCTTCTGTCTGTGTCACTGTTCTGTTTGTGTCGTATAGACACTAATAAGTATATATTTACATTTAGCATGCACGTTTCCATAGAAACTATTTGGTAAACATATGATATCCTGGCTAAGTTGGAAAGGTCTACTTGGATAAGCAGAGATAGCTATTATTTACACACACATGGTTTAAAATGCATAGAGAAATGCCACAATCTCCTGTTGACAAAGGGTAGAATTCAAGCAATTATAGATTATAGAATATAGAATATAGTACCTGAAAAAAGGTATTAACTCAACCAGGTGTTACTCTCAAGAAACAAACAAGAAAAGGTGTCATGGAGGTTTTCATGGGCTTTCGCTACAAATTTAAGGCAAAATGTTAATGTATAGGTAACTGCTAAGAAAATGAGAATCTACTGCACTGTATCTGTAAGTTGGTACCTAATAATGTTTTGAATCTAAAAACTTTTTTCTGATCATGTGGTCCATTATCTCCACTTTGCAATATCCAGCTCTCTTGTGCAGGGCCTAAAAAAAAACAGCACCTTCACCTTTTCAATGGCCTTTGATCTAATCCATGAGGGTTAATGCTTCGGGCAAACCTTATGCCTATTCACCTCAAGAAAGCATTTTTATTTTATACCAGCTAATAAAGTTATGGGGAAAAGGAGCATTTAACCCCTACAGTCACAGAAGAATGAAAATTAAAGTAAAAAAATGGAATGGGTTCTCTACCCGACTGCAAGAGATAGTTGGACATGTTGAAGTCTGCTGCATCAGGGTACAGATAAAGAACAGAGTATTCTGTGCTCCTAGTGCAAGTGGGCCTTGTTGTAGCATTTCCAAGGATGCTTTGGCAACCTATAACCAAAGTCTCAAAAGCACACATGTTTTAGGATGTAGCAGCGAACTACTAGAATTCGTCCTAAGGAAATCAAGGGAACTGCGACAAAACTGGAAATAATTTTGAAATGTAACAGAAAGTTATTATATACAAATAGTATATTTTCCCTAAAAGATAGAATGCAATGCAGTCTTAATAAGTATAGCGGTCATAGTATTTACCTGGTAATGTGAAAATAGACTCATAATAAATGCAAGTAAAAATAGGTTAAAGAACAAATATAAGCATGACTCCATTAGAATAAAAATATTATGCAATAATAACCAAAATCATAAGTAAAAAGTTGGAGGAGACATATATCAGAATATCGGTGATATTTATGTTTGATTCACTTTTGTTGTAAATTTTATTCATTTATTCTATAGGACTAATGATTGAATCAGGACCTTGAAAGTGCCAGACAAGAAAGTCTTCTACCTTAACTTCAGAGTAGATAGGATTACAGGCCTATACCACCAGGCCAGGCTTCCTGTGTAATTTTTTTATATTGAAACACTATATTTTACATGGTTATAGTATAAGACACTATAGGAAAGGTGGTGAGCTGAAGACATAAATAACTAGCTCAGTAAAGTAGAAACAGGCAATTGGGAAGGGGACCATCATTTCCTAATGAAATATAAATCACCACTTTCCCTATTATGTGCTGAGTTTTCTTGACTGTAATATGAGAAAAATTAATCAGATTTTCCCTGTGTTCTAGACTGTTTCAAGCATAGAAGATTGAGAGTGGGTACCATACTCTTTTAATAACAAGAGACACTCAATCTTGCATTGCAACTACCAGTAATAAAGCCAAAAGACCCTCCACATGTCACCATAATTTATATTCCTTATCAGTTAGTGTTCAGAAAGACCACAGGATTTACAGTACATTTTTATGTTCAAATCCATGAGCAGTCATCTTTATAATACATGGGGAGATAAGATGGACTGATCCCATGAAATTTTAGACCAGCATTGAAAATTAAAGTCAGTGTTTTTATCACTCAACATGACTACTACCAACTATGCCAACAGCTGTATGAGACTCCATTTCTCCTCTCCAGTGCCACCACTGAACAGGGTCAGCTGGCCTACAAAGGAAAGTTTCATCAAGAGAAATGAGGTGAATCCATGCAGAAGAGAACTATTTAATAGCATTTGTTAATTTCAGGAAACTCAAGGCCTGCTAGAGAGGTTAAGCCTCAGTCACGTGTGAAATGATCAGACTGCGCCTTGTATCTTGAGCAGCTTCGCCCTGCTTTAGAATTCAGATTGGATTCAGCCAGTGTGCAAGAAGTAGCTAGTACAGCTTTCTGCTGTAGACTTGTCCACTTTCTTCATTGTCTCATGAATCTAAAATGTTCATTGTTCAATTCTGACTGAAAAATATTACTGTTTTCTATTCTTCTTACCCTAGTTCTAATCCTTTTCTCGATACATCCACCTCCTCCCAAATCCTCAGGTCTTAAAGGGAGTTCTTCAGACTCCCACAGTTTATCAGAGTACTTTGTGCTGACATGTCATTACATACACTATGTAAATTTATCTTTGACCACAGCCATTTTTATACCTCCACAGTAGTCGTTTCTTTAAGGTAAATACTGTGTTTTATACTTCTTTGCATTCCCTGAAGTCCCAAAAAGTATTCTGTAAATATTTTTCAGTGGATGGCTAAATGAAGAATAAAAATCTACATATCTACAAGCTCATAAGAAACCACAAGTAGACAAGACACAGGCACAAAAGGAAAACACTTTCAACCTACCTAAGTGATACCTATCAGTTCTTAGGGAGATATCCTGATAGTGTGTATCCTGAAAGTAGACTGGGAGTAGACTTGTAGAAAGACAAAATGCCTCCCAAGGCTGCTCAGAGAAGGTAGGTACGGACACTGAGGGGTAGATTCCACCTATAAAATGTGGGTTATTTTCTGATAAGGACACAATAAATTTTTTGGTTCTTATACTCTTAGTCAATCTGTCTGGTGTTTCCCTGCTTCCATATGGAAAGGCAGAAGCTGACCCAGTTGATCAGCTAACTTGACTCTTCCAAGAATGACAGATCTATTTCTGCCTAGCCTTGGCTGTTTATCCAGCGTCTTTGCTGTGACTGCTAAAAGTAGCTGCAAGGGCAATTGACCTTCCTCCATCCTGCAGATGACCATCTGCAAATGAGCAGACTTCAGGGACTCTGGCCATGGACCTCCAACCTCTCCTCCCAGCGCTTCATCCTTAGTCCCTTTCACAGCAGGCAAGGATTAGTAGGGATGGCAGAACTCCCTGTAGAATGACTTTACAACTAGCGTTGCTGGGAGTGAAATATTTTTAACCTTGCTTGGCTTCCTAAGATGGGAGCCAGAGTGTGATATGGGTTCGGCAGTGTGGGCTCTGTGGGATGGTTGTGGAGGCAAACTTGAAAACTGTCTGGCACAGACACACTTAGAGATGAAACCTGGCAGTCCAAGAATTTTGTGATAGTCTTACAAATAACCCACTTACATCAAAATAGTTCTCACTAGAATTCAGCATGTAACACATGTTTAACATACCTATGTATGCATGTGTGATCACAGAATACAGAAATACAGAATACATGGCCTTACACTGTAAACATTTTCACAATGTTTCATTGCTTAGAGAAAAAATGTGAGAAAAGCATATCTTAGGTGAAACATTGTTCAGAAAAGGAAAATATTCAAAGAGTACACTATAAAATATAGAATGATCTATGAGTAATTGTGGTTATTTTAGGTGCATCACTAACTCCTTCATCAATGACTGTCTATATTGTAATCATCCAGTAACTAGGAAAAAGGCAGAATTTGCAAGAAGAAAGAAAAATCTAAGATTTTTCTCTTGCCATAGCTCTTCAGAGATATGTGACAGCCACTTTCTGATGTCGGGACATCTGGTGATCTTGGAAACCCCAGTGTGTCCTCGAACATTGACTACAACATTCCTAAGTTACAGACTTGGGGCTTTCTTCTGCCTTCTTAAATTAGCATTAGTAACTTAGGCCCCTGCCCTGCCTTGTTGTTCTGAAGCATGTGAGCATCTAGCAGTTTTCAGCAAACAACAGAGCTGGAAGAGCGTTTTCACAACTTTCCAGCTACCTAATCCAAGGGAAAATAAATTTGCTACTAAAATAAAGGGGAGGAAAGCAAAGGTCACGGGGTGATTGGCTTTCCTGTGCCATGAGAAAGAGCAAGGTGGTACTGGGTAACATGCCACAGCAGGGCATCAGAAATGCCATAGGGTCTTCCAGTTCTAATTAACCTTTGCCACCTCCTCCCCGGTGATGTTACTAAGGCTGGATCTTAGCTGGCTCTCAGAAACTGTGCTGGAAGGTGATGTGCATTCAAACTAGAACCCACAATCACACCAGGTGTGCTCACAATTATTAGCACTATTCATCTCCCATAGTATGAACAGAAGACTCTGGGCTGGTGTTGCAAAAGCACTCTGCTGCTGATCTATGCAACTCGGCTGCCAGCTTTTTGTTGGACAAAACAAGGAAATAGCTGCAGCCAAAGGCACTTGTGTTGTCCAAAACTTTTCTACTCAGAAATTAGTCCTCCTTAGACGTCTGTAGGATTTCTGCAGCATTCAGGGAAGCCAGATTTGATTCTAACTGTACAATGATCACCTGAGAGAATTTGACTTGCTTAGTATCACACAGAGTGTGGCTTCTCCCCCAGTTTCGTTTTCTACCTGCAGCTATGATAAACACAAGGAATGAAAAGAACATAAGGCAGGAAAGCACTTCTTTGGCTGATCCCTCCATGTCACAGTGATTCATCCATCATGATAAGCCAGGTCAGGAGCTCAAGGCAAGAGTATGGAGGTAGAAACTGAAGGAGAGAACACAGAGCAATGGTACTTACTATCTTATTCCCAGAAAAAAAATGATAAAAAAATGCATTTTCAATAAAAGAAGAAAAGAAAAAGAAGAAGCCAGCGGTATCATAGTGCATGGAAACCAAGAAGTTTGAAAGGACTGTGGCAGTGTGTCTAATTTTACTATATTAAACCTGCCACAGAATGTTAAGAAAGAGATTATGGGGCATGTGCATGGAATGTGTGTTTAATAATTTAATAAATGTGTAGTGCTTGGACCTAAAAGAAACTAAGAAAGAAAGAAAAATATTTAAGATGTGAGGAGTAGAGTGCCTCACAGCCATGTACAAAGGCAAGCTGGTGGAGGCAGTTCCTCAGCTCCGGGTCTGCTTCCTTGGTGATTCCAATCTCTTTCCAGCTGACAGGAAACTAACCCTCCAACCAAAGCATGTAGACTCTCATGCTCTGGCCTTCCCCATCATTTTGCATCAGTCGCTGCTTCTTGGCATTTCACACAAAGCAGAAAAGTGATGGTCTCAGGGAGTTAGAGAGATGGCTCAGGGATGAAGAGCACTAGGTACCCTTGTAGAGGATGGTGTTTGGTTCCCAGAACAAGCATGGCAGCTCACAGCCATCTGCATCTCCAGTTTTAGGGAACCCAGTACCCTTTTCTGGCTTCCTCAGGCACCAAGCATGCATGAATACATACATACATACATACATACATACATACATGAAAGCATAACACCCACATACATAAAATAAATAAATCTTTATTTATATACATATGCCTGTGTGTATATATACATATATAAATGATGATGTCAAAAGCCCTCCCCTAAAGAATTTTAGGTTATTTGGAATGTAGGAGTTATTTTTCTGTTCTATGAATGCTTGAGCACATTCAAACAGGTAAGCAACACTGAGACCACCATGCTAGATAAGTGAGATCATCCACTAATGTGTGATACAGAGACTGTGCTGTCCTCTGATGCCAGCAACCTTCTCCAACAGAGGAGAGCGACAACCAACACTTGAGAAAAGCGAGAAAAGTGTCGGTTGTGAGTTGACTAGATGAATGCCCGTCTGGTATCACCCGACAACCCCTGATGGCTATGAGTAGGCAGAGACAGAGGGAGTAGGTGAGTCAGGATTCTAAGCTGCGTTTCAGGGACCTCATGATGATATTACCTGCAACGAGGAAAGCCAGAGGAGGAACGCTTTATGCAGACGCCCAGGGGAAGCCTCAGAACTCAGCTAGTACAAGACCGTTGCTTTTCCAGCTCCTACCTTACTCTGTAATCTAGTAATTTGTTTACTCCAGATTAGAAGAAACAAATAGAATGATGATTAGGAAAGTGTTTGGAGGGGATGAAGGAGAGCATATGCAAATGAGCATCCTCGTTATCATCTATTCAACTTGAATTTATTATGTCATAATTACAGAACTCTAGAAGCCTGTGCCAAAGTGTTCCTCCATTAACCTCTCCAGACCAGCTGCTGGGGTGGTGAGAATAAAGAGGGGTGTTATAGGGCAGTCATCTTTCTTCTTTATCCAGAAAATTCTTAGAAAAACATTTTTGGGGACTGGAATTGAAGAATAATTAGAATCTTCCTTTTCTGAGACAAAAGCAAGCTGCCCAAGGAAGCTACAGGAAGGTTCCAGGAGAGCAGGGGAAAGGTTTCAATCAGCTGATGCTCCAACTGGGTCAGGATATAAGATAAACTCGGGAGCATCGAGCTAGCCTGGAGTGTGAACCAAGCAATATGACCAAGAACAGGGCAGGAAGTCAGGAGGAAACAAACTCCAATGGAATGGAGTGGGAAGAAAATCCACTAACAGAACACAGGCTAACAATGTCAATAAACTCATGGAGGGAGTTAGGAGATGCTCTGCCAAGTAACAGCGAATGCAACGGGCCATCTTCAGGGTGGCTTATTTACATTAGAGCATCCACATTCACTCCCTGTCACTGGGTGAGTGTCCTGGCATTGGAATTAGAAGATTAGGACTCGCCTAGTGGTGGTGGTACATGCCTTTAATCCCAGCATGGAAGAAACAAAGTCAGGTGAATCTTAGTTTGAGGCCAGCCTGGTCTACAAGAGCTAGTTCTAGGACAGGCTCCAAAGCTACAGAGAAACCCTGTCTCAAAAAGTCAAAAAGAAAAAAAGAAAAAGAGAGAAAAAAGATTAAGACTCAAGTCAGTCAGAATAATGGTAGTGGGCAGTAGTTGCAATTCTAGAAAATTGTGTGTACACACAGGGACTCATTATAGTATCAGTGGTAGGGAAAAATAAACAAATTATGGTGTTTATAGCTGTGTTCTTGGTACTTAGGATACTGGGGAAGGAGAATGGGAAGTTCAAGGTCAGACTAGGCTTCACATTATTGTTCCCATCTAGGGGTCTTAACCAAGTTCATTTGTTCTGCAGTTAAAGAATTAAAAGGCAAGAAAAAGTTCAAGAGTGACAGGTAGTGGCAGAGAAAATCTCAAAAACAGCCGACAGACTCAATGGGTAAAGAAAGGTTTTTATTAGGGATGAGGAAAGTCACACATGCAGCAGACACAGAGAGAAAGACACTCTGGACAGCTGAGGGGGATCTCGGGAGACTGGAAATCCAGCCCCTCCTTTAAGGCTAGTGGGCTTTAAAGGGACTGTGAGGGAGCTTCCTTCCCCATTTAGTTTGGTCAGTTTGAACAAAGAATGTGTAACTGATAAGCCCACAACTTTGGGATAACCATGTCCTGAATAAACCTTAAACTTGTGAAGTTGTTTCATCAGTTAGGGGAGCCTACTGAATGGAAAAAAACCCTGTCAGGCCCTTGTGTTAAGCTGTCAATTTTGCCTCATCTCAGGAGACTGAGGAAGAGGACAGCCAAACTGAGAGGAAGAAACCAGCCAGCCTTGGGCATTTGTTATCTTTATTATCCAGTCATGGGCCCTCACTCTATTTACCTCCCTAACAGAGAACCTGTCTAGCTTCTAGTCTGTCAGTATGACCCTGCACCAAAAAAGTAAAAAGAATAAATACATTCAAGAGTATTTTCCAATTTCTTAAGATTAATATAAATATTATTAATGAACTATTAATATAACATGACACATTTTAATGATTAAGAAAATATAAACAAAACTATATTTACAAGGAAATCTCAAGAATTTATCAGCTAAATCCGGCTGCTTAGGATAAAAAAATACAGTCCTAACTCCCAAGTTAAATGCAAACATGCAACCCTAACTCCCAAGTCAGCTGCTTCCTCTTCCAAGGTCTCAGGCACAGGTGTTTGTGAGATGAAGAAACTGACGTCCTGAGTATCCTTCTAACTTTCTTAAGGAATATAAATAAAGCCAGAAGGGTTTGAAAGGAAAGCAATTATGTTTTGCTCCTTCGTGCAACCTGTAGATGCTCAACACCTGGTCCTGTGCTGGAAGTGGTATTAATTTCCACAAGCAAATCATAGGAAGAAAGAAAAAAGCCAGGGAGCATTTTCATGGCAAGGTAAAGAATCCATATCTGTAAAGATTCATCCTCCTTCAGCATTGGCCCATCTGTGGTTCCTTGAAAGAGCTCCCACGGTCCATATGCTGCTGCAACAGCAAGAGATCTGTGCCAGAACTCCAGGGTACGTGGAGAAAGCGGTTCTTACTCCCCGAGTTCCTTTAAGGAAAGGGTTAGAGAACCCAGTGGAAAAATGAAGAAAATCAGGCCGGGAGACTTGCTGATCTGTCTATGAACTTTCCAAAATGTTCTCTTCTCAAAGAGTCTGTGATTAGACAGGATCCAAGTCCTGAAATATCAGCTTGGTATCAACTGGAACTGGGACTCCCTTCTCAGCAAAGGGTGTGTCCTAACCTTTATGGTATATAATGCGTCAAACACAGCGATTAGCACACACATAGAGACACACACACACGGGGAGGGGGATGTATTTTAAGACAGAACATTCTATGTTCTCTGAAATATGGTAGTAAGAAAAAAGAATTAGAAAACTCATTCATGTGGTTTTGGATTTTGATTTATTTGTTACTAAGAGAATATTTTCATATGTGTAGTAAGTTATTTTAAAAATAAGGTTCAGTCTAAGCACATTGTTGATTTGGTTTACGTGTGTACGTTATATGCATAGCCTTAATTTTAGGTAATTTTTTAAAACAATTTTATGTAGGTCAAAACCAGGATTCAATATAAGATTTTCCCCTTGATGTGTCCTGTCACTACTCAAATAGAGTAAGATTTCGGAGCACTTGAGAGATCAGATTTTCATATTAGAAATGCCAGCTCCAGTAGAACTAGTGAATTCTAGTAAATGGGCCCTTGTGGTTATTTAAATTTTAATTAGTTACATTTGTCAATTTAATTCTTCAGCCACATCCAGCACCTGTGTAGTGGTCTGTAGTGGCTAGTGGCATCCTGAAGATGTAGATGGCTCATCTCCACCAAGACAGAACAGTCTGCTGAGTGGAGGCAGTGCAAACAGATGAAGGCCAAAGAGAAAAGCAAGCATAACAATGAGTTCGTTTCCCATATCATTGTCTACTCAGAATAAAATGATAAATTTCACCGCTTGTCGGCTGATTCTTCTCCACCTGTCTTCTTTTTGTTGTTGTTGTTGTTGTTTTTCAGGGGTTTTTTTTATTAATTTATAAAAATTTCCACTTCCACCCCTCCTCCCACTACCCTCCCACTCACCCCACTCCCTCTCCTCCTCCCTCTCCAGTCCTAAGAGCAGTCAGGGTTTCCTGCCCTGTGGGAAATTCAAGTTCCTCCCCCCTCCCTCCAGGTCTAGGAAGCTGAGCATCCAAACAGACTAGGAACCCAAAAAGCCAGTACACGCCAAGGAAGCTAGTCCCAGTGCCATTATCAATGGCTTCTCAGACAGTCCCCATGTCAGCCACATTCAGAGAATCCAGTTTGATCACATGCTCATTCAGTCCCAGGCCAGCTGGCCTTGGTGAGTTCTCATTAGATCAGTCCCCTTATATCAGTGGGTGAACGCACACTCCGTGGTCCTGACTTCCTTGTTCATATTCTCCCTCCTTCTGCTCCTCATTTGGACCTTGGGGAGCTCAGTCCGGTGCTCCAATGTGGGTCTCTGTCTCAATCTCCATCCATCGTCAGATGAAGGTTCCCTCTGATCCTGACATCCTTATTCACGTTCTCTCTCCTTCTACTTCTCATTTGGACCTAGGGAGTTAAGTCCGGTGTTCCAATGTGGGTCTCTGTCTCTATCTCCATCCATTGCCAGATGAAGGTTCTATGGTGATAAGCAAAATATTCATCAGTATGGTTATGGGCCAAGGCCAGTTCAGGCCCCCTCTCCTCTGCTGTCCAGGGAACAATCTGGGGATCTCTCCTTAGACCTGGGAACCCCTCTAGAATCAAGTCTCTTGCAAACCCTAAAATGGCTCCCTTTGTTGAGATATATACTTCCCTGCTCCCCTATCCATCATTCCTCCTTCCCCTCATCCCAATCCCCCGCTTTCCCCAATCATCCCCTACTACCTTCTCTCTAACTATCTCCCCTTCCTTCCACCACCCCCTCCTCGTGCATCTAAGGTTGCCTGGCTATGTTGTCTACTTCCAATATCCAAGAGGATAACTATATGATTTTCTTCAGGTTCACCTTCTTATTTAGCTTCTCTAGGGTTACGAATTATAGGCTGAAAGACCTTTAATTATGACTAGAATCTACTTATGAGTGAGTACATACCATATTCCTCCTTTTGTGTCTGGGTTACCTCAACCTGTAGAAGAATGAAAGTAGATCCATATCTATCACCATGCACAAAACTCAAATCCAAATGGATTAAAGACCTCAAAATTAATCTGACCACTTTGAACCTGATAGAAGAGCAAGTGGGAAGTACTCTATAAGACATAGGCACAGCAGACCACTTCCTAGGTAGAACCCCAGTAGCACAGACAATAAGAGAATCAATGAACAAATGGGACCTACTGAAACTGAGAAGCTTTTGTAAAGTAAAGGACACTGTCAGTAAGACAAAAAGGCTACCTTCGGACTGTTAGAAGATCTTCACCAACCCCTCATCAGACAAAGGTCTGATCTCCAAAATATACAAAGAACTCAAGAAACTAGACACTAAAACTCTAATTAACCCAATTAAAAAATGGAGTACTATTCTGAACAGAGAATTCTCAACAGAAGAACTTCGAATGGCCAAAAGACACTTAAGGTCATGCTCAACCTCCTTAGCGATCAGGGAAATCCAAATCAAAACAACTTTGAGATACCATTTTACACCTGTCAGAATAGCTAAACTCAAAAACACCAATGATAGTCTATGCTGGAGAGGTTGTGGAGTGAGGGGAACACTCATCCATTGTTGGTGGGAATGCAAACTTGTGCAGCCACTGTGGAAATCAGTATGGCAGTTTCTCAGGAATCTGGGAGTCATCCTCCCTCAGGACCCAGCAATTCCACTCTTGGGAATATACCCAAGAGGTGCCCTATCAAACCACAAAAGCATTTGCTCAACTATGTTCATAGCAGCACTATTTGTAATAGCCAGAACCTGGAAACAACCTAGGTGCCCCTCAATAGAAGAATGGTTAAAGAAGGTGTGGAACATATACACATTAGAGTTTTCCTCCACCCGTCTTCTTTAACTTAGCACTTTGTCTCACAGCTTCCTCTTAGCTGTTAAGTAGTCAGTCACTGGATTCCACATAAAATTGGCCTTTCTTACAGTGGCAGCAGTGTGTGAAATATTTGTTTATTGTTTTGTTGTCTCTGAGCAAAGATCTAAGTATGTAGGCAAATCTCACACTCATTTTGCAAATCAAGTAGGCCCAGAACTTTTGATTCTCCTGCATCAAACTCTCAACTTCTAAGTCTGTAATAAGTATTGTCTTCATTTTTGGAGACAACCTACTTCATAGTTAGGAAAGTTCTCAAATGGGGCTCTTACTCTGATCACGCTTCCATGAGCAAATACAGTCATCACTTCTCTGTGTTGACTTCTACTTCCTCCCTCCCTCCAGTTCTCAGTGAATGGGTCTCTCAACAAGACAACTTCTAGACGAGCTTTTCATGCAGCAATGCAGCCCACATGCAAACTGGAAGGGGGACTTTTTAAGAAAATGTAATGAAGACCTTTATATCCAAATTGGTGTTTGAGTTCTAATACTTACTGGGCAGTGACACTTATAACACAGGGGAAAAAAACAGCTCTCTCCTCAAAGTGATAAGAAATAACCAAAAATGACTATGCATAGTCAGAAACACAAATTTGAGTAACCTCATATGCCATATTTCACCCTGGTAACAGTTTAGTGAAGCTTTTATAGTAACAGAGCCAAGAAAATCATAAAGGCATTTTTCAGACACAGTGGTGGGAGTATTGAGTAGGAGGGTTCTGACAAATGGAGACAGTACCTTCTATGGGTGTTATGTTCTGTCTCCTGACATTCTCTGCTTTCAGACTGATGAAAGCTGGGGTCTGTTTATGCACCCCAGAAGGATGTATGACAAATACGTTCATTTACACATAGAGACTATTTAGAGACCTAAGATGACCAAAGATAGTTTGGCTCTGGACTAGTAATACTTCATCTCCCCACAATGATTGTAATCAATCAATCCACCTAGTATAATGTTTAATGTAGGAGGAGTTACATATGCACACATACACACACACATATATATACACATATATAATGACTTGTAGAAAAATATATGTGTTTAGTACATATATGTATTATAAGCATTGCAGAAGTGTCAAGTATTGGGGATGTTCAAATTTTTGCTTTTTTAAAGTTATTCTTTATTTTACAAATATCAGTACAAGTTAGATGTCAAATAACACTATAATGGAATGATTTGACAAAGTTTTAAACAGAAGCAAAACTGCTTCAATTTGACTGTGAAATGAGAAGAGTCAGACTAAGAGAAAATTTAATTCACGTTCTAAGGAGAAAAAGAAAAAAAAGAGACTCAGAAATCCACAAAGTCAGTAATAAAACAGCCAAAAATCTCAGATAAAAAAGGGGAGGGAGAAATGGTGACACACTGAATAAAATGTAATCAAGACCATACCTTCAGCCACATGGACCCCTGGTAAGAAAGAGCACACAGAAGTCTCATTCAAACAGTTTAAAAATAAAACTGGCAAAATAAAACTAGAAATCAATAATAGGAAAAACTTTAGAACCTGCACGAGTAGTTGAAGTAGCTCATTTTTGAATGACAGTGAACCATTGAAGAAATCAATGAGGAAATTAACAATTCCTGAAATCAAGTAAAAATTAAAAAACAATTTATAAGAATATCTTGAGTATGGATTAGGTAGTTCTAAGAGAAATGTTTAAACTAAATATGCATAACTATGACAAATGTCTTATAAATAACCTAATGATGTAACTTGATGCACTAAAAAAAAGATCAAACGTAGTTACATGGCAATGTCTGACAAGAAATAATAAGTATAGGGAAGAAATTAATAAAATGAAGGCTTAAAAATAATACATAGGATCAATATAACAAATATTTGTGTTCTTTGCCATGACAAATAGCTAATTGTCATGTCATGACAAATAGCTAAAGTGAGAGAAAAGGAGAGAGAGAATAATAAACATTAGAGAGGAAAAGGTGACAGAAGAAATGTTAGTGAAAACCAGAGGGTCCTTCAGGAATGCTTTGAAATACTATATTCCAAAAAAACTGAAAAACCTGTATTCACCTGTACAGGATAAATTTCTGGCTATGTATGATCTACCATACTTAACTCAGAGAATAAAAGAAGCTATACAATTGAGGCAGTAGTAGAAGTCTCCCAACAACAACAACAAAAAAGCCTAGGAATTCCAAACCTTTGAAGAACGATTAAAACTAACTTTCCTAAATAGTCCAGTAAAGTAGACATGGAGAGACACACTTCATATACTCTATGAAATCAACACTGCCTTGATATCAAAATCAAATTATGACAAAACAAAAACAATAAATGAGTTTTTCTCATGAACATCTATCAGGTTCCAACTTCAGTAAGTATACTATTTACCATGGTAGGGGCTTGGAGATTATAAAAAAAAGTAAAGAGAATGAATATGAAAATGAGTGAAAATAGAACAGAAACAGTAGGAGAAAATTCCAGTGAATACTGAAATTCCCACATTTAATTTTCCATACACTTTTATACCCCAATACAAGAGGGGGAGAAGGCAAAAGACTGCTTTAACATGATACAAAGGACAACTAGAACAGTTATTTGCTTCAGTACTTGAGATATCAAACCATTAATTCACGAGAAAAAATTATGTAGGTTAGACAGTTAATCTACCCTAGACCAAGTATCCTGAAAGCAGCCACTCCCTAGGTCAAATCTCTTAATTCAAAGGAAGAAGCAGAAGTGTACTAAAATGCTGTAGAAATTCCTACCTCCAGTAGCCTTTAAATTACCGGCCCACTTGGGTGTGGCCTCTTATACTATTTATACCAATTTAAAGGGCGTGTTCAGCTCTTTTCCAGTTATGGGATTTGGTTGCTGTTCCCCATTCCAGCAGAGGATTGGGATCTGTGAGTCTACCCCTAAATAAATAACCTTCTATTATTCTCAATTCTGAGCTAGTGTGGGATTCTTTTTAAGCATCCTTCTCCACTAAAATTCTCCAACCTTTTTGTCAGGTTGGAGTGGATCTACCTATCTGGGTCATCTTAATGCCCAAAACACCAAGCAACTACATGCTAGGTCAGGATGCGTAGCCATAGTTGTTGTTGACAACTTTGAACAAGCTAAAACTCTCTGAGCATGAAGGACTGAGTCAGTGCTTCTTGCCCAGTCCTCTAAAGTAGACAGTCAACATTACCAAGAGTTACCGCAGTCAGGGGGCACCCTCCAGTAGCACAGGGCTTTGAGAGGAATCCACACAGGCGGAATAAACTAGACTTTTCTATCTGAGGGGGTTTAGAGAAGAAGATATACACTCTCTAAATGACTTCCTTCTTTATTCTCTGTGTAGAAACCTGTGTCTATGTTTCTGATTCCCAAATATGCACAGATGTTAGCATTTTAGCATCTAAAGAGCAGGCTCCTTTTGTTCATTGCTATTGTTTGATGGTATAGTAGTGAACCTCAAAATTTTTCCAGAGGATTCAATGAACTATTCTTGTTTGAAAGGAGAAAAATGTAGTCCAATCTGTAAACATTTTGACCTCATTCTTCTTTATATAAATACTAACTCCCTCACACACACACACACACACACACACACACACACAAAACAGAGATGATGAACAGAGTAATATAGCTCAAATATGATTGAAAAATGGCATTTGCTACCAGTGTTCTCACAAACATCATAATAATCAACGAGACAACCAAGTCTTATATGACTGTTCCCTTGCATTGGTCCACTCTTCAGCATAGAAGCCTGTCACAATTTTCAATACAGGGTAATAGGAAAGAAGCGGAGGAAAAGGCCATACACCAACCCAGTTCGTAACTACTGCTGTGAGGATGGCCAATGAATGGTCCCCAACAAGTCACTCAAAAGACTGTGGCAAACAGGGGTCAATAGCTGTATCTTTGCAGAACTAGATGAAGCTACCAGGTAACAGAATTCTTCTGATAGTAGCAATGATAAGCACCATGATACCATAACAGTCTTCATGTGCTTTTTCTGTCATCCATAGGCACTTACCCATTCTGAATGGTGAGGTTATTATATTTATTAACTGTTGTAGAATCTAAGTATGCTACTGAAAGAAGAAAAAAATACCTGACTCATCTGAAAGGAAATCATGTAATTGTACTAAGAAGAGATTCTTCTTAAGCAATACAATTTCTATACCTCCTAACACTTGAAGCAGCCTTGTATAGAAACTCCATGCTCACAAAAACCAATTATTAGAATGGATAGTTGAAATAAAACTAATATCTAGCTATGCTTCCTCCTTGGTTTTGAATGGTTGGAAGAATATTTGGATCAATTGCTTAAAATGACTAAGTAAGTGATATATGGATGGGGCAAAACCATAAAAATCAACTGTCAAGAAGATGTTGACTGAAGTAGCAAAGGTCATCTCAGATGAAGAATACTGCAGTATCTGAGACAAGACTTTTCTCAGAGTTCTATTCTGTGAGGTACAGGGGGTACAATATACTATTTAGCAGTTACAAATGAAGAGGCAATCTATAGGGGCTGAGAACTCACTCAGTCAGTGGGCTGGTACTTTCTGTAAAAACATTTATCCTTTGGGTTAGATATAATAAATCACTTCTTGATTAAATGGTAAGCAGTTAACTTTAATAGAGTTTTTGTTGTTGTTGTTGTTGTTGTTGTTGTTTAATGAAGAGGTTTATTAGTGAGGTCTGTGAATAAAGGACAAGGTCGGAATCCAAAGCAGGACATTCCTAATGCTCACATTAAATTTTCCAGTGACCCTATACAGACAGAAAAGACAGCTGGTGATGACGTCAGAATTGAGCCAATGTAGAGCCTTCCTCTGTCGTTATGCTTGGTTTCTATTTCCAAGCTCATACCTTGAATTCGAGCCTTGGTTGCCCTTGATAGTAGGCTAATGCATGTTAAGTTAGACTTTTTTTCCCCGCAGTTGCTTTTGGTCTGTGTGTTTATCACAGCGATGCAGAAAACAAACTACAGCACTCTGAATCTTGCATTTTTCGTGCCTGCTATGTGAATGACGCTGCCAAGGTCTACTGTTGATTTGGTGTCTGTAGCTTTTGGATCACGTCTGCAGCAACCTCTGTGTACTGAGCTAGGGCAAACACTTTCCTAGGCAACTGCTTGCAGGAACAGAAAATCCCTTCAACAGCATTCTCAAATGATGATCTCTACTTTCAGTTGAATTGCCTTGATGGTTGGATTCTTGCCCTCAGAGCACCTTTTCTATTGTCCAGACACAGAACATCAGGTTTCTCTTCAATGAAGCTAATCTCTCTAACAGTCATATTTAGGGTTCTCTGTACTGCCAGCTCCCAAATAATGACACAGAGACTTATTATTAATTATGAAAGCTAAGTCATAGCTCAGATTTGTCCCACTAGCTCTTATAACTTAAATTAAACCATTTATTTTAATCTACATTCTGTTGCATGGCTCATTACTTCATCTCTCATGCTGCGTCATTCGTGTCTGGCTGGCAACTCTGCCTTCTTCTTCCCAGTTTTCTCTCTGCTCTGAGGTCTCACCTATATCCCCTGCCTGGCTATTGACCGTTCGTCTTTGTTTTACATCAATCACAGCAATACATTTTCACATAATGTACAAATATCCCATAATAGTCATACTTGCTCTCAAGTCTACCCTGTCTGCAAATCTACCTTTTCTTTTTTTTTTCAGTTTTGTTGTTGTTGTTGTTGTTTATTCAAGTATCCGAAAACACTCTTTCCACTTCCTCCCCTCCTCCCAATACCCTCCCGCTCCCCCCACTCCCTCTCCTCCTCCCTCACCATTCCCAAGAGCAGTCAGGGTTTCCTGTCCTGTGGGGAATCCAAGTTCCTCCCCTCTCCCTCCGGGTCCAGGAAAGTGAGCATCCAAACAGGCCAGGATCCCAAAAAGCCAGTCCATGCAGACGAAACAAGACCCAGTGCCATTGTCAATGACTTCTCAGTCTTCATTTGGACCTCGGGGGCTCAGTCACCCCCCATGTCAGTCACATTCAGAGAATCCGGTTTGATCAAATGCTCGTTCAGTCCCAGTCCAGCTGGCCTTGGTGAGCTCTCATTCGATCAGTCCCCTTGTAACCGTGGGTGAACGCACCCTTCGCGGTCCTTACTTCCAGTGCTCCAATGTGTATCTCCATCTCTATCTCCATCCATCGTCGGATGAAGGCCCCCTCTGATTTTGCTTTCCTTGCTCACGATCTCCCTCCCTCTGTTTCTCATTTGGACCTAGGGAGTTAAGTCCAGTGTTCTAATATGTGTCTCAGTCTCTATCTCCATCCATCGCCGTATGAAGGTTCTGTGGTGATATGCAAAATATTCGTCAGTATGGTTATGGGCCAAGGCCAGTTCAGGCACCCTCTCCTCTGCTGCCCAGAGTACAATCTGGGGACCTCTCCTTGGGCCTGGGAACCCCTCCAGAATCAAGTCTCTTGAAAACCCTAAAATGGATCCCTTAGTTGAGATATAAACTTCTCTGCTCCCAAAAACATCCTTCCTCCCTCCGCCCCTCCCATTCCCCCAAGCCATCCCCAATCCTCCCCCACTCCCCTCTCCCTAACCATCTTCCCCTACTTCCACCCCCCACCCCCCATGCACCTGAGTTTGCCTGGCAATCTTGCCTAGTTCTAATATTCAGGAGGATAACTATATGATTTTCTTCAGGTTCACCTTCTTATTTAGCTTCTCTAGGATCACAAATTATAGACTCACAGACCTTTAACTATGGCTAGAATCCACTTATGAGTGAGTACATACCATATTCCTCTTTTTGGGTCTGGGTTACCTCACTCAGTAAAGCATTTTCTATTTTCATCCATTTGCATGCAAAATTCAAGATGTCATTGTTTTTTACCGCTGAGTAAAACTCTAATGTGTATATGTTCCACACCTTTTTTAACCATTCTTCTATTGAGGGGCACCTAGGTTGTTTCCAGGTTCTGGCTATTACAAATAGTGCAGCTATGAACATAGTTGAACAAATACTTTTGTAGTATGATAGGGCATCTCTTGGGTATATTCCCAAGAGTGGAATTGCTGGGTCCTGAGGGAGGTTGACTCCCAGTTTCCTGAGAAACCGCCACACTGATTTCCACAGCGGCTGTACAAGATTGCATTCCCACCAACAATGGATAAGTGTTCCCCTTGCTCCACATCTCTGCAGCATAGGCTATCATTGGTGTTTTTGAGTTTAGCTATTCTGACAGGTGTAAGATGGTATCTCAAAGTGGTTTTGATTTGCATTTCCCTGATCGCTAAGGAGGTTGAGCATGACCTTAAGTGTCTTCTGGCCATTCGACGTTCATCTGTTGTGAATTCTTTATTCAGTTCAGTACCCCAATTTTTAATTGGGTTAATTAGAGATTTAGTGTCTAGTTTCTTGAGTTCTTTGTATATTTTGGAGATCAGACCTTTGTCTGATGAGGGGTTGGTGAAGATCTTCTAACAGTCCGAAGGTAGCCTTTTTGTCTTACTGACAGTGTCCTTTGCTTTACAGAAACTTCTTAGTTTCAGCAGGTTCCATTTATTCATTGTTTCTCTTATTGTCTGTGCTACTGGGGTTATACTTAGGAAGTGGCCTCCTGTGCCTATATCTTGTAGACTACTTCCCACTTGCTCTTCTATCAGGTTCAAAGTGGACAGAATAATGTTGATGTCTTTAATCCATTTGGACTTGACTTTTGTGCATAGTGATAGATATGGATCTACTTTCATTCTTCTACAGGTTGACATCCAGTTATGCCAGCACCATTTGTTAAAGATGCTTTCCTTCTATCCATTCTTCCTTTAGCTCTCTTGTCGAATATAAGGTGTTCATAGGTTTGTGGGTTAATATCCGGGTCTTCTATTCGATTCCATAGGTCGACTTCTCTGTTCTTATGCCAATACCAAGCTCTGAAATACTGTAGCTCTGAAATAGAGTTCGAAGTCAGGGATGGTAATGCCTCCAGAAGTTCTTTTATTGTATAAGATTGTTTTGGCTATCCTGGGTTTTTTGTTTTGCCATATAAACTTGATTATTGTTCTCTCAAGGTTGTGAAGAAGTTTGATGGGATTTTGATGGGGATTGCATTGAATCTATAGATTGCTTTTGATAGAATTGTCATTTTTACTATGTTGATTCTTCCAATCCAAGAGCAGGGGAGGTCTTTCCATTTTCTGGCATCCTCCTCAATTTCTTTCTTCAAAGACTTAAAGTTCTTGTCAAATAGGTCTTTCACTTCCTAGGTTAGAGTAACCCCAAGATATTTTATGCTATTTGTGGCTATCGTGAAAGGTGATGTTTCTCTGATTTCGCTCTCTGCTTCTTTATCCTTTCTGTATAGGAGGGCAATCGATTTTTTTTAGACTTGATCTTGTATCCTGCCACATTACTAAAGGTGTTTATCAGCTGTAGGAGTTCTTTGGTAGAGTTTTTAGGGTCGCTTATGTACACTATCATATCGTAAGCAAATAATGAAAGTTTAACTTCATCCTTTCCAATTCGAATCCCCTTGATCTCTTTATGTTGTCTTATTGCTATTGCTAGAACTTCAAGCACTATATTGAAGAGGTATGGAGAGAGTGGACAGCCTTGTCGCGTTCCTGATTTTAGTGGAAAGGCTTTGAGTTTCTCTCCATTCAATTTGATGTTAGCTGTCGGCTTGCTGTATATTGCTTTTATTATATTTAGGTATGATCCTTGTATCCCCAGTCTCTCCAACACCTTTATCATAAATGGGTGTTGAATTTTGTCAAATGCTTTTTCAGCATCTAGTGAGATGATCATATGGTTTTTTTCTTTCAGTTTATTTATATGATGGATTACATTGATAGATTTGCGTATGTTGAACCAGCCCTGCATCTCTGGGATGAAGCATACTTGATCATAATGGATAATTTTTCTAATGTGTTCTCGGATTCGGTTTGCCAGTATTTTATTGAGAATTTTCGCGTCGATGTTCATGAGTGAGATTGACCTGTAATTCTCTTTCTTGGTTGTGTCTTTGTGTGGTTTTGGTATCAGGGTAACTGTAGCTTCATAAAAGGAGTTTGGCAATGACTCTTCTGTTTCTATATTGTGGAATACATTAAGGAGTATAGGTATTAGCTCTTCCTGGAAGTTCTGGTAGAATTCTGTATTGAAACCATCTGGTCCTGGGCTTTTTTTCATAGGGAGATTTTTGATAACAGCTTCTAATTCTTCACGACTAACAGGTCTATTTAGATTGTTCACCTGGTCTTGGTTCAACTTTGGTATATGGTACTTATCTAAAAAGATGTCCATTTCTTGTACATTTTCCAGCTGTGTGGCATATAAACTTTCGTAGTAAGATCTAATGATTCTCTGAATTTCCTCTGTGTCTGTGGTTATGTCCCCCTTTTCATTTCTGATCTTATTAATTTGCATGTTCTCTCTCTGCCTTTTGATTAGTTTGGATAGGGGTTTGTCGATCTTGTTGATTTTCTCCAAGAACCAGCTTTTTGTTTCATTGATTCTTTGGATTGTTTTCTGTATTTCTATTTTGTTGATTTCAGCCCTCAGTTTGATTATTTCCAGTCTTCTATTCCTCCTGGGTGAATCAGCTTCTTTTTTTTCTACAGCTTTCAAGTGTGCTGTTAAGTCTCCAATATGTGCTTTCTCCATTTTCTTTAATTGGGCACTTAGTGCTATGAACTTTCCTCTTAGCACTGCTTTCATAGTGTCCCTTAGGTTTGAGTATGTTGTGTCTTTATTTTCATTAAATTCAAGGAAGAGTTTTAGTGTCTAGTTTCTAATTAACCCAATTAAAAAATGGGGTACTGAACTGAATAAAGAATTCACAACAGATGAACTTTGAATGACCAAAAGGCACTTAAGGTCATGCTCAACCTCCTTAGCGATCAGGGAAATGCAAATCAAAACAACTTTGAGATATCATCTTACACCTGTCATAATAGCCAAACTCAAAAACACCAATGATAGCCTATGCTGGAGAGGATGTGGAATGAGGGGAACACTTATGCATTGTTAGTGGGAATGTAAACTTGTGCAGCCACTGTGGAAATCAGTGTGGCGGTTTCTCAGGAAACTGGGAGTCAACCTCCCTCAGGACCCAGCAATTCCACTCTTGGGAATATACCCTAGAGATGTCCTAACATACTACAAAAGCATTTGTTCAACTATGTTCATAGCTGCACTATTTGTAATAGCCAGAACCTGGAAACAACCTAGGTGCCCCTCAATAGAAGAATGGTTAAAAAAGGTGTGGAACATATACACATTAGAGTTTTACTCAGCGGTAAAAAACAATGACATCTTGAATTTTGCATGCAAATGGATGGAAATAGAAAACGCTTTACTGAGTGAGGTAAGCCAGACCCAAAAAGAGGAATATGGTATGTATTCACTCATAAGTGGATTCTAACCATAATTAAAGGTCTTTGAGCCTATTATTCGTGATCCTAGAGAAGCTAAATAAGAAGGTGAACCTGATGAAAATCATGTAGCTATCCTCCTGGAGATTGGAAATAGAAAAGAGTCCCAGGTAACCTCGGGTGCTTGGCGGGGTGGGAGGGTTGTTGGAAGGGGAGAGGGTTAGAGAGAAGGGAGTAGGGGAGGAATGGGGAAAGCTCGGTGGACTGGGATGCGGGGGGAGGGAGGAAGGATGGATATGGGATCAGGGAAGAATATATTTCAACTAAGGGAGTCATTTTAGGGTTTACAAGAGACTTGATTATAAATGGAATCCCAGGTCCAAGGAGAGATCCCCAGATTGTTCTCTGGACAGAGGAGAGGGTGCCTGAAACGGCTTTGGCCCATAACCATACTGATGAATATTTTGCTTATTACCATAGAACCTTCATCTGGCGATAGATGAAGATAGAGACAGAGATCCACATTGGAATACTGGACTTAACTCCCTAGGTCCAAACGAGAAGCAGAAGGAAAGAGAACGTGAGCAAAGAAGGCAAGACCAGAGGGAACCTTCATCTGACGATGGATGGCGATACAGACGGAGACCCACATTGGAGCACCGGAATGAGCCCCCCAAAGTCCAAATGAGGAGCAGAAGGACTAAGAAAATGAAAAAGGAAATAAGGACTGCGAGGGATGCGATCACCCACTGATACAAGGGGACGGATCTAATGAGAGTTTACCAAGGCCAGTTGGACTGGAACTGAACGAGGACTCAATCCAACCTCTCTGAATGTGGCCGGATTCTCTGAATGTGGCCGGATTCTCTGAATGTGGCTGGCCCGGAGTCTCTCTGAAAAGCCATTGACAATGGCACTGGGACTTGTTTCCTCTGCATATACTGGATTTTGCGGATCCAGTCTGTCTGGACACTCACCTTCCTGGACCTGGAGGGAGGGGGGAGGAACTTGAACTTCCCACAGGGCAGGACACCCTGACTGCTCTTCGGGATGGAGAGGGAGGAGGAGAGGAAGTGGGGGGAGTGGGAGGATGTTGGGAGGAGGGGCGGAAATGGAAACTTTTATAATTTAATAAAATTACTTAAAAAAATTAAATAAATAAATAAAAATAAATTCAAGGAAGACTTTAATTTCTTTCTTTATTTCTTCCTTGACCCAGGGGTGATTTAATAGTTGACAGTTCAACTTCCATGAGTTTGTTGGCTTCCTGGGGGTAGCATTGTTGTTGAATACTAACTTTAATCCATGGTGATCTGACAAGACACAGGTGGTTACTAATATTTTTTTGTATCTGTGGAAGTTTGCTTTGTTACCGAGTATGTGGTCAATTTTTGAGAAGGTTCCATGAGCTGCAGAGAAGAAGGTATATTCTTTCCTATTTGGGTGGAATGTTCTGTAGATATCTGTTCAGTCCATTTGATTCAATACCTCCAATAATTCTCTTATTTCTCTGTTGGGTTTCTGTCTGATTGATCTGTCCATTGGTGAGAGAGGTGTGTTGAAGTCTCCTAGAATTAGTGTGTGTGGTTTGATGACTGCCTTGAGTTCTAGAAGTGTTTCTTTTACATAAGTGGGTGCCTTTATATTAGGGGCATAGATATTCAGGATTGAGACTTCTTCCTGATGAATTGTCCCTGTTATGAGTATGAAATGTCCATCTCTATCTCTTCCGATAGATTTTAGTTTGAAGTCAACTTTGTTAGATATTAGAATGGCCACACCTGCTTGTTTCTTAGGTCCATTTGCTTGGAAAACCTTTTCCCAGCCCTTTACTCTGAGTAGATGTCTGTCTTTGTGGTTGAGGTGTGTTTCTTGTAAACAGCAGAATGTTGGATCCTGTTTTCGTATCCAATCTCTAAGTTTGTGCCTTTTTATAGGTAAATTGAGTCCATTGATATTATGTGATATTAATGACCAGTGGTTGTTGACTCCGGTCATTTTTTTGGGTAGTAGAGTGTATGTGTTTTTCTTCTTTGAGTTGTGCTTGTGAAGGGTCGCTAGATGTCTGAGTTATTGTAGGCAGTGTTGGGACTGTTGGATTCCTTGGGTTGTGATTTGCCTTCTAATACTTTCTGTAAGGCTGAATTTGTAGCTATGTATTGCTTAAATTTGTTTTTATTCTGGAGTATTTTGTTTTCTTTGTTGATAGTGAACGATAGCTTGGCTGGATATAGTAGTCTGCGCTTGCATCCATGGTCTCTTAGTTTCTGCAGTACCTCTATCCAGGACCTTCTGGCTTTCATGGTTTCCATAGAGAAGTCTGGTGTAAGTCTGATAGGTTTACCTTTATAAGTTACTTGACCTTTTTCCTTTGCAGCTCTTAATATTCTTTCTTTAATCTGACTGTTTTGTGTTTTGATTATTATATGGCAAGGTGATAGTTTTTTTTGATCCAGTCTATTCGGTGTTCTGTATGCTTCTTGAACCTTCATAGGGATATCGTTCTTTAGGTTTGGAAAGTTTTCTTCTATAATTTTGTTGAATATATTTTCTGGACCCTTGATCTGCAATTCTTCTCCTTCTTCAATTCCTATTATTCTTAGATTTGGTTTTTTATTGTGTCCCACAGTTCCTGAATGTTTTGTGATGAGAATTTGTTGGATTTGCTGTTTTCTTTGGTCAAAACGTTTAATTTCTCTATGGTGTCCTCAGAGTCTGAGATTCTTTCTTCTATCTCTTGTATTCTGTTGGTTATGCTTGTTTCTGAAGTCTCTGTTCGTTTACCTAGATTTTTCATAGCCAGCCGGCCCTCAGTTTGTGATTTCTTCATTGACTCCATTTCAGTTTTCAAATCTTGAACTGTTTCCATTACCTGTTTGATTGTTTTTTCTTGGTTTCCCAGAATTTCATTTATGGATTTACTCATTTCTTCAAACTTTTTGGTATATTTCTCTTCCATTTCTTTACTCATTTCCTCAATCTTTTTGTTATACTTATCTTCCATTTCTTTATGGCAGATTTTCACCTCCTGTTTAAGTTCCTCTATTATTTTCATAAAGATCCGCTTAGAATCGATTTCTTCTATTTCTTATGGAGTAGGGTGTTCAATTCTTCTAGTTTCGTGCTCCCTGGATTCTGGAGATGTCATGTTGCCTTTCAGGTTGTTGGAGGAATTCTTGCATTGGCACCTGCCCATCTATTCCTCTCTGGATGAAACTCCCCAGCACTTTCTGAATAGAACTCCTCAACACTCTCTGGATAGGACTCCTCAGCCCTCTCTGGATAGAGCTCCTCAGCACTCTCTGGGTAGAACTCCTCAGCAGCGCAACAGGGCTAGCTGGTCTTCCCAGGACCCAGGAGACAAAAAAGCAGCAGCAGTGGGGGCAGGGAGGGGTCCCATGGAACACCGAAGACCCTGCCGCAGAAGCTGAGGGGGGAGGAGCTGTGCTCTCTTCCCGGACAGGCCGGCTGCCCAGGCGAGCACCCACTCACCTCTCTGGGTCTTAATAGAGTTTTGAGGAGTTAAAGCAACATCTGTTATTGTTAGGCTCCGACATTGGGGCAACGTCTGTCGTGAGTTCCATCTTAAGGGCCATGTGTCGCATCGCAGTGCAACATCAACAGGTTCATACATTCCAGGGTAGGTGCGTGTGGATTAGAAATGCTAGGTTAAAAAAAAAAACAGGGATACAAAGGAAATATACAGAGACACAGACTAGAGTCAGGAGGGCAACCTAGTGAATACTGAATCTATCCATGTTTATTTCTCATGACCTTAAATACCTGAACCCAAAAGGGGCCAAAAAAGGCAAGACTTCTCTACCATAATACAAACAAGGCACAAACAAAGTAATTACCATCCTAATACCCAAAACACCATGAAACCACACCCTAGGTCAAAACATTCTATTATTAGTAGCCACACCTGAAGTCAAACATCCTGTCAATAACCTTGAAGAAGCCAGAATAGGTCTGAACTCTCTGACCTTTATTCAATGTGGAATTAATCCACACCTGAAGGCTCCAACATGTTATCCATACAAAAGAAGGAAATTGGTCAAAAAAGTGTGCAGATCCTACCTTGCAAAGTAGCAGAGATCATGTAAAGTTTAGAACCCAATGTGCTACAGTCTCAGAATGGAGACAAAGAAACAGGAATATATGACTAAAGCAAGCTTGTTTATTTGGAAGCAAGACCCAATAATGTATTTAGGGAATCAAGAACTAGTCTTGGGAGATGGATCTAGTGAGAGCAGGATGGTGTGTTATTTCACTAGTCAATCTTAGTTAAGACTCTGGCCAAAGAAACACACAGGGAAAGGAGTCCTGTTACATAAAGATAAGAGTTGAACTATGGGGCAAATTATAAGAATGGGTAGCTTTCAGCATTCCTGGGTTCCAGCAGACACACAGCACTTGGTTACAGGCATAGTTCATTTTCAGTTCCAGTTTTGTTGAGCAGTGGATATTGGTTATTCATATGAAGACTTCATTATAATTGGATAAACTGAATATTGTTGCAAAAAAAACAAACAAATAGGAGGATTTTCAAGCATTGAGGCCTGCTGCTTGGACCACTGAGAGAGAGCAGCACATTGAAGCTACTGCAGTCGTGTCAAAGGCTATACCAGATAGAACATTTCTCAAGCATTAGCAGGGACACAAGTCCAACAGAAAGAGAAAGGAGAAAATGGAAGAAAAGAGAAGAGAGGAGAACAGATGAAGCACTTATTTTTCACAAATAAGCCTTGCTCACCTCTAAGTTTTATCCTTTATCACCAATATTTTTATAAATGAATAAAGATAAATTCAGGACATAAGGTTATAGAAATCAAACAATAACTGAAGATTGACTAATAGAATAAATTTCACTTCAGTGTGGCAAAACAAAATTCTATGCAATGACGTTATTTGAGACAAATTGAAAGCTACTATTATATCCAACCCATGTGTTCTAGAAACATTATGAATAACTCCTAATGTGAATTTCTATAAGCTGTATCAGTGATCTTTATAACATAAATGAAGTGATGCCTACAAACAGATGATGTCAACTTATCCAATCACTTCTCAGTTGATGTGGGATTCACCTCTGTATGCTGTGATTACCATTAACGAATAAAGAAACTACTTTGGACCTATAGCAGAGCAAAGCTTAATTAGGTGAGGAAAACAAACTGAATGCTGGGAGAAAGAAGGGCGAAATCAGAGATAAGCCATGTAGCCCCACCGGAAGAGCCAGACAGAACTTTTGCTGGTAAGCCACAGACTCATGGCAATGTACAGATTAATGGAGATGGGTTAAATTAATATGTAAGAGTTAGCCAATAAGAAGTTAAAGTTAATGAGGCAATCGGTGATTTAAATAATGTAGTTTCAGTGTGATTATTTCAGTTCTGGGTGGCAGGGATGAGCAAGCAGCCTCCTCCTACACACAGTTGACCCAAGAACCTGTATCTTATCCATTTATTTTTAGATTTTTCTTTCTCTATACTCCTAAAACCACTGCACATATTATATTTGGGACTTTCTTTCCTTAGCTTTAGGCTAAATAAAAAATTTTATCCCTAGGGATCAGAAGAAAAGAGTTAGTTTCTTGGAGATAAGCATTAAGATATGAACCAGGCAATGAAACTGTAGGGCAACTTGGGACTAGGTAGTGAGCTTTCTATCAGAGAATAAGTAGTATGCTCAACATTCATATTTCTCCTACAATTATTTCAAGGCACATTTCTAAAAAAGATAGATAAAAAATTCTTAAAAACTCAGTAGAAAAAAATAAACATCAAAGTAGAAGCTGAGCAAAGGATTTGAATAAACCTTTCACCAAAAATACATAAATAACAAAAGCTAAATGATATTGAAAATCATCAGTAATTAATGAAAAGAAAATGAAAACCATAATGAGACATTAACATGCCTAAAATTGAAGTTTAGAAGAAAAACTAAAGATAATATCGAATAATGACAAGACTATAGAGCATTGATTCTAAATTGAGTCAGGTATAGCCATGCTGGACAACTAGAAATATCCTATAAGGTTAAAAATGTATTTATTGTACAATACAGTAATTTTATCCTTAGAGGAGATTAAAATGATAAAATCTTATTTTTGTATAAAATTGTGCATAAATATTTATATTGACTTTACCTATCGTCTCTAAATTTTTAAATAACCAAATGTATAACAGTTCATAAATAATATATGCTTTGACCATACAGTGGAATATTACTCGGCAGAATAAATAAATAAAAACAGAAAAATTTTTCTCAAGTAAACAAAATCATTGAAATTTGCCAGGTTCCGTGGAATACATTCTACATGATTCCATTTACAACATCTGATTTTAGCAAAGCAGTATAACAAGAAAAGGAACATAGAAAGCATGAGCCCAAGATTTTGGAAAAATAAATGAATTTCAACCAAAATGTGATAGAGTTACAACACATTTTCAAGTCTGTATTTGTGAACAATATAAGCATGCTAACAATCACCATATGATGTGTTTACTTGGAAAAGATCCTAAACACCAAAGTTTTCTCAAATGTGTCTTTTTAAATGTCAAAGATAAATTTCCACCCAGTTTAAATGACTTCAGCCTCTCCCATACCTACTAGCGTTCAACTAACTTAACCTGGGAAGATCCTACCTATTATTAAGACAACCCTGGGCCTGAGTATATGTTTGTTGATGAGTAACTTAAATCCCTTAAAATGACTTAGATTCTATGAATAAATCTGTTTTCTGCATCATTGTTTCTTACCGGTGGCTCTGTTTCTTTACTGAGGGAGAAAATGCAAGGGTTCTAATTATAGTAATAGAGTACATGTATGCACACTGGGAAGAAATTGGATGTGCACACTGAGTCCTGATATTGAGCTATAAATGGTCACTAATCACAAAGTGTTAAATCATCCACTATTTTTGTTTTTCCTATCAAAGTCTCATTAATCAATACAAAATAATAAAGTTGTAATTATGAGAATAAAAGCACCATTGATCTCAAGAAAATATGAACTAAGAGATATGAAGAGTTTCCCACCAATTTAAAAAGGTGCCCATATCCACAGCTACTTATTCTCCTCACAGAAAATCAGGTTCACATAAAATCCTGTTGGAATGAGCAAAAGAAAGAAATCACATTTAGAAATAAAACTTTGCCCATTTAAAACACACTTGTAAGCATTTTTTGTTGTTGTTGTTACAATACATATTTTTAAAGGGGTAATCCAAAATCTATACCTGACTTAGAAGGCTTTTAAGTAAGAAGTTATGATTATCTATTCTGTAAAATAAGTCATTTTCTCTGTCTTAATTTCTGTTGCTATGACAAATACCATAACCAAAAATCAGCATTATGGAGAAAGAGTTCATTTAGCTTATAATTAAAGGTTATAGTTCATCATCACTTCAGAAAAGCTGAAGCAGGAACTCAATTATTAGTCACATCACACCCAAAAAGCAGAGAGAGACAACTGCATCCACGCTGAGCATTTGTTCTTTTCCTTTAGCTTTCTTTATTCTTATACAGTTCAGAAACCTCTGTCTAAAGCATGGTGCTACCCACAGTGGGACAGGTCAATTAGTAATAAAAACACTAACCCATAGAAAAATTCTCAGGCAAATTTGATCTAGATAATTCATCAGTTGAGACTCTCTTTGTGGTCCTAGGCTATGGCGAGTTGACATTTAAGACTGACAAGAATATCATTTCAAGATGATTTAACACCACAATAGTGTGAACCATCTGCAGAACTCAACAAGGATGACTTCTCTGCAGCTTTATGCTGGCTGCAGAAGCTCAACTTCCAGGCTACAATTTCCACTGGCTCGCAAATCACTCCGTATCATTGCCTTAGAAGTCCTTTCTTCAAAAACTATAGCTTCCCCCCCTCCCCGATTCCATCCTGTGGACCTCTGTGTTTGGGTTCATCCACAACAAGAAGCTGGGACCAGTATAGAATACTGCAAGCTACCAACCCTACTAATGTATTGCTTCCCCTTCCTCCTGCTTGTTACAGATTAGTCCAGATCTGTGGCCATCTCTAAGCTGGTACTGCAAATTTTAGCAATGACTAGATAGTAAAGACCACAAACCCTGTCTTTATTCTTCAACAATGTAATTCTTGATATCAAGGCTTCCCTTAGTAAGATCCCTACACAAATAGCATCATCCAGAAACATGTCTGAAATGCAAATACTTAGGTCCTATCACAGCTGATCAAGTAGGTCTGTTTTACATTTAAATTGACCATTGTTTTTCTTTACTCTAAATTTCACAGAACTGATTGCTAAAACCAAAATGGATTAGTTGGAATAAACAGCTCTGTTTATTTACAAGAAAGAATAACAAATAAAACTGATGCTCTGCAGTAATTGAAGTGATAGACAATGTTTACATAAGAGTCAATGTTATAAGAATATTTATCAGGAGTCCTACATAATAGATTTGTATCTCTGTGTTGGTTAATCTTCAGTAAATATGATTTCAGGACCATGGTGTTTTTACTTTCTGTGTCCTAACTGTCTTATTAAATCTGAATTTAATCCATATGTGCAACACTAATTTAAAGTGCTACTGGAAGGACTGATGACAAAATTGATCACTGGCATGGAGCCCGAATGGTACTTGAAGAAAATGGTGGTCTCTACTTGTTGGTACAAATAAAAGGTTTTAAAAAGCAATTAATGCTACCCAGTCAACAAGCAGATCTATAAACAATCTCTCAGACTGAGTCCACAGTAAATCTTCCTAAATAAAGAGATAGTAGCAAAATTCACACCGTTTTTGAGGAAGGTGGCACTTAACTACAGTAATATATTACCATTAATTTCAGAACAACAAGTGTCACTAATGATTTCTCTAAATACTATACCGAGCATGATTAATAGCAGACAGAAAACTGACAAAAAGCCAAAGTGATTCTTCATACCTATGCCAATTAATGGAGCCCTCAGGAATTCTGAATCTTTAGTATCCAGAAGCCTCTCCAATATCATCATCTATGTGATTTTTAATGAATGCAAGAATTTGTGAGCCTACTGATAGACCAAAGAAAAAGCTCATTTGTGTTCAGTGTCTTTTCAAGAGAAAGTGGGGATTCAGTGCATGTTATAAATACTTTTAATTATTAAAAAAAAGCTTGATTATATTTTTAAGTTGCTTCTTAAGAGGCAAGTCATTAATCCTCTGATGTCCTATCTCTGTTTCTGGTAGTGTCTGGTAAGATCAGAGTTCACTGTGTCTTTTGAAATAAAATTTCTCTCTGTCTCTCTGTAGATTGTTCAGAGAATTTAAAAAACTTCCTCCTCTGGGGATGTTTGCTGCTGACACCAGTAATTGTGAATTTTAGCAGTTTCAGCCAGGGCCTCCCTTCATGAAGTGTGAAAGAGTCCTCAAGAGGTGGTAGTCCTGCCCGCAATGCTGGTGTCGTACAGTGAGATATACAAATGGAGTGAAATCCATAGGGAGAGGCCACATAAAAGAGTTCCTCTGATTACACAAGAAAATAGAAGTCATTAGGCATGAACTATCTAGCATGAATAATAAAAACTCAAGAAATTAGAGTTCAAGCTGAAGAACAGGAAAGGAAAACAGCCCAACCAATAGAGAAGTTTTACCTCTACCAAGGCAGAGAGACTGCAGACTGAGCCCTGAGCCTCTGTCTTTCCCATTTTATATTTTTCTGGGATTAAAGACCTGTGCTGGGATTAAAGACCTGTGACTCCCTAGTACTGAGAGTAAAGGTTTGCGTCACCACCAACTGGATCTGTTTCTGCACTGATCTTCTGTAGCTCAGGGTGGCCTTGAACACACAGAGATCTGCCTCTGTCTCCCAAATTCTGGGATGAAAAGTGTATGACACCACTGCTTAGCATCTAGTGGCTTAGTTTTACACTCTGAACTTCAGGTATGTTTTAATATTAAAAAATTAATGAAATATCACTGTATTTCCCCTTTTGTCTAAAAGAAAAAAGAAGGCTACAACTAATATAAGAAAAAGTTATAAATAATAAGTATAATAGCTTTATACAATATATACAGGCAATAACCACATCAACAGTGTCTAGTGCATTTGCATTTGACACACTCAGAGAAAATATTCCATATTCATCCTATCTTGTTTGTCCAAAGTCTTGTACCTAATTTACTTTCTATCATAACTTGCTTTCTGTGCTATGTAAACAAGGAAAACTATAATTATAACGATCTAGTCTTCAACTCCCTCAGAGACCCAAGAAGGAAATATTATTAACTGAGCAAGCAGGAAGTATGAGCAAGCAACTTCGGGAAATTGTGAAAAATGAAAGAGCTTGCTGCCTGGGCAGTCAGCCAGAGTTCCTCTGCAGTGTTGGGGCATCCATCTTTGGTCTACAGGCCTAGAATATCTGACAGACTTTTTCTATGAAGCAGGGTTTTTGAAGGACTGTCCCTCTTGTTTTGATGAGACTTGACAGACACTTTCCTTTGCGTTTTACTTGTCCCATTAGGAAAGCATACTGTCAGCAGTTCAGGCAAGGGCACTTTCTTGCCTAGTAGCAAGAAACATTTGGAGTATAAATTTATGATAAAGCCACCAGCACAGGCCAGAGCTCTACATGGGGCTCCAACCCATGTGGCTAGGCTTTTTTTTTTCTTTTGTTTCCAAAGCCTCTGAACGATTTTGGAATTTTTCTGTTGTAGTCTTCACATGTGCTCTTTTCCAAACCAATCCCCTATGAATTTTTCAAACAGCTCTCTCTCTCTCTCTCTTTCTCTCTCTCTCTCTCTCTCTCTCTCTCTCTCTCTCTCTCTTTCTCTCTCTCTCTTTCTGTGTGTGTGTGTGTGTGTGTGTGTCTGTCTGTCTGTCTGTCTGTCTTTCCCTCTCCACTGTGGGTTGTGGGCTCTCCCTAAACTCCCTTCTTGGGCTGATACCAGACTAGGTAGTTGCTTGATATCTAGTTGGGCTTTTACTGTTCTACACAGCAGCAACAAGCCTCACATCTTCATCAGCATCATCAGTAGATTTGGAAAGACAGTGGAGAATTCTTAAAGAGAGGGATCAGTTAAAAGAGAGAGGTTTTCCCCACATTGAAAAATAAAAAAAAATTACTAAAACAGAAAGGGATGATAAAGAGCCCCAGAAATAGATTAGATAATGCTTTATTAAATTTGAATTTGAATTTTCTAAATGTTAGTGAGAAAGGAACAACAGCTGTGGAGAGACAGTGGATAGTAGAAAAATCTACAGAATTAAATCAGTTGATATACATTAAAACATACTAACATCAGAATGGAAACTAGGACATGTGTTACATTGGGAAAGGGGTTTTGTTTTTGTTTCCACGGGAGAAGAAAAGCTATGGATACCATCAAAATTGTTAAAGATTAGATTTGAGCAAGAGATACTTCTTAATTAGAAGAGGTGATAGTTTACCAAACAGCTTGGCCATTCAATCTAAACTAATTTATAAAACTAAGAAATGCTTTTTATTTGTTCAGATAAAACTTGCCAAAAGAGAATCTCCCCCAAATTAGGGTTGAGGAAGGGTTTTTTTTTTTTTTCTGTCTTTTCAGGAGAATAAAAGTATCCAGTTAAGCAATCTGAAGACCACCGGACAAATGAGACATCTGAAGGAAAAGGGCAAATCATCCAGAAAAAATGTTTAAAGAAAAAGAATAAATTGGCCTATTGGTATACCACATTTCCAACAGAATAAAATTTCATAAATCTTCCCGAATGTTTATTTCTGCTGTTTAGGTCTTTTTGTAGTCCCGTTCCAATTAAAAATTAGAACTGGCTTTGGAGGTGGAGTGTAGCTCTGTGTGTCTCTAAACCAAAGTACGCTTATTAAACTGAAAACCAAAATCTCTGCCTCATGTCAGAAGAGCCACCTGATATGGGACAGAAGAAAAGCAAATATTTAAGGACTACTTTACTGCCACTGATCTCATAAGCTTTGGGAATTATATTGACTCCTTAGCAGCTTTTCTTAAGGCATAAGATTTATAAGATTAATTTAAATATTTTAAACATTTTGTCATGATATTAATGGTCAAATTGAGTACCAAGTAATTCTAGTAAAAGGTTCCATCTACCTTCCTGTATATGATTTCAGTTTGAGTCTCTATCAGTTTTCTTCAGTGAACCATGAGCATGCCTAACATTAACCTTAAAAGTCTCCATAAGGAGGATGGAGCCCCACAATGACAATTCCTCCAGGACTATGATAATACCACTAAGCTGAAAAACACCACCTAAGATCAACTTTTGGACTACAAGCTGCTCAAAACAATTTTGAAGTGGCTAGCTGAGATGATCCAGCCTAAATGATTATTCTACCCAGGACTTTAAACAAGCCCCATTATGCAGAGACTGAATAACAAATGGTACAGCTACCTCACCCAGGACTTGACAATGAACCCAAATTTTTCTTTTCAGGATCCCCTAAAGATACTGTTGTTCCCAGATAGCAGGAAGAAAATTTAAGAATACAATGCCTACATTCCCAAGAGGTGGGGTGAGTGGTTTTTGGTCATCCAATGAGCTATAGATATTTGTCATTGTCTAGGAGGATTGATTTACAGTTGTAATTGGTAATGGTCAAGAAAAAAAAAAGCTAAACAAAGAAAATTAGATTCAAGGTTCTTTGGAAAGAGAAAAAGGAGGATATAGATATGATAAAATAAAAAGTAGATTATTTAATCTACTTTTTTAAAAAAAACAACCACTAGTTTAAATGTTTTACATTGGATTGGAATTTTGTGTATTATATATACAAATTTTGTATATTGATACAAACTTGAGATTAATTTTGTTAAAACAGACTGTACATACATTTTTATATTGCTCAAGGTATTGTACCTATACAGCTCATTTAATATTTAATTCAAATTTCTAATCCTTGAAAGTTATTAATACCAACTGTTTAGAATAATAAGGAAATTTAGGTTAGAAGTTAGTCACCAATTACAATTGAACTTCTAATTACACTAGGTATGCTTTCAAGGTCAAAGAGAGATATATCTTAAAAAGGCAGGTCACTTCAAATACTTCACAGATCTACGGAATATGTCATTTAAGGTGTTTAAATAACATATTATTTTCCTTTTTTATGACAATGAGACATGTCTGCTTCTGGCAGCACCAATCTTCATCAGAAAAGATAATGGGCATCAAAGAAACTCAACCTGGAATTTGCTTTCTTTGTGACAAAAGTAATCCACTGGGCAAAAAAGTGCCCTTTACTCAACTGCTAACCATATGCTGTCCTAGTGGGACAAGCAGGACTGACAAACCTTGCCCAAATAAGAGGGACAGTCCTTCAAAAACCCTGCTTCATAGAAAAGTCTGTCAGATATTCTAGGCCTGTAGACCAAAGATGGATGCCCCAACACTGCAGAGGAACTCTGGCTGACTGCCCAGGTAGCAAACTCTTTCTGTCATTTCTCACAATTTCCTGAAGTTGCTTGCTCACACTTCCTGTTTACTCAGTTAATAATATTTCTTTCTTGGGTCTCTGAGGGAGTTGAAGACTAGACAGTTATAGTTATAATTTTCCTTGTTTACATGGCAAAGAAAGCAAGTTATGATAGAAAGTAAAATAAGTGCAAGACCTTAGACTCACGAGATAGATGATATGGAATATTTTCTCTGATTGTGTCAAATGCAAATGTATTAGACACTATTGTTATATTTATTGCTTGTATGTACTGTATAAAGCTATTGTACTTATTGTATATACTTTTTCTTATATTAGTTGTAGCCTTAGTTTTTATTTTAGGGAAATACAGTGATATTTCATTTATGTTTTAGTAATAAAACTTGCCTGAAGATCAGATGGTAAAACTAAGCCACAAGAGGCCAAGCAGTGGTGTCATACACCTTTCATCCCAGAATTTGGAAGACAGAGGCAGATCTCTGTGAGTTCAAGGCCACGCTGAGCTACAGAAGATCAGTGCAGAAACAGATCCAGCTGGTGGTGACTCACACCTCTAATCTCAGCACTAGAGTGAAATATAGAATGGGAAAGACAGAGGCTCAGGGCTCAGTCTGTAGTCTCTCTGCCTTGGTAGAGGTGAGACTTCTCTAGTGGTTGGGCTGTTTTCCTTTTCTGATCTTTAGCTTGAACCCCAATATGCATCTCTGCTACAAACCTCCCAACTTCTTTCTTCACACTTTCTAACAAATGTCTCTGCTTAGCCCCAACTTCCTTCTCCTCTTCCTGCGGAGGTCCAGAGATGCTGTGTTTTATATCCTGCACCTCCCCACTCTAATAGTTTACTCTCCAACTCATTCTTCACACCGCTTGTCAACAACAATATGAAACATCCTTGTCGGTCAAGCACAAGCAACATAAATTTGCAATTTATAAGAACAGTCTCCAGAGAAGAGGAAGGGGAAATGAGCATGAAAATGAAATTTGAAATGTTCTAAAGAATGCCAGCACAGCTGAAAGAACCTGAGGCCACTTGGGAGTCAAGACAGCTCGAGGAGCCTAGCAAAAGGGGAACTCGCCTTAGCATAAGGGCAGCAACAAAGAGAGCCTGGAGGCTAGAGGAACCCAGGTCCCCATTCTGCAGCTCACCAGTGGTGACAGTTTCCCAACCTCTAAAAACTTCTGTGGCTTCTGCTGCAAAATGGAGCTAGTGATACCTCCCCTGACAGCATTTAGAGACAGAATGGGATCTGTATGTACAGCACTCACAGGGCGATTGTCGAATAGCAGCGTCTTTGATGTGTATCAGTTTACTTCCCTGTGTGTACATGGGAGCAGGAGTCCTGAAGACAGCCAGCATCTGCTCCTCTGTGGGTAGTACTTTAACAATAGAGATGTGACTGCAGATATGCAAATGAGCCCATCAACACCCACCTCCTGCCCTCCTGTTCTTAAGTCTCTGAGACACTGGTGCAAATCATCAAGTCCACACAGGAGCTGTTTTCTTTCTTCATTTTATCTCAGGCTGTCTGTGCTAAATTGGGTCTGAAAGACAATATACTGAACAATAAGCTGTAAATTAGGATTTCTATGACTGGTAAGGATGCTAATTCCCTTTCTGCCTGTTTCATTCAGGCCTCCCGCCTGGTTTTAAACCCCACTGACATATGTTTTGTGTGTATAGCACAGGGCAGGGAACAATAAGGTAATATGATTCTTAACTGGCATGTGCCTTCATAAACATCATCATTGCAGGAAAATCTTTGTGCAAACCAAGCATCCAGGCTGGTGTGCCACTTTCCAGATGGAGAGGCTGAGGTATAAAGGGGAGGCTGAGAAAGAGCACGACACATGAAGCTGA
The DNA here is from genome assembly GCF_982192425.1 of Myodes glareolus. NCBI lineage: Eukaryota > Metazoa > Chordata > Mammalia > Rodentia > Cricetidae > Myodes > Myodes glareolus. Next base: position 15,322,437 of record NC_142038.1, on the reverse strand, counting down.
CTCTAGAGAGTCTTTGAAAGGAGTCATTTGGGAAACATTTTTTTCCATCCTTGCCTGTGGGAACTCTAAACTGCTAGAGGCAGACCTTGGGACATAATACGCATAATCCTTGTGAATTTCTGGGCCTTGCCTTTGACAGGTACTTTTGGGGCTTATTCACATTCCCTCCATTCAGTTTAAACTCCTCTGGAAGTGGTGCATGGCATGGTCCTAGAGAGTAACCAACCAAGGAGGAGACGAATGACTGACAAGGGAATGTCCCTAAGTTTATGTCAGTCAGTGGCTCCTAGAAAGGAAGAGCGAAGAAGACTCTGAAGACAGGGAACTGATGACGAGCCTGCTGGTAGGTGTCCACCACACTTCCCCAAAGTTGGAAAGACAAGGACCAGAAAAGGGGAGATTCCCGTTGTAAAGGCTCCTGGTGTTCAAGTTAGCTGAAGGATTCTTGAAGCTACAGTCTGCAGCAGGAGGCTTGGAAAGCTACAGGGAGTCCCCCTTCTAAGCCCAGAAGAGGCCTGATAGCAGCTAGTTTTTGAGAAGAGATTTTGCCAGCTTTCTCCCAAAGGCAGGTCATTCTTCACCATTTCACTAGGGCATCTCCATCACCCTACAGCTGGGTCATTCTCAGAGCAGTTGGCTATCACCTGGAGCTGGTTAGGAATGCAGAATCGTCGCTGCTCAAGCAGACCTTTCTGAAATTCCAAGGGTGGAACACTGGGATCTGTCTACAAAACTTATCTGGGTAACCCAGTGCTCGTGGTTATGGCTGCCCTTCTTTTTGTCTGATGGATGGTTGTGTGTAGGACACCTGCGCCATTGCCCAGTAGTTGGTCCTTTGAAGCACCCATAAGGTCTCTGGAAACCGCCTACCTCACTGTGTTCTAGATACTCTAATCCTAACAACCCTCGAATGAGGAGTTGAACTATCCAGTGCTAATGGGTTCACGAAACATGCCAAGCTATTCAGGTTCATTTTCGAAACAAACGCTTCCACAGCCATCAACCCTAGTGATTTTGCAAATGTTTTGTTTCAGGTAATTGCTGGGTGTCAGTGGCGTCTTTCTCCTGTCCAAATTTCTGAGTGAACTCAGTACACCATATCTGCTGCCTTCGTGGGCTGAAGGGAAAGCTAAAAGCTCTGTTTATGTCATGAAGATGATGAAAGGGAGTTGGAGGAGCAACTGTTGTTTCCTGAGTGTCTGAGATCTGTGTGGGTTCCATCTGGGTGATTCTCTCAAGAACGGCTTTCCCTTGGGAAAGAGTATAGCCAAGAATATCCACACACACTTTGCAGGGAGGGACAAAAACACCCAACAGGGACAGACACAGTATGTTCTATCTAACAGTAGGTACATCAAAGCAACAGCACAAGGAAACTTCAGTAGACTCTGGAGTGTGCAAAAAGCTCTCATAGAAAGCAAAAAGAAGAGTGTTGGGAATTTGGGAGTGAGACAACCCAAGGTCAAATCGCATCTTTCCTGATTAATTGTGCAATTTGTTTTGAACTGTTAGCTTCACATAAACAGGAATCACCCAAGAAATGAAACTTGGTGAGGAATTATTTAGATCAGGTTAGCCTGTGGGCATAATGGGGATGGGGGCAAGGGCTTGACTGTTAATGGATGCAGAAGACCCAGTCCACTGTGAGTGATTCCATTCCCTAGGCAGGAGACCCTGAGCTGTACAATTGGCTTAAGGCAAGCAAGCAGACTTGGGTACACTCATTTGTTTTTGCCCTTGACTATGGAAGTGATGACTAGATGTGTGTATTCCTGTAGAAAGAAGTTTGTGTCCCACCCAGTAGGGCAGCTATTCAGTCCCAAGGAAACACATAGAGGCTTACATTAATTATAAACTGTTGGCCTGTTAGCTCAGGCTTATTATTCACTAGTCCTTACAACTTAAATTAATCCATAATTTTTATCTGTGTTTACACATGTGTCTTGGTATCTTTTCTCAGTGAGGCATTCTCATCTTGCTTCCTCTGTATCTAGCTAGTGACTGCCTCTCTGCCTTCCCTCTTCCTAGAATTCTTTTAGTGTGGTTGCCCTGCCTATACTTTCTACCTGGCTACTGGCCAATAAGTGTTTTATTAAACTAAGACAAGTGACAAATCTTTACAATGTACAAGAGCATTATCCCACAGCAAGTTCATTTCTTGGCTTCCCCATATAATGCATATGGAGTTGTAAAACAAATAAAAAACCCTCTCTGGCCTATGTTGCCTTTTCCTTGAGTATGGGAACAGGCATTGAAACCTCCCAAGTGGGAGACTGCATGAGGAACATTTCCCAAACTAGTCAAAAAAGGGACACTTTTAATGTGTGGAATGTCCAATTAACTAAAAAAATCTAAGGAATGCATTTTGGAAAACACTAAATTAATTTCACTGTCAGAAACTCTGGAGAGTGCTGGGTGAGGATGAGGAGCCCTGGGGTGAGTTTTCGTAGGACTGACTTTCCCTCTATATACAGCATCCCTAAACATTATCCCCACACACCTCCCTGAGAAGAAAAAAAGCACCCAAAGGGACAGATTCAGCATGTTCTTTGCAAGGAACCTGCAGGAGATTTGGGAGGATTTTGAAGCCTAAACAAGACAGAATTTTTGTGGTGCTGGAGCTCTGGTTCCCTTGACTCAGGAGCTACCACAAGATCGTGTGACACAGGGAAGTGCACATCCAGAAACCCAAATGCAGCATCCAGATATCTGCTTCAGGGCTCCGATTGGGTTTAGTTTTCCTGTAAGTGGAGCTAAGCTGGAAATACTGTGCCTCCTTCATCACCATAATTCCATTTTAGATGGTTTTCACTCCCATCTTGTCATACACTGGGTTTCCACACATACTGTCTATTTGGGGTCACACCACAATCCTATCTCATTGTGCAGTGCAAATGCAATTATACAGAAGTGGATTGTCCTGCTGAGATTTCAGGAATTCTCTCCAGTGTGTGAGCCTGCTTAGTGTACGTGCGTGTTCAGACTGACTGTACAAAGTAATGGGTTTCATTTGACATTTCCATACACACATATCATCACATGGTTCATATTCACTCCTGTTATTATTTCTTACCCCCATGGTCTAATTTCTGCCCAACAAATTGCTCCCTTTCTGAAACTAGATTTTTGCTTGTGAGAGAAAACATACAGTATTTGTCTTTCTGGGTGTGGCTTATTTTGCTTCACATAATGATCTCGAATTCACCAATTTCCCTGCAAATGCCATAATTTTATTCTTCTCTATAGCTTAATAAAACTTTATAATATATATGACACTTTTAATTCATATATATATATATATATATATATATATATATATATATATATGACTTTTTAACCCATTAATATGTTTAGGGGCATCTAGTATAGTTGTCTGTATGGGAGCAGAAGAAGCCTTGAGTGAGTAATGTGTATTTTGGCATGAGCATTGCCTGTTCATGACTCTGAGACCAATTGGTCTATGGTAAATTGGTAAAGTCATATGTGCCAAGATCAAGAGGGATAGCAAGCCTTTCCTCAGGAATATGAGCACGAGATTGTGTGTGCAAAGACTGTCATCTGCAGCTTCCTCCTCCTAGATATTTACAACGTGAGACTGCTCACCTATGGAGACCTCATACTAAGACTAGCTAGCTCCTGCTTCTGTGCTGTATGTAATAAACATGCTGAGGTTCCAAGTTATGGGAGTAGTTGGAGAAACCCACAGCTTAATTGTATGTGTGTCTCTGCCATTTCTTTATTCCCTTGCTATCCCTGGCCAGTGTTTCCAGAAATAAGCCATGTAGAATGCAATAATTCTCTATCTTGGTTATTGTGAACAGTATCCCATCAAACATGGATGTCTCTGTTGTGTGCTGATTAGATTCCTCTGGATATATGCCCAGGAGTGTATAAGTGATTTCTATGTGCCTGGTTTTGAATAACAGATTCCTAAGATCCTCTTGAGGAGAAACTTATTTCCCAGTACATATGTCCCTGAATAGGGACCCACCCCTAGAAGTAACAGTCTTACTGCCATCTCAACTAACTGCACTGTTCTTGAGAGAGGGTAGGAGTAACAATGAATAAAAAGAAAAAAAACTTGAAAATAAAAGCTGAACCCTGAGGTCAGGCTCCTCTGTGCCTAGCATAGGTAGATGTTAACTGCAGGTAGAGCACACCCACCCTGATGTCAGCTACGTGGCAGGAGGAAGCCCATAGTTATGGAGGGAAGGTGAATTCTGAGGGAAATCACAGATCTTGTTGTATGGTCTCTTTTATGGGATATTTTGTCATGATAGTGCATATTTTGAGCACTAGCATGTGCAATGGCTAATTGTATGGTTCTCTAGCAGTATGCTTCAAACATACTAAGAACATACAGTGTTATTTTTCAGTATTCCTGTGACCTTCCAAAGCTTATAGCTTAATCAGACCTGAAGTAATTTGATCTAAGCTGCCGCTTTCTGCAGTGAAATATCTGAATAGTCACATTTTATTATGTGCCAAAAATCACACATCACTACCTAATGTATAAGCCATGGAAGTCCTCACTTCCTGGGAAGAATTCTTTTTTCTCACTTTGCAATGATTTCTTTAAGGCCACCCACAAAGACCAGAGGCAAATGAAGGAACATGTTTTAGAAATAAACTGATATTAAATAATTCCAAATAAACCATTGACACAATTGCTGTGTATGGGGGGGGGGGGTTGTCATCCATGCTAGCATTGCTATTGTTTTGAATTGTGCTTGGGTTTATTAGTTGATTTTACCACAACAAGAACCTTCATTTCCTAATGACTTCTAATAAGCACATGTCAATCACACATCTTAATCATTGTCAGCCACAGATCACTTGCTGGAATTATACCCAGCTCTTCTCATGTCTTCTTTCTAGCAACAAGAATTAAGAAGGAGGGGAAGAGAAGGGGAGGGGAGGGAAGGGGAGGAAATAAGAGATATCAGACTAATGAGTAGAGTAGATGATGCTTCGTAACACTTTGGCTCACGGGAGGCTTATGGCCTCCCTTCTCATATCTGTTTGTTGGGTGGAACGTGTTATATGGACAACAAGCAGAGCAAGTCAACTCTTCCCACAGGAGGGCAAGCTATGTGACCATGAGTAGGAATCAAGAAAAATGAAAGAACAATGCAGCCAACCACTGTGTACATTTTTAGTGCATGGGGTCTGTAAATAGTATATTGCCTTAATCATATTCTAAAGAACTATTCTCCCAGACCTTAACAAAATGAAGGGGACACCAAAGCAAAGAGAGTGGGCTCCCGTAGAAGAACACAGCCCTGTAAAGTGTGCTTTATATTGAAGATGACCAAAAAGATTCTCTCACCTTCTGGTCAAGGCTTAGGAAGTCTTGCACGTTATTCACACAAGGACTAGGACTGTGGGTATTCAGTGATATGGGTAATCTAAAGAAGAATAATCAAAATTCATTTGTACATGGATACTTAGTACCATTTTCATGTTTCCTAGTCAACCTGGTGACTCTTTTGATTGTGCTTTGATGAAGTTAATATGAAGATTAATTTCTGTTCCCACAGGACATGCAGAAGTCTAAGGAATGTATGTAAATCCTCCACCTCAAGTAGGTAGTACTTCACTCCTCATCCCCACCTTAGTGGAAGCTGGGTGTGGCAAGAATCCATCCAAGGGCTACATTATGATAGAGGGAAAGAAGAGTAACTTACAACAGGGAAGCCTAACTGTTTCCACCTTGGCCAGGTGATGAAGGTTGACTTAAGAATGCTCAGTCAGAATGACATCATGTTCTCTTGCTATGACAAGATGCAATACTGAAGGAGAACATGATTGAGCTGATTCTATTATCTCTGAGCTCTTTCCCAATACTCACAACCATAATCAAATCACGAGAAAAACAAATGCAAATTGAGAGATATTACCTTCAAAATGTCTAGCCAGCAAATTGCCAAAGCTATCAAGAGCAAAGAAAGCCTGAGAACTCATCCAGTATCCATGTAAAAAGGAAAAAAAAAAAAAAGAGGGAGGGGGCTGTGGTGATGAAGATCCCTGAAGCCTAACCAATGAGTCCTGAGACCCTGTGAGATTCTGTCTCAAAAAAAAAAGAACAGTACAGTACAGTACATACTGACTATGCCAAAGAAATTATATGAAACTCTACCTGAAGTTGACCTTTAGTTCAGCTTCTACAAACACATGCACTCGCGCACACACGCACGCGCACACACAAACAAATCTTAAGCAAACACATGAAAATTAAAGGCTGTGTCATTGTGGTTTTAATAGATGAATAAAGTTTGAAAGAAAAATAGACCATGGAACATGGAGAAATCCTAACTGATACTTCATTTTAAAGACACTCCCAGTAACCAGGAGGAACACCCTGCCAAAAGGAAAACTCTTTCAGGCTCTTCAGCTTTTTTGCACCATCCTATCTGGTGGTGAGCCATGTTCTACTTCAGCTAACAGCTATGATTTGAACTGGCAATCTATTTTGAACAGATTATCCAGGAGGAGATTGAAGAATATCTTAATAAATTTCATAAAGAAGTTAGTAAATCCCTGACAAACTCGCCTGTTAAAAACATATATTGATAATCAGCTTAGATCCTTGAATCAAAAATATTGCACAGCATATTTCCAACTCCAACTGCATGAGGCAAGAACCAACACCAACTGGAAAATGGAGAAAGAGAAAGGAGTGGGATCAGAGGCAGATAAATGAGATATGGAATAAAAAGCAGCATTTCTAATGGTCCCGTTTTGGTAAATATGAAAGAGAACTGAACAAAAACCATAATTTAGAAATACATTAAAATTTACAAAGGTATTAAGCTGGAAATTTGAGGCAGCATATGACTAGAGGCATGCATTATAACAATGACTCCTTAATACGCAATAACTGCCTAAAATGGATTGTTCCTCTTGCTTCCAAGTAGCTGCTTTATTATTCCAATTATGTTTCATTTTGCTATTCTTCAAAAACAATTATACCTCGCAGAACCTGTTCAGTAGGTAAAAGAATATATGCATTTAAGTATATATGTATGTAAATATATGCATACATGTAGGTATAGATTTTGATAATTCATATAATGTTTCATCAGATGATGCTAAATGATTTTTAAGAAAGCACACCATTTTATCCCATTTGATGCTCTAAGAGATTCTTTTTAGGAAGTAGCACCAAATATTGATATCTTCCTTTTAAAGCTCCAAGAGGTAAGTGACACGCTCAAAGTCAGCATTCATTAGAAGTATTGGTAGTATAATTCAGCTAATAAAACACCAGGTGCATGAAAACATCCTGGTGCTGATGATTAGAAGCTTTTGCTTCTCACAGTCAAATTCCCAAGCACAGACGATGTCCTCAAAACTGAAAGGGGGCTCAAGAAAACAAATCGTCCTTGTCTGGCTAAGAAATACACCTGATCCCTTTCGAGGGTGAAAAACAAACTTGCCTTCTGCAAGCTCACAGATGAAGCCGAAATATTGGTTCAAGACTTTTACAGTTCATTAACTGTCATCCAGAGCAAGGAAGATTGGTGGCTTGCTTAGGGGACCGTTAGACAGGAGTGTGACAGACATGCCAATGGGTTTAACTCTTTAGCAGGAGGCCAAGTCAACAGACCAGGAAAACCAGCAGCCCAAGCAAGGGTGATGGGAAAGCTGTCATACTCAGAATAAATTGCTTTGAGTTCTCCCATTTAAAAAACTGAGAACTCTCCAGAATATTGTGTTTATAAATATTTTTATATTCTTTCTGGGTGTTTCCATTGTACGACCAGTATATATAAGCCTCTTTTAGAAGATCTGTATTATTAGGATTGGATACTACAACCATTGGCTCTTTGTTCTTATCCTTCACATCTACCATCAGTATTTCACACAGATCATTTGGAAGGACAAACATAGCTTTGGGAATCTGTGGCAGAAGGAGATTATTAACACATTTATTTAATAACCAACCAAGTGGTTCAGTTAGGAACTGGCCTTTTGTTTGGAGCAAGTTGCTCAACTTCAAAACAAATTTCAAAAGATTTGACTTATTTGGACCCTGAAAGGCAGAAGAAACCGTCTGGAACCAAGCATGGGAGCACACATCTGCAACCCAGCACACGGGAGGCTGAGGCAGGAGGATTCTAAGCTCCAGGTCAGCCTGGGCTATGTACATAGTAGTACTCTGTCACAAAATGAAAATAGTGCCAGTAAATTTTAGGATGAACTTGTCTTCTGTCGTTCTGCAAAGTGTGGCTCTGTAACACAGACAATGGCTTGGACCATTGCACTGCTTTGATTTATGTTTGGTATTTATTTGGATGAAGCAAAGCCTTCATAGTCATTGAAGTAATCAGTGTTTGATATTAAGTGATACTCCGTTAGATTTATTCAGAAGCAAATTAATTGAGCTTGCACTTCCCAGAAAAGATGTAGACAGTTAATATTTCCCCATGCTGAAAATTGCAACGAAGGCATATGCTGGTATTTATAGCAACAAGCAATTATCTTCACAATAGAAGTAAAAACAGAAGTCTGGTTCATTAATATGATCTTATTTATTTTTCCTTGCCATAGACATTTTAAGTTCTTTTCAGACCTTGATAAAGCAAGCTACACATGTACACAAATGTGGGGATATGTGAGCGTGTGATTTCATAGTCACTAGAAAATTAATCTGTTTGTTTTACTAAATACAGATAATAGTATGTAGCAAATGGTTGAGACAAATATTCTAAAACTTTTAATAGAAAAATAGATCATTGTTGATACACTTGTCTATGATTTCTAATATAATCAATTAACCTTTCAATGACAGCTATATAAATGACAATAATCATTTGCAATCATAATAATGCTGTCAATGATCAATTATTAGATGGATAATCATCTTAGATTCAAGATAGGATTGGGATGTTGGTTCAAATGTCAGTAATACAAGTGCATATTTTATACTTAAGTTCATTAATATTGATGTTGAACTACAAAGTGTCTTCACCTCTCTGATCTTATAATCAGTGTTGAATTGCTCATCAGAGATAGTCTCTTACTAACTGTAGTTAGTCTGCTCATTCTTGGACATAGTAATTGTTATTCTATATTATTATCATATTTTAAATGAATAAAGTCCTTTTTAAATTTTTATATATACCAATGAATGAGCTATTTTATGACCTCACAATTTGTTAATTAAAATAATAAGATTTTTGTTTGCAAACTATGATTTTATTTTTATTTTAATTTATTTTTTTTATTTCACTTTATATTCCATCTACAGTTCTTCCCCCTCTTCCCACTCATCCTCCACCTCCGCCCAGCCCACCCCCACCCCCATCCACTCCTTCCAATGGATAAGGGCTCCCATGGGAAGTCAACAAAGTTTGGCACATTAAATTGGGGCAAGACCAAGCCCCTCCCCACTGCTTTAAGACTGAGATTACATCCCACCATAGGAAAAGGACTCCAACAAGCTAATTCATGCAGATAGGATAAGGAATTGCTCAACATCCTTAATCATTAGGGATATGCAAATCAAAACAACTCTGAGATACCATCTTACACTAGTCAGAATAGCTAACATCAAAAGTACTGAGGACAGCTTATGTTGGAGGGGATGTAGAGTCAAGGAAACACTGCTCCATTACTGGTGGGAGTACAAACTTGTACAGCCACTTTGGAAATCAGTATGGTGTTTTCTCAGAAAATTGAGAATTGATCTACCTCAAGATCCAACAACACCATTTCTGGGCATATACCCAAAGGATACTCAATCATACCACAAGGACATTTGCTCAACAATGTTCATTGCAGCATCATTCATAATAGCCAGGACCTGGAAACAACCTAGATGCCCATCAACTGATGAATAGATAAAGAAAACATAGTACAATTACACAATAGAGTATGGGAAACTGTGATTTTAAATGATTCTGTGTTAAATGTTTATATTTATGGTGTTATTTCTTACTCTTAAACCTATTTAGAAGTTTTTGTAGTAATCTATCATTTCCTCTACTGGCTAATAGCTCTACTGTAAATAATTTACATTTATTAATTTTCACCTCAAATTCTTTCTAGATTTTCATTTATTCTCCTTTGGTTCATTCTGCAATACTTATGTTGTTACTTTGCTGTTTGAATCACTGTAATTTAATAACAATTTGGGTGGTGAAATTATAGCTCAGTAATAGAGTGTACTAGCATAGAATGGACCGTATATAAGTCCTCAGTCCCCAAATGATAACAGTTTAATGCTGGTTATAATCACCTTCAAATTTTTCAGAATTTGTCAGGTGGCAATCATTCCTTCATTTTTAATAGGGTATTTTAAGTAAATTGTTTATTTAAATTATCACTAACTCTAAAAATCACAAGGAGAGAACCCATATTCCATAATATGGAGTCGACCTAACAAGCACATACGTGTGTGTCACAAAACTGGCTCTCTTTCCACTAACATTATTCTGAGATTACTTCTGGGAAGGGATGCCCACTGAGCTTCAGCTATCCTTCTAGCCAACTAAAACATGCTACCAACTGATCATAAGTGCATGTATTGGTTAATATTCCAAGCAAGTGCAATTATAAGGAAAACATGATGTAACCAGTGAAAAATTCAAAATGAGAGAAGGAATTTGGATCTCTAAACCACACAGACAGCCCTCCTCCAGCAAGAGGTGAGAACCAGAAGTCATGTAATCAACAAGCTAATCAAGCTGACTTTCTATTTATTATTATATCATGGACTCGATTTTAGTGCCAGATGGCACAAATATAATTAATGCACTGCTGTATTTCTTTCCAATTGCCCAATTATTCTCTTATGTCTTCTAGTATTGTTTTAATATTTCTTCTTTGGGTCATATAAATTTATTATTTTCATTCATAGTTAACCTTTCTCATGGCTCTCGTACTTTTGGTATTTCTTCCTTTACTTTTCCTAAATTGTGAGTGTGTGTGTATAAAAAAGCAATGGGTATTCAACGCTATTTTCCACTTTCTTAGCATTGTGAATTTTCTTATTGTGGTCACTATCCATTAATTAACTTGACTTATTCACCACATCAACTCTGAATTTGTGTAGATTTATTTTGTATGCCTTTGAATTTCTAATTTCTTCATTTTACTTAATGCCATTGACTAGTCCCAACAATATGTCACATGGAAGTTATCAAGGAAAACTTTGTGCCTAGCTTCTAACAACCGAAAAGATGTTTTCCTCATCAGGTATGTGAACTTTGGGCTAACAGAGATGTATTTTTACATCTCAAAGATTGATATATTTTGGTGTTTTGAATAGTAATAGGCATTAAATCTTATAAATGCTTTTAGAGTCTGTTTTTATGAGAATAAAACGCATTTGCTCATTTGACTGGACTTGTAATGTGTTATTATTCTTATAGATTACTTGGGATATTAGAATTAATCTTTGTGTTTCATACTTTCATTCATCTATAAATCTATGTTGTCTTTATCAGACCTCATTACCAGTGTTTATTCACTCAGGAAAAACAGAGATGTATTCATTTTTATTCCCTGCCTTGAATCCTTGAAATGCTCTGTAATGACTTGGTTGAATCCTTTATATAAGAAAACTGATTCTGCTGGGTTCATCCATTTCTTCTCCTTAAATTAGCTTAGTTGCATGTTTTCTTTCTGTGTGGTCAGTCTTGGCAAAATACATTTTCCTATAAAACTATTGGCTTGAACCAGATTTTCAGAACTATTCACTTAATATTAGACAAAAGCATAGCTATCTTTAAAGTCTCACTGTAGTTCTGTAGTGGTTTCCTTTTATTGTTTTCTTATATATTTGGATTATCTGATTCTCCTCCTGAATCAGGTGTTCTCTTAATTTACAGTTAAGTCAACCTCCGTCTCTGTTGTTTATTTTTACTTTGGGGGATTTTAGCTTGGTGAGGCAGGGTCATGGTCAAGGTTCTCCTGCCTCAGCTTCCCTAGTTCCGGGTTACAGACAACAGAGATGCACCAGCTCACCTAGCTCATTATATTCTTTTAGATGCACCCTTAGTTTACTCTTGCTTAATTAATCAAACCATTAACTTCAGATTTAATTCACAGTAATTTATTTTCTGTGCTTTTCTTCATATTATTGTGTTGTTTTATGCTATTATTTTTTTAGATATCTAGTTTGTTCCTCTCTCTCTCTCTCTCTCTCTCTCTCTCTTCCCCCCACGCTCCATCTAAGTATCTAAAATGAAGAAATTTCCTTTGGTCACTTTTTGGTTGTACTTTATATGTCAACTTAAGTACATTTTAATTGTATTTAATAAATTGCTTAATTTTAGACTTGCTATTTATACCCTAAAAAAGTTTTTTTCCCTTTTAATTTGCCAGTTAAAAGATAGTTTTTACCCTTGACCTGGTCCTCAGATTCTCTTTTTATTGTCTTGTTAAAAAAAAATACTTACATTTCCTAGTACATACTGGTATTTTTAGTCAATAACCTATCTAGTCAATTATTAAAAATATTGTCTAGATATATAGGAAAAAAGTGTAGTCACCTCTTCTAGAGTAGTGAGTTTAAGATATATGCATCATATCTACCTGAAATTCAAACAACTTGTTTTCTCTATATTCTCTTTGATACAAGAAAGGCTGAAGGGGGAGAATGAGGGCTGGACAGACGACACATGGTAAAGCACTTGAGGTGCGGCTGTAGCCCCTGGGATCCGGACTGTCCAAATTCAGGGAGAAGCATAAAAACTGGGGAAGCCAGGTGTGTGTAAAGGCAGCCTGCAGTCCAGTGCTCTTGAAGCAGAGACAGAAAGGTCCCCAAAGAAGCTGACTAAGTAGACCGGCTCCATCAAAAAGCTCCAGGTTCAGCAACAGACCCTGCCTCGATATGCAAGATGAGAAAAATCACAGGATGCACACATGTCAACATAGGTTGGACACACATGTGCTTTTACACTCATGTAAACTTGGGTATCCACATGCACGTATACATAAAAACATTCAAAAAGAAAGAAAAAAGAAAGAAAAGGAATGACTTGCAGACTTGTTACATGTCTTTTGTTACTGATACTTATGAACATGGAGGCCATATTATTTCATGTGTACGTAAGCAAAATTATCAAAAATTCACAAGGTGTCCTGTGTATAATAAACAATCTAGCACATTCCTGCTTTGTTTATTCCTGAATTCTTCCATTTGTATTATTAAGACAGCTGATCATTTAGTTCGTTTGTTTAGTTTCTTATTTATTTTATGCTATTTTGGCTTGTTTGGGAGCACTGATTGATTGGCTGGTGGGCTTAAGGGGTTTGCCTTCTCTAGTAAGGAATGGCTAGCCTATTACTTTTGTTTTATTGAACTACTTTGTTCACATACCATATAAATTTTTAATCCACTCAGGAATTTCTTCTGTTTTCTAAGCGAGCAAGCTTCATTTCCTTTAATTAATACAAGAAGTGCATCTTAGATCACATTTTATTTTTATGTCCTACTTCTTTTTGTATGTGGTTTTTTAAATTTGGACTTTTATAATTGTGCCTAACTCTCTCAAGTCACTTATGTTTTCACCAGAATATAGGAATTCCTTATTCTAAGCAGAGATAAAATTAACACATTTTCTCTGCCCTGGGCACCTGCCTTTAGTTACTATCCACTGTCTAGCTGGCTGGCTGGCTATTCAGCTGCAGGTTTAAAGCAGTAGCAAAGGCTGCTCCTCACCAGCTCAGCATGCTCAGAGCCCTGGTTTAGTTGTTAGACATGAAGGAGGAAGAAGAGGAAGGGGATGGGGAGGAGGGAAGGAAGTGAAGTAAAGGAAGGGAAGAAGAAAAAAAATAGGAGAAGAGGGGAAAGGCCCATTTTTAGTGTTTGCCTTCCTACATTTTTAGTTGATCAGTTCCGGCCACACTGTCAGATTTAAAGGATGACCACTGATTAATATTTAAGGAGACTCTTGGCAAAACTGTTCTGCTGTCTACTTTCTCACAGATTTTCTCTAAGAAATTTAGAGCCTCTTGTACTGTCAGAACAGAGGGGACATGTCAGTGCTTTGCTTCAATCTGCAAATTTGTGTTTTGTTTCTGCTGGTGGGAGGCATGTGATTCCCTGACTCTTCCTGAAATAATCCTACTCATCTTTTGGCTAACAAATTTGTTCTCTAGAAGATTCCTCAGAAAGAGCTATTCAAAAACTTTCCTTGAGGCTGCAGAGATAGCTAAGTGGTTATGAGTACTGGCAACTCTTCCAGAGGTACTGAGTTCAATTCCCAGGACACACATGGTACTCACAACTGTATATACAGTATATATGGTTATATACTATAACTATAGTCCCATGGGATCCAATGCTTTCTTCTGGTGTGCAAATGTACATGCAGGCAAAACACCCATATACATACAATACATAAATAAATAAGCCTTTTTTGATAAATTTGTTTTCAAAAAGCTATTTCCTCAAGAATTTTGTGCATTTTCATTAAGTTACTATACATTTATTGTATCTGACTGCAAATAAAATTACTGCTATGCCTTTTTTCCTTTGATTGTTGAGTATTGTGCTGTTATAGGATAAAATGGAGTTACGCTGTAGAGTAATTGAGATGTGCTTCAACCTTGGCCTGCCAGTGTCAAAAACCCGTATTTATTTATTTATTTATTTATTTATTTATTTATTTATTTATTTACTTATTTGAGTTTTTTGAGACAGAGTTTCTCTGTATAACAACAGTCTTAGCTGTCCTGGAAGTAGGTCTTATAGACTGACCTCAAACTCACAGAGATCCACCTGCCTCCGTCTCCCAAGTGCCGGGATTAAAGGCGTGCGCCACCACCACCTGGCTGGAAAATCCTTACATCTTATAAACTTACTTAGTGGTGCCCCCATGTTGACCAACCTAGGTCAGTGTTCTTTATTCATAGTGCAAACTTTGCACACAGCTCTATAAGTCATTCTTGTTCAAGTAAAATTTTACTAAATTTCATGGTTTAAATATTTCATTTCCACTTTATATGTTTTCACCTTAAAGTACACCAGTTGTGCAAATACTGAAGTTCTTTTCCTTTCACACTGTAATATTCTGTATTAAAACGGTGTATGTTTTTAATGTACATTTGTTTGGGTAACTTCTCTTATTTATATTTTCCCAAAGCACAGTATGTTCCTCATTGTGCCTCTTACATTTTTCTTTTCATTTCTTTGACGACTGAGTGGTCTCTCCTCTGCGACCTGCCCGCTCCTATCTTGTCTTCCCACATTTTCTTGCTATCTCTTCCTTGAGTTCTTCTGGTATTTTCCTTTGCAGTATTTTTTTTTTATTGACAGAGATGACTGGTGTGTTTTTCTTCCAGCCGACAGTGAAATATTTGATCACAACACTGTGCTTCATTGCAGTATTCTTGGAGTGAGAGATACTCCGTTGTCGGAAAGTGTCTAATGCACTTTTACTTTTATTCTTAAGAAAATTGTACTGATTTATTTTATGCTCGACTTTTACTTACTTGGTCATCCTTTAAAAAGTTTACTTACTGGACCTGCTATTTACAGGAAGCCTCTTTATTAGTGGTTGTGTCTCTAGCGGATAACTACACCAATGCCTCACAACAGCAGCTGTGGTTCAGGAATGCAATTCCCCTTGAAGCCTCTGCTGGTTCTCGCTACCTGCCATTGTCTGATGCACCTCTGTGATGCATCCCGTGATGTATGCCAGCCATTCTGGCCAACCCAGTTTCCACAACGCACTACTGTAGTTACGGGATGTGGTTTCTGCACTTCCAGGTCAACCCCACCTCTAGGGAAAACTGGAAATTCCTGAAATAGCTGCCCTCTTCCTGTTCCTCACTTCTTCATGCATCATTTCTTCTATTTTCCACTGCTTTGGGTACCCAGTAAGTTGCTGGAGAGATGGCTTGGCTCAGCAGTTAAAAGCACTTACTGTTCATCCAAAGGCCTGAGTCTACTTTTCAGCATACAAGTTCAGCAGCTGTAATTGTCTGTAACTACAGCTCAGGGGATCCAATGCCACTGACTTCTTCAGGCTCACATCCAATGCCCTGATGCACATACATATATATAATTAAAAATAATCAAACAAGTATCCATTATATGTATGTGCATATATATACACACTCAGAGAGAGAGGGGTGGGGGGGAGAATCTCCTGATTTTATCTAAAAAAGAATTTCCATTGATCTGATACTTTTATTTGTGTGTGTGTGTGTGTATGTGTGTGTGTGTGTGTGTGTGTGAGAGAGAGAGAGAGAGAGGTGGCAATTTTTGTAATTATGACAAAGAAAAAGTCAACTTAAAAAATCATATTCATTTCAGCGTCAGTAAGTCACCTCCATGTTACTTCTCTCTCCCAGCAAGAGCCATCTTAACATTCCAAGGTTATGTGCTCATCTTCTGATATAATGATCTTTCCCCAAATTGATTTGTCCACCTCCTCAAAATATATAAGATCCTGCTAAACTTAAACTCCTTAACTTCTTTAGGAGGCTTGTCAGCCACCAGAACTAAAGTTTCAACTCCTCCTCCAGCGTTCAGCTTCCTGGGTTCTGCTCCAGTCTGGTCTTTTCTTCCCACCCTTCCGGTTCACACCTGCCACTTACTCCATGAAAAATGTCCTTCTTTCCCCGCTACCTTTACATAAACACATCTCACCGCTGAAACCCATCTGGAAATAATTTTTCTTTTGCGCTGGACTCCTGAAATATTTTTTCGGTACTTACCTTAGAGCCTTTGTCTTTCTCTCTGACAGCGTAGTTATATTCACATTTCTTGTCTTCTTTCCCCGCATAAAGGCTCCAGAGAGCATAATTTTGCTTGATATATCCTAGTTTCCCACAAAACATCCAGCGGAGTGAACACACTCCATAAATACGTGTTGAATGAATGAGGTCACTCTCAGGAGTTAATAAGAACGGAAATAAATACTACTTTAAAGATTAATCATGTCCCTGGGCTTCTGGGACACCATCACTCCATAAAATAAGGAATTAGAATTTCACTGTGATTTGGTCCTTTTTGTGAAGTAGAATTTTAAAGGAACCATCTCATATTGAGGGGTTCAACTCGCTGAGCCCCAGCTCTTTGTGGTCATATGTGTCCATCCCCATACCTCCATAGCATGATTCGTTATGGGTACCCAGGATGGCCTCTTATCTTTTTGTAGTTAAACTTTGACCCAGACCATCCCTCCCTGAAAGCTCACACTACCCTTCAGGACCCAGAGACAGAGCTTCCAAGGAAGTCTTGAAGCAAATTTATTGACATGAAATACATAGCAATAACTAGCTTGTATGTTACTTGAGTAAGTTTCTTATCTTGTCAAGGAGACTGGATTCTTGGAGAGCAGGAATAATATCTCATATCTTGGCCCTAACCTAGAATAATGATAACAATCAATAGTATCACTTGGGGCTTCCAACAGCCTTTGTCAGCTCAACCAGCCACACAGCTTTCTCAGGGGAAACCTCCATAGAAAATCAAGTCAACATCACACACACACACACACACACAAACACACACACACACACACACTTAGGTCTCCTCAATGACAAATCTTCACCAGCTCCTTTCCTTTGGACTTTGACCTCTAGGGCTCAGGATTAGGAAAGCATTTTGGGCGAAATTCTAATCCAGGCCATAGCCACTAGTGAATGAACCTGGAAAGCAGATCCTATACTGGGTTCTATAAGCATCAGCTGGCCCCATTTTTCTAACCATCAAGAGGAACAGGGAGGGGACAGAGAGGAAAGACATAAGAAGAAGTGAACACAATAAACCAGGGCGGATCTCACCGTGGGATAAAAGGCATGCACCCCCAGCTCTGGCTCGAAGTTTACCCCTTAAGAAACCATCAGTATGTGAGCCGATCTTCCAGGTTTAAGGTGTACCTAGCTTCTGATGCTTTTACTTTCCAAGGTCCCAGAGAGAGGAAAAAGTAAGTTGTAATTATAATAACAAGCAATGGAACCCCAGGTTTGACAATATGTGAAACCAGAGCATTTTGTGGCAAACATAAATCATGTGCCCTCCCACGGTGGTACTGGGGCAATTTTTTTCCACAAGAGAAATGAAGATGAAGCTAAACTATGAGTGCCACCTGGTGGACAGTTTCACCACTGCACGAACCTCCTCCAAAGAGTGAAAGGTAAAAACAGTGAAAGAGTGAAAGGCTGGGTAACATCTGCCTCAGTCTTTACCTGTCCATTACCCTTGATATTGTGACACTTCTTAGTGCGTGGGGACGCTGTGCCACGTCTTAGAGCGTGGGGACGCTGTGCCACGTCTTAGAGCGTGGGGACGCTGTGCCACTTCTTAGTGCATGGGGACGTTGTGCCACTTCTTAGTGCCTGGGGATGCTTTGCCACTTCTTAGTGCGTGGGAAGTTGAGAAAATTGTCTATGTCTAATCATCTGAGAACTCAGAAGTACCAGGTGACAGAATGTAGGGACACAGGAATAACTGGTAAGAAAGTAGATGGGATGAAGTTAGAGGGTACAGTAGGAAAAAAAAGCTTGATGTAGACATGTGTATCTACACTCATTCATAAAGCAGTCCACACTCATTCACACATTCATAAGGCAGCCCACACTCATTCACACATTCATAAAGCAGTTTGCCTTGCTCTATTTCCTGCAACAAGTGGAATTTACACCCTTTCTTTTCCTGGTGTCTTTGACCTTCAAGATTTCCCTTTGTTCTTGAGGTGGATTTTGGCCTGTGTAAATCCTGGCCTGGCACTAAAAATCTTCCAGCAGGGAGTGTCTCCCATGCTCTACCCTGGTATTGGCATCCTGCCGCAGACGTCCCTGGAAAAATAGTCGTTCACTTGTTCTACTTTCTGTCCTAGACAGGGATTCAAACGTGTCATGCTAGTTTGAATTGCTAGTCAAGACAGCAGAAAGGGCTGGGACTGGACTCCGGGGTTCAGTCTTCAAAGCATTTCAGGCTAGCAGCTGCCGTTCTGACAAGCTCCTTGGTGAGGAGATCAATGAGACAGCATTTATCTTCCTGACAGAACCGCCCTGAAGTGGCTGTTTGTTTTTGTGCTGCCACTGCAGTCGAGAAAGATGTGACTCAGATCTTGGGCTCTACCTTGGTGGCTCTGCAAAGCGGGAGATTTTCCTCACTACAGTGACAAAACTGAGGTCACCAATGGGACAGGAGCCTTGGGGCTCCAATCCAGCCCGAGACAGAGGCCATGCCTGAGAGGGCTGAATGCTGCTCCGGCAGGAGCCCTCTCATTATGGAGTGTACTGTTGGCAGTCTTCCACGTGAACAGTCAGGACTGTGTGACGGTGGGGAGTCATCGTCTGTGTAAGACAGACTCAAAGCAGGTCCAGCATAGCCTCTAACTAGCACTGTATGCTCTAAGTTACTTTCATCTGGCTCTCTTCGTTTTCCTCTATAAAATGGAGATAGTGTTGACTGCCATGTGGGATTTTTATAAGAACTCATGAATGAATGCAGAGAGAGGCCCAGCCTCCCACAGATTCAGTGAGTCCATAGCCCCAGCATAATTCCCAAACAGCCTGGCTCCAGGTTCAGAGTCAAGGAAAGAGAAACATTCTGAAAACTGGGACCAGAGATAAGGGAAAAGGCACTTTGACCCCAAACTTAAAGCCAGAGAAAAGTTCCCAGACCCTGAAACCAGGACCAAAACAATGCACTAAGTCCCTAGATTCTGAGCATATCAAAGATATTCACCCTCGTCCCAAAACTAGAGTCAAAAAGATAAAAAGAACCAAAGAAAGACACACTGTTTGACCCCAGAATAAGAGCTATCTCTGCCCCTGACACAAAGCCAGTCAATTCCTGAACAGGAAAAAAAGAAAAAAAGACAGAAAGACAGACAGACAGACAGACAGACAGACAGACAGACAGACCAATCACTGGAAGTCTATAGTTCCCCTCACCCGACTCAGGGGCAGCCTATCCAAAGCCCAGAGGTTTAGAATTCCCCTATATAAACCTCCTATTTTGCTGCTTGGGGGGGCGGGGGGATGGTGTCTCTCCTGGCCTGTTCCTGTTGCTGTTGCTGCTGTCCTTGCTACTGCTGCTATTTCAGACAGACAGAGGGACCCGAGTTAACTCACAATAAAGACTCTTTGCTTTTGCATCAGATATGGTTTTGTGGTGATGTTTCAGGGATCCAGACTATGGGCGTAGCACACAGCAATGTTCAACACAAGCCAGATGCAGCATTAACACCCCTTCAATTATATTATATTTCTGTTATGTATATGTTGCATTTTAATAACTCATAGTCACAACAGAAGTGAATCTCTTTGGACTTCAGAACTTTTTAAACAAGTAAAACATTTATTTCACTTTGAATTATTTAAAGAATTAGCATTTAGCTGGGCAATGATGACATATACCTTTAATCCCAGTACTCAGGAGGCAGAGGTAGATGGATCTCTATGTATTTAAGGACCACCTGATCTACAAGAGCTAGTTGCAGTACAGCTAGGGATGTTACACAGAAACACCCTGCCTTGAAAAAAAAAAGAAAGAAAGAAAACAAAAGAAATTTAAAAAGAGAGAAAAAGAACTAGGCTTTAGGTGCTTTGGTTCCAGGATTTCCCTAGTATTGCTTTAGAGACGGTATGATATCTCTACAAAACACAGATACTTTGAAGGCCAAGGCTTCCTATAACCAAGCCTTTGTTCTGTCCCTCCCAGAAGTGCGCTATCCCTTTGGAATCAGCTGCTACCTTACTCCCAGTCTCTGAAAACTATTGGTCCTATTTCACTATAGGAAAGAGTGAACAGCAAAGGAAACAAGATGCCATGGCAATGGTCTAGACAAACAAGATGGAGGGCTGTCTACAGGATGGCAAGAAAAGAGACTCTTAAAGAATGGCAAAGGAAGGATCTATGCCCTTGACATGAAGACACGACTTTAAGACTAGAGTTAACTTATTGGGGATTGTTATTTATTGATCTTGTTTAAATTTTATTACAGAAGTATATTTTACAACTAATATCACCACAAGCTTTATACTGTCCAAAAGGAATTTGTTTAATATACTTACCAAAGTAGAAAGAATTGAAGACTTGTTTGGTGACCTTAGGCATCAAATGATGACATTTGCTCAATGCCCAAGCTTAATAAATTCCCCTGCTCTGCTTTTCCTGAATATTTTGTCTCAAAAAGTCTAAATCTATAAAGGATCTCATTTTGTTTCCAAAATGGGCAGCATGCAGAGTCGGGACAAATTCAAATTCAGATGCCAGAGGTCACTGTTTTACTGAATGAGATGGGATATTTCAACCTTAATCATGACTTCTAAGGCCTCATGGTCACTGTCCTGTGAAGCAGAGGCCTTGTGTCCTCAGGGATAAAGACCGATGATACGCAAGGGCTGAATGTCCCACAAAACCGTGAGTTGGCACCCGCAGTTGCAGGCCATTTGATTTAACATTCTAAACAATATCTTTCCATTAGGACAAGAGCAGTCTGTTTCTACGGTGTTCCTTGAGGTGATGTGTGTTCTTCCAACTTGGGGTTCTTAATTTCTTGGGGGATCTTCTTAAATTCATTATCTCCAGATAACCTGCAATGAAGTCACCCACAGTATAACTGGAGAGCCATTCTGTCTGCCCTACACTAATCCATTCATTAGATCTGCCAGTGTCTCCTTCTCAGTGACTTCATATCTGCTCCATCCCCCCCCCACCTCTGCCTGTGTCTCCTTCTCAGTGACTGTATATCTGCTCCATGGCTTCCACCTCTGCCAGTGTCAATTAGGGTCCTAGCTCAGCTGAACTCTGAGAGCAGCTTTGAAATTGACCTTCTCGGTTCTCATCTTTTTCTCCTCTAATCCAGCCTCCACTGTCTTCACAGCAGCCATTCAGATAGGTACAGTCCTGCTTAAAACCTACAGCAACTGCATCTCCTCAGTGAAGCCATCTCAAGCTCTGAGCACTTGCTGTTCCAATTTCACTTCCTCCCTTCTCCTCTCTCAGAACCCCTACATCATCACAGAACTGATTCCAGTTTGCCTCAGCATCTCATTCCTCTTGCTTCTGTGCCTTTATCCAAACACTTCAGCCTTGACTAACCAGCCAACTGCTTCTTTCTGCAATGATTACATCCCTCAGGACCACACGTGTGTAATTTGTTTTTCGTTTCGTTTTGTTTTGTTTTGTTTTGTTTTGTTTTGTTTTGTTTTGTTTTGTTTGGCTTCTGAACCAAGCAGCCCCCAACAGTGCTAGACTGGTAACTTGTACTGTTTCCTCTGATAGTGTTTTTTCTTTCTCCTGCCCTACCTGAATGGTGACTTTAGGTGTAATTCTCTGCAAGACTCATATCCATCTGATCATTCTCACACATATACCTCCATGCATACAGGCAAGATAGGGAATCTGTCTCCCATTTGTTTTACACCCGGTGGCCAGCACAGTGCCATGGTACACAGCAAACATACAACAACTTCCAATTACATGAATGCATTTATAAGTAAAAATATGAGGTTGCCTGGGCCCTGACAATTTATAAGGAGTCACATGTGTGGTTTCATTTAAATCCTGCATGAGAATTTCAAGGTATAGAAAACTAATGAAGCACTTACCATAGAGGTATATAAACACTACCCAACCAATGGCATAAGCAACTGCATTTATGATGATGATTTAAACTCTTAGAGAAAAAGAGCTTTAATAGCCTTTGCAAATCCAGCCTGCTTATGGCTAAGATGTGAGTCCAGTACATGTGTGTCCAAGAATTTCCAGAAACTGACTCTACCACCACGATCTTCTGAGGTATGCAGAACAGTTGCTACAAAATCATAAAATTTCAGCTCTGCAAAGGTTGGCATGGAGTCTGCCGTAGCCAAAGAAGAGCCTACCCTTGTGTACGGTCTCATCTAGAGATTGTATGGGATAGTTCTTGTGTTCCCAAATGTCTCTCACCCTTGGTCCACAAGCTTTGGCCACACACAGTAGAGATATTCTTGTGATGGAACCTCCCTGTTCTTGTAAATGCCAATAGTCCCAAAAGAGCAGGAGGCATGGTAAACTCCCATTGGCCCATGTATGAATCACCTTCTTCAGGAAAAGAGGTTGGGGAAAGACAACTCTATCAGAGCACCACAGCTACCTCAATTCACCACTGCGCCAGTTCAAGTTCTTCCCACTATCTGCTTCTGGTATTTATATCAAAAGCCTTATGAGTTGGCCCGCTAAGCAAGACAGACTGAAGGCCAGAGGAGTTTATTTTATCTTATTTTTTGAAACCTACAAGCCTCCTATAACTTCTACAAGGTTCTGAACCAAGTCTAGGTCCGAAAAGGTTTCAAAGCCAAGTAAATCAAACCTGGGCACAGTGTTCTGTTGAGCTACGTGCATCCAATGTCAAATGAAACCGCTCTGTGATCTCTTTCAAAAGCATGATTGTTCTCGGCAGTTCCATGAAACTGTCATTTTCCCCCCAGAAGGCAGAGCAAGACCACTTTTCAGGAAATGATACCATCCAATTTATAAGTGAATGCGACTCCACTGCACTCTCCGGGGTGCCCAATAAAGCTGATTTGCACTGATCTCCAATGATGCCCATGAATAATACATGACTAATGCACATTTCAAACATGTCCTGAATAACAGTTTGAGTAGAAATAGATGGTGTTATGTCATGTCTTCCAGGGCAAGGGTTCAAAGTGCACAGAAACCAAATTAAACAGATGAAGAAGGGTAGAGAGGGTTGGGGAGCTCCTCAGAGAATCAGGGCATTCATTAAGGGATGAGCTCATCAGAAACAGGCCCAGGTAGTCAGATAAGCTCTTTGCAGGAGGATTTCACAACAGTTCTGAACCTAGTGCATCAGTGAAAGTTTCATAAAGCCACACGAAGAGGAAGAAGGTTTTAAAGAAATTTTTAGTAATTATTTGAGAGTCTCACACATTGATATTTCAATAATATAACTCTTTGACATAATTTCTACCAGATCTACCCTCACATTTCCTACATCTCCCAACTCCATGCCCTCAATAATTTTTATTTAATTTAATAATCCATGGACTCCAGTCACTGCTGTCCATTTACACATGGATGTGAGGCTACCCACAAGAGTGTGTCCAGCTACCAGGAGTCAAACCCTTAAGGAAAACTGATTATCCCTCCAGGAGAACCATCAGCTGCCCATAACTACTGTTTGGGAGGTCGTGATCACCTTCTCAGTCCATGCTAGAGTCCTCTCTGGCTTAATCTTGTGCAGGTAACCACAACTGTATGAGTTCATGAGTATAGCAATCTTGACAAGACAGTAGATTCTGTTTTGCTCTGGTCCTTCTCAACTCGTGACCCTTATACCTGCTTTTCTACAACTGTCTCTGCGCCTTGGGGGAGGAGTGTGACATAAATGTTCCATCTGGGCTGAGCACTCCACAGTCACTTATTCTTGACACCTTGGCTAATTGTCAGCTTCTATGCTAAGCTCTGTCTACTGCACAAAGAAACGTCTCTAATGAGGTTTGAGAACTGTGCTAGGCTTTGGGAAGACATACACAAATCTAGAAAACAGTGGATGGTCCATTTAGTGACATACTAGTACATTCACCTCTGGGGCCCCAACAATAGATTTTTTAGCTATATTCATAGTATGAAACATGTATTTTCTCCTTTGGCACAGGCCTTAAATGTAATCAGAAAGCAGTTGGTTACCCCATATTGTTTGTGTCACTATTGCACCCAGGGGTATATATTGCCACCTCAGTCATCACTCAAATCCACAGGGTTCTTAGCCTGGTAAGACTGCCAGTGTGTTTTTAACCCAGCAGTCTGCAAAGCACCTTCCAATACTATGACAACTAACCAGCCAGGAGGAAGCTTCCTGTTCAGTGCCAGCTTCATTTCTCCAAGTTCTTTGACCAATGCCTATAGCAACTTTCACAATATGATCTTACAGTAAAGTCCAAGTGGGAAGCCAAGAGCAATGACGATAGCCTACAAAATTTCAGAGGATGGGAGAAGAATGTTAGTATGTGGCCTAGAGACTGGGTCTTGTGATATTCTGGGGAAGACTGTGGCTGCTTTTCACCCTTGTCCAAAAAGTCTCCCTGAAGTGAAGACATTTGGGTTAAATTCATTGGCAGAGGAAATCTCAAAACAACTTAGTATTGACTCTGTCCTGTGGTTCTCAGTGTTCACTTTTATACAGATCTATAATGAAAAAAAAAGGGCAAGTTGGGCAAGGAAGAATACAAAATGTACAGACTGAGAAGAAAAGGTGCACCAAGAAATGAAATGGAGCTAAGTCCTCTGTTTAGGGAGATAAACATATTAAAGGAAAACCTGACATTAAATGGAACAAAGGGTGAGGTGAACTCAGGGCAAAACCACACCGGCTAAACTTCCAACTTGTGAAAAGGAATTAAAGAACAGTTTAGGTTCAGGTATGGCAATGCACATCTTTAATCCCAGCACTCAGGAGATAGAGGAAAGCAGATCTCTTGAGTCTGACCCCAGGCTGGTCTACAGAGTAAGTTCCAGGACAGCCAAGCTTAGGTAGTCATACTAAGGATACTACAGAAAACAGAAAGCTAGAGAAGATGTAATTGAACACGTCCCAGCAGGAGGAAGAACTTGGCAGCTTCAGCCACATGGTTCTGGCTTTAAATTAAGGATGGAAGAAAGGGATTATGAAACCTCCATGACTAAGGAAAGCCACTGAGGCCAGGTATGTGTCAGGGGTATCCCCAAAAGGAGGCCTAGAGAGGCCATTGTTTAAAGCTGTGCAGTTGAAGCCTGAATTGCCTTAGAGACCCCGAGATGTTGGAGACGCCAGAGGTGTGGGATACCTGCTGAGGAACGCTTCTAACAGGAAGTGGACCCAGCCCAAGAGAAATGTGTTATAGTCAATAAAGGAGAAAGGAGTTGGAGATCTGAAGAACACTTAGACACCAGACATGGAGGTGCAGAGTTTAGAGTTTGCCCAGCTGATTGTTGATCTTGCTTTCGTCCATTATTTCCTCACCATGCTCCCTTTGCTACCTTTTGGAATGGTCATGTATATGTAGCCTGTGCTGCTGTATGTTGGAAGTGTGTGATCTGCTTTTTGATTTTGATTTTACAGGGGATTACTGTTAAAAAAGGTGTATGAATCTCAGAAGAGACTTTGAACTTTGAGACTGCTACAGACTATGAGGACTTTTGAAGTTTGACTGAATACATTTCTGCATTATGTTATGACTACAAGCCTATGGGGGCCAGTGAGTAGAATGTGGTGGTTTGAATAGGAATGCCCCCATAGATTCTTATATTTGAATACTTGGCCCACAGGAAGTGACACTATTAGGAGGTAAAGCCTTGTTGGAAGTATGTCATTGTCAGAGTAGGCTTCAGAGTATATAATATGACCATGCTATGCCCAGTGTGACACACAGTCTCCTCCTGCTTCCTGCAGATCCAGGTGTAGAACTCTCAGCTTCTTCTCCAGCACCATGTCTGCCTGCATGCGCCTTGCTTCTTGCCATGATAATAGACTAAACCTCGGAAACTGTAAGTCAGCCTCCATTAAAAGTTTTCCTATATAAGAGGTGCCATGGTCATGGTGTCTCTTCACAGAAATAGTAACCCTAACTAAAATAGGAAGGAGGGAGGAAGGGAGGGAGGGAGGGAGGGAGGGAGGGAGGGAGGGAGGGAGGGAGGGAGGGACAGAACGAGGGAGGGAAGGAGGGAAGAAGGGAGGAAGAAAGGGAGAGACAGAAAGAGGAAGGAAGAAAGGGAGGGAGAAGGAAGCAAAAGTGGTACCTGTACCCAGCACAGAGACAGAGGTGGTAAGGTGGTATTAGGGCATGGTGATAATTGTCGTGAACCAGAGATCACCCCGAGTCTAAAGGAAGAGACTCCATCTCATTATTTCCAAGTCCTGCAGCAGTACTGTTGTTTCTAAACCTTCTACATTTTAAAAGCAAAAGTCAAAAATACTTATTTGTGGCAAATGTTCCTGATTTTCAAACATCACATTTTATAAAACTAAATTATAGGGACTGGAGAGATGGCTCAGTGATTAAGAGCATGCCCTGTTCTTGCAAAGAACCTGAGTTCAAATCCTAACCTCCACACCAGGTGGCCCACAACTGCCTGGAACTTTACCTTCAGAGAATCTGATGCTGTCTACTGCCCTCCACAGGCCGTGCTCTCGTAAACATGAAACTAAGATTAAATCTTTAAAAAAATAAATATTAATGAAATTAATTATATGTTATGCAACCCAAACCTGACAGATGGAAGACAGTCCTCGAGGAGCCAACATGCTGCTTCTGCTGGAAATGATCTCGAAAAGGCTGTAGGTGTCAGAGTGCAGTACCATTATTTGGGACCCCCACACTGACTCCACAGCATCATATGCCTCACCCCAGGTTCACAGTCCTTCTGTGGTTTTTGTAGTAGGACTGGATTTAGCATTTTTACCTCAACTTTTGTTACCTTTGTGGCAGGACACTGGATTAGGAGACCTCAACAGTTGCTTATGAACCTAATTGACAGCCCGCGTCTTGAAATTAGGAGAATAGTAATAACAGCGTTATAATGATAAAGTTAACGATGTATTAAGTGCTTCATTTCCAATGGGTTCACTTGTGTTCTCTGGCTGAAATCACTTACAGTATTCAATCATCTCCTTTCTATGGGAAAAACTGCCCCTGAATTAAGAATATGGGGATATACCTGTCATTTCTCCACCCACTGGTCCGGGAGTTTGTGCTGGCGCTCTCAGACATGTTTAATGAACAAGGGCATCTGGCTTTACTAACCCTCTATCCGAGTCACTTACTGGGGACCTGTGTCAAGTAGGCACCTAATTCACTACTGCATATCAGGATGACTCTGGAAGGCTCATGGCTTCTTTAGAAATTGCAAGGTGACCCAGAAAGACAAAGGACCTCCCCAGGAAAACATCAGCGGAAGGATAAATGCTGGTGGAAGTATGGATCAGTGGCTGATGGGAGTGCTATAGTGTGGGGGAGGTGTTTCTTTTACAGCAAAGACGGCTTGATTTGGGCCTCTGGATTCCTATGTGAAAAGATGTGAAGCCAGGCTGGAATCCAAGTCTTTGTCCTCCTTGGGCTTCCACACCCCATCCTTGGATTGCCAGGGGGAATGCAGGGAGGGCAATGCAGAGGAGAGAAGAGCTCTCCAAGAGAGTATCAGATCCCTGTCTGGCTTTTACCTTTGCCTCATTCAGATCCCAAACCCCTGTGGCCAGGGCACAAATACACACACAATGCCTGGTAAGCCAGTGGCAGAGCAGGGCAGTCAGAGCTGGGGCCTCTGCTCTTTGTGTCTGCTACCTGATTTGCATATGTCTGGGCTGCAGGGCAGAGACTTAAAGTCTCTGGAGCACAGGCTGCTCTTGGCCCGTGGCCCTGGGCGGGTCACAGAACAGAGTGGAGACTGGCAGAATACCTAAGAGACCCGAAGCCCATCTTCCTATTCATGGAGGTCTGGGAGGTCCTTTCTCAGACTGTTCAGGCCAAACAATGCAAGCTGTTTGAAATCGGAGGGAGCCCTGTGGGATGTGCCAGGATCACAATGGGAGGCAGAGTGTGAAAGCAGGGTGGCAGGGTGGGAGGGAGATCTTATTTGGAAATAAGGAGAAGGCTTTGAACTAGCAGATCTCTCCAACTGAGGCCAAACCCACAGGAAACCAGTCCCAGCTGGGTGTCACAGAAGCCTGTGAATAAATATGAGGGGAGGGGAGATGACAGCTTCCCACCCCTAATGCATTCACCCCAAGGTGCTACAGGGCATCTGTTCCATAATTAAGCAAACTCCCTATTTCACCGGCCTCCTCCTCTCCCTTCACCTCCTCCTGAGGGCCGCTGAAACATAATTATTCCTGCATCTCGCAGGCACTCCCTGAAAGCAGTTTATTATTTGGCTCTTTCCCTTCGCCTCTTCCCTTTGGACAGGGTGACAGAAGCCCCTGGCCAGTAAGGGTTTTAGAGCATCCTATTTGCCAGAGGCCTCTGTAGCATCCCACCTTCCCTACCCCAGCTCGTGAGAACATCTCCTGTTGAAGGGAGATGATGGGACAGAAAAGAAAAAGGATGCATAACCAAGTATATAAGAGGACCATTTTTCATCAGCTATGATCCCTTATCCCCTCTCTCCTGATCCAATATGCCCATGGGCTGAAAACAGCAACAATGAAAACCGATGGGGTGATATGACACACAGAAAATGGAACACTTCTTTCCAATAATAGGATCCCATATTCTAGATGAAGGATCAAGGGTAGGGGTCTGTAGGGTCTGAGGTTTATTCTTAGTGCTTTGTAATTTGCTTTACAAAACTTGTCTCCAACTGCATCCTCTGGGAAGGAAGATAATAAGCTAGGCCATGCCTATGGCCCCACACCTGTAGCCCCAGCCAGCACTTCAGAAGTAGAGGCAGCAAGAACTGAAGGTCAAGTTCATCCTCAGCTATGTAGCAAGTTTGAGAGCAGTCTGGGCTATAGAAGAAAAGCATGGGTAATGGATTATCAACTGTGCTCGTGGAAAAAACAACTTCTCTATGACCACACAGTGAGCAAAAGACCAACTCATGTGAACACAGTTCTCTGACTGTACCTTTTTGTTATGCTATGCCACCAAATCACTAACCTGCATAAAACACTTCAGCTAACCCACCCAATAGTGGGTTACCCATTTCGTATCCCTATAGGGACCACATCTTACTGTTTCTCACACATTGGTCAACGCCAGAAAACCAATGATGCCCCCTGATGTGGACAAGTCTTATGACTGTGAACCCTACTTTGTTTCAAACAGTACCACTACTGCATACATCACAGATACTCAGCGCTCAGGTTTCTGGTAAGTGTTGATTGGATTTCTATTCTACATAGGACATTCCTAAGAGTCTGGTTCAAAACCATACAGTGAGGATATGTGAAGAATTTGCACTTGAATCTAGAGCCTTTGACGGTGGATACAGTGATATTTCTGGTAATGAATCAACCACTGAACTATGTGATACATGATTTCAATTTATGAAACAAATGATGTTCTATAATTGTGGTTATTTCCATTTTTCTGACAGTTTCTTAATATATATGGCTGACTAATAACCATAAACTTGAGTTATTTCAATTTTTATTATAATGAAAGCTTATTATAGAATATTAGAAGAGAACAAAGAGAAAAGAAATTAAATCAATAGTCCCAAAACATTTAAAATTAATATTTCTCCAGCTTGCTTATGTCTTTTTACATAATTGAAATCGTATTCTTTATATAACTTGGAATCTTGTTTTTCTGAACTAAATATTATGGCAAATATTTCTCTATTTACTTCAATAATTTCTCCATTTACTGTTAAACTGACTTAAAAATCATCATTTATATGCTTTGATACTCACTTTAATGACTAAAAGTTAATCTATTTTATGGATGGTAAATTAAACAATACCCATTGCTGAGCATTTTTTTTTCACTTTTAAAAGTAATAGTAGAAGAAATGTCTCCTTTTTCCTTTCTGGATTTCAGAACACTCTCAGGTTTGTTTTCTCAGAGAAAACTACTGAATTGTTAGGTGGGTAAGAACAACTTTAAAGCTCTTGACATAGATTGCCAAACTGCTTTTCAAATGAGTTATGCTAATTGTTGATCCAACTAGCAGTAATCTGAATATTCCTATCATTTTAAATGTGGTAATTTCCTTAGAGCATATATACATAATCACAATGTTTTTAATCATGGTATAAAAACAATTTTAAGGGTGATTTAGTTGACTTCTTCTTCTCCCTCTTTTATACATTAGAAGATTGAGGTCCAGCCAGTTCTATGGACGGTCTAAAATCGCAGGTGTAAGGGGGATGGCTGGACTGGACCCAGGTCTATTGGAGTCCCAATTCTCCAGGTTGTCTTCGAGGAATCTGGAAACAACTTTGTGATATTTATTTGGTCAAGAGAATATTGCCAAATAGCTGCTATCCCTTGATGTCTTAATTTCAATTATAACTTCAAGCAAAGAAGCTTTGGAAAGAGCTGGACCAGGTTTTTTAAAAAGAATTCCCTGTATTGTGAGCAAAGGGCACTTTTTGGTGACAGTCTTCCTTCCAACTGCCAGAGGTCTGCAGGAAACCTTGTATCTACTTAGCATTTCCTGCTCCTGGCTCAGGCCTCCGGTACTCTCCTGGTCCTGCCTGACCCAAGTCTTGGCGACATACACAGCATCCTTCCTGTGGGCTTCTGTCTTCCCCATCCCTTCTCAGCGTGATGGCAACCTACCTCATTTTCAACCTCAGGCCAAGCAGAAGTGTTGTTTCTACCCATCTGCCATGTTGGCCAAATTTCCCTGATGCTAAGTGATTCCAGACACTTCCCAGGAGGGCTGAGGAAGATACAAGATGCTCTGCCTTGTATTGGGGCATTATCAGAGATGGGGAAGAGGGGCAGGTGTGCATCCTTTATCAGGGAACACACAGCCCCTATCGTTCTGTGGGTCGCAGACGGAATTACCAACATAGCATCCTCAGTGACATGCTAAAACCTAGCTTCTTCTATGTCACATAAGTTATTGAACAAGGCCATAACCACTCCCATGTTTCTTACAATGACTTGCTTCTGTTTAAAAGCCCACATACCTCAGGCTGTAACCAGTTCCTCTTCCAAGCCCCTCCTTTCACATATCGTACATCTCCTATTCGTTCTTCATCCAGGCCATGGCATGCCAGCCTAGCCCGGAGAGGCATGAAGAGGAAGAAGAGGTGAAGAATGAGGTGAGAGCATTATGAGGGACGGGAGGATATGATGAGCTTTACTGTAGAAAAAGTATCAGCTCTGGAGATGTCAGGGTGCATTTGCTTTCTACTTGGCCTAGAATGTTCCTTTCCATTGATTGTTTCCTGGACGACACACTCATCCCTTGCATCCCCGAGCACATGCCATATCTAGAGTTTCCCAGATCCTACCTTGGTTCAAAACATCAATCACTGGCCTTGCTAGCCTTAATACCGCTGGGCATCCCTCTGCTATGTTTTTTTCTTTACACTAAGATGACATATTTTGAAATGTTTACCTCCTCCAGAAATAAATCTGCATGCTATTTTTAAGTGGATTTTTGTCAACCTCCTTTCCTTCACAGCAAATCTCTTACTTCCTTCTACTTGGTAGGTAATCAAATATTTATCATATAACTAAGAATTGATGTTAAATGGAAATTGCTTGGATGAATACCAAATTTTAACACCAATTGATGTTTTTAAAAATCAGGATATAGATCTGCAGCTGTCTGATTAGTACTTATGTAAGGATACTGTATGTGAGAACTAATCAGTAAATATTGATCAATAAGTGAAATGTAGAGTTTTGTCATGATGACCACAGGATGAGACCTAGAAAACGTAAGTGCAAGCACTGTCCTTGGCCAGACAGAAGCTATCTTGTACATAATAAAGTGCACAGGTGGTGCCACAATGGTCCTATTGCTCTGATCAGAAGCTCTGATGAAAGTCACTTGAAGGAGAAAGGGCTTCATTCAGGTCACACATCAAGGATGCAGTCCTTCACATTGGGGAAATCAAGGCAGCAAAAGCTTAAGGCAGCTGCTCATGTCCCGCCCACCACCAGGAAGCCTAAACTGTGAATGATTATTCTCAGCCAGCTTTCTCCTTTCCCTCCAGCCCAGGGCACAGGCCCAGGGACAGGTCCTGTCACTCTCAGTGCTGCCCACTTTTAGTGGTTTTCCACCTCAGTTAGCACAATCAGGATGATTCCTTGCAGGCTTGCCCAGATGCCAACCAAATGTAAATAATCCCTCGTAAGCATGCCTAGAGGCGTATCCCTTAGGTGAGTCTAGATGCTGTTGACGTGGTAATCAGTGCTCTCAGGGTAGTCACTTCTCGATACCTGTGACACATTTCCTAGCCAGCATCATACTAAAGAGAAAGGGGCTTGAGACAGGGTGAATAATTTTGTAGCCAAAGGAAAACTCAAGAGATTATGTTTCCATGTCTTATTTGTTTTTTCAGAGAATTTTCTATTTTTTTTCAGTAATTGTGTGTGCCTCTATTTATGCATGGCCACCACATATGTGCCTAAAAGTACATGGATGCCAGAAGAGGAATTACAGGCAGTTGTGAGCTACCCAGTGCAGGCTGTAGGAACTAAATCCAGATCCTCTGCAAAAGCAGCAAGTGCTCTTAAGAGTGCAACCATCTCTTGGACGGGTCACACACCTAGTGACCTAATTACCAAACGATTTGCCTGCATTAAAAACACCCATGGTTTAATCATACTAATATATGTGCTAGTATTTAATGAAACCTTTACTTGCTGCAATTTGAGGATCACCAGGGAACTGTGACATTGTCATTAACTACAGTCTCGGAGTAAGATCGAACCATTCCTGCCAAGTGGCCTACAAGCTTCCAGCATAACGTCAGTCACATTTGCTGCCTTCTTGACATACAAATGTGTGCTTTATAATTGAATATAAACATGACACTGGGGTGTTTTTAAGATCTGGAGATTGGAAACGTTTACTGAAACAGGCTGGTTTACAGGTTGGGGCTTGGCACTGGCAGCACCTAAGAGGCTTAGAGAGTGTGGCAGAATTAATGCTGGCCAGAGGCAGCGAGGGTGTAGAACAGGCAATATCTGGCTCAAGAGCCTTAGCATCAGCTGCTATAACCTGGCAAATGGATAAATGATTTTTTTTCAGAGCCAGCAGTAAAATGAAACTTATGGAAACAATAAAGTGAATGTCCTGCCTAACCAATAAGTCAAATTAGAAAAGAGTAGATTTTCTAACTAGACTTGAAAAACAATCAGTGTAGTTTATTGGTCTAAGGATTACCCTGGAAATTAGTGCATTTCTGGTTCCAAATTAATGATATATATTAAAGATGGGAAATGCCAATCCTAGTCAACTGCTTATTTTTGCATGTTCACCAGAGAAGAATGGTTCTTATATATTTAAATTCTTACTTTTTTATCTAGAAGAATATTCTTTTATGGCATGTGAAAACCATGGAATTTGCACGTTAAAGTCATTAACACAGTTTTATTGGAACTCAGCTGCACACATTCCATTTGGCTCAGATGCTTCTGTGCTGTAATATCAGGGTTCAGTAGCTACAAAGAAGAAAAAAAAACATGGCTTGCAAAGCCAAAAATATTTATTTACTATTTAGCTCTTTTAGTCATTTACTAACCTCTAACATTCATGGTCAGAGAACATTAGCTCAGGTCTATTGTCAATGGAGCAAAAACATTCAGTAGCTGCCCAGAGAATAAACCTTAAAGTGAGAAGAAAGTGGAAGACACTTGGCTCAGTCTAATTCCACAGACTTCCCTTAAGAATAATAATAATAATCAATAGTGACTAATGATTCTATGTCCATCTCGTGATCACAAAGAGTTTCTAATTATCAGCTAACACTATCCTTACCCAACAGAGAAGATACTGACCTCAATTCTCTCCGGTGAAAACAGACTCCTGTCCTCTTCCAAAGGTAAAATCGCTGCATTTGAGTTACATCTAAATGAGTTTTCACCCAAAGGGGTACAATGTTAACCCCCAAAGCAACCCAGACTGTTGCTAAGATTATACACTTCTCGACACAAACTCACAAGTCCCTATTGCTGAAGACAACATCAATACAACTCATGGAACAGAAAGAAGTTGATCTGTTACCTACATCGGGCCTTCTCCTTAGAGACTAGTCTTATTGGTACCAGAAGGTCCTCTGTATGCTACTAAAGGAGAAAAATAAGCACAAACCCCACTTTTTTCTACAATGGTGCCCTGCCTGCAAGCTATGCTACTGCAATGGTGACTCAAACATTGTGGGAGTCACCAGCCCATGTCTGATTTGATTTAAGGCCCATTCCACAAAATAGAACCCACACCTGACACTGCCCGAGTGACCAAAAATCTGAGACTAGGTAGCCTAGGAAACCTATGATAAAATCAAGTACTAATGTTCTACTAAAAAAATAACAATAAAATTATTCTTAATGGCATTCTGCTTTATTCGTAGCTCAGTGCCTTGCTCAGCAATCATCAGAGAAGCTTCCTCCTCTACCAGATGGAAACAAATACAGAGACCCACAGCCGGACACTATGCAGAGAGTGAAATACTCAGCTGAAAATGAAATGTCTCCATCAGATCCCTTTCCTCAGAGCCTGGGGAAATCTGAGAGAAAAGAGGTTAAAAGAATGTAAGAGTTAGAAGGAATGGAGAACGTCAAGGAAACAAGGTCTTCTAAATCAACAGGATGAACGCATGAACTCAAGAGACTGAGGCGGCACGCACAGGGCCTGCACGAGCCTGCCCCAGATGGGGTCCTAGAACTGAAAGAAGAGGACATATGCCTCTATCCCTAATCTAGACGGCTATCAATCTCCAATTGATAACCAATTGCAAATTAAAATTTATTTTTCTCCAAAAGAGTCTCACTAGGGAAAGGAAGAATCTACTCTTAAAGGTAGGCTGCATGCCCAGTAGTGGGTGACCAACAGAAAAGGAACTCAATGATGTCTTTGGCAGTTCCTTGTTTCATAATGTCACGTCAGGGCTTTTTGATGTTGTTTTCAATTTTATTTATATATATTCTCCTCCCCATACACATCCTTTGCACATATATCATGGCTTCTAGTTTCCCCTCTCTCTCTCTCTTGTTTGCTTGTTTTGTTCTAGTCCAAGGTGTTAGTTTTTGTTTTATCTTATTTTATTATTATCCCTCAGAAGCCTGTTTGGTTTCTAATGAAAAACAGAAAAGGAGTAGATCCATAGGGGAGGGG
The DNA here is from genome assembly GCF_982192425.1 of Myodes glareolus. NCBI lineage: Eukaryota > Metazoa > Chordata > Mammalia > Rodentia > Cricetidae > Myodes > Myodes glareolus. The sequence continues at coordinate 15,286,730 of NC_142038.1, read as the reverse complement.
AGGTGGGGAAGATAAGGGGGAAAAATCTTTGTATTTCAAGGTTTCCCACTCAGAACATCAGCATATAACTTCTCCCAAGAAGCAGACTTACATGATCGTCCCTGTTACAGATAAGGAATCTCAACATTAATGCTATCAGTTGAATTGTCTCCCTCACAAATTCATATGGCCAAACTGTAACAATCAATGTCACATCGGGTCTTTCTGACTGGTGATTATGGTTAAATGATGTGATAATGGTAGGTCCAAGTCTAAGAACACTAGTAGTTTTACAACAAAAGGAAGATCCCTAGTTCCAAAACTAAATACTTAATTAAAAATATAAGACAGAAAGAGAGACCGAGATGCCTTCACACTTATGTTCACACCTATTCTCCCTCTTTCTCTCCAGGGCAGCATGAAGAGAAAGAGGGCTGTACACTGGCAAAGCAAAGCCACCATCTATAAGCTAAGAAGAGAGTTCTCACCAGGATTCAGTCCCGACAGTTGACCTTGGTTTTCTTGACTCCAGAACAGTGAGAAAATAAATTTCACCCAACCTGTGCTGTCTTGCTATAGCAACTGGGACAGATGCATACAGTTAGGCGAGCTGAATAGCATATGCTAAATGAGGCAACTCAGCAGTAGCAGAACAGAGGTAGCACCTCATTCCACAAATATTTATCAAGCAGCTCGCAAGCCCAAAGACAAAATAAGTATTAATACAAGAAGTGGACTATTATATTTCTAACTTCAAAAGAAAAGAAATTAAAGAATGATATTACTACAAATTTGGAAAACATTCTTAGAGAGAACTGTATAGTACTATGAGATATAAATAAGCAAAACTGGCTAATCCAGCTCAGTCGAAGGAGGATACCCCACCCTGCAATGGAACTGATTTGGACTGTGGATAATCATTTATTTAGTGGAGCTGAAAGAGAGGGAACATCTAGAGAGAGGGAAGGTGTAAAGACCTGTCATAGTAGAAACATGTGCTTGGTAGTCAAGAAAAAGAAATTCAGTTTAGCAGGATTAAAAAGAGGGAAAGAGTAATATGAGATGAGATAAATAACAGACTGGGCATATAGTTCTGTTGATAATGTGCTTAGCTAGCAAGGAGAGGTCCTGGCTCAATCTCCAGCACCACATAAATCAGCACTGATGGTTCACACCTGTAGTCACAGTGCTTAGCATGCAGAGGTAGAAGGATGAGAAGTCAAAGGATATTCTCAGCTATATTTTGACTTCACAGCCAGCCTAAGTTATCTGAGACCCTTTGATTTAAAAAAAAAATATTAACCAGACTTCTTACAGTCTTATGAGCCATGGTGGTTAAGTTCTTGTGTCTTTATCTTAAGAGAATTAAGACTCATTAAAGAGCTTTCAACAACAAAGTGACATTTTAAAGTTTTCTAATGAGAAGGGAGAGCCATGGGCACACTGTGGAAAACAGATTGGGGAAAGCCAAGGTAGCTCCAAATTGGTCAATTTAGAGAAAATCTTAGTAGAGGACATAGGAGATGCTCACAACTTAAGAGCACCAATGTTGTTCTGCAGAGGTGGAGAAGGAAGTGTTTATGAGAGCTACTGCAGTTCAATCATGGAGCATGGCCTTGAAATGAAGTCACCGGGTACATCAGGAGCAATTCCTTGATTCCTGCATGTTTAAAAGGATGAACAAGATAATAACAATTACTGATATGTGAAATGATGAAAGAGGAGGTCAGTGCCCTTCAAAGAGTGGCGGGAACATGGCTGTGGTTGAACAAAGTTGGGAATCTTGCCTCATTGCAACAGGGATAAATGGCCACAAAAAAGAGTGATACAGAGTCTCAGTGAGAATATTCTAGGATCATAGTATGGAATTAGGATTTCTGTTAGATTATTTGGGGACATTGCAAATGGTTGTGGTGCTTGGGTGCTGTAGGACAGCAAGGGATTGTTCTGCAGTACGGTGTCTTCATAATTTTATCAAGTGTGTGCTAATGGGATGAGGTTAACTAGTGCTGTGATTAGTGTCAAGATACGATGCTATTTCCTCATTATATTGGACATATAATATAATGTAATGTAATATTGGACATATTTACATCTCTATCTTATTCAAACAACACCAAACAGACAAACATAATCATGAAGCTGTGAAGAGACTGTACTTGCAACTTGTCTGAGTGGTCTAGCAAAATATCAGAACTCTTTGGAATTGTTGGTGATCAGCCATATCCCCAGAAACCAGCCATAACAAAGAGAAACAAGCAATGTCTTGAGTGCCCAATAAGGCTAGGGCTAAGTATGTCACTGGCTGTCATGGCCGCTTTCCTTTTTCTCAATCATCCCTTTGGACTCATAGAGGAGAAAGTACAGTTGTCGGGTCTTTGTGTAAAAGATTGGCACTCCACCATTGATGAGCCTTTGGATCCAGAGGTTGTGAAGACTATGTGTTCTTTGATGAGAACCCAGTTTCCCTGCTCCTGTTTCCCTTGTTGAAGAACAACTTTCTCATCATGTGTCAATACTGTGCCTGCACAACAACCATTATGGTCCTAAACAAGATCAGCCAACTGCAAGACAAGCAATTACCAAGAGCAGAAACAGAAACGGTTGTTAGCTCCATAAGAGACACTTCAGTCAGAAACTTAGATCACCAAGCTGAGGCAATGAAACATGTCCCAAATCCCAAATTCTCTCTTCTAGCATTCCAAGTGCTTTTTTTCAGCCTAATTATAGACTATTCTACCTAGGCGCAAGTAAAATAATTTGCCATAGTATAAGTTTCCCCTTGGCTAGCTAAAAAGAAATGAAGGACTATGAGATTATCCATGAAAACATTAGCTAACACGTTTAGATTCAAACTGCTTTGCCAGTCCTCCAGAGCAGAAGATGTTCCATTTATTTTGAAAGAATCAGAGATAAATTCCAGACAACATATTCTGCTTATATTATTCCTACTCTGGAAAATTAGTCACAACAGCAATGATAATTAGAAAGAAATCATCTACATGTGATAAAATTCCTGAAATGGAGTTAACGTAACTCCTGAAAGCAAACTGGTGTGTCTCTGAATACAACATAACATCGTGATGGCAAGGAAGTCCCCAACATCTGCTCCAGTTCTGAGTGGGAGGTTTGTCATGGTCTCGGCAATCATTGTATTGAAGAGAATCAAGGCTCAGTTTATAGGACACTAATGCTTGGGAATAATTATGCAAGGTAATATAATGTGTCTGTAAAACAAATCTTCCCTGTGAAGGTTTAAATTTAAATGTTATTAAATTTGTAACAGCAACTGGTTATATCTAATGCAACAGCTCTATCTTGGGGAAATGCCTTTAGATCAGGTTAACTGAAATGGTAGAAGAACAAAGTAAGTAAAAAAAAAATAAGAGAAGAAAAACAATAGAAGTTCTGTAACTGAACATTTCATTCAGTTAAGAGAGGTTGTCAGTGTGCAATGATAGGCAAAATTAATGGCAAATACAAGGAAGGAAATGAGTGTTGAAGAATCCAAATCCACTTTGGTGCATCATTCTAAGGAGATGCTGTCTTTCTCCACTACTGACATTTAACAAGAGAGAGACAGAGAGACAGAGACAGAGATCACTCTTAGGGGGAGCTGTCTTCCAGCACATTCTGAACGGAGATATATAATACCTTGAAAGAGCATCTCAAGAGACACAAGTAGAAGTGGAATCAACCAAGCTTCATCATCTGAGTTCCTTCTACTCCTGCTTCTGGTCAAGGAGATAATGAGTATTGGAAGTTTGTTGAAGTTTTTAGAAATCATGAATCCTTCCTGAACACCAACCTTCTACACTCCTTTTGTAGACTAAAGAAAGAAAGACTAGATTATAGACATAGCATTTGCCTTTCTGTGGATATGGTATGGGGAACGATGTCTAAAATTCCACTGAGTCATTACTTACACACCATCCTCCTCTGTGCTTCAAACTCGTTCTCACTTTGAATCACCTACTAAAGAGTAAGGGTTTATAACTCATTTACCTTACCCTGGAAAACAAATAAAGATAAAATTATATATGATTTTGTTTTGTTTCTTTCATTCTGATTTACTGAGTCAGATATTTTAATAAAGAGAGTAGAAAAAGCACTAGATAACTATATGACATATATTGATATATAGATGATAGGTAGATAGATATGACAGCTCAATAGATGATAGATAGATAGATAGATGATAGATAGATAATAGAAAGATAGATAGATGCATAGATACATAGATAGATAGATAGATAGATAGATAGATAGATAGATAGATAGATAGATAATAAATGATAGATTTAATATAAACAGACATATAGATCTTTCAGTGATGACAGGTGCACAAGTGGAGCTTGGCATGGGAAAGTGACTTTCGATTGCATATAGGGAAAATCCAGACTGAAAGCTAGGACTCATATTGTCCACGATCATCTTGCTTGGTCTCTCACATCTCACCTTGACATTAGTTTCTGTAATTCAGCTTCCCTTGTGACTGTCAGTTAGTACAATCCTATCACATCTGTAGCAACCATAATCATTATCATACAGACTACATCCATCACACAAGCTTCAGAAATGGTGATCTTATTGAAATTGCTCAGTGAGCACATTTTTTATGCAAAAAGTTCAATAGTAAATACTTGAGGCTTTGTAGGCAATGCATTCTTTGTGGTAAATAGTCAAGTCTAACTTTGTAGTACAAAAGGAGTCATATGTAATTTACACAAGAACAGACATGGTTATGCTGCAGTAATACTTCATTTAAACATGCAAAGGCAGAATGTGCCTCGAGGGCCATTTATCAATCCTTGCTCCCTGCTGACTGAACTCTGTAACGGCAAGCAAAGAGGCTTTCTGCCACAGGACATTCTTAACACTCAGTACAGAGTCAGTGCTTAAGTAAACGTTTGCCGAAGACATGGATGAATGGTTGGACCAAACTCCTAAAATATTGCAATGATAATTCTAAGATGTTTTCCCCACTTCTTTCATGTTCTTCTCCAATTTAATTTTGAACAGTGGTCAGGACCATCTTTTTTACCAAACTAAGGTTTTAGATTTTAGCTAAAAACTGAAGGTCACTTTCTAATGCATCATGCGCAATCTTTAAGTGTTTTAACCTCTTACAACAATGATGCCCAGAGGAGAGGACTGAGTATTGCAGTCAAAGTTAAAGCCTGGAGTCACAGTTTTTAATCATTTAAATTTTTTATGATTTTTGGGTGAAGCTAGATAGTGGAAATTTGATTTATGTTGTATAAATCCAGAAACACACTCACTCAGTTTTAGAGGATTTAATAAAGAACCCAACCATATCATCAAAGACAGTGACTGTGAGACTCTTTCCTTTACTATCTGTGGTATCAGTTTGGAGAAGTTGGCTTTCCTCATGTAACCATGGTTCCAGGATGCAGATCTACATGGTATACCCATTCTGAGCATCATGTACAAAAACAAGGAAGCATTTTCTAACACTCCCTTACCAGACTCCTCTTTGTGTTATTGCTCCTTATGTGGCCCTTGTGATGAGTTTTAAGTCACACTGCCTAAGGCCAGTGGGAATGTCATGAGTGGCTTGGGCCTGGCTCACCCAAATCAATCAAAGAATGAAGGACATAAGTTGGTTCTGTTTAATGGGGATCTCTCAATGCCCAACCTTGATATTTGTGTTCAGTCAGTCAGTCTCCGGTGCCTGGAAACTATCAAATGTCAAGCTTAAATTACAGCTGTCCTTGCCTACACTTCCTGTATATAAAATAGGCTTCATACCAATCTCCAACTTGTTGTTATGATTAATTGGGGAAGAACACAAATAGTAGCAGATGATAAATACTGTGTAAATATTTTTCTTTCCTCACCCTTCCTTTCTTTCAAGTTGCTTGAAATGACTTCCACTTTTGGGTTCCTGTAATTATCTAATATAATTATCTAACAAGCCTGATCTTTTTAACTAGACTCTGATTCATATTCGCTGTGCACAGTGATGAGAGAATCAAATGGTCTTCATGAACTCAAACAAAACTCTGTCTCCAACTATAGGACCTTTGTCACTGACACTCCCCTTACCCTCAACATTATTTTCATCACCACCAGGAATAATAACAGTCACCAGATTGGTGTAGGAGGGTCCTTCTGTCTATGTGTTACTTTCATTGGTCAAATAATGAGACTGCCTTGGCCTTTGAAAGGACAGCAGCTTAGATAGGCGGAGTAGACAGAACAGAATGCTGGGAGAAAAAGCAGAGTCAGGCAGATGCCATGAAGCTCCAGCCCAAGATGGACGTAGGGTAGAAACTTCCCGGTAAGCCATAACCCCATGGTGATACACAGATTACTGGGTATGGGTTAAAGCAAGATGTGAGAGTTATCCAATAAGAAGCTAGATATAATGGTACAGGCAGTGTTTAAAAGAATACAGTTTTCATGTAATTATTTTGGGTAAAGCTAGCCAGGAGGCGGGAAGCAGCCCACTGGTCCTTTTACAACACCAGGTGTGGCAGTTTGAATGTGATTGGCCCCCACAAGGTCATGGGGAGTGGCACTATTAGGAGGTGAGGCCTTGTTGAAGTAGGTATGGCCTTGTTGGAAGAAGTGTGTCAGTGGGGGCTTTGAGGTCTCCTATGCTCATCCTGTGCCTAGTGACACAATCTACTTCCTGTTGCCTGTGGATCAAAATGGAGAACTCTCAACTCCTTCTCCAGCACCACGTCTGCTTGCATGCCACCTGCCATGATAACAATGGACGAGACCTCTGAGTGATAAGTCAGCCTCAATTAAATGATTTCCTTTATAATAGATGCCATTCTCATGGGGTCTCTTCACAGCAATAAAACCCCTCACTAAGACACCACCACATAAGCAGTTTCTTTTGCTTGTTCCAGACTGGAGGTGGAGCATAGTGAAAGGAGGCAGAGCTTCTTCTCCAAGAGCCCCTCACTCAAAAGTAGGTTTTTCTTCCAGAGCATGGAGTATAAGTGGGAAGGGGAGAATAAAGAGGAAACTGCCAAAGATTGGCCGTAGCCAAAAGGGAAATTCTGAAATCACAGAGTGTTTATAAATTTACCTTCTGGAGCTGGAGATGTGACCCAGCAGTTCAAAGCACTTAGTACTCTCACAGAGGACCTGGGTTTAGCTCCCAACACCCACATGGGGCTTGCAGCCATCTATATCAGTTCCATAGACTATGAAATCCTCTTCTAGCTTCCACACACGTCAGGAAAACACACAGTTCATTTACACACATGCGGACAAAAGACATATATCTGTGTGTGTATAATCATGCATGTGCATGTACATACGTGTATGTATTCATATATATGACAAATACATCTTTCTTTGAAAATTTTTACCTTCCAAAAGGATATGAATATTTTATCTGGGGAAAAATTCAGCTGTGAGTAAGAACAGAAAAGCAGAGTTAGACTGCTCATCTGGGGCTGTCTATATGGATCTATTTTCTATATGGATTCTTTCAGTGGGCACAGACCTAGGTATGGACCCTCCTTCCAGTGGACCAACGGAGCCCAGCATTTCCATACCTCGTATTTCTATTCTCATTTTCTCTAGCTAGAAAAGAGGGTGGTGTAGGGGGTGGAGAGCAACTACAAGTTGACAGTGACCGCCCTATTTAAACAGGGCTGGCAGAAGGTGTTACAGTTCAAGGTGAATTTTGCTAAATTATCCCCTATGAAATTATATATTCCAGCTCTAATATTTCAACCCCCTGATTGATTGCCAAAGTTAGAGCTGTGATAACAGTGGTTGGTGTTCTCTAAGAGGCTGAAAATGCCAGCTCTTGGGAAAATGACAGTTCTTTGAGAAATAATCAGGTTGACTGCACATCTCTCAACAATGGGAAGATTATGGCGGGGTTCACGAAATTACCTGTGATGGCCTTTTCCTGAAGTATGAACGGTCCTTTACTACACAGTAGAGATGCTGTGACTAGAGAGGAGGCATTTCATTTTAACATCCTGTTGGTGCCCATTATCTTTTCACCATCCACCTCATCACAAGGAGATTTGCTTGGAGATAGCTTCTTCTGTTTGCACCTTCCCCCCCCCCCCCCCAGAAAGCAGAAAACTGAGTAAGATGACCGTCTAGGGACCCTTTGCCCTCTCAGAATTCTGTGACACTAGCAGCTAGCATTCCTGATCGGGAAAGTGTCGAATATATATAATACACCACCATTTCCAACACTTATGAACTTGATCAACAATGATGGCCAGAACCATAGTAAAGAAAGATGCAGTCATAATGGGGGAAGTACTGCGGCTGACAGCAGTAACAGGAGAATTCTACTCTAGCTGGCATGGACATTTTCTTAAACCACTCCAAGAGCCACTTAAATTCACTCTCCAGACAGCTTGATGAGCCACACTTTTCATTGGAAATTGAAAATGAAAACTTAAAAATGAGTAAGGATAGACTTGAAGGTAGACCATGTCTGAAAACAAGGATTGGAAAATAAGGATTAGTTTAAAGATTTTTCAGGTCTAACATAAGGATAATTTATTTGAAATTTATTTGACTTATTTGGCAAATTTGTTTTAAATTCTAATCAACGTTTTTTGTGGTGGTGGCGGTGGTGGTTGTTGTGGTGATGGTGGTTATGGTGGTGGTGGTTGTGGAGGTGGTAGTTGTTGTGGTGGTGGTGGTGGTGGTGATTGTTGTTGTTGTGGTGGTGGTGGTGGTGTGGTTGTTGTTTTGGATAAGATGAGCATTTGCTTCTATAACACAGAGGCCACCTCCTTGTATCAGAGTTGACAGTCACACATGGGACCATATGGAGCATACTTTAAATTCTTATAATGAACATCTCTTTGTTTCAAATGTTAGAAGCAAGATGATTCTAGCACATGATAAGTTAACACCAGGACAGACTTTTCTAGCCAAACAATGAGAATAAACTCAATAATAAAAAACACACCAGACGAAATAACTGCTCATCTGAATCTAAAGGAAACTTTTCTGCCATCTGCCACTGTTAGCACTGCATGCTGCCATATTTGCCTCCTCCACTCCAGAGCCTAGCATCGCAGTGTTCATCATTCTGAGCAAGCTACAAGGAAAGAGCACAGAGCAGTTGGAGCAGTGGGAGTAAATGCAGAAGGTACTTGCCCGTATCAAGAGTTGGTTGCCATCTTTCCCAGCAGGGCAGCTAGCAGTAAAAGACACAAACAAAGATGAACTTGTCAAGGAAAGCATTCTTCATAAATATGAAAAGTAAAGAGAATCCAAGGAACAGGGACCATTAATGAGAGACACTTGGCCATGCCTGTATCCCACTTCCCTCTCCCTCTTTCCAAAATGTTTCATACAACATTTTGAAATCCAGAGATAAACAGGGCTAAAGATTGTGACGGAACATGTTCGCTCGGAGAAAGGAATGCATCATCAGCAAACACTTGGCTGAACAATACAGAAGCCTACTAGAGGTGGAAAATAATCTCCTAAAAAGACAGTTGAGTGTTGGTGGTCATAGTAGAGCTTGGGTGATATTGAATATTTCTCTGTCCAGAAAACAGTTGAGGAAACAAGGAACATAAATTATTCCGGGTATGAGCAGCTCCTATCAAACAAGCAACTAACAAAATGCAGCTAAGGAAGATGTGAGTGGAGGGCAAAGAACTCATTTGTCCCCCTTGCCCAGGAAGTCGGTTTGGACCATGTTTCCTGGTAAGGAGGAAGAGAAATCCCGCCTTACAGCAGGCTCAAGGTCCAACAGGATCACAATATCCTCAGAGGAAGAATAGCAAGACTTTCTCCCAAGAAAGGCAATTTTGGTACCTGCAAATACTCTCTGGGCTTCCTATATAAAGCCAAACTCTTAACTGTGGACCTTAGCAGGCAATTTTCAACATGGAGAAGCATGGTAGCTCCATGTTGCTAGCTACTGAGTAAGAATTACTCAAGGGGCTTAGCAGACTTTCTCCAACTTGTGCTCAGAAACGAACTAAACCCACCTGAGGACGGTTGAAGAGGTAAGATAACCGTCATGCTCTGTAAATACCCTCAGTATGAAGTTTGCCTGTTGAAAAAACCAAACTATTGACAATAAAAACTTACAAGGTCATTTGTATCCTGCTATTCCCCCATACTCTCCTCCCACCTTCTTTTGCAGTTACAGCCCCATCAAGGACCAGCTTCCAAAGGAGAGAGGCAATGAACATTCCCACCCAGCTGTGACCCCTATGAACCATACCAATGGCCAGCAAGGCACAGCAACTTTGCAGGTGAAATATTGTTATGTAACCAATAGCTTTCTGATTGGACTTAAGACCTGATCAACAATAGGGATACCATTCCTGGTACAATATCTGGGTACTGGAAACCTAGATAACCATTCAGTGCTAGTTAAATAATGACTATTTGAGAAGAATCTACAATCACAATTTACTAAACTGGCATAATTCCTAACAACAATCTATCAGCATTTGTGATGAAAGAAATACATATGCATGTGACTCGTCATCAAATTTAAAAAGCTCATTTGGGCCTGAAAGGCTGCACATGCACCCAGCCAGGGTTAAGATCCCTGAGCAGAGGTCATTTGGGACAGGTCAAAGGAGTAGCTTACTTATAGGTCTTCAAAATACAAGAGCAGTTTCTCATAGTTTAGTTTTTACTTCATTTGCATCTGAACCATGTGGCTCATGTGATATCATCACCTGGTACATGTTTAAAATGTATATCCCCAGTCCCTTCTTTGATTCTGGGTGGGACCCTGGGTATCTATAGCTCAGATAGCACATCAATGCACCATTAAATTACAGAATACATACCAAGTAATGCAAAGTCAGGTATTTTGTAATTGTGCAAGAAACATACAGTATACTTATACAAAGAGGATGCCTATTACATCATGGGAAAATATTACTGATCAATCATGAGATCATCATCATAATGTGATTCATCATTGACTAAATGTCACTATACAGCATAAAAGTTAAAAATGGTCATGGAAAGGGGTCTTGAGAGCCCAAGCAAAATTCAGGACTGGTCCAAAAACTACCACATAACACACATAAGAGTCATTAAAGACCTGATGAAGTGAATGGAGTACAGAGTTGGATTTCAGGCAGGGAAGACCGACAGACAAGGACACTGTGAGTCAGCATTGACCCAGGGCTTCCTTTGATCCATACACCTTTACATGTGCTTCATATCTTTTCATTTATCTCAATTATTCTTATATTCCATATCAAACCAAGTTCAGAGGGTAAAGAACTTATACAGAATTACTGATCAAATTAAGGAGAGACATTGGTCATTACTTGCAGGCAAATAGTCTAGAATATTTAAACAATTCTTAAAAGCCATACCAAATATATTTCCTTTCATTTGCCCAGTTTGGATTACACAGGAGAGACCATTCATTATTTAAAACACATTTGAGCATATAGTATCTTGAATGATCTGGAAAATACTTCAGAGTGACACTTTTTCAGACAGAAGAAGGAGAAAAAAACACTAAAATACAGAATAAATCATCTGACACCATATGAAGTCTCAGCCACTTGTAGTGAACAAAAAGAAATGGAATTTACCATCCAGTGCTGACTAGCTACAGAAGGTCCCAAGAGTAAACAGTGTTTTGGACCAACTCTCCAGGCCAGTCATTTGTTGAACTGACTCAACCTTATAAAAAGCATATGTGTCAGTAAACCAGATCTTCTTAAAATCTACCTCAAATGTTACTTTTAATAATCAAGGTTGTTTGTGGAAGGCAAAGACAACTCCTGAACAAAGTCAAATCTCTAAGTGGATAATCGTCAATTCTCCATCTGTAAAAAGGGTAAATAATAATTAGGTTTTTGAGCACCTACTCCACATATTACATTAATTCATTGAATCCTTACAAAACATTCTATGACAGATATTATTGTCATTCCAGTTTTACAAAATGATATAAAGTTAATCAAGATGCAATATGTATGAAAGAGTAAAGTCAGAATTACTACTCTGATCATACATTACTCAAGTGCTCCTTCTAACTACAAGTTATAGTGACAAACTGACATGACGGAGGTGGCACTGGGAACTCTGGATGATCTAGATGGCCAGGGCCAGAGGGAAGCTACGAGATCCTATACGACAAAGAGCTTGTATTCACTGGATTTATAAATGATTGTACTTTGAAGGTAAAGGAGAGAGAGAGAGAGAGAGAGAGAGAGAGAGAGAGAGAGAGAGAGAGAGTTTGTGCGTGTGTGTGAGAGAGAGAGAAAGAGATGTATGCAATGTTGAAAATTAAATCTAGGTTCCCATGAATTTTAGGTAAGTTCTCCCACCCCAAGGGAATTGATGGGTTGCATTGTGTTGTCACAAAACATGGCCCTTATACCTCAAAATGAATCTTTTGAGATGGCTTATTCTGAAGCTAACTATATGAGTGACCATGACCTAGAAACATAGGTTTATATTGCCACAAATACCATGTTCTAACGTGGTAAACACTTAATGAAGTTTTTTTGTTGTTGTTTTAAGAAGTAACTACTGATTTATAAAAAGTCATTATTAACATTTAGAAATAATGAGAAGTTACAGGTGATTATTATTCCACACGGATGCTGGGAACCAAACTCAGTCCTCTGCAAGAGAGCCATACTGATTCCTAAGCACAGAGACATAACTCCAGCTCCATTAATAACATTTCTTTGCTAATATTACACAGCTGCCCAACAATGACCATATAGTGGGTGATATCTAGAGGACCATTTGTTCAATAGTTAATTGAATTGATTTCTTTGAAGTGAAATCATTTTGTTTGAATTCTTTCCTTTTTAATCCAAACTAGGAATGTGTAACTTTTCTCCTTAAAGGTAAATTTTTTTCATTTTCTTTCTTTCTTTCTTTTCTTTTTTACAAATTGCATTCTCTGATTTTCTTGTCAACTTGCTTTAAAGATATCCACATGATCAAAATGCTCGCTTGAAGTTTGGCCCACACCGAATGATTGTTTAACCCAAATATCTGGGCAACAAACTGGGCGGATCCTTCTGGAGAGAATACAGTTGAACAGCCAAGACCACTGGGCAATCGAAGAGATGACCACGCATCCTGAGCACCCCAGTCTGGTGTGATGGGGGGACAGCTGATAACTGGATATTCAGTGTTACCAGACATCACTGGGCCCAAACCATTGCTTCTGCCTACCACTGCGACAAATACAGTAGGTATGCCATCCCCTTCATACTCTGCTTTAATCCCCAACGTCTCATCTGGTCCTTTATGGACAGATGTCACTCAGAGTTCACATGGAATCCCGAAGTTTCTTAATTTTCTCACAGTGACCAAGGTCAGAAGCTGAGCCCATCAGCACTACAACCCTGCACTGACTGTCTTGCTTCAGAAGCAACTCCACTCGATCTGCAACCCACTCAAAGTTTTTCTTTACCATCTGGAGCCTTTCTGGAGTTACTTCCTTGAGGTCATGGTAAGACTCTTTGTCTTTCTACTGGCTCCGATCTCTCGATGGCCAGAGTCTCCAAGAATCATTATCAATAACATCAGCAAGAACAATCTCTTTGGTGGTTACATCAACACCAAATTCAATCTTCCTATCAACCAGCGTGCAGTTCTGGGGCAGCCAGGCTTTCTCCAGTATTTCAAAAATAGCTTGTGTAGCATGACTCATGATGTCCACTTCAGTCTGGCCTATAGCAAGTTCAGCAAAACAAAACTGTGCAGCAATGAGTTGCTCCTCAGACCTCTGTGGATCAATTATTGGCATCATCCTTGAAGAACATCTCCACTTTGGGTGGATAAAACTTATACCCCTCTTTTACACCAGGGTTCCTTTTGAGAAAAGATCCAGTTGCTATTCTTCGGCACACCCATTCAATTGGTATCATTTCACATTGGGGTGCAGTGAAAGCAGTCTCCCCACATTTCTTGGGGAAAGCAGTCTTGATACCGGCATCCTGCGACAGCTGAAAAACACAGCTGGTAATCTTATTGGAGATTGCAGCTTTGCCTTCCAGGTGGTTCTTTCTGGCTGCGTTTCCCACTGTAATCTGGCCCTTGGACTGCAGGAGGACTCTTCCTGGGCTATCTAACAATTCAAAGACTTCTTTTGTCTTACCCTCATAGGGTTTTCTCCCAATGCTCAGTACCTCAGCTGTCGCCATTATCCTAGGTGGGATGAAGGTGCAAGACCCTGCGGAAAAAGTCTGAAGTTTTTCAAAAACAAAGAAAGTCACAAATCAAGGCTCCTCCACTGGCAGAAACACAAGTGAGTTACAATAATGTAGAGAAGTCTCTGATCTAGCCATCAAATGTTATCCGGTAACATTCTTAGCCGGTGCTTGGTAGACTCTAGGGGTCTATTGACAAACTCCAAAGAGTATTTCATCTGAGAATCATAAGAATATCAGGTCCAACATTGAGGGAAATAGTAAATGAATATCAAGAGGGCGAAAGATGGACAGAATAATTGGTCTCTATATAGATTGCTATAATCACAGAATTTATAATCAGTCAAATAGCCTTGCAGGATCTTTAACACAGGCACAAATGTGTGTGTGTGGTGTGTGTCTGTGTGTCTGTGTGTGTGTGTGTGTGTGTAGGGTGATTCAGTATACGATTATAACATTTTGTATATATTATGATGTCCCTTAATCATTTTCATACAGTTGATCACATTCACCCATGTTACCCCCTTTTGTCCCCTCTCCCCCCTCTCTTACTGGTCCCTCTCCACTTCCCATACATTCGAGGGCATCATATTTTAACAAACTACCTGAAGGGCTAGGACCCTGAAAGGGCAGAGACCGTGCATCTGCGTTTCCCTCTGGTGTAAAGGGACCCCATTCATGTAGATAGAGTTCTCACATTTGAAAATGTGTTTATTCCAATCCCCAAGCCATTCTGTCCCTCTAGTGTCCAGGGAGTAGTCCTAAAGGGCACTGGCACTATTGTCAGGGCTTCTCCTCTTTCTAACTCTGCCCCGCCTTGATCCTATAATGTGACCTTTGAGGACTGGCATTTAAAAAGCTGGGCAGATTAAATGCACAAAAGGAGGACAAGGGCATACACAGATGCCTCATAAATGCCTTCTCATATAAGCACTGACACCCCAGCTTGGGAATGATGCCTATGACGCGTTCTGTATGAAAACCTGGATCTGAATGGACATCTCAGACAATAATGATTCAGCAAGAGGCATCCCAAATTGCTGGTAAGCGTGCAGCCTCCCCTGTAATAGAATATCTCACAGTGCTGTCTCTTTAAACTCCTCCTACAACACAGTTAATGTCTCCCAGTGGAGCTACGTTACTCTAAGATTTCCTGTCAGCATTTTTCAGAGGCGTTCTGTGTTCCTTTTCTATAGCCTTGTTTATCACTAATGGTCTCTTGGTACTCTTTCAGATGCTCTTTCAAGGCAAGGAGGGTACTTCTGAAATCTCAGCTCTAAGTTCATACAGCTTGAGAAGCAGAGGAAGTCCTGGGGTATCGAGGTTTCTTTGAGTTTATACTTTTCCTGATCCCAACTTTTCTGTGTGTCTGTCAGGTTGTCTTTTCTTCATTCCCTCGCTGCCCCAGTCAGGTCATCGCTGGAGCCATGCTGACCATAGCAACATGGAGCCATCCTCAGCATGGAAGCTAACAGAGCTAGTCCATTACTGAGTGCCATTGATGTGAGCTTAAATCATCACAACAACCTCATGTGTTAGCACTGTTTTATGTGACAGAAGTGGAAACACAAATAACTCCAGTTATTTACCCCACATTACAAATCATATATGTGTACCACGGGACTCTGATTCATACAGTTTAACTTCATAACATGTGTGTCCAATAAGTATGCTATTTTCCACCAATATGTTCATACTGAGTATAAACATGGCTGACTATAACTTTAACTGATTCACACTGTAATACAAACTTAAGTTATCTCTTAAAGAATGGAAGTAAGAGTGAGAACACTTCTCAAAAGATAAAAAACATTTTTACGCAGTCACAGCAGAAACTACCACGCATCAAGTTCAAGGCATTTTGTATTCCTCATAGTCTTATCCCTTAGAAGTAGTACAGTTGACCCTGTTGGCTGAAAATTCCCCAAGTCTTACCACTGAAGGTCGTTAGAAAGCAGATAGAGATCTCCACCCAGAACTGTTCAACTCAGAGGCCACTTTCTTTTCCCTGTGACTTGGCCTTGTTCCTGACACAATCTACTTGGTTATCCTGGAGAACACAGAGGGTGTCATTGTTCTGGAGTTCCTAACAGTCAAGGAATGGAGCATTGGTCAGAGTTAGATAACCTCTAGGGTTTAGGAAAATGTGGTGTCTAAAAGTCTAGAGAAAAGTAGTTGTGATTCAAGATTAGACCTATAAGACATAAAAATGACTAAAAGAAGAAGTTCCATAAAAAAAGAGTTATATCTCAATAACAACAACATTGGAGAAGAAGAAAAAAAGGAACTGCCTTAAAAATCTATGGGGAGTTTTGTAATCTAAGGCTTTTAGAAGAAATGACTGAGATAATTGAAGGAGTCACATATAACCAAGCAATACAAAGCAGCTATAAGAGTACTAGAAACAACAGAGCCCAAACCCCACTGAGGCTTAAAGTGATAGTATGAGGGCTGAGAGGGGTCATCACACTGAGCTCAGAGCAGCGAGAAGAATGAGGAACAGAAGGTCCACTGCTGGGGGCCGAACAGTGTCGTATTGAAAGCTAACAGAGAAAAACAGGACGATTCAGCCTCTGTATTGTTTTCTCTATCCTCGAAAGTGGTCCTCAGGCTGGAAAGGCTAGAACAAATATGCTTAGTAGGAAACTGAAACCCGACATAGGAAAGAAGACAATGAGAAGCCCCTAGGCTTCTAAATGAGTTCAAGCCCACACAGACCCAGACCAGACATCTCAAAGGAAGATAGGGGGGTGTAGAGTAGCCACCCATAGGGCTAAATGGTTGGGAGCGGTCTGAGAGGTCAAGACAGCACAGGAAAAATTTTGGAGGTTTATGAAACATGGAACAGGTAGGCGTTTCGGATTCATTAACTATATAAAAAGTGGGTTCTGTTGTGAAGTTATCATACATGCATAAAAATGTACCTTGACATTCATCCACACCCTAAAGGAGACTATTTCTAATGTTACAAGATATCAATGCCTGGAAAAATTTAAAACATAAATATCACATAGTAATTAAAAGACTGCTATTAAATGTAATTATTCTTGCCAACTTGGTTCTTATTAAAATGAGCTTTCCTGAGCCAGCCTGGTTTCTCATTGAGAAGATGTAATGAGAAGTCATCACTGTCTTCTGAGCCCAGATTGTAAGAGTCCATTGTCAAACTCCTCCGAAGTACAATGTGGATACAGACAGAATGCATATCTTTTGCATTAAAGAGGTTTGCTAAATACTTTAGTGACAGAGACACATTACATAAATACCATTTAATGTGCAGACAATGTTGCAGCTCTGTAGTCCCAGGATCCTGCTCTGGAGAGTAACTCTGTGTACTGGGCATACATTCGTGACTTACATAACTGCATAGAACCCAGGCATATGACATTTTGATGTAGCTCTTTTGAAGACCATTTGGCAGCCTTGAAAAAAAAATAATTTTAAATAAATCTTTAAAACAGCAATTGACGTAACTACACATAAACTACATTGTTGTTCATAATCCTATTCCTGAGTGAATTTTATAAGTGCAGTAAATTGAAACCCAGTGATAGGGAAAGACTCTAAGATGTTCACTGTTCACATTACCAGGAAATGAAAATTTAGGGACCTAATTGTTTGGGGGGAAATTAAGTTATTTTTGTTAAGAGCAAAACAAAGAACCCACATCATTATAAGTGCATCGAAATCTCTTCTCCCAATGTGATTTCCATGAATTCATCAATCTGGAACTCCATAGCAGTACAGGTCAGCTCATGATCACAAGTTCACTTCCTAGGTTCACAATAATTCATTTTGCTACTGTTTTTGAGAATGGAAAGACAGAGAATGTGCTTCTGGCTTTTAGGTTTGTATTAGATAGATATCCACCAACCAGGCGGTGTCTCATAAATGCAGAAAACACATGTGAAGACTGCTTGTCATCCCAGATTCTTCACTTATAAGCAACAAAAAATGGACTTTGGCTAACACAAGCAAGAGAGGACTTTATTAGAAGAAAATGGAGTAGAGCATGTGGTTACAGAAAAGATGGTTATACAAGAAGGGTTTCTTCCATTCTCCTAGGATGTATCTAAAGAGCTCACAGCCTGCCTCTGCACAGAATGGCTGTGATGGCTACAGTCCCCCAGCCCTCTGTCCCTAAGTGTTTCTGCTCTATTGTCTATTGTCTCATGTACCCTCCTTGTGATCAGGGTTTCTGGGGTCCCACAACTGAGCAACAGTCACATGGGTACATGAAAGAAAAAAGCAGTTTCTCCAGAAAAGAAAAACCTAGGTGTATCAACATCAGAATAAATGGTAAGAATTCCTAGGAAAATGATTATATATATAATTCATAGATACATGAATTTGGCTCATCTCCTTCACACTAATAAAGTTGGCTGAAAACTCAACAAGGTTATACACATTGACTATTCATAACACTATTGTCAAAGCCTGGAAAGAACTTGCTGTGTTTAACTCTCATCCTAACTCAATTTTCTGCCTTCAATTCTTAGTTTTACATTTTAGAAACGTGTAAGAGTATTTTCCCCAAACTCTATTCTCTCTTTTCTATCATCTGCTCTACAAGAAAACCTGGGACCCCGAAAACCCACATCGTCCGGATCTCTTGCCAGCTGGCTTCCAGTAAGACCTGCCACGGGACAGCCGTGGACTGTAACAGGGAGGAGTGGAGAAGCAACTTTCTTCCTGATTCCATTCTCTCAGCTTCTCTCCAGTCTCAGGCGCCTCTCATATCCAGTGTTTTTAGGGTGTTGTCAACATCTTCATTTGGACAACTCTTGAGTTCACTTGCTAAGATACAGTTTGTGTGTGCATGAGCAGCCTGGGCAGCTCCAGTATCAATCAGGCAGTGACTTTTCAGATATTCCAGCACCTGCAGCTCATGTCTCTTGATTGAATTACTGGTGCCCATAGTGCCTCTGACATAGCACCTGCTCTACCATGGGTGACCACCAACATGTTGTTCTGGGCTCCGGTACATGTTCTCCTATTCATTCTCCATGTCAGGGATGACAGCTTTTTCTGGAAGTTACCAGTCCCTAGTTACCTAATGTTTAGTTCTTCCACACACCCCTGTTGAATCTATAATCTATATTTTAAAATCTCCATATTAGTTTCCCCTTATTGGAATACTGAGACTGTTTCCATCTTCCCTTAAAGGTCCAAAAGCTAAAGAGCCAGAGTGTATCCTGCAGAGCTCAATAGCATGACATCTTTGGATTTTACAACTCAGAAAAAGATTGGGTGGTGATCAGCTTCACCGACTGAAGGCCTTTTGTCTGAAAAGAGATTGTATTTATCCTGCATATCCTAGTGAACATGTGTTTCAAGGAAGGAGGTTTCAACTCAAAATAAGGAATGGTGCGATAAGACTTGAAGTGCCTACAAGGCATTGTGCTGTCCTCCTTTTGCTTAAGGGTAGTTAAGCAGAAGATGGGCTTCCATCCCGCAGAGATGCTGGAGTATAGTATTGTGACAGCAGACTGATAATCAATCCAAATCAATTCTCAGAAACCAAGGCCCCCTGAAAAGTCTATGGACCTCAATTATAAATTTGGCCATTTTCATTTGCATCTGAAAGGCAAAGATGTGATGTTCATTGACCTACAGAGAGCATAACAGTTATCCCTTCTAGAATCTTTCTTGACCCTAGAGTAATTTAAAACATTGGACCCATTCACCTTACTGCCTTTTGGCATCCAGCTGGAAACTGACTCCCCTTAGAAGAAGGTGTCCTCAATCGCCCCCCGACTGCTTCTACCAGATCTTCCCATACACCTGGAATTTATACCCAGAGGACCTTGGGAGGCAACAACAACAGCAAAGACTAAATCTAAACTCATAGAATGTGAGGACCTAGTGTTTGAGGTGAATCTCTCTTCCCCCTTTGAGTCTCACTTGACAGATCCGGACCTCTGAACCCTTCCTGCCAGGCTGAAGCTTCCCATCTCAGCCATGGAGTAACAAGGGATGAGCAGTTATGAGAGAACCAGAGAAGACTTGAAAGTATTGATGAAATTGTCTTCCTGCCACCCAAGAAATCTCTCCACCCTTCCAGCTATTGCCATAACTAACAACTCATGCACATCTGTACGGCACCCGCCCTTCTGCTGTTCAGGGCATACACGATGTGTCAAAGCAGCTGTTCTCCAATCCGTTTCCTCTCTCATATGAAACAATCCTCAATTACGCTATAACAGTTATGTGATAACAGCCATGGAATGGGGAAAACAAATCCTGTGTTGGGCAGAGTTTCACAATTTGTAAAAACAAAATACTTCAACCTTGAATATTAATCAGAGAATGCTAATTCTGGCCCACTAAATGGAACATAATTCTATAGTTTTCATGTCAATGTGGGAATCTTGAAACACAGAGGAAACACAAAGGCTTATCCGCGGTAACACACATGGATAAAACAAGGTAGAAACTATACTGAGTTCATTTGACCTAGTCCTCTCCCCTCCTTGTCTCATAGCATCAGATGATATCCCATATTACTTAAGAGGAGACTATGGATTCACAGGCTTCAGTTTTTTGGCAAGAGAGGTTCATACAGACTCAGGGTTTCAGCAAGATGGAGGATGTTTCTTTTGCTAACATAGCTTCCTGGGGATGGTTTTACTTTCTTATCTAGTTCCCTAGTTTCTTATCTAGTCTTAGTCTGTGGAGTAATTGCCAAGAAGACAAACAGAAAAAAAAAAAAAAGAAAAAAAAGAAAAAAAAACAGAAAATACCCTGGGAGTTGTGAACCTATCTGGTTTGCTTATGGGCAAGTACACAACTCTATAGTCACCGGCCCTACTGTAGGAAAACCAAGAGGAATAGACAACACACACATTCCTAAAACTTGTAATTCCAGACACATCAAATAATGATCTTTTCCCCCAAATTCCTTGTGCTCTCCCAGTGCACGTATACACACACACACACACAAACACACACACACACACAGAGCTTCTTCTAACGAAAAATAGTTGGTCAGTTCCTGGACCGGAGGAAGACTGAGTAATGGTGCTAAATAGAAAAAGGGACAAGACTTTAGAATGCAATTTGGCGATGGGAAGGTGGTGGCAGGATGGCACAGCACATGGGTAGTCCTTCGGGAAATCCGTGTTCCTGCTAAAGGTCAGGAGACCCTTTCCTCATTCTCCCACTCTTGAGATTGGAATTGCACAGTTCCTGAAGATTTCCCTGGGCCTGGCTTCTACTGCCTCTCATGTCGTCCCCTCCCCCACCCTTGTTCCTTTCTGTCCCTTAGCAATCCTACTCTCCTCCCACCTCCCCTTCAGTCTGAGGCCGCCACCTGGGGACCTTGCAATCCTATAATTAACCGGGGCAGCTGCTAAACCAAACCAACTCCAGAGATCCACAGCTGGCAGAGCAGAGTCCTGCATGGAAGGGGCGGGAAGGCCCACAGAGTCTTCTCAGGTGGCCAGATGACGCCTAATTAGGCCCCCTGCTCTAGAGGACTCTCCAGATGGGCAAATGCCTGGAAGCCTTAGGGAGCCAGCCGGACACTCTGGGAAGTCATGGTGTGCGGTGTCCTTTCCAGCTGCTTCTGGGACTGGAGGAGACAACAAAAATAATAATTGGTGGCTTCCGTCAAGGGGACTTGCTTTTCTGGGCCAGAAGGGGAGATGTTCTGTTCTCAAACAGGGCAGTCAGCCCCCATATACCCTGCTTCACTGGCATCTGAGCTTTTGCAAAAGTGGGGGGGGGGGGGACGCATGCCTGTGTGTGTGTGTTAGGTGCTACCAGAGAAGTGAGCACTGGGACACTTTTTCTAAACCTAAACAATGCACACCATGAATTCCCAGGAGGTAAACTTTGTGCAGAAGGAAAGGATGGAGGACATGCATGGGTCTCATTGCATCAGTCTCCCCTGCCTGCAAAAAAGACCTACTGGTGGCACAGCAGAGGGAACGTGAGCAGTGAATGATTGGATTGTAACAGGCTTCTGATTCCAGGCAAGAAAGAAGTGGGGGAGCCTCAAGTCAGGAGCTTGAGGGAGCCTGGAAGGAGCAGGTTTCCTTTTTCGGAACATAACTAAGGTCTACAAGAGAGCCCTGCGGCTTTGCTAATCAAACCAGCCAAAACACCACTCACTTCTCGCAACATAAACAACATAAACATACCTTTAATTAGAATAAGTCAGAATGGTACAGAGGAAGCAGAATCTTATAACCTGATGGTTCTCTGGCTCCCGCCAGACTCTGGCATCATTAGATAGCTTGTAACTCACTCAGTACACCTGGATATAAGAAGTTGATGATAAACTGTCAAACATTAAAGAAAGTGGTCCTCGTATAACTTCTGTGTCCCTGAGACCAAATCCCTAATAAATAGTAACTTAATGGAGGAAGAATTCATTTTACTCGTAGGTTCAGAGGCTCCATCCATAGCTAATTAGCCTTATGGGTTTGAACTTAAATATCAGGTTGGAGGAACCCTGCAGTGAATCAGGAACTGGGCACTAGAAATAGCCTTCAAGGTTACAAACTTGGGGTCTTGCTCCTACTAGACTCCAATTTCTTAAGCTTCCAGACTCTCCCAAAAGACAACACATGACCTGTTTTTGGATATTTCATCTTCATATTCAAATCATAACAACCTCTTTGACTGGTCTCTTCCTTACTTTCCTCACTCTCCTGCTGGGTGACAAAGGGCATCTTTGTCTTCTGATGAGAGAGTGGCATTTGTGGTGTTAAGTTTCTGATTCATAGCCTAATCAGAAAGTAAAAGGTTAGGAAATGTCAAGAAATCATTACTGCCCTGACCCTTGCACCTGCACACGTCCTGCCTTTCAAGCAACCGCGTGAATGTGAAGCAGCAATCCCTGCCTCAGCTGTGGCTTCTCGCTTTAGCTTGTGGTCAGTGATCTCACATCAGAACTGGTTTCACCTCTTTGTCACCCTCTCGTCTGGTAATGGCCATTTGCTCACTTTTATGTGCAGAAAACTTTCCAGGAGAAAATTTAATAAGGCTATGAAAACAAGCATAAAACTCACTTGTTACAATCTTCCTTATTTACCCTGGTTATTAATGTCCCTGTTTGGGAAACCAGTTTGGGGGACAGGCTGGGCCATGTATGATTACGTTTTTGGCCAGCAGAGGACTCAACTGGCAGGCAGACATCACTGAGCAATCTCAGCCCTCTGTAGTTTCTGGAGGATAACATATTTTCTGCAGGCTTTGGAGGATACAGCCAACATTAATTGTTAATTCTCCAGCAGCCATCTGCTGAAACTGATGCCCAGGAAATCTGGGGAAACAGCGCCACCTAGTAGCCCTTGTTCAAAGTGCTTCAAATGGGGCTCATTACGGACAGTCAGGTGAAAAATAAACAAATATGAAACAGCCACCATTATAGCAGTGTCTGAGCAGGTTTATCACAGCATAAGGTCTCTCTTATCAGGGACTCTCTGGTTGTACGAGCTACCAGTTTTTAAAAATCACAGTAACATTTCATCTGGAAGAGACCCCGGAGTCATATAATTAAAACAGAAGATGAGACAAACATGCCCAGAAAAGAAAAAAAGGTCACAAAGTTAGTTTGTGGTTAATTAAGGCTCAGAAACCAGAATGAGTTTCCCCATGCCCGTAAGAAGACCAGCCACAAAGCGAAGGGATTAAGGCAGAAATAAAGGCTAAGTATGAACGCAGGAAGAAGACCCAGAGGAGAGAACACCCACCAGGAAACAGAAGGACCGAGACTGTTTCTGAATCTAGAATCATTCATCTCCTCATCCCTGAGTGCTGTCCCAAGACTCTTAGTGGATGCTTGAGACTGTGGCTAGGACTGAACTGTCTGTATGGTGTGTCTTCCCACATATACCTACAGTCGCGTTTCACTTTAAAGTAAGAGATGTACATGCTATAACAAGAGATTGACAAAAAATCATTATGACACTTAAAAATTATCACAATCTACTGCACAACGATGAGGTATTGATATTTTTGAGTCCCAATACCCCATCTGATAGCCAAGGCAGCTATGAAGTAACTGATGGGGGCAGATGTGCTTTAGGCATGAATATTCTGACACGGGAATGGCTCTTGGTACTGCTAGGATGGCAAGTAATGGTGTAAGGGTTCATTTCATTCCTAAGTATAGAGTGTATCTAACTTAATTTACGTCATTGCTGGAACTTTCCATTTAATAGCTTTAGACTATCATTGAAGTTGGGTAACTGACACAGGAGGATTAAACGGCATTTGACAGGGTATGGTAGGGTGTGGGTTGAACCGAATGACTGTGTCTAGTATGTAAGCACACACCATACCAGTTCTCAGAGTTCCTCATAATGCTAATAACTTTTAAATTTACCATAGTCTGCCCAGGCTAGCATAGCAAAGAGCAATGGGGCTAACTCAACATCCTGAAAACACCAAAATGTCTCTTTCATGAGAGTGGAGCCTCATGACTTCATCACGTCCCCCCCAAAATCCCAGCTCCTAACACCACCACATTAGATGTAAGCATAGGGATTTTGGGGATACTGACATTCACTGACACAACTTCTCTGTGGTTTCACTAGTCAGATTTCTTCCATAAAGGACTCATATTACAGATTTTAATTTGGGAAATAGAATCTTTCCACTTTTCTCCTCAGAAAACCCTTCAGAACTTCGACGTCAAACACATCCAGCTCTGTTTTTCTTACTCAGTGGGGAAATATCATCCAGACTCTACCTGTTGGAGCTGAAATGGACCTTGGGGATGATTTCAGCCAGAATGGCATGTCCCCTAAGGCACATTTGAACCATCCGAGAAGACATTAAATACACAGGAACATGTCCCAGCTCCAGACCAATTAAGTCAAAATCTACAACACAGGGACGGTCCGTCAGTATTTTTAAGGCCTTTGAGAGATTCCATTATGGTCCATTGCTTGCCTACCTTGCCTCTTGAAGGTGAGAAACTTGAGGCTCAGATAGAAAGTGGCTTGCCCAGCGATACGTTGTGGCAATGGCAGAATGGGTACCTGTTTTCCCTTTCCCACTGCTGCCTGCTGCCGTACATACTATTTGATTTGACCTCCTAGGTAGACAGCCTGACAACCAGGGTGGGTGACTGTCCTCACACAACCTGAGACAGAGGCATCTGTGAGTCTGTCAGTATGAAGGAAGCGTCCTAACCCATAGGCAAACTGGACATCTTGCAACCTGAGAGAAGATAGTCTAACAGAGTTTGATGGAAGACGAGACTGATCCACATTAATTAAAGTTAGTCCTTTTCTAACTTCAGTTTCTGGAACTAGAGAAATAACTCCAAGACAGGTTTCTGGACCACTGCATCCCACCAGGATTCAAATCCTCTTGAATACCTGTTCAGTGGATGACGGTGGCATTCCTAATAACCTCGGCACACCTACTTCCTTCGTATGTGGTCACCCTATAAACAGCCGCAGTCCCTGTAGACATGGTCATGAAGAAATGGACAGAACACAGTTCTGGGTGTGCAACAGGACTTCCTCGGAACTCCTCCTTCTCTTCATTCCAGAGGGTCTCTGTCTGGGAACAGGCCCACATCTGGGGAGGTGGTAGGCAGTGGGTGGCCCACATCTGGAGAGGTGGTAGGCAGTGGGTGGCCCACATCTGGAGAGGTGGTAGGCAGTGGGACATCCTGTTGCGGTGTTGTATTCACTGAAGGTAGAAGTTATTCCTGTGAGCAGGGGAGCCTTTCCTAGGCTGTGCATCTATTTCTCCTCCAGGCAAAGCTTGAACAACATCTGCCCAGAGAACCTTGAGGTCATGTTGATTTGATGGAGGCGCAGATTGAGGCTGGGTGCCAGGCTCCTGTGATCAGTCAGCTCTCGTTCTATTAGGCACTTCTTCTATAGCCTCTCTGTAATCCCTTGGCCTCACCAAGCACCCTAAGACAAGCTATCCTACCCCATCCTATGTGTTGAGAAGATCTGGCCCAGGATATGACTCTTGCCTCCATCACAAACCCAAACATCAGTATTTTGAATCCAAATCTCTGGGACTGTTTTTTTTTTTTTTAATTTTAAATCACAACAGAAAACCTTTGTCAAACAAATCACCTGGCTTTCATAGAAATCCTTGCCCACGGGCCATGAAATGAATAATTACATCAGCATCAAAAGCTTAGTTGAGAACAAGGATTCAGGCAATCCAAGCATAAGATTCTCTCCGGCGAGTTTGACTATGACCAGGAACATGCCAGAGCAGGATCGGCATGCATATTACAAGCTGGCTTCTCTGAGCCACTTCCCTGACATTTCCTGTTTCCTTCAAAGGGAGAAATAAGAAAGGTGAGATGAATAATCTTGGTCACTTAAAATTCCTTGCTTGAGTTTTGTCTGCATGAACAGTGGGTACCAGGAGCATGTAGAGTTGAGTCCAATCACTAAGGGATGACAGTGCTTTCAATTTGCTCTTTCGACCAGGTGTTCTGGGAAACCTAGCAAAGGCATCTGGCAAGTCAATCCACGGGTCCTTTAAAACTGGGTGAGATATCACTCCTCAATGAAACCTGGAATTGCCTTCGTATTTCACACAGCGTTAAAACACGTGAGTCTTTCCTCAGGCGCGGGTTCATTGTCTGCATCCTACCCTTCCTGGCTCAGTTCCTGCTTTCCTGGCTTTCACACGCCAGAAGCCCAAACACATTAGTCTCCTTAGTTTTTGCCAAAGGTCCTGGTACCTCCGTAAGCTGTTCCTTCTGCTTGTTTTGATCCTGTTTCTCCCCCAACTGCAACATATGTTCTGTAAGGACAGAGATGTTCATCCGTGCAGTGCCACAGTCCCTGGAGAATGTCTGGCATGCTAGAGATCCATACATATTCTGTGAGTCCACAACCGGGACTGCCAGATGCCAGTCCAGCTGCGGGTTGAGCCAATCACAGGTTGCTAATCCTCCCGAGAGGGAGCTGACCATGCCTAGCTCTTCTTCACCAAACTGGAGCCATCCCCCGATGTCTCATTCCATCACCTGGAATTTCCCTCAGCCTGGTACGACATTCAGACTTGGCAGTTAATATTCCTACATTTGCCTCTTGAGTCCATTAATGGTTAAATCAGATAGCTTCCACTCTGCCAGAGCTTGCTATGCGTCTTGTAAAAACAAGTGAAAGAAGTGAACATTGACCCTTCCCCCAATTTATTCACTTGATGACTTTTCCTGAAAAGGGCTCAAATAAAAAGAAAATGATCAGTGTAACTCTTGCAAACAGCTCACCCTGATCTAGGCAGATGTCCCTGGAGAGGGGGTCCTGAAACACCTGCAAATGAGCAGCATTCACTGCAGCAGGAGATGGACCCACCAATCAGCCCCATCTTAGTCCTGTTCCTTTGGGCAAATGAGAGCGGCCACCAGTGACTTGTGAATATAGTTAATTATACTCTAGAAACTGATTGCAAAGTGGGTGCCTGGGCTGATGGTGGAATTTCTTGGGAGATTATTCTTTTGTTTGTCAAATATTGGCTTAGAACCTCGTAGACATGTGGGACAAACGGAGGGAACATTTGGAGACACTGCAGGCTATAGGAGGTGGGAGGGCTGCTTAACAGGAAGGGGAAGTCTACTCAGGCCTCACTGGGAAGGCACCCTGAGGGCAAGACTGGGAGGAAGAGATGAGGTGTCCACGAGACTTGAGAGCTAAAGTGTTCCTAGGACAGCTCCTGTGCAGGTCAGGAGGTAAAAGGGGGCTCATTTAAGCCAAGAGTGGGGTGCACACTGTTAAATCCAGCATTCAGGAAACAGAGGCAGGTAGATCTCTGAGTCTGAGGCCAGACTGGTTTACAGAGTGAGTTCCAGGACAGCCAAGGCTGCACAGAGAAACCCCTGTCTCAAAAAAAAAAAAAAAGAAAGAAAGAAAGAAAGAAAGAAAGAAAGAAAGAAAGAAAGAAAAGAGAAGAAAAGAAGGAAGGAAGGAAGGAAGGAAGGAAGGAAGGAAGGAAGGAAGGAAGGAAGGAAGGAAGGAAGGAAGAAAGAAAGAAAGAAAAGATGCCCTTTTGCCTCTTCCATTTGGCTGATAGCTACACTCCTCATCCTGGCCAAGAAGCCAGCCTCCCTGCCTGCAGTGTTCTCGGGGACTTCCCAGCCCACAGTCTGAATTAGGCAGCTCAGAGCATTCTGCCCCTAAGCCTGGTTGCATGGTCTCTAAAAGGAGTTCTCCCTGGGAAACAAACCCGCTTTGTCTGCCCACAGCCAGGAAGCTGCTGATTCCTGGGCTTTCAGCTCGTCTTCCTCTGCTGACAAACTCCATCATCGCTAAAGATACTGGCAAGACTCCACCTGTCTCTAGGCAGAACTCTCTCCCACCCCTCCCCTGGATTCCCACACCCTGAAAGGTGAAGAACCAAACCCAATTAAGAAGAGGCAGCAGGAACACATTCTACCCCCGCGTCTCACTTGCCTGACAGACAGTGTCGTCCAAGATGAGTGGGCTGGCAGCCCTGCCTCATCCTCACCCCACTGCCAGGAGGGAGGAGAGGGAGCGGTGAGGAGGGGCTGGGATTCGAGCCTAGGAACAGGCAGTTCAGGCATGCTCCTGCAACTCGCTCCATTCTGGACAGAAGCCCAATTGACAGTCAGAGAAGAAAGCCCCAGTCAGGGGCTGCGCAGCTTCTCCAGCCTGCCAGGAAGGCTCAGGCCGCCGAGAGGGCTCAAGCTTCAGGCTCTGTTGAAATGAATCCAGGTAGATGAATGTATTGATGTTTTAGAACAGCGCTTTCTACTTGGCTTAGTCTCGTGTCCAGCAGTTCCCAATTCCATGCTTATAACAAAAACGGCTGCTCATGTAAACAGAAATGGCTTACTGGATGAACTTAAAGGATGCTTAAAAGGCAAAGTACATCAGAATAACATTGAGAATAACCTCCTTCTGGTTTGGTTTGCTGCTGCTGTTTGGTTTGGTTTAGGTGTAGGTTTTTCTGTTTGTTTGTTTGTTTGATTGGTTTGGGAGTTTTTGTTTGTCTGTTTTTTGCTTTTGCTTTTTCTGTTCTAGAGATCAAACCCAAGCCTGCTGAGCTACATATCCAACCCCATGAACAGTCTTTTAAAAAAAAAAAAAAAACTGGGCTGCTACACTATGCATTGTGGTAAGTACGTCTCACTTCATTTAACAGTCATTATGACAAGGTGAGTCTTAGTGTTCAGATGTTTCAGATGAAAGAAAAGAGGCTCCGAAAGTCAGAGGTGCCAGTCCAGTTTCACATATCTTTACAAGAGCCAGCCCAGGTATTTTAGAGTTTACACTGCTTTTCTTGCAAATCCATACAAAGATGCTCGAAGGAGGAACAAGCACTTACGAATGAGTAATCCGTTCTCTCAGAGTGTGCACAACATCAGGACCATCCATTCTCTTAGAGAAAGTGTGTGCTCAGCAGCAGGATCCCCGCAGGCTCCCGGGAGGAAGAAGGTGAGCAGAGGTGGGAGGAACAGTGTGGAAAGGATGCAGACCCAGAAGAGAGCTTGGCTGTCTGCCTGTTTGTTTGCCCCGGGCTGTCTGAGCTGGCTCATCTTTGTAAGGATAAGGTGCTGCCGTCCTCAGCACCTGCAGAGCACAGCTTCCCGTCCTGCCTGGCACCAGGCTGGCTTGATGCAGAAACAAAACAAGGGGCTACTAAACAGCACGAGAAGAAAGGAAGCAAGAGGTCTGCCTTTAAAAAAATCGCAAGAACAGAAATTTCCTCCCTTTTCAGAGGAAGACGTAGGGGAATAGACCAAAGGAAACTGAACAAAAAGACGTCATCCATCGGGGCAGAATCAGAACCAGACAGAAGAGCAGAACCGACAGTTCTCTCATGTATTCATTCCAATTCGTCTAAACAGTTCTTGCCAGCTCTGAGCCAACATTCAACTGAGATGTAGACACAGATCACACTGAGTGTATAGAGATAAAGGAGATTATGAAGAAATCATGGAGGATTGGGGAGAGAGCCAGCAAAGTCCTCACTTTGCAAGCACAAAGATCTAAGTTCAATCCCCAAAACTTATATTAAAAAGGCAAGGGGATGTGTATTATGATCACAGCACTGCAGAGGTAGAGACAGCAGATCTCTGGACACTGTGATTAGCAGGCTATACTTGCCTAGTTCCAAGCCAGTGAGAGACCCTAATTCAAAAAACAATTGGTGCCTCCATACACACACGAGTGCAGGCATGAGCTCACAAGCATGAGCGTGCACACACACCTCACTGAGGTACCCGCAGCAGAGATAGAGATAGAGCAGAGAGATAGTATCATGTGCACAGATACCAAGAAGGAAATGTCAGCGAGTAGAGAGGACAGAATGCCAGGGTGAGTGGGATGAGGAAAGAAGTGACGTAAGAACCAGAGGGGATGGAGAACAGCCAGGAGAATAAGGTTCTCTAATTCAACTAAGCAAGGTGCACATGAGCTCACAGAGCCTGAAGCAGCAAACACGGGGCCTACATAGGTGTAAACTCGGTCTTCTGCAGGAATGATTCAATATGTGAAAATCAGTAAATGTAATCCACCATGAAAATAAACTGAAAGAAAAATGGCATGAGCATCTCATTGGGTACTCAAATAGCCTTTGACAAAATCCATACCCCTTCATGATAAAAAGTCCAGAAGAGATTAGGGCTACAAGGGGTATCTAAACATAATAAAGGCAGTTTACAGCAAGCTAATAGCCAACATCAAGCTGAATAGAGAAAAATTCAAAGCAATTCCACTGAAATCAAGTACAAACAAGGTTTTCAACTCTTCCCCAAATCTATTCATCATAGAATTTGAAGTTTAAGTTAGAGCAGGAAGACAACTGAATGAGATCAAGGGGGATACAGAAAGAAAAAGATGGAATCACTATTATTGTCAGATGATATGACAGTATACATAAGTGAGCCTAAAAATTCCAACAGAGAATTCCCACAGCTGAGAAACACTTTCAACAAGAGACTGACTATAAGATTAACTCAAAAACACCAGTAGCCCCTCCTGATGCAAATGACAAATTGTCTGAGAAAGAAATCAGGGAAACAACACTTTTCACAATATACTTGAATAGTATAAAATATCTTGGGGTAACGTTACGCAAGCAAACAAAAGACTTATATAACAAAACATCAAGTCTTTGAAAAAATAAATTGAAGACATCAGAAGATGGAAAGATCTCATGTTCATGAATCAGTAGGATTAGCATAGTAAAAGTGGCTGTCCTACCAAAATCAAACTACAGATTCAATGCAAGCCCCATCAAAATTCCAACACAATTCTTTACAGACATTGAAATGACAACTCACAACTTCATATGGAAAAACAAATACCCCAGGATAGCTGAACAATAAAAAAAATCTACTAGAAACCATTCATGATTTCACATTGTAATACACAGTTATGGTAATAAAACCCACATATTATTGGCATAAGAGCAAACAAATTGATCAATGGAATTAAATTGAAGATACAGATATAAATCCAAACACATATGAACACCTGATTTTTGATAAAGAATCCAGAAGTATATGCTGGGAAAAAAATGACAGCACCTTCTACAAATGGAGCTGATCAAATTGGATGTTGGCATTTAGAATAATGCAAATAGAGCCATATTTCTCACTCTGTACAAAATTTAAGTCCAAGATTTCAACATAAAAACAAATACATTGAATCTGATAGAAAAGAAAGTGGGGAATATCCTTAAACTCATTGACACAGAAGATGTCTTTCTCAACAAAAAAAAAATCAATTGTTCAGGAACTAAGATCAACAATTAATAAATGGGATCTTATGAGACTGAAATGCTACTGTAAGGCAAAAGACACTGTCAATCAGACAAAGTGGCATCCTACACAACTGGAAAAGATTTTTACCAATTCCACTTCGGTACAGGATTAATATCCAAAATATATAAAGAACTCAAGAAACTAGATACCGAAAAAAGGCAAATAATCCAATTAATGGAGAACATATCTAACCACATTTTTAACAGAGGAGCCCAAGGAACTGGGGAATCTCAAATAGCTGGAAAACACATATAGAAATATTCTACATTCTCAGCCATCAGTGAAATGGAAATCATAACTATTCTGAGATTTCATCTTACACCTGTCAGAACGGCTAAGATCAATAAAACAAGTAACGGCTCATGTTGATGAGGCTGTGGAGCAAGTGGAACATTCTTCCATTGCTGATCTGAGTGTAAACTAGAACAATAGCTATGGACATCAACATAGAAGTTCCTCAGAAAGTTGAAGATCATTCTACCTCAAGACCCAGTTACAGCACTCATGGGCATATACTCAAAGAACACTCCATTCTACCACAAGAACACTTGCTCATGTTCACTGTTGGTCTATTCATAACATCCAAGACCTAGAAACAACCTTAATGTCCCTCAATAGGAGAATGGATAAAGGAAATGTGGTACATTTACACAATGGAGTATTACTCAGCTGTTAAAAAAATGACATCATGAAATTTGCAGGCAAGTGGATGGAACTAGAAGACATTCTTTTCAAAAGCCACTCTAAACCCCAGCGTTCCCTGTGCCCTGGTCCTACCTGTCTTCAGTTTTCTTAGCCAGCCACTGACACCCTGCAAGCCCCTGTCTTCCTTGCCTCTTTGCAGTCCTGGCACAGGAATAGGATGATGATCAACTTCATCTCTATGTCTGCAGTTTCTTTGGTCTCACTCGATCCCACACTTCCTCCTCAGTTTCCTGGATCTCACCACAACAGTACCCACATCACCCAGTGTTTCCCATCCTTTATCAATATTAAAAGTTAAGGGTTTCCCAACTTTCAGAATACGTCTTGATGCCTAGAGTTAATCAATAAGCAGCCACACAGCTCCTAGTTTGGGCCTTGACTTAATGTCTTGTTTATTTAATCCTCTCAGTATGCGTTCTCAGCACATCAAAGAGCAGTTAAATTCACCTTGGATTGTCATTAGCGTGCTTCAGGGTGCAAAAAAGAAAGAACCAGATCCTAATGGTTTCAGCCCATGAGCATAATGGAGACAGAGGCAAACAAAATGATTAGACACTTTTTTTTAATTATTTTTGTTAACTAATTTTCTAATTTACAGTATAAAATAATGTTTCACTGTGATATTTTCATACATATCATTATATTTCATCCTAATTCTTCCCCCATACACACTGCTTTTCCATCTGTCCCTCTTACTGGTCAGTCCCTCCCTATTTTCACAGCACACATACTCTATTAACCTCTCTCCTTTGCTCCCTCATCAGTTAGGATCTCTTCCTCTCCTCTCATGTACCAGTTGCTGCTTTCAACACACACACACACACACACACACACACACACACACACATCAAATCCAGGTTCTACATGAGAAAAAAATGCACCATTTCTCTTTTCCAGTCTAGCTAAACGACACAGTGATTGCCAGTTCCATCCCTTTACCTGGGAAGCTGTAATTCCATACTTCTTTATGGCTGAAGAAAACCGATTGGGTATTTGCCCCGTTTTCTTGGTCCTTTCATTTACTGATGAGGTTCTACTCTGACTCATATCTTAACTATTGTGAACACTGTAGCAATAAACATGGACGTTCACGTATCTTCGTGATATGCTGACTTGGAATCTTTTGGCTTGAGATTGCTAGGCAAGATGGTGAGCTAGAAGTTACCTGCTGTCACCCAAGGAAGGAGAGGATTCAGAAAGGAGGGAGCATGTTCTGAAATGAAAAAGAGAGGAAGAATGTCAAAAATCATGGAGGTGGTGGCGGGGGTACCAGAAAGGTGTAAAAAAAACAAGACTAATAATATACAGAAAAGAAGCCCAGTTTAGCACAACAGCAGCTAAGCATTTCCCAATGGGAAAGTGATGCAGAAAATTCCTCCAAAAGGTAAGACAGGTGGCCAAGTGGGGAAAGACTAGCAGTCCTCGAGACAAGCACACAGCTCACACGAGCCTCCAAAGCAGTTTCAGATTTTAATGAGAGTGGTTCCTCCCAGGGATAAGTTAGTCCCTTAGAGAAATCCCACTTTGTTAGTCTATGTGACTGACAGGGAAGTGGCTGGGTGCCTAATCCTGAGGGAATCTATTTAAAACTGAACTAGCCTGGGGCCTTCAAAACAGGAAACAATCAGAAGTTGGGGGCACTGGGTTTAATCTGTCACTATCCCAGATGAGAGAAAACTCTTGGTGGCAGTTGTGGAGGGTGGCGGTGCCAACAGGTGCCAGCAAGTGAAGACTTCAGGAGGCAGTAACGTACCAAGGGGAAAGTAACCCCTCCTTGATCGCTAGGGGCAGAACGCACCAGCAGGAATAACCCTGAAGTTTGAAACCCCTGAGTCTGAGACTGATGGATGAATTTACTCCTGGAACCAGCTGTCTGCTGCTCAGTGCTGTAGTGCCTGAAAAGACTGAATCCCCATGCATCTACTTGACACCCCCTAGCTATATAGCATATCGGGTTATTGATACTTAGAGGTCTTGAAAGTACAAAGGCAGACCCTACAGCTGCGCAGATCTCAGTACCACGGTTGCTTCCCACACTCCAAACACTACTGAGACACCTCTCGCTTTCCCCTGCTAGAACAGGAGCCACCCAAGGAAGTATGAACTGAAGAGGCTGGGAGAGAGGGAGACCCTGTCTAGCCCACAGACTGCAACCCTAAGTGTGGCCACCAGAGGCCTCTAGTATGCAAAGAGAGAATAGTGCTAAATGAAGACCCCACCGTTGGACAACACACATGTGCCCAATATAAGCAAAACACCAGCATAAACCATAGAGAGTGCAAGTTCACACAAATGTTTACTGGTTCTCCCTCCTCCCCACATGAAACAGGCAGAGTCCAGTTTTTAAG
Organism: Myodes glareolus; assembly: GCF_982192425.1. Taxonomy (NCBI): domain Eukaryota; kingdom Metazoa; phylum Chordata; class Mammalia; order Rodentia; family Cricetidae; genus Myodes; species Myodes glareolus. The sequence continues at coordinate 15,251,829 of NC_142038.1, read as the reverse complement.
AACCCAGGAAAAGGTCATGCCAGCACAACCTTTTCCCACCTTTTCTTGCTGATATTTTCTGTGTATTTTTACTTTTATATTCTTAAAACTATATTTTATTCCTCTTCATGCAACCATATGAAATTTTTATTAATCTTTCATTTTATGTATGTTTTTTCTTTGATTGATCTCTGTGCTTCTTCTCTTGTCTTTTTGCTTGTATGTTTGATTGGTTAGTTGGTTTTGTTTTTATTTTCTCCACTATTCTTTAAGTAAAATTTGAAATTTACTGAGTGTGTCATTTTGGCTTTACTTGGAGTTTTTAAAGATATTTTAATTTTCTAGTTATCTTTTCTACATCAGTTTATTTTTTTCTAACTTTCTCATTATTAAGAATTTGTTTCTTTTTATTTTTTATCTTTAAAATTTTTCTAACCTTTTGGTTATGCTCTTTTTTCCTTTCAGCACATAATATACTTCACCCTTCTCCTCCTCCTCCTTCTTCCTCTTCTTTTTCTTCATCAATTTGTTTTTGCTTTCTATTTTTTCTTTACCTAGTAGCTTTCTTTATAGCATTCATATTTCAACACTTTCCCTAAATATTTTATTTTAAGATGTAATTTTATTTATTGTATGAAAGAATATGGGCAGCTACCTGCACATGCCAAAAGGAAGATTTCAGTCTCCTGGAACTGAAGTAAAAACGCTAGTGTGCAGCCTGACATAGGGTTAGAAACTAAATTTAGGTCCCCCCAAAAAGAAGGAAATACTCCTAACTGATGAGAAATATCTTTAGTCTCCCCCATAATTTCTAACTTCATAGCACATTTTATTTTAGTTTTCTCATTTTCAATGCTACTGGTGATGTATTTGTGAATGTTAATAAAATCTAATTATGTTTCTGTATCTTTTATAATATGGTGGTGTTGATGTTCTAACAGCTGCTTTTCCCTCACTGAATGGTGCTGAAAATTGACCCCTCAATAGTAGGCTACTCAAAAAAGGGGGGGTTCTCTAGATGAAACTGGAAAAGATAACAAACTTAGTAGATGTATAAATCGTGACATCATAACATAGAAATCAAAAAACATGAAAAGTCAAGGCAACATCATTCTTCAAAAAGATCATAATTCTTCAACTGCTAAATATAAATATACCAAAATAGGTAGAAATGATAGATAAAGACTTCAAGTTTACTAATAAAATAGATCAATACCCTTAAAGAACATAAGAACAACTAGAAAAAATTAATCTAAGACCTGGAGAAGGAAGCCAACAACACAGAGGAAAAAGTATTTTTTCAAAACTATATAAAAAAAGGAAAAATGGGTGGGAAAGTCAGCAAACATAACAAAGAAACTGAGATTAAAAAGAAAAATAAATAAAAATCTTGAAAGTAAAAACTCAATAAATCTATAGGAAAAGCCCATAGGGAAGCTTAACCAAACAGAAGAAATAATTAAAAGATGGAGGAAAAGATACAGAAAACACTGTATTAGTAGTATAACTATGAACTATGAACAAAAAATTAAAAACTCTGAATTTAATATCTCATAATTCTACATACAATTAAGTGTCAAGGGTTTGTAAGATGGTTCAACAGATAAAGGCTTTGGTCACCAAAGCTGATAACCTGAATTCAATCCCCAGTACTTACATGGTGGAAGGAGAGAACTGACTCCCTCAAATTGTTTTCTGATCTCCACACACACACACAAACACATACAGAGAGAGAGAGAGAGAGAGAGAGAGGTAAAAAAAAAAAGGCAAATTCAAAGACTCTACAAGAAGTAAATTAAAAACCCAAAGTCATAAAAGTTTGATTCCATAAAATATAGCAGAACATCTTGCAAATTTAGAAATATAATGGGACATCAAAGTACAAGACACACTTAGAATTCGAAATACACTTAACAAGAAAACACATTCATGACTTATTTAGGTCTATATGTCAAAAAGTACAAAGAAAGAAACTATATTAAAAGCTAGTAAGGCAAATCTCTAACTCAAAGGTAAACATGTCAGAGTAAAATAAGATACCACATCAGCAACCTTAAAAGCTAAGAAAATTTGGACTAATGTATTTCAATCCTTGAAAATAATAACTGTGAAACAATACTGGTATAATCAGAAAATCTAGCTGAAAAAATGACCAAGAAATCAGGACATTGTAATACAAGCACAAACTAAGGCAGTGAGTAACCACCAAGCCTCCAGTGCACAAGATACCGAAAAGAGGAGGAAGACATAATCTTGAGAACATAAGAAATAATGTATTCATAAAAAGAATACATGTACAAAGGAAGATAAGGAAGGATTCCATCCCATTTAATACTGTTAAATCAGCAAACCCTTAAATACTGACAGAGGAAAAGAAAAGAGCAAACAATATAGCAACCAAGAAAAGAACCAATAAAAATGACAGAAATTAATCAGAATCTCTTGCTAACAGCTTAAATGAAATTGGAATCTTAATTCATCTATAACTCATTGCATATATCTTGTCTGGATGGATTGAAAACAAAATTTAGCTATGTTGTTTCTAAAAAATGCACAGACACCTAGTGATTGAGCACTTCTCTAAAGAGTACTAAAGTCAGACTATCAAGTAAATAAAAGCAAAAACAAGCTGCCACTGCCATTTTGATATCTCAGAAAATAGACTTTAAAGCAAAACTACTCTGAAGACATGAAGAGCATCCGTATCCCTTAGTAAAGGCAGCACTTGATCAAGAAGATGCAACAGTTACCAAAATTCTCAGACTGAACATTTGGGTATTCAATGCAATAAACAGCTAATAGTCATAAAAAGCAATTGATGATTAAATGATACAATTATAATGGGTGACTTCAATACCCAACTTTCATTTCTTCATAGGTCTTACAAATTAAAAATCAGCAAAAGTAAATGTCAGAGTTCAGTTATAACATAGACTTAACAGCTGTCTACAGAATAGCTCATCCAGTAGATGTAGAATACAAATTCTTTTCAGAAACCCATGAAGCCTTCTCTAAAACAACATACTAGGTCACAAAAAAATGTTAACAGATATAAAAGAATGGGAAATAATGTATTGCATCATATCAGATCATAGTGGAATAAAACCTCAAAAAATAGCAAAAGAAGCCACAAAAGCTACTCAAACACTTTGGAGAACAAACAATGCACTCTTGAATAAACTGGGTCACAGGTAAAATCAGAGAAGAAATTCCAAAATTCTAGAGTCAAATGTAAATGAAAGCACATTTTTCCAGCACCTTTAGCATCTAGGTAGGGGAGCTCTTAGGGCACAGTTTATAACTATGAGTATACACACTTGGATGAAGGACATAGAGAAATCAATCTCAGACTGACTCAAAACTTCCTCCCTGCTAGATAACTTTCATAATGTCCTAAAAGGTTATGCAGACTACTGTGGGTTGACAGAGATATGAATAGTCTTACCTGGTGCTGGACCCTGAATACTAAAATACCAACCTGCTGGCAAGAGGTAGTCACTGACACAGTAGTGGGATGTCTCTTCTAGGGTAATTGTTTTATTTTTTTAATTAGATTTGATGTCTGCCCTATGGGCAGGTGGAGTGGAGAGGGGGACTTCTTGCCTGGTACTGTAATTCTGCTCAAAAAATCATGGCCGCAGAAACCATAGACCCTAACATAGAAGCTTATTTTGCTAAATGGTGTTACCCAAACCACCTTCTAAATGTTTGTGTTTATACCAATAGACCTAGGTTTTTCTCAGCCTCCTTCAGGAAAGCTTCTTTTTGCAGTGGGCAGAAGTCAGTAAAGTAGTGCAAACATGGTCAAAGTGCTAAGAATCAGAGACAGAGTGATCAACCCAGATGGGACATCTGTATCAACCCCAACACAAGGCTCAGGGACCATGAAGGAAGATGGAAAGTCTATAATGGCTATTGATGTGGGATTCCCCTCATCAATATGTTGTAATTCCCATTGATTAATAAAGAAACTGGCCTGTAGCAGGGCAGAAAAGAGCTGGGTGGAGAAAACTAAACTGAATTATGGGAGAAAGAAGGTAGAGTCAGGAGAAGTCATTTAGCCCTTCCGGAGACAGAAGCCGTTGGAACTTTGCTTGGTAAGCCACAGCCATATAGTGATATATAGATTAATGGAGATGGTTAGTTTAGAATATAAGAGTTAGTTAGAAATATTCTTAAGCTATTGGCCAAGCAGTATTGCAAATAATATAGCTTCTGAGTGATTATTTCATGGTCTGGGTAGCGGGGAAAGAACAAGCAGTCTTACTATGAATCCCTGCTGCCATACACAGAGATACTTTCCATCACACACAGAGATATTTCCAGACCTCGCACTGTGCTCCATGGTAGATTTAGCTATTACTCAGATAAAAAGGGTTTATGTGTTGCATGTTCCTTCTCAGAGTTAAAGTGGTGAGCACAGCTCCTCCCTGGCAGTCCCAGAGCTGGTAGTAATGGTACCTCTGCAATTTTGAAAGGTGAAGAGAGGCAGAGCCAGCATCCAGGGCCACTGTGACTAAGTTGATTACCATTTTAAAAGCTCTTTAGTATGGAAAAGGATTACAGATACACAATAGGACAGATTTAGATATAAAAGACCTCTAAATAAGGCACAGTATGTTAAAAAAAAATGTACATAGGCTTGGGAGAGAAAAAAAAGATAGTATAGAGAGTTATAAAAATAAGTAAATGGTTAATAAAAAAGTAAAGCCTTTAAAGAGAAAGAGTACAGTCGTAGATTAAATTAATAAGATAATAAAATAAATAATAAAAAGTAATAAAGTAAAAACAAATAAGCCATGTATGTATACACAGAGAGTCTGGATTACGTATACTATTGTGTTTTTTTTTTTTTTGAATTTTTTGACTACAGAGAGACATTTGATTCTGGGGACCGTAAGCTAAATGTGTGTGTGTGTGTGTGTGTGTGTGTGTGTGTGTGTGTGTGTGTGTGATATTTTAAAGGTATCTGAATTCCAAAATTTGGGTCTAAGGATTTGTTGCTTTGGAAAAGAGATTCTGCTTTTGTTTCCACAGATGATGAGAACCTATGGATTTCTTCCAGACTAATGTGGTTTGACGGGCCAAGACCACCCCCCCCAACAAAGGTCGCTGTAAACACCCCCCAAAATTACTTCACCCAACAAAAAGCAGGAAGCAGTTTGGAGAGAATCTAGAGGATTATTAGCAAATCCAGAGAAAGTATATTCCACAAAACTGGAGAATCTAGAATAAATGGTTAAGTTTCTTGACACATAGGACCAACCAAATGTAAATTAAAACTATAAAACCAACTGAAACAGCTCTATAACAAGCAATGAGATTGAAGTAGTAAGAAAACTTCTCTGTTCTAAATGTACAGAAATTCACTGAGTTGTATAGTCCTTGGGGCTATTTAATATTACTTATTTGCAAGATGTTTATGGTAGTTTACAAAATTAAGAACTAGCCTTTCAACAAAGATTAGTACTCACTGCTGAAATCTGCCACATATTTGAAGAACAGCTGACACCAATGCCCCTCAAATAGTTCATAAAATAGAAAGGGAAGAGACACCACCAATTCATTCTATGAAGCCAGCATTAACCTGATACCAGAACTAAAAGTGAACACAATAAAACAGAAAACTGTAGACCTATTTCTTTGATGAACATAGATAAAAAAATTCTTAGTAAAATTCTCACAAACTAAATTCTCAAAACATATTAACAAGAGGAAGAGACTCTCAATCATGATAAATCAGAAAACAACTAAGTCAAGTAAGTTTTCATGCCAGAGGGGAAATAATGAATGGTTCATCATATGGAAATCCATAAAGAAAACATAGTACAAATAATGTCTTAGTCATCTCAATAAATGTCATGTTAGTTATTTTTCTCATTGCTGCAACAAAGTGCCTGATGACAGCAACTTAGCATAGGAAATGCTTGGCTTACAGTTCCAGGGGACTCAGTATCTCTCAGTAGGATTGGCACCAAAACAGGATCAGGCAGCAGTATATCACATCTTGCTGTGTGAATCCTTCTGTATATGTGTTGCTTTTATTGGTTGATGAATAAAGTTGTTTCAGCTAATGGCTTAGCAGAGTAAAGTCAGGTGGGAAATCCGAACAGAGATATAGAGAGTAGGCAGAGTCAAAGAGATGCCATGTAACTGGTGAAGGAGAAAAAAAAATCAGAACATTACTGGTAAGCCACAGTCTTGTAGCAATACATCGATTAAAGAAGATGGGTTAATTTAAGATGTAAGAGCTAGCTAGGAATACACCTCAGCTATTGACCAAATAGTGCTGTGATTGATACGATTTCTGTGTGATTATTCAGGTCTGTGTGGCCGGGAAACAAAAGCACAGTCTCCATCTGTTTACAACATCTCATCCATAGTCCGGAAGCAGAGAGAGATGGTGCAGCTGCTATGCTTGCTTTCTCCTTATTCCAAGATCTCAGTCCATGGGATGGTGACACCCCAAACTAAAATGGGTCTAATCACTACAATTAGCCTAAACAAAATGATCTCTCACTGGCATTCCCCAAAAGCAATTTATCTAGATCCTGTCAAGTTGACAATATTAACCACTGGATTTCTACAAGCCCAAATAAACTAGAAATGGGAGAAAATGCAACATAATAAGGACTATACACAGTAAACCTATAGCCAGCTAGAGGGAATAGGGAAGATTTTTGAAAGCCTTTCTTTTAAAATTGGAAACAAGACAATGAGGACCATGCTCTCTACTCTTATCCAATAAAGTGTTTGGTGTATTAGCCAGAGCAATAAAATGGCAGGAAGAAAGGAGATATTAAGAGTAAATATGGAGAAGTCAAATTATCCCTATTTAGAGGGGAAGAGGTCTGAAGGAAGCCCCTAGTGAGGATGGAGCCAGCACAGTGAGCAATAATGAAATTAAATTTCAATTCATATTTCTGTCACAAATGGTTACTTAAAATGTTTCCAAATATATGAGCTGACATAATTTTATATACCAGAGAGTAAGCTCAGAGCAGAAGGGAATGTGAACATGTCACAACGCACTGTTTTCTTACACAGCAACAGCCTATTAATAGGTGCTATAAACTGATCATATAAAAGGGGATGAATCAACACTTAGCATCAAAACACACAAAGGTAGGGAGAGACTAGAAAATATTGTTTATTGTAACATCAGGTAATACAGTTAAGTGAAGCAAACTTTTCTAAGTAATCATAATAACCTCATGGAAGAGTTACTATTACTATGTGAAAAGTTTCTGCACCCTGATAAATCTCTCCACCAACGCAATAATCCAAATCAGATCAAATCAAGCCAAATTAGAAAAAGCCCAGGTTTAATGGACACCAATGCTCCCAGGTGGCCTTCCAGCCCCCCATGGATGAGACTGGGAAGGAAGACTGGAAAGCTATGCATCTGTTCTCTGGAGGGCAGTTTAAATACCCCCTGGGAGTGGTCTTGAGCATCTCTGGGGAGGGGTCATCGTTAGGCAGGCTTTCTCGGAGGTGGGGTCTGGACTGGGGCAACTCCCAGGAGAGGGGACTTGGAATGGAACTTCCATCCAAACATTCCAGACTCTTTGGATATATGGATGCCAGAGGCTGGGGTAAAGACTTAACCCAAACATTCCAGACTCTTTGTGTATGTGAATGCCAGGGGCTGGGATGGAGCCTTAACCCAAACATACCAGACTCTTTGGGTACATGGATGCCAGGGGCTGGGGTGATGCTTCCTCCCAAACACTATGTCTATTTCCTAATTTAAAACAAAATGCATCCAATCTGACCATTTTTCCACACAAGTCAAATGGAATAGAAAAGTAGCATAGTCCTTGACCCTTAATCTATTTAAGCACCATTATCTATACCTTTTAAACCCATTACCTTAGAATTGCACATTTGCTTATTGCAAATAAGGCTACCAAGTTTTATTGGTGAAAGACTGAAAAACATGAATTTACAACCTTCTGTGTAATCAGAACAAAGCAGGCACAAGTCCCCACTTCACTATGGTAAAGCTAAAAAGTTGACCTGTCCTTGTGATATCCAAGCCAGGTCACATTGAGAATCCTCTCTGGTCTCTGCATATCTGTACACACACACACACGCACACACACACACTCACGCACACACACACACTCACGCACACACACACACACACACACACACACACGAAATGCAAAACATACAAACAAAAACAAAATGGAAAAACAACCTGTCAATTTCTACTTCAAAGGAAACAGAAAACTTTTTTTGATATGATAAATGTCCAGTGATTTCTCAAGCCAAACTTCTGGGAAGGAGCAGGGGTTAGAATGTCCAGTAATCAGTACCAACTGCCTTACTCTGGAATGCTGCTAGAGCGGAGGGTTTCTTTTAACTGCACCATTCCCTGTAAGGATAAAGGCTAGCCTGCCCATTGACTAACAAAGATAAGTGCTTAAGTGGCTTCATTATGTCTGAAGTGGCAAATCACCCTTACAAGAAAGCTAATGCTTTCTGTCAACATAAAAAGATCCAACTGCTCCTTTGTCTTCTAATGATTCCGTTAACAAACCAGGGAACACCTTTACAATCAAGTGTGCTCTTGATTCATAGCTGCTGTCTAAAACAAAATCTGTTTCGCCAGCCAGCAGGGGGAAAGTCTTAGCAACTTGGACAGCTGGCAAAATAAAACATATGCTCCAGATGCACGCTAAAAAAAAAAATGATTTCTAAAAGTTTTCAATTAAAGATGATAATCCCTGCAAAATAAATAAATGAATAAGTCTCCAAGCTGCAATGCACGGGGAAGATGAACAATGAGGTTCTGGGAGGGCGTACCATTAAAGTGGTCCCCTACTGGTGGGAAAGTCCCCTTGCCCAGCAGGGAACCTTGGGAAATGTCAGGGGCGTAGATATGCTGAGTCAACCCACTGGTGTTCAGCAGTGTGAGACAAGGAAATCAGATCTTAATCTTAATGGGTGGGTAAACAAGCTTTAAAGAAAATGGTTAAAGTGATTAAAGTCACAAAAAGTTAACAAATTGCTGTAGAGTTTAGAGGGGGAAAATCGTAAAACCAACTTCTGATCTCTTTAAAATAAACTCTTCTAAAGATTAGGTTGTGGGGAATCCATCCCTGTAACATGAATGGCTCTCACCTTGTGCTTGGAATTTCAAGTACTGGCTGCCTTCATACTGCTGGGCTTCCCAAGATAGAGAAAACCTCATAGCAGAGGTGAGATTGTGTTCCGTTATTTGGACACGACCCCTTTGATGCGTTCCTTTACACTTGGCCATGGACAGCGTGTTCTCCTTGGAGTAGAGTCTCAGAGTTACTGTTAGAAAACAGTAAAACGTATAATGGCGTCATGCCAGGATCATCCAAGATCATCTTGGATCTTCATTGAGACAGTCAAGGATATTAGGTCTGATGGAGAGTCCAACCCCTCTTTTTAAATGAGTGTTGTAGTATTTGCCATGGGACCCTTAAAGCAGAAAGACTCATGGTGAAAAGGCGTCCTGCCCCAGGAAGCTTCTTAAAACAACAACAAAAAGTAACGTGGGGAAAGAAGGTTCATGCTAACTTCCTTGTTAAAGTCAAAACGTATTTGCAAAGTATGGGCCACAAAACTCTCTCTAGAAAACAAACAAACAAACAAACAAACCTTGGTTTCATGCACCACTTAACAAACCAGTTAGCCATGCAGCCCTTCTTCAGTGGAAATAACCAGTGGTTCTTCAAGCAAACACTCTAGAAAGTGTTGATCTAATTAGGGAAGTGTTGAGATTGAGTAAGTTCTTTGTTTACTTAATGGGGGGAAAAAAACCAAAAAAGTCAAGCAGAAAGCTAGACATTCGAGAAAGTTCTTCAAGTTTACCCACTCACTAAACCCAGGGCTTGATCTGTCTGCCAAAGTCTCTCCGTTGTGTGACCCTGAGAAGCGTGAACTGGGAAGAAGGAACCTTCCCTGGTTTGCTGCCAGCCAACAGTATTACTAAGGAGCGGTCGCTGCTTTCTGCCTGGCAAGCATCACAAAACCAATCTGCATGTTCACTTTCCAGCAGGGCACTTCTCTTCTGAAGAGGAATGCTGGGACCCTCTTCAGGCGCACTCCCAGGTTTGCTGGGTTAATGGGAGAGAGCGGCTGGCCCCTGGTGTCACTGGAGATGATTCTAAGAATTGATACCTAGAGAGCACCTGCTGGATCCTAGCAATTTGCCCCCTGGACTGCTGGTCTTGCTAGCCACTGCTCTGGTCACACCTGACCAAGTGCTAGTCAACTGTGGAGCCACGGGATGTCAAAAGGTCTAATCTAAGCTAAGAGCCAAAATTGACTTAAGGAATTAAACACAAGTATTTTCTTAAACTTTGGGTAAACCATAATGCCTCAAAGTTTATGCTGCCATTTCATAACCATGTTTGTTTTTCGTCTATAAAACCACTTTCCGAGAGTCACACAGAGTTAAAACTCGCTGACGTGGCAAGACCCTTTTCTCCCCTACACCTGTCTCCTCCTTGATTCTGATCTTCAGGGGATTCACTTAATTCTTTGTAACTATACTGTCAGAAGTCCAAAATTCGTCTGAGTTTTAGTTGTTTAAAACATAATACAAAAAAATAGGTTACAGGTTTGTTGGGTTTTTTAAACATATTAATTGATTTAAGCGGAGAAGAATACAGAGGTCAGAGGCCAACCCACTGCACCCACTTCTGTCCTCTCCGCCATATGGGTGCTGGGGGTCTTGGGTAGCTTGAAGCCTCTCCCTGGCACAGAAAAGAAAGAGTTCGCTATGTTAGTGAACATACCTAGACTAAAACCTGTGGAGACAGGAAACTGATATAGATGCCATTTATGAATAGACAACATTATGTTGTCCAAGAGCTTTCTTTCCCAAAGAACTTTTGAATACTGTATAGAAGTAGCTTTTCTGATTAAATATTTATTGCAGAATTTCTTTAACTGAGGCCTTATCAATTCCTTCCCTTCCTGCTTCCCTTTCTTCCTCCCTAAAGAAAGCTACTTCTTAGTTCCGGCCCAGAGAACAGTCAGTTGCCTCTTGTCTCACTGCTTCTGCCCTCTCGCTGTCTCTCGGGTGCTATGACCTTAAGCCAATATGGAGATTTTTCCATAACCCCTACAATAGGAAGTTTAGTCCTATCCCTCTTGTGAACCATATGTACCTAGTTTAAAATCTAGGAACCCTCGGTCTTGGCTTCCCTAGAAATAGCGCCAAAGGAAATAAACAGGACAGGCACCTGCCTGTACACCCAGGCCAAGCCCGGGACCATGACACCACCTAAGATCTCTCTGGAAACACATCCAAGAGAGAGAACTCCCTTCACAATCCCGGGAGCTCTGCTCATCTCCTCTGTCCTCTACTGAAAGGGATGCAGGGAAGGGGCAAAGTCTGCATAGGGTTTAGACCTCCCATTATCTTTATTCACTGGGTATCATGGGGCCTATGTTCACAATGGCAATCCCTCCCGACTCTTACCCATAGAAGGCCAGAATCTCCTAAGAACAGATTCAGCTTCAAACGTTCCAAGGCCATCCCAGCACATGGTCTGAATCTACACCCTTACGAGCTGTTTCATCTGCATGAATCCAACTACATGCATCACTAGGAATCTTCCTAGACTGATGCTGAAAAGAGATCGAAATGCACTCTGTGCAGTGGGGCAAACTGTTTCCCAAGACGGCAGCATCCGTGTAGGAGAGCTGCAGTCACATGACTTCTGCAGGGGCTTGCACACAGTGTCCCCTGCTATGATCACAGACAGAATAACATTGAAACCAGGAGGAGGCAAACTGCAGTGGGACTGGCCCGCTGGCCCTTATATGCTACTGGCCCTCTCTCTTCCTTTAAGCCCCAATACATTAATTTCCAGGGGGAGATAGCTGTTAAAACAAGATGATGCCAGTATAATCTGAAGCATTTGTCCACCCATGCTTGTGGCAGTAGTCTTGTGGCATAGCAAATTTTATTCTATTACTTAGTTCCTTACTCACTGAATTTAACTTCAAGTCAAATGGATAGCTAAGCAGAGTGAGTTCCAGCTCCATTTTATAATTCACTTACTAGGTACACATAGGAGGAAAAATGATTCATATTTCTCAGTAAATATTGAAATCGAAGAATTTTCTGCCATAATAAATCTGTCAAATTGACCAACTGCAGAATTATAGGTGGTTTAATCACACACTGGGAAAAGAATCCAAAAATAAACCCAAATTGTTACAAGGATATGCTTTAAAATAGAGAATATTTTTTAAAATGCTTTGGTTGCTTGGTGATCACAGTGTTTTCTGCCTGGGTTGGGTCTCTCTGCTGCAGTTCTTGGTGTCTGGATGTGCTTTTTGTTCTAAGTATAACATTATCAGGATTCAATGTAATAAAGCTTCAGTCACGGGACTTGTGAAGGGGCTTACACTTATTCCAAGGGGTTGCCTGTGTAAAGAAAATGGTGTCAGACTGTGGAAGCCATTCTCAGCAACAGAGGAAAAGCACTTTTGCTTAGTGAGACTGTAGGGATCTCTTAGCCTCAAAGGGAACAGCAAGGCAGAGAGAGGTCTGCCTCCTTGACTCTGGGGAGACCAAAGGGCCCAGGCACCACCTACCTCGTGGCCAGTCCACGGAGCCAACCTTCATGTGCAGGTGAGTTTGGGAAGCCCAAACTGCTGAACTTGTCACTTCCCAGCAGATGCCTTGGGATGGGAAGGAGCTTGTGAGCCTATGGGTGAGCTATAAGAAGCAATTTTCAGCAGCCCCAATTCTGCAGCCATTTTCCTGTGTCTCTGCTGTGTATCCCCGCTCATATTTTACTTCTAAAGGAATGGTCCATTTAGAAAACTCTGTTTGCCTAGGTTGTGATAGTTAATAAGGAGGATGTGACTTAAGCCTGCTCTGAATGCATTTCTGAATGCACCCTCTTTCTAAGATCCCAGCAAGAGACAGCAGACAGGAATGGAGAGAGGAGCACCCCAGCAGGAGGTGAGAACACAGGAAAAATAGACCTCTTTGGTTTACTCGCATTGTGGCCTGAAGATTCACTGTCTTTCTCTAATTCAGTTTTCTTCTCTGATACAGATTCCACTGCTCTGCCTGACAGCAGCAGATGTAAAAGGCTAACGTCCCTTCCACCTCTCCTCCAACCAGCTAGCAGTCTTTGATTCCTGTTTCCACACAACACAGAAGAAACTGAGCAGGGACTCCACCCATTTTCTTCCACCTATTTCCTTTCTTGAATGAGCACGTGCATCGTTCATCCTCAACTTTCTCCCCCTCCCTCAACATCATGGGAAGTTCCCTCTGCCCTTCTCAAACTGAAGCTTAATTTCCTCCCACTTACTGGGAACTTATATACTAAGTCATGTCTCATTCCTTCAAATCTTCTCTTACATCCTTCTTCCATGAATTTTGGATATTTTCTGAAAAAAGACATTTATTTGGGGTCTGGGATACAAATAAGTAGAAAAGAGTTTGCCTAGCATGGGTTCTACATTGGATTTGATTCAAGCACCACAAAGCAAGAAAGGCTTACAATCCCTCTGTCCCAATATCTAAAAGTTTGTATTAACCTCCCGTGTCTGCTGTTTTCCACCTCTCTTCATTCCTGAATATCCCATAACCTGGCCCTTTTACAAACTCAAGGTACTACGGATCTCTGCATTAGAAGAAAGATGCTTGATCCCTTTCCCACAGCCTTCCCTCTCCTGACCCTCAGCATCACCTGAAGTTGCTAACACAAATCAGCCATTATCAAACACATAACTGTGGTCCAGGCAAAGATATGTCCTTCCAACGCCTCTCTCCACACATCACTTTCTGTCGTCTCTGTCAATTTTTCATAGCTCTTTTCATTGCACACAGCAGTCAACTGAAGTAGCTGCCCTTCTTTGCACTAGAAGTACCTGCCCCGTGGGATTCATGTCTATGGCACTCTGCCTTGCCTGAGAACTGCAACTGTGTTCCATTCTTTTTTGTAGTCTTACCATGTAATAAATATGACACTAAAGACATTGTAGGGGCTCTAAAAAGTTATTTGATTGAAAAAATCTACCATTGTTGGGAGAGGTTGCTGGTTCATTTTCGGCTGCTCAGCCCTGAAATAGTCACACAGAAACTTTATTATTTAAATCACTGCTTGGCCAATCACTTAAGCATATTGCTAGCTAGCTCTTACATCTAGAATTAACCCACTTCCATTATTTTATATTTTACCACGAGGCTCGTGGCCTACCAGCAAGATTCCAACGGGCAGCTGGCATCTTTCCCCTCTGGTGGCTAAATGGTGTCTTGCAATTCTGCCTTCTTTCTCCCAGCATTCAGTTTAGTTTTCCCTGCCTACCTCTACTCTGCCCTATCACAGGCCAAGGAAGCTTCTTTATTTATTAACCAATAAAAGCAACACATATACAGAAGAACCTCCTATACCATACCATGTTTAAATTTTGAATTTCTTACAAGCACCACCATCTCCCAAAGTGCTAAAGATAAGAATTTTGGAGATTTGACCTAGACAGGAAGAGGAAGATTTTATCAGTCAGTCAAAACTCTGAGTTAGAACAAATAACTACAATCAGCCCTTAAAATGCACAAATGTTCTTTCTACCCTGAACAATCTACAGTTTCTTGGCTTTCTAGGACACTGTATCTGTCTATATTAGGAGAGCTGAATAGATGATATTTTCATTCTGTAATGACAAGAATCCACTAGGTGTCATCACCAGATATGAGTGATGTGTAAGAGATGTACTGGAATAAATGGATAACCTCAGGTGGAAACCAGGAAAAGGCTACCCATCTTCCAAGGGAAAACCTCAATGAACACTTGAAGTGTAAATCTAATTAGTCTTAATCAATCAAACCCAGGAGTCAGATATCAGGGTAAAAACCTGGAAGAACAGAGGACCTGGAGCAACCGCCAATTGCCTCCTTCCTCCTTAGTTCCTCAGTTTGAAAGTAGCCAGCAAGATAAAAAAAAAAAGTCCAGTGTTCCAATATGAGTCTCTGTCTCTATCTCCACCCTTCGCCATATGAAGGTACTGTGGTGACATGCAAAATATTCATCAGTATGACTGCTCTTGAGAATGGTGAGGGAGGAGGAGGGGAGTGGGGGGAGCGAGAGGGTATTGGGAGGAGGGAAGGAAGTGGAAATTCTTTAAATAAATAAATAAGGAAAAAAAACAAACCACTGATGCTAACTTATGCTAGAGAGGATAAAGGGAACACTCCTCCATTGCTGGTAGGAATGCAAACTGATTCAGCTGCTTTGGATTTCAGTATGGTGATTTCTCAGAAAATTAGGAAACAACCTTCCTCAAGATCCAATAATTCCACTTTTGGGTATATATATCCAAAGGACGGTCAATTATACCACAAGGACATATGTTCAACTATGTTCATAGCAGCATTGTCTGTCATAGCCAGAACCTGGAAACAAGCTAAATGCCCCTTGACCAAAGAATGGATAAGGAAAATGGGGTACATTACATAATTTACACATTTACAATTACAGCAGAAAAAAATAATGGCATCCTGAAATTTGCAGGCAAATGGATGAATCTCGAAAGCATCATTTTGAGTGACGTAACCCAGACCCAGAAAGACAATTATCAAATGTATTCACTCGCACGTGCCTTTTAGACATAAAAAAGAAAAACAGCCTATAATTCACAATCCCAGAGAACCTAAACAACAATGAGGACCCTAAGAGAGACATACATGGATCTAATATACATGGGAAGTAGAAAAGGACAAGATCTTCTGAGTAAACTGGGAGTATGGGGACCATGGGAGAGGGTAGAAGGGGACAGGAGAGAAAGGGAGGGGAGTAGATAAAAATATATAGCTCAATTAAAAACAATTACAAAAAAGAAAAAAAAAAGAAAGGGTCCATATACTGTCTCTGCCTTCCAGAGTACTGAGATTAAAGACATGAGCTACCATCACCCAGCTTCTATGGTTAACTAGCGGCTAGCTCTGCCCTTGATCTCCAGGCAAGCTTTATTTGTCATAAAAGAAACAAAATATCACACAACACACACTGACCCTTAAAAATTTGAATCTTTTACTTTTCCATGCCTCAGAGACCTCACTCAGGATGACTGTTTCTAGATTCAAACATTTACCTGCAAAATTCACAATTTCATTTTTCTTAACCACCAAATAATATTCCATTGTATAAAAGGATCACATTTTCATTATCCATTCATGAGCTGGTAGACATCATAGCTATTTTCAGTTTCTGACTATTAAGAGCAGAGCAGCATATATGTGGATGAGGAGGTATATCTGTAGCAAAATTTAGAGACTTTTGTGTTTATGCCTAAAAATTTACATTTGTATCTTGTGGTGGATCTATTTTCAGCTTTTTGAGGAAACTGCACAATGATTCGCACCATAGCTGTACCAGTCTTCTCTCTCCCTAGCAACAGATGAGTGTTCCCCCTTTACTACATCCTCCCTAGCATGTGTTGTCATTTGCTTTGTTAATCTTGGCCATTCTAACTCAGGTAAGATGAAATTTGAAATTAGTTTGAATTTGCCATTCCCAAAAATCTCACCCAGCTTTAAACACTGCAAGCTACAGCAATGGCCTAACTCTGAGATAAGTCAACTGGTGTGATAGTGGCACAAATGCTATAGAAATAACCAACCACTTCTTGGAAATTAAGTTTAAGGCCCTTCCATAAGATTGAGCCTGATATTGTTAATGAGGCCAAGAACCTGAGACCAGACAGGCCATGGACTCAGGGGAAAACCTACTACTATCAGTATGCTAAATGAACATAGTAATAAAAAAGACCCTCATTGTTATACCATAAGTCAGTCCACTTCTCAGCTCTAAGCAGAGAGGCTTCTCTTTCAGTATATGTCAATTAACACAAAGATCCAGAACTGGACAGTACACAAACAAGAGACTTTGGAGTACACAGCGATGAATGGGATGTCTTTATCACACACCTTTGCATAAGGCTCATGAATCTGTCTATGTAGAAAAGGAAGCTGAAAGATTGTAAGAGCCAGTGGTGGCAGATGATTTTAAATAAATTATATTTCTCAGACACAACAATGCAGATGTACATATGAACCCAGAGAATTGATAGCATGCACAATACATGAACAAGTTCAAATGTGAAGAAAAGGGAGTTGACACAGAATTCTATCTTATCCAAGAAGCCATTCACAAAAGATATCTACTTGGAGGGTGAAAATCAGCTTTCTACAATGCCATGATATGTGGCATACAATAACAGGATAAGCATATTCCAGGGAAGACCCAATGCTTAGAGTTATTTGGCTAACACAAATTGGACCTCATGTTTTATATGTGTTTATTTAGTTTGTTTTAAGAAACAGAAACAATATAAAGTTGGGTGGGAGATCTTGGAGGAGTTGAGGATAGGAAAGAGTATGATAAAAATATACTACATGAAGTTTTCAAATAATACATTTTTAAATTATATGTATTTTTAAAGGAATATAAAACTATTTTTTGACCACTGTTCACAATTATTTACAATAAAGTAAATATACAGTTGGATGACATTCTGATACTACTTTTCTGGCTCATTGAACCAGAACCCAAACACTGAAAGAATTGATCCTACCAGTAAGGAATGAGACAGGGTAAAGAAAAAGCATGCAAGTCATTAGTTTATATTACCAAATTTTGTTCTATTCTTGGCTATCAGCTTGTCTACAAATGAAAACCCAAATGGCTGGGCACAACTGTGAGGAATTTTTGTTTGTTTGATCATTCGTTGATTAAACCATTTGAAGTAGTAAGAGTCACTTTTAATCCTGATCTTCAAGGTAGGAAGTCCTACCTTTAATCCACATATTTTGTGGTAGGAAGATGGACCTTTAATCTAGACCACATCTTCTTTTGACAGCTGATATAAAACACATGGAAGAAGGTCTCTTTAGACAGACAGACAGACAGATGATAGATAGATAGATAGATAGATAGATAGATAGATAGATAGATAGATAGATAGATAGATAGATAGATAAAGCGATATCTATATATAGAGAGATATATGTCTGTCTGTATGTCTGTCTCTCTATTGTCACCTTGCTCTCACTAGCAGGTCCGTTTCTTCACTGGCATTAGAGCCTACTTCTTCCACTGTATACTGAAGACCAACTGAGACATCCAGTCACAGGGACTGAACAGCTATGGGATTCTTGGACCTTCTGTTCATAGGCACCCACTGTTGGACTAGGCGGGTCATAGCCTGTAAGCCACTAAAAGAAATCCCCTTCTCTATAGAGAGAGATCCATTCTTTCAGTCTTGTTCCTTGAGAAAACCCTGGCTAGTACAGTATTTATATGTGAATTGCAGTGACAGTCTTTTAACTGACTTTTAAAGAGACTCTTATCCAGAGCAGAATGAACTTTGTAGTCTTTGTATCTCAGTTTCTTGCCTATTGATAATTTCTAAGCAAAAATTGGAAATTCTATTAACAAATTAATCATTAGTTCCTGGGGACAAGGAAAGCTCACCCCCACCCATCCTTCCTCCCACCTCCAGCCAAACTCCTGCCCCAGAGCCTGATCATTCTAGTCTACATGGCAAATCTCTCCACCTCCTTCTCAGTGATCTAAACTGGGACATGAGCAGTGGTGACCTCTTTAGAGTCAAGGGGGGAATAAGAAAACTGAGAAGCAGGCAATGGCTGGCGGAGGAGGCAATGCAGAAAGCAACAGAGATGGAAAACTGCAGTTTTAACTTCCCAGAGAAAGTCAGGAGCACTGATAAATATCTGCTGTTGGGAAGCTTTTTCCAGATAAAGCAAGAAATCTATTCTCTTTAACTTAATCCCAACAGGGACACATCACCCAGGCTGCTCTCAACAGATGGAAAAACACTCCACCTGCCTCAAGGAAAAACAACATAAACAGCTATTGTGTCTCATGCGTCTTGCTAATGCGTTCTGTACACTGAAATCCTCGCAAGCACACGGTGTATTTCCTCCCAGGAGCTCAGAACCCTTCACAGAAGGTTTAATTCTTTAGAAAGTTGTTACCTTCTCCTTCCATGAAATCTGGGTACTGAGAGGATGCTTGGATCTATACTGGTCTGCTGTCCTTCATCTTCACCTGGCTCAGGCATCTCTACCATGCTCTATGAGGCCATTTTCTCTTCCAGATGTCGTTTCAAAATTAGCATCCCATTGGTACAGATGAATGGGACTCAGCTGAGCTGAACTGCACCAGAAACCCCCCCCCCCCACTTTCTACTGTAAGACTCTCTAGATCTTGATGACGAACACTACAATTCATCATTAACTCTCTGTGGTTTGACCACTGGGGCCAGGAGCCAATTGATAAGGGAGGATATGAGACCTTCAACAAATTCTGTGCTGTAGACTAATGGTGCTCAAATACAGATACACATAAGGATCACCTAAAATGTTTAAAGAAAATAGAATACTATAGAGGGAAACAATAGAGATTTTATTTAGCAAGAACAATTGAAATTATGTCACTTGCAGAGAAATAGATGGAATGGGAGAACAAGGAAAAGAAGCCAGACTCAAGACAGGAAATGAATCCATGGGTGGAAGCAACTGCTTCCAAACCTGATGATACGAGGTCAGTCCTCAGAAGCCACACGGTGGAGGGCAAGAACTGACCCCTAAAAGTTATCCTCTGACCTCCATGTTTGCACTGTGGCATATATGTATACATACATACAACAAATGTAAAAAAGTTTTTAAGCCAGACTCATAAAAAATTCAAAATCTAGTTTTAATAAGGGGGACTATTTGTAAGAGGGGGTACAATGGGAGGGAGATAAATAAGAGGGAGTGTATGGTAAACATGGCATTCACTCTCACATACATAATCCAGATTTAAGTACATATTCATACATATATACATATAATACATCATGAAAGCAAAGCATAAGAGGACTTTTAAGGGAAGGAAGGAGACCACTAGCCGGGGCAAAGGACACAAGGACAAGGGAGGCAAATGTGGAAAACAGAATATGTATGTGTGCAAATACAATGAGTTCCATTGTTTTGCACATTAATTTTTACATAATTTTTTTAAATTAAAAGTTTTTTTAAAAAACTTTGTTTAAATATGATATCCTGCATTCTCTTTTCTGCTTCCCCGATTCAGGCCAAGGTGAGGCCCAGGAACCTTGTGTGTAGTATCTTCAAAGCCACGCCCTCTTGTCTACACTCTCAAAGCACAACCTACCTCATGGTCCAGGGCTCCTGGTGTGATTAAGCTCCCACAGAGGTGGTCGTTTCTTCTGTGAACTTTGGTTTGAGGACTTTTTTTTCCCCATGAATGCACAGTTGTTCAAGATGAAAAGCAGAGCCTTGAGCAGGCTCCACACACAGACTACAAGCTTTTGTGTTGCCTTTTTCCCTTCACTTCCTTTTTCTCGGTACTACCCACTCCCTCACACGCACCATTTGTTGGGCTCATTCTCCCCCTACCCGCAAAAAAAAAAAAAAAAAAAAAATGTTTTTGCCTCATGTTCTACTTTTTAGAAGAATTCCCCCACCCTGCCCTGGTGTCTGTCTCTTAGCCTCTCGTGAATGACCTTGTTCCCTTGGACAATATGGTCATAGGTTCAGCAAAGAAAAACAGCTCAAGTTTTAATGCAGTTTTTCAAGCCAGGAGGTATTTCTGACCTGTGTTTCATGGCAGTTAGTTAGCTAGATTGGGCATTTAGATAGAAACTTGGTTTTCTAACTTCCTACCAGGGCCCACCAAGTTTCCCAAAGACCTGTTACCACACCCAGAGAATTACATATTGCCTTTGGGGTCTTCATGCGGACACACCGGCTTCCTGTCTAGAAGCTATCCCACTTTTAAAACTTACAGAACCTGCAACCGTGGAATGTGAACCCACAGACCCCAGGCATGAATCGAAAGAGTCTAAATCAATTTCTAATTGTCTATAGCCAACTGAAGCATTGCCTAATGCTGGCTTCCCCTGTCTTTTTGTCATGTGCATGTCCATGACACTTAATTCTGACCAATTGGAAATAAGAACTTTGAGATGAAACTCAGACTGCTAAGGATGACAAACTGACTTAGTGAAACAAGAGGTGCCTGGCTCTTGACTTTCTCTGACATCTGACAGTGATCACTAAGACAGTTACTGCTTAAGTCATCATTAGTCAAGTTCTTCTGTTTCTACACAAAAGGATTCCTGGCTTATCTGTAACGAAGGATTTGGACCCATAATACATAAAACATTCCTGCAAGTCAATAATAATGAGGCAAACGACCTAATTAAAATTGTAAAAGATTTAAGCAGTTACTATATAAGAGATACAAATAGCCAATAAAACTGTAAAAAAAAATGCACGGAACTACTGATGAGGAAATGCAAATCAAAGCCGCAATGAGACACTGCTGTAGATGCCCCATAATCACAAAATCTCTTAGGTATGGCAATCTGTGTATTAACGAAAGCAAACAGAAATCTGTACAGTGAGCGGGCAGCTCCTAATCAAGTGAGACAGTGTGGCCAGCTGCCAGCAAACCACTTAGCCCATTCAGCCCTGGTCACACTCACAATGGGTGGAAGAAGCCCTCCAATGGAAACCAGTTTGTCTACCCTACAGGCCTCTCCATTTGTGCCATCTCGTGCCATCTCCATAGCTGCCATCTCGTGTCCCTTTTATCTGGTAGCGAGTCATAGATGATAACCTGGATTCAAAGACACAGAGTGGCTTAGGTGATTTTGCTCATTTTGAACTCAAATTGATTACTTGGGCTAGCAAGGATGGGCATAGCTACGGAGAAAGCGAGGGGAAGTGTTTTATGTCAGAGCTCCTCCGGAGAGTCAGGGGTTGGAGGCAAGCACTTCTGAGGCTTTGTGACCTCATAACTCCTCACTAAATAAATACACACTTTATAGACTCTAAATAAATATCTGTTGGTCTGAATTGATTTTACTGTTAGAGGCTCAGAGAATAAATACTAAGATTCATAGACATCAGTACCTATCTAGAACATTCTTTCACACGCTTTCTGCTTTCTCTCCTTTGTCTCTCCTGTCTCTCTCCTGTCGCTCACCCACTCCCTTTCCTTCTCTCCATCCTTTCTCTCTGTCACAGCAGAAAACATGCACCAAGATAGAAAAATTACATTCACCACTTCCCCTGGAGTCTACTTGGACACACCTCTTGATCGAAAACTTCTTGACCCACCACATGCAGAGTGAAGAGAGCAAGGGTTGTCCTGCCCAAAAGTGGAGGCAGGACTAGAGACTTTTCCAGCCTTTGTCCCACTCAGAAGACAGCTAAGACTGCAGAGATCCCTCGTACACAGTCACCTCTCGTTTTCTTGGCTTTCTTGTGCCTTTGCAGGTCTCGTAATTTTTCCTTTCTCAGGTCCTCTCTCCGTTTTTACAGCCACCCTCATCCTTTACTTCTGCACCCCACAGCCGCCACCGCCCCTTCTCATGAATGCACGGGAGAGGGGTATAATCCTTCCTCCATGTTCACAGGCAGAAATGCTGCCCTTCTCCTCACAACACCCTCCAGAAGTGTTAAGTTCTTTGAGGAAAATGAGAGGCTGTTTATCAGGCATATTCGCCCCTGTATTGATTGGGTAGTAATAAATGGGAAGAAGCTGATGGGCTTCCTCAAAACAATAGAATTATGGCATCGAAGACTAAAAGAAAAATTATATGCAATTCTATAAAAAAGTGCTTTCATAATACTGGACACAGCCTTCATTTCTGATTACTTTCCACACACTTTATTCTTGTCCTACATAAAACTTAAAAAAAGACTATTATAAAATATGCCGTAGCTGAATAGAAACTGCTGTTTTTATAGGAATTGCATTTGTAAACACTTTTAACTATTTTTTATGTGTATGATTATTTGTCTATATGTATTATTTACACCACATGTGTGCCTGATGCAAAGGAAGCCAGAAGAGGGCTTCAGATTCTGGAACTTAAAACTCCACTGAGCCATCTCTCCAGGCCCAAGGAACTGCATAAGAGAAAGAATATAGAATATTTATCTTCCTGAGTCTAGGTTATCTTTCTCAGAATATTTTTTTCTAGTTTCATTTGTTTTCCTGAATTTATGTCATTTCATTTTTCTTTATACCTGAATGAAATTCCATTGTACTTATATACTACGTTTTCATAGTCCTCTCATCGGCTGATGGACATTTAGGCTAATTCTTCGTCCTAGCTAGAGTCCTTTGGATTTTGCCAAGGGTGGAATAGCTAGGTCAAATGGTAGCTATATTTTTAGATCTTTAAGGAATATCCTCACTGATTCCAAAGTTACTGTAGCAGTTTACCTGTCCACCAACAATAAGAGCTCCTCTTTCCAAATCTTTACCCACTGACATTTGCCATTTGATGGTAACCATTCTGAGATGGTAACCATTCTGAGAGAGTGAGACAAATCCCAAAGTCATTGACTTTTTATTTATCTGAGGGCAAATTATTGTAAACACTTGCTTAAATGTTTATCAGCTGTTTGCATTTTTTTCTAAGAATTTTTTTTTCTAGGCCCATTTTAATTGAGTTGTTTTTTTCTTGATATCATCTTGATTTCCTTGTGCATTCGAGGCATTAATCTCCTGCCAGAAGTGTATCTAGTGAATCTTCTCTCTCTTTCTATAAGCTGCTTCTTCACTTAATTTATGATTATCTTTGTCATGTGGAAGCCTTTTAATGTCATGGGATATCATTTATCAGATGGTGGTTTTATTTCCTGTGCTATCAGACCCTGTTTGGGAAGTCATTACCTATGCTTAAATGTCAAAGGGAACTTCTGCTTATTCCTCTGTCAGTTCCCAAGAATCTGGTCTTACGTTGTGGTCCTTGATCCACTGGAGTTAAGATTTATGCAGGGTGAGAGAAACGGACCTAGTTTCATCCTTGCAGTCTTCCAGCATTATTTCCGAAAGGTGCTGTCTTTTCCAGAAAGTAATTTTAGCACGTTTGTCAAAAGTCAGGTAGCCGTAGTTGCTTGGGATTATATCTGGATCATGAATTATATTCCATTGATTTATTTGATGTTTTGTTGCAGTATTGTGTTGTTTTTATTGCTATAACTTTGTAGGATGAACTGGAATCAGGCATGGTGATACTCCTATGGAATTATTTTTATTCAGAACTGCTCTGGATGTTTTTAGGTTGTCTGTCTGTCTGTATGTATATATGTATGTATGTATGTTTTGGTGTTTGGGGGGGTGTGCCTTATACATCAAAAATTATTTCTGTTTGTCTGTGAAGAATGACCCTGGGATTTTAATTGGAACTCTATTGAATTGGTAGATTGCTTATCATGGAGTGGTCAGTTTTACAATGTTAATTCTTCCAATTTGTGGAGATGGAGATCTTCTATCTCCTAGTATCTTTTCAATTTCTTTCTTCAATGTTTTAATGTTTTCCTTATTTCGTTGGTTGGATTTATTCTCAGGTTTTGGTGAAGTTTGCTGTTGTTCTTTTGAATGTGTGTGTACATATACCTGCATGTGTACTTGACTATTTTGAAAGATATAGTTTTCCCTGCATTTTTTTCAGCACATCTGTCTTTGGATGTAATAAAGATATTGATTTTTATGTATCAATTTTTTTATCTTGCCACTTTCCTAAATAAGTGTATCAACTCTAAGTGGAATCTTTAGGATATTCTCTCTATATAATCATATATGCCAACAGGGACATTTTGGCTACTTTTCCAATTTGCAACCATTTTATTCCCATTTCTTGTCTTATTGCTCTAGCTCAAGCTCCATATGCCTTATTGAATAGGAGTGAAAGAGGACACACCCTTGTCTAGCTCCTGGTCTTAGGCGGGTGCTTTGAGTTTTTCTCCATTTAGAATGGTATTGGCTAAAGGTTTACCATAGCTTTTATTATGTTGAGTTATGCTCTCTCTATCCCTGGAGTCTCCATGACATTTACTATGAAGAACTGGACTTTGTTGAAAGCTTTTACTGAGTCTATGGAAATTATCATGTGACTGTCATCTTTTAGTTCATTTATGCTATAAATTACGTTTATTGATTTACATATATTGAACTATCCCTGATTCTCTGGAATTATGCCTTTTTGGTGATGATTAATGATCTTTTTAATGTGATCTTGAATCAAGTTTAAATGCATTTTATTGGGGTTTTTTTGCCTCTATCTATCAGGAAGATCAAGCTGTACTTTTCATTTTTGTGTGTAATTATCTGGTTTTGGTATTAGGTTAAAACTGACTTTAGAAAAAGAATTTGGAAGTAGCCCTCCATTTCTGTTTTACAGAATAGTTTCAGTAATGCTGAATTCAGCTCTACTTTGACGATCTGGTAGAATCCTGAAGGGAATCCATCTGGTCATGAGCTTTTGTAATTGGATTTATTTTTACTGTTACTCCAATCTCATTGTTGGTTGTATATCTGTTTTCATCTTGGTTTGATTTTGGTAGGTCATATGCATCTTAGAAATTCATCTATTTCTCTTTAGATTTTTCCAGTTTAGCAGTTTTTAAGATATTTTCTCATAATTTTCTGAATTTAGTTGATATCTGTTTCAGTGTCTCCATTTTATCCCTAATTTCATTAATTTGAAACTCCCTTTCTTTTCACTAGCTTGACTAGGGGCTTTTCAATCTTCTGCATATTTCAAGAATCAACTCTTCTTTCACTGTTTATTTGTAAGTTGTTGTTGTTTGTTTCTATTTAATCATTTCTGATATGGTCTTGACTATTTTTCCCTATCTAATGGCTTTAGATGTAATTTGTTCTCACCTTTCCAGGACCTGGAAGAGTATTTTTTAGCCATTTATTTGTATTCTCCCTAACCCTTCGATGTGGGAGCTTATAGTTATAAACTGTCTCTTCTTAGACTGCTTTTGCTGTATCCTAGAGATTTTGAAATGTTTTGTTTTTATTTTATTCAATTCTAGAAATTTTTATTTCTTGTTTTTATTTCTTCAATGATCCACTCATCATTCAATAATGTGTTGTTAATTTCCATGTCTGCATTTCTTGTATTTTCTATTATTGTTGATATATAGTTTTATTCCATTGAGCTGGACAAAATACAAGGAGTTATTCCTACTTTATTATACTAAAAAAATGGGGGGGGGGGAACAATTTTGTGATGTCATATTGGGTCTATTTCAGAATAAGTTCCATGGGTTTCTGATAAGAATCTGTGTTCTCTAACATTTTTGTAGATTGTTCTGTAGGTGTTTGATGGGGAACTTGATGTATGATATTATTTAAATTCAATTTTTCTGTTTATTTTTTGTCTATATGACCTGCACATTGGTGAAAGTGATATACTGACAACACCTACTATCACTGTGTTGAGGTTAGTCCGTGGCTTGGTTTCTTTTAGTATTTGTTTCATGAAGCTGTGTCCACCCAAGTTTGGTATCTATGTGTTTAGAATTGTAATGACTTTGTGACAGATTGTCCTCCCATTTCTGACTGGAGCAAAATGGACTCTTAATGTAGTTTTCAGTTGCATTTCCCTGATGGCCAGAGATTCTAAAATTGCTCTGTCTTTTAGGTGGAAATGCCATCGCTTAAATTCTCACCCACCCAATCCCGAGAATTGGGGGGATTTGTGTGATCTCTTATTAATACTCTCTAAATTCTTCTGGTGAATTCCTTTGTCACTTAGCTAATTATCTTGCTTCCTATAATGCTGCCATCTGTCTGCAGACCCATCCCTTCTCTTGTATTACCCAAGACGCTATTAAAGCAAAGCTATTGGACAATAAATGAAAAAAGATAATGGAGTAGAAGGAGTGATTATTACCCAATAGAGAACAGAAAACAACACAAATGGATCATTAGATACAACTGCTCTTTAAAAGTTGCTCAGCCATAGTCACTGGCCAATTTGTTTTAGATTGTTATATTTCACCAACCTAATCTCTTTAAAGATCCTCTTCTTTGGCACAATCAAGACACAATCCCCAAATAAGAAAGCTATGCCATAAAAGGAACCCTTGAAAAATCCAGGAAAAAAAATGTATTGAGTGAGATGGGAGCCACTGTTACTGCACATGTGTTTGGAGTTGTGGTTGGAAAACACTGTTTCATTCATTATGTGGGAAATATAAGTATGACAATTAGAAGAAACCTTTTGAAAGATTCCAACTCACTATATGGACAAATATTTCTAAGAGGTGGAGTTGTCTAAACACATATTTTGTCCATGAAGTTGGTTGATGAACACAAAAGATGTATGTACGGATAGCACCTATTTTATTCTATGGAAGTAAATCGGCAAGGATCTACAAATCTTTCTCAATTCATATTGTCCCCAAAATATAGACAAAGAAGGCAACCAAGAAACCATTGCACATAAATTTTGAACTATTTCTAGGAACTATCGAATGTAGATATGAGTTATGCAATCTTCAAGGGAACAGATGAGTGAATCATTGGGGTGGAGAATAAGACAGTAGACATTTGATTTCCCTTTTATCTAAAGTAGATAGAATGAGATAAGCTTTTTAACATAAAAATTACTTTATTTCATCAGTATTTTTATGTATATATTAGAAATGTGTTCATTTTGGGCTACTGAAGTGTATTTATTTATTTAAAAACTATATGCTCTTAAAGTACTTCAGCACTCTGCTTGGGAGCCATCTTAAACAGGAAAATCAACATCAACAATTACCAAAAAAAAGGAAAAGAAAAAATGGCACTGTATATGCCATTAAAAGGGGTATGCATATAGTTTAAGAGCTAAAAATAAGAAAATGGATGATCCTGTTGCTTAACTCATCCAAGAGCATGTATAGCAAGAGACTCAAATAGATTGCCACTGTGGATATTTGCAGGGATCCAGAAAAGCAGCCGGCATTTTGTTATGGGGTTAAAAATACATATTCAGTGGGAAATAATCCATAGGGAGGCCAGGTTGAAGATGGGAAAAAACATGTGTGTCAGTGAGGTTACTAGCCAGAGAAGAAGGGTTACAGCTGGGGCTGGGTGCTAGCGGTAGAGATGATAAGGGTGTGATGGGGTTTTAATTCCTAAAGCAAAGCCAGTAAAATTAGCTGATTGGTCCACATAGTAATACTTGTATATATATTTTCATGATTGATCACTTAGTACTCAAAACTGATGTGCTCATCCCTGGGGAGGACCACCTCTCCCATTCCCAGGAGTCCTTTGTTGCCTTTAGTTCTTGGTGTAAGGTTGGGGCCTCACGGTCTTGTCCCCAGTACGTTTGGCAAGTGTACTTATGTCATCCTTGCTCAGCTAACATTTGAAGATGCATATATGCATGCAATCAAAATCAATGAAAGCAGAGGCCATGATTTCGAAGGAAAGCAGGAAGGGATATATGGGAGGGTATAGGTGAGGGAGAAAATGGAATGGAGAAATCTTGTAATTAAATTACAATCTTAAAAGTAAAAGAGGGAGGAAAGAAAGAAAAAGAAAGGAAGGAAGGAAGGAAGGAAGGAAGAGAGAAAGAAAGAAAGAAAGAAAGAAAGAAAGAAAGAAAGAAAGAAAGAAAGAAAGGTAGAATAGCCAATGGATGAAATACATAGAGTGAGAAAAAGAAGAATGAAGGGTAAACCCTGAAGACTGAAGCAGTGGACGTGAGCACTTGGAACACGGAGTTGTCACCTTCAGACATGCAGAAGACTTGAAGGAGAGTGGAGTGTAAGGCAAGCATTTGACTCAAGGCATGTTGCAATTGAGGTGTCTATTCAAGTCGGGATGCTCAGCAGCCATTGACTAGATCTCTGGGGGCAGTATATATTTGGTAGCTATCATAGTGCTAAAAGTATTTATGCTCACAAGACCTGATAGGATTGCCCAGAACAAGTATCCAAAGAGGCTAGAAGAACACAGAGGACAGATTCAAGATTGAGCGTTGGTGTTCTCCAACAGCAAGAGTCATTAAGCTCAATAAAAGCCAGCTGAGCAGAAACTGCAAGTGAGGTAGGAAAGGTAGCCAGAGTGAGAGTGGGATGTTGTAGGCAAAAAATGAAAATGGTTAAGGAGTAAAATATTAACTATGTTAAATGCTGTGAAGGACTAAGATGATCCCTAAGTGCCACCTACTGAATTTGGCAAGGTGAAAGTCTCTTTTGACCTGTTGAGATAGTCGATAGAAACATCATAATAAAGCCTAAAAAAAAGTAAGTTCAAAACGCCCTGTTTGGTTGATATCCTTGGGAGGCCCGTCCTTTCTGAAGGAAAATAGAGGAGGAGTGTGGGGAGTCAGAGGCAGGGGTCTGGGGTGGGGGAAGGGGGGAGAGAAAACTGTGGTCAGAATGTAATATATGAGAGAAGAATAAATGAAAAAATATGAAAGGGCAAGTGGAGCAAGTATGGGCAGACAACGCTTTCAGGATGACCTAGCACGCTGGAGCGGTGCAGATGGGAGACAACGGGAGTGCTATTCCAGCACGTGTGTGCTACGGGAATAAACACAGGGAGGGAAACAGTCATGGTGCCTGGGATAGATTGGACCTAACTCACAGAAGAGCAGTGTCAGTGATTTGGGTTGAGGATGGAACCCAAAGCACTGGGACTGACAGAGCACATATTCCATCCACCACCAAGAGAAGATTCTGTGCTGCTTGGTTTTGTCAAGCCAACACAAAGCTAGATTATCTTGGAAGAGGGACTCTCAGTTGAGGAATTTTCTCCAGCGGGGGTAACAAGCCTGTGGACATTTTATTAGTTGCTAATTCATATAGGAGGGGTTCAGCCCACTGTGGGTGGTGCCATTCCTAGGCTGGTGGCCTGAGCTATATAAGAAAAGCAGCTGAAAAAGTCACAGAAAGGTCAGCCTTTTGCCCTCTCTACTTTAGTTCCTGCCTCCAGGTTCCTGCCTTGAACTCCTGGCTTGACTTCCCTCCATGAAGGGCTATAACATGTAAGCCAAATGAATCCCTTTCCTGCTCCAAGTTACTTCCGGCCAAGTGTTTGATCATAGAGCAGCAGAGAAGCAAACCAGAACAGATGGTGAGTAAGTGGACAAAATTGAAAGAGGAGCGTGAAGGTCCCTCTTTGTTAGTTTGTATTAATTTTTCTCAATAAAATAAGCAGCACAGCCGTTAACTAAGAGCAAGCTTTAAGGAAAAGATAATAGAAGTTAGAAGAATGCCAGAAATAATTATAAACCAGCATTTGGAAGAATGGGAGTACAAATTAATTAGAAAAATGAAGTAGGGCTGGGACACTGCAAAAACATAATTGACAATGTGGCCTCCTTCAACTGCCCCTGACTCTGGCCTTCTGCCCAGAGCACAATCATATGGATTCTGCACTGAGCCAAGCTCTGTGCTTCCTGCAGCAATGATTCAAAGGTGGAATCCTGGTGGGCGGAGCCTGAGAGTAAAGGAAGCCTGGAAACTCATGGCCCTTCAGCCCCACTGTCTGCCCCCTTACTTAGCAGGAAGACTCTACCTCCCACCAAGACTCATAAGGCAGATTATTCCCAGTCAACAAAAGGCCACAGACATGTGTTTAATACACGTCCTTCGCGGTCACCATTTCCTCCTCCCTCCTTGCAGGCCTGCAAAGCTGCCAGCATCCTCTGTGCCTTTTTATTTGATCTTATAAGATACTATTAAGATGCCAATTCAGAATAAATGGTTATTGGTATAGATTCCATCAGAGTGAATTTACTACTCAGGTGGTGATAATTTCATATCCGAAGAGGTAATGTGAGCAATAAATTCACTTTTTAAAATGCCAATTTTACACAAATAAAATCAATTCAAAATTGATTAACTCATAACCACTAGCATTTCCTAATAAAATATGAATGATTTAAACTGTTCTTAATCAGGATTAGAGACGGCTTGAAGTCTTCATGGGATTTCCCATAAAACATTTTATGACTTCATGCCTCGCTGTCCCTTTATGAACAGTGTGGCCAGGACTTCAGAGCGCTCAGCACACACTCCAGTCCGTATTCTATCATTAGGCACCGTACTCACAGGGCCAAAGGGAGACTGTAAGTAGAGTTGTTCTTGGACTTGCTAATTCAAGACTACAGTTTAAAGTTTGTTTGTCATGGTATTTATAAAACAGAATTCTCAAAATAACAGAATGACAACATGTTTGTCATGTAGAGACCCATATTGTATAATTTATGGAAACTCATAACCTCATGCTGCAAATACAACCAGCAATATTATTTTATAGACAAGAAACACAGAGCTGAGGAGGATAGTGTCTTGACAAATTTGCACTACCACTTACTGATGAAGCCTAGATTCAAAGTCAAATATAATGCAGAGAGAAGTAACTCCCTAGTTATTCACACGCATGAACACACACACACACACACACACGAGAATGTACCAGTTGTCATTGCACAAGTTAGTGAAGTACCTGCCATTTCAGGTTTTAACATAGAAACTTACCATGCAGAATCAAATCTTCCTTATAAGATACCAATGGTATCTTATCAGAAACCTGACCAGAAGCAAACTTACTTAAAAGAAGTAGATCTGGCCTGTGTTCCCTTGGGTCTCCTAGCAGTTCAATTCTCCAAATATCCACCCCATTTTGGTTTTCAGCGAGAAGAAAAAAAGCAACTCCTACCATAGGAGGCACTCAAAATGCAAGTTTCCAAGTGTAAACTACTCCTTTGACAAAAGCAAAGATAGGGAAGTAGATGGGCAGCGTGCCAACAAATATCCCTATACAGTAATTTTCTTTTCATTGTGTTCAGAAAACTTTTACTCATAATTCTATGCAATTGCAAGCTTCTGTCAAAGAGAGGGGAACCTTGCAATCTATCCTGCATGACAGAAACTGTTTTTTAAACTGTTTTCATTTTATTTTATGCATTTGGGTGTTTTGTCTGTGTATATGTCTGTGCACCATATTCACTGAGGAGCTTGAGAAGGCCAGAAGAGGATATTGGATCCCCTGGAACTGGAGTTACAGATCACTGAGAGCCGCCATAAGGTACTAGGAATCGAACCCTTGTCCTCATGAAGAGCAGTCGGTGCTCTTTAACCTCTGAGCCATCTCTCCAGTCCCAGAAACTACTAATTTTATATTCCAATAACTGTTTTTCTTTGCTAATATCACACCTTAATTTCAACTAGATTCGACAAATGGGGGGAATATTTTCTAGCTATTGGTTTGAAAGCAAAGATATTTGGTGGTCATGGTTTAAATTTATCTTTCCTATCACTCTCTTGAGCCCGTGTCTTTTCGACCTCTGTCCCGTGTACCACAGGCCAGGGCACTGGGAATGAGTGCTCCTTGCTTGGAGTCATCACTGCTGCTCCCTTTCAAAATCAACTTGCTTGATATGTCTGCTCTCAGACCAACTTCTCTTCTTACATCTGCCATCAACACATCTCTGGTCCAGACCCCTGTCTTCCCGTGACTTCAGTATTCAGCCCATGTCTTCCCCTCTATCATTATCCTACCACGATTTTGGTGAGATAAGCTTCTATGAAATGATCTCTCTAGCCATCTTGTCATTGCTAATCTTCACTACCATGTGATAAAGAATCGCCTAGGTGACACCACCCCACTGGGCATAGTCGTGAGGGTATTTTCAGAGAAGACTAAGGAAGGAAGACCCAACCTGAATGTGGACAGCACCACCTTATGGGCTGTGTTTGAGAATGTAGAAATGAGAGAGAAAAAGGGAAGTCAGTTAAGCCCCTGAATATTCATCTTTCTCTGCTTTTTGGCTGGGATAGCTACCTTGTATTCCTGCTGCCACAGCTGTGAGCCCCTCCTGATTCCTACTACTATGGCGTCTTCTCTACCATGGTGGACTATACCCAAACTATCAGCCCAAACAGAGCCTTTCTCATTTAAGTTGCTTCTGATTGGGTGTTTAGTGATAAAAAAAAATAGTAACAAGTACACTTGATACTGACTTTTAACTCCTCACAGACAGTAGCATTGATCCTTTACACCTTGGTTTCAAATAACCAGCATCATACTTGAACCCTATCTATCTCAGATGGTAGCTAGTAAATCACAGTGCCTGCTTAACCAAATAAAGTCTAAGTAAAATGTAAAACCCAGTGCGTCCATTGCATTGGTCTCAGTTGAGGTGCTCAGCAGCTGCATGGGGTGCATGGCTGCCATATTGGAAGCACGTGTCCTGTATAAGCTTTCCTTAACCAAAACTGAAGTGGGCGAAGTGTTATGCTCTCCTCCACTTTGCACATGCCAACACCCTCCCCCAGCCACCACTCTTTTCCATAACATGGTAAAAGAGATGCCATCACATGGCAGTTTGAGTGGGAAAGCCCCCCCCCCATAGTCCAGGCATTTGAACACTTGGTCCTCAGTTGGTGGTACTATTTACAGATGTTCAGGAAGTACAGCCTTGCTGGAGGAAGTACATCACTGGCAGCATCCTACTTCCCTCTCTGCTTCTTGCTTGCAGAGATGATGTGGGATCTCAGCTTCCTGCCCCAGCTGCCATATCTCCCACTATGATGGACTCATCCCTCCAGAAGAGTAAATCAAATCAAACTTTCTTTTTAACCTCCCTTGATCACGGCATTTTATCACAGAAAATGAACATGTTACTATGCCTTCTTCTTGTTGTTGTTAGATTGGGATAGCTCCCTATAGGACCCAGAAAGGTAAACTGCACCCAAATCAATCACTAGAGTAATTGCTTTTGGGGGATCTCATACCCTTATTCCTTTCTTGCTTTCCTAATCCTGATGATGAGAACCTCTTTAGTGTAGGGTAAAGGTATTAATTAGCTCCTTAATATTTTGGTTAAATGCACTAATTCCCAACCTTTTCTCAGGAATAGTGACTTGGTGTCTCTATCCACTAGAAGAAATTTGAAATAAAACCAATAGATCACAATCTGCAACTGTGCCCATAGGAAAACATTTCTTCCAGGGACCTAAGGAAACACACAGGTATGTTTGGAGCTTGGCTCTATAAGTAAAACCTTCAGTGGGAACCTGCAATCTGGAATTTAGGAGCAGATAGTCTGTCTTTCATGCTTCAGAAGCCTTGCTCCCTCAGAACATCTCACCTTGTTAGCTATCACCCAATCAGAGATTCAGGCTGACGATTCTTACTGTCAGTCACTAACACCTGTAGCTAAGTGATACGATGTGTCCCACCCATCAGAAAACAGTTCAAGCTTCAACCACTTTGACACATTCTCTTGCATAATACAATGAGTTGCCGCCACCCCCTTTTTCTCCTGGATCCAACCTTTCAACCTTTCACATCAAGACTTGTTTAGTGCCCTTTCACAGATAAACCTGGAGCATCAAACACACCATTGAAAGGTTTACCACTGAAGAGTGGTGGCAAAGGTTGAAACGAAGTGTGTATTTCCACCTCTTTCAAGGAGAGTAATGATGCTGCCGCTAAACAAAGCTGATGAGCGTTACAGGTGTAGCCTTTCTTCCTTTCCCAAAGGCAACTGTACTGTCTCGTAGTTACATGATGCCAACCCTGCCTCAGGGGCTGAAATTTCCAAGCGTATCATGGCTGCTCCAGTGTGCAAACAGGGTAAGCCAAGTTCTTCCAAAGCCAAGAGTGAAAAGAACCTACTAAGGAATCAGTATGCCAGCAAGTAAAACATAAACCCTGTTTTCCAACCTATACACCTCAAGAAACGCGGAAGAGAAACCCACAAGTCTAAAGGATCACCTTTTACATCAAACATCAGGAGCCACAGACAGAGATAATTGTCCACTCCGTGTAGCATTCTTGCAGTCTCTGCCTAATAGCACCATGACTTCATCAAACCCACTAATAGCTATTAGGGGATATCACATCTAGGATGCTTTAAAGGAAGGAGTCTGAATAGAGTCTATAGTCTGAGTCTCTTTTTGGTCTGACATTTCTGAGCACTAATTAATATGCTGCCAGTGGCTAAAGACAGGAATAAAAACATGCCCCACCTCACTTATACTTGCTTCTTCTGCTCCATACTGCTGTTCTTCCATATATTGATTTCCGGTATTTTAAGTCTGACCACAGAACGTGCTTTAAAAATAAAAAGCTCCTCACATCCTCTCTCTCTCTCTCTCTCTCTCTCTCTCTCTCTCTCTCTCTCTCTCTCTCTCTCCCTCTCTCTCTCTCTTTCTCTCTCTCTCTTTCTCTCTCTGTCTCTCTTTCACCCTTCCTCCCTCTCCTTCTCTCCTCTTCTTCCCCTCTCCTCTTCCCCCTCCCTTCTCCCTCCAGGTGTCTGTGTCTATTTATTTCTTGGCATTATGAGATCTTAAGAATGCTTAAGAAAATCTGTGAAAATCTGTGCTAAGTGAGTGAAAGTCTGATTTGATCACAACGCCCAGCAGAAGGGAGGTGGGGCACTGGGGGGGGGACAGAGCAGCACACACTGGGAGAGGGAGGCCAAGTGAGTGTGAGCAAAGGGGGCACAAGAGCTTGGCGAGCAGGTCAAGGTCAGGAGGAGAGCCATTGAGAAGCCAGCAGTGAGCAGAAAGCGGTAAGCTCTGAGGCAGATCTCACCGTCTCTGCCTTGTATTTAACCTCAGTCATTCTAGAAGCAACAAATCCCGAATCCTACTTCACAGACTTTGTCTTTCCAAATTCTGCACTGTTTAAACAATAGTCTATGATGCTTCTCAACCAAACCTCAATTTTAGTCAATTGACCAAACCATCTGAGTTTGAATCTAAATGGATTAAAATCCAACTTTGCCTCCTGCCAAGAGAAAACTGTACCCTAGGACTTGGTGGTGGTGCGAATGAGAAATGCCCTCCATGGGCGCTTGGATTTAAACACTTAACCACAGTTGGCGGTGCTGTTGGAAAGGAAAGGCGTGGAATCCTTGTGGGTAGAGGAAGTGCATAACTGGGAGTGGGCTTTGAGGTTTACTGTCTGGGCCTACTCGATATTCTCTCTCTCTCTCTCTCTCTCTCTCTCTCTCTCTCTCTCTCTCTCTTTCTCTCTCCCTCTCTCTCCCTCCCTCCCTCCCTCCCTCCCTTCTTCCTGGTGTGGGAGAAATGTGGTCACTCAACACCCTGCCCCTGCTGCCATGCCTCCCTTCTGCCATGGCTTCCCTGCTATGAGGGACTATAGCTTCCCCTCAGCAACTGTAAATGAAAGTAAACCCCTTCTTACCTAATTGCATTCTGGTGGTTGCTGTATGTTATCACAGCAACAGAAATAGAGGGTTACCCTCATTGTACCACTTTAACTTTTCTAAACTTTTTTTCTTATTCCTTTTTCTCTCATACGTTACATCCTGACCACAGTTTTCCCTCCCTCCTCTTCTCCCAGTGCCCTCCCCACACATTCTCTCTCCCTTCAATCCATTTCTCCTCCTTTCTCTTCAGAAAAGGGCAGAAAAGGGAAATCAACCAAACATAGCCTAACAAGTTAAAATAAAACTAGGCACATCCCTCCTATTAAGGCTGAATGAGGCAATTCAGTAAGAAAGAAGCGTACCAAAGCAGGCAAAAGAGTCAAGAGACAGACCCCACTCCACTCTTAATAGTACCACAGAAACACCAAGCTACACAACCAATACATAAATGCCAAGGACATAAGTCAGACCCATGCAGGCTCCATGATTGTCAATTCAATCTCTATGAGCCCCTGTGAGCCCTGGATAGTTGATGAGGGTTTACTTGTGGTGTCTTAACCCCTCTGGCTCCCACACTCCTTTGCTCTCTTCTGAAAGATCCCCGAGGTCTGCCTAATGTTTTGTTGTGAGTCTCTGCATCTGCTCCCATCAGCTGCTGGATGAGGCCTCTCCAATGACGATTATGCTAGACGCTGGTCTGGTTACAGAAGATGGCCAGTTCGGGTTCAGTATCTCCCATTACTTGGAGTCTTCACTAGGGTAAATATGTTTTAAACAAGACTGTTCTTGAAAATGTGTGCCTATATCAATCTTTTGTAAAGAGAGGATGTACCTGGCTTGATATTTGGCCAAGCTAGCAAAATGATAAGTGTTGTTTGTGAGTTAAAGATGTTTTGATGTAAAAGTTAGAAGAAAACATATTTGTTTTTGCCAGAGGTTAGCAATGGAGGATGGGAAAATATTGGTTGTTCGTATGGAAAAACATACTTGTTTTTGATCTATAAATAGCTGTCTGGGACCCGTCTCTTGTGTTAAATTCATCTGGTGCTCAGGCAATCATTTTGCACCACTGCCCCTTCCCTGTCTCAGGACCTGAACTCAGGCTGCGGCTGGACCATGGAAGACCTGTTAATAATTGATCACATTCTATTCCTCGAAGCAAGTCTTTAACAAGTGCAAAAGAATCAGATAATGATGTAACAAAACTAGAAATCAAGAGGGAAAAAAAACCCGCAGAATATACACAAATGCCTGAAGTCTGAAAAATATCCACTTGAATGCACAGTAGTAGGTCACTGAAGAAATCAGGAAGGAAATTTTAAAATTCCTATAATCAAATGAAAATGAGGGCAATTTTACCAGAAGCTTTAGTGAAGACACTTCTAACTGAAAAGTTTATGACTATGAGTATAACCATATTCATAAACCATTGAAAAATAAGATTTCAAACAAATAACCTTGAAGTCTTAGCAAAACAAGAAGGCGTCAAACCTCAAAGCAACCAACCACAAGAAATAATGAAGATTGTGGCAGAAATCAATAAAAAGTAACCACAAAGACATTATGTAGACTCAATCAAAGAATCAGTTCTTTGAAAATTCAAATATCATAGACATGACTTCTTGCTAAACCAAAAGAAAAAGATTCAAAATAATAAAATTAGAGATGAAGAGGGCAATGTCACTATAAATTCCAATGAAATACGAGAAGATAATTGCAGAACACTTTGAAAACTTAAATTACAAGATGGAAAATCTAGAAGAAATGTGTAAATTTTTAGACACACATGACCTATCACAATGAAATCAAAAATTTTCTAAAAAATTAAACAGACTCAGAACAAGTGAGATTGAAGGAGTAATTAAACAGTCTTCTAAGAAGGAAAAACCAGGGCTAGATGAATTCACTGCTGGTTTCCTCCAAACTGTTAAAAAAACAGCACTAAGAGCTGAAATCTTCAAATGATTCCAATAAGACAAGAAGGGAATGAAGACTACCAAACTCATTCTCCAAAACTAGCATCATACTAATACCAAAACCAGATAAGAACACAACAAAGAAAGAAAACTATAGACCATTTTCCTTAATGAACATAGAGGCAAAAAATGTCAAAAAATTAATTGCAAGTCAGTTCAAGAATACATTAAGGTCATACACCATGACCAAATAGGTTTCACTGCAGAGATGCGAAAACGATTAAACATATATAAAACAATAAGAGTAGTGTGAAATCTAGAGAGGTCAATGGACAGAAACTACATGATCATTTCAGTAAGATGCATTAAAAGCATGTGAGAAAGTCCGAACCCCATAATAAAAAGCCTCTACAGAAACTAGAAAGAAAAGAATCATACTTCAACATAATAAAGGCTGGGGATGATGAGTCTATAGCCATTATACTAAATGGATAAAAACCTGAACGTATTTCCTGTAAAATCAGGAATAAGGAGACTGACCAATCCTCTCATTCTTATTCAGTATAGGTTCAAAATACTAGCTAGACAAAGAAGACAAGAGAAAAAAATAGGAAGGATATAAACAAGAAACGAAGAAATCAAATTATACCTGTTCTAAAATGACATGATCTTATGTTTAAATGATCCTACAGACTTCCCTCATGGAACCCTTGGATCTGATAATTTCAGCAAAGAATCAGAACACAAAATCAATAAACAATACTAAACAAATTTATTACATACCAATAATAAAGTTTTTAACAAGAAAATCTAGAAAAAATCCTATTTACAATATCTTCAAAATTTACATAAGAATAAATCTAACCAAGGAGGTAAGACTTCTACAATGGAAACATTTAAATACAGAAGACAACATGAGAAGATGAAAATTCGTACTTACAGGCTGATAGAACTAATATTATGGCTAATAGTATATTACAAAAGCAACCTACCTATTAAATCACTCTTTAAATTCTATGGTGTGGAACAATTCTGTATCTGTCAATTTAAATAAACATTGATTGGTAAGTAGCCAGGCAGGAATTATAGGCAGGACAGCCAGACAGGAAGTAGAGACAGGACAATGAGAACAGGAAAATTCTGGGAAGAAGGAAACCCATTCTTCCCCAGTTCTGTCCAGACACTGAAGAAGCAGGCTGTGACCTGCCCCACTGAAAAAGGTACCGAACCATGTGGCTAACATATACAAGAATAATGGGCTAATATAAGTTATAAGAGTTAATAAGAAGCCTGTGCTAATGGGCCAATCAGTTTATAACTAATGCAGACCCTCTGTGTGATTCTTTGAGACCTAAAGACTGTAGGAACCAGGCATGACAGAAACCCCAATAAGCAGGCCCTCATGTTACAATCCTAATGGCATTCTTCACAGATCTAGATAAAATAACCCCAACACTCATAAGCACAAAAGACACCCAATAGTCAAAACAATCATTGACAGACAGGCTAATGCTAGTCTCATACTAAATTACACATCCATAGTAACAAAAATAGGATGGTACTGGTGCAAAAGTACAGGAAAACAATGAAATAAGAGAGGGTAACCAGAAATAAATCCTTGCAGCAATAGCTGGACAAAGGTAAACATACACACATACAGCCCCTTGATTTGATAGTGTTGGGAACACTAGATATCCATCTTTAATAAATGAAACCAAATGCATATGTCATATCCTGCACAAAAACAAATTCAAAAAATGGGTAGAAGGTCTTAATGTCAAACCATGAAGGATGAAACTTCTCAAGGGAAACATTTCAGTACTCAAGCACAGGCAAGTACTTTCTGAAAAGGGCTCTCATATCATAGGCAACAATTCCAAAACATGAAATGGAAATACATGAAATTACAAAGCTCCATTCACAGCCCATAGGAGCAATAAAACTCTTTGACAATTATACATCTTTCAGGGAATTAATATATAGAATCTAGAACTGCAAAAAGGTAAGCAGAAACAAACCATCCCTCAATAAATGGGCTAATTAATTGAATAGAGATTTCAAAAGAAAGAAAGAACAACCTAGTAAATCTTTGAAAGATTCTTCAACAACCTTTCA
The DNA here is from genome assembly GCF_982192425.1 of Myodes glareolus. Classification (NCBI taxonomy): domain Eukaryota; kingdom Metazoa; phylum Chordata; class Mammalia; order Rodentia; family Cricetidae; genus Myodes; species Myodes glareolus. The sequence goes on along the minus strand of NC_142038.1, from coordinate 15,211,834 downwards.
CTTCAGGGAAATACAAATTAAAACTACTTTTGCATTCTGTTTCAGGGCTGCAGAGATACCACAGCAGTGAAGAATTCTTGCTGCTCTTCTGTGGGACCCAAGCTTTGTTCCCAGCACCCAAATGGCAGCTCACAACTGCCTGTAACTCCAACTCTAAGAGATTCAATGCCCTCTTCTAGCCTCTACAGATATCCTCACCCACATGTACACACACACACACACACACACACACACACACACACACACACACACAAATGAATAAATCTTTATATTCAATTTCTTACCTGTCATAGTCACTATCATTTGTGTAAACAAATGACAAGCAGAGCTGGCAGAGATACAGGGAAAGAGGAATGCTTCTACATGGCTGGTGGAAAGTAAACTTGGTACCATTATTCAAACCAGTGTGGAGATTTCTCAAAAAAATAAAAACCCTAAAACTATAATTACCGTATGATCTAGCTACTCTATATTGGATGCATATCCCAAGTACACAAAGTCAGCATACAAAGCATCCATACTTATTGTTCCATGTTCACAAAAGCCAAGATATAGAAACAGATGATGCCCACCAACTGATAAAAGTATATATAAAAAAAATATCCAAGTCCTGGCCTTGAGAATTCTAGAGATAAATTTTGGTTGAATTTATTCTCAGATTTGGATTTTCCCAAAGACATGTTCACTTTAACAAAAGGTGAAATATTAAGCTAACAGGCATTTCTATGTGATTCTAGCTGTACATCATTCAGCGATCAGCTCTCAGAGGACTAAGGGACCTTTTCTCACCTGCATCCTCAGTGCTGGCAAGGTCCGCCATGATACAGGGCCAACCAATCCCATCTCCCCAGGCATTCAAGCACACAAAGAAAGACAACTGTGGCAGAACAAAGTCATGCTAGACTATAGTCCTACTGGTGAATGTGTTCCTAATTTCTGAAGGTAATTGAACACTTACTTAACACTTGCTAAAAATCTGTTTCCAATTTATGAAATGAAGAATAAGTCAGAGCCCAGAGCCAATTTCAGCCTAAGAAGTCTCGTAGACTACAGTGATCCCACAGAGAGTTACTCGTAGGTTTGGACTTTGATATGTGCCTTGGGTCCAAGGTGGTAGATGATATCCACCCAACTCTGAAGCGTACCCTCACTAAATGCCCAGAAATGGCTGGCATGTGCACTGAGACTTCTCTCCAGCACGATAAGGAAAGGGGTTAATCACAACTTGGATTAGAAGATATGATTAATAGGGCCTGGAGAATTAGAAGTATTGCCATATAATAAGTTATGTGGGAGTGTATGAAGGCTCCATCACTGCTTTGTCTCTCTAGGCCCCCATAAGCCTTACTTCTACTGATTTCTTTCATAACTTCATTTCTAACTACAGGGAAAATATAAGCATGCTAGAAAAGCAAACTAATATTCATGACTGTCTCACAAAGCAATGAAAAGCTCATGGAAGACTGTCTGCACAGCAGTACATAGGTAGTACCTAAAGAAAATGGGTCATGAAGGGCTGGCTCTGCCTCAAAATCCATCTTCGTGCATCCCAGAAAGACTCCTGTCAAAGGTGGTGATGCTATTTTCCACTGTGAACCATTGACCCATAGAGAAATCAATGGAGAAACACAAACAAATAAAAGCAGCATAGTTCTTTCTTTTCCTTGGAGAAATAGAAAGGACTCAATTCACTTGCTTAGTAAATTATAAATAAGGGGGCCGTGGAACAATTCAATAAAAGCGTAACAAGGAAAGAAGTGAAGATAGAGACTTGCAAGATGCAGAGAAAAGGCACAGTTATTTCTTTTAACTCTTCCTTTCAACCCCTCAGAACCAACCAGCTTTAAAAAAAAAACAAAGGAACAAGATTTTAGCTCCATGGATGTTTACTGGTGAGCATCCACCTGTGCAATGTCTTTTTGGGACTCTCACAACACCCCAATATATTAGATGTATATCCTGAATGCCCTGTACATGATCTCCATTCTGGTTCAGAAACCCAATTTTAGCATTTGCAATCAACCAGGATGTCCACTAGACTCACCAAGAAATAAAGAATTCTACTTTCCCGCCCCCATCAGTATCATTCTCGGCCATATAACCCAACTTAACACACACACACGTGTGTGTGTGTGTGTGTGTGTGTGTGTGTGTGTGTGTGTCATTTTGGATTAAAAAAAAAAACCCAGCTCTACCCAAAGTCCATTAACTTCTCTGTACTACCATGATTAATGTGCCACATGTACAGGCTGCTCCATCCAACTGGAGAAGGAGGTGAAGAGGAAAAAGAAACCACCTCACCTACACTGGACATGTAGCAGGAAGAAAAAATAAGCTTTTACCTTTTTAGCCACTGAGATTTAGGGATGTATGATGACTTGAGTGTCGATATAACTACATCTGAAAATACCAGTAAAATGTCACTTGAGGATACGTCTGTGGAGGTGTTTTCAGAAGAGGCTGACGTGTGAATCAATAGAGGGAAGAAAGAACTACCTTCACCCGTTACGAATGGAGGCTGTTCCACTGGCTGACAGCCTGGAATGCCGGAGCCCTTTACCTGCCTTGGGCATCAGAACTCGCTGTTCATTGCATTCAGAAACCCAGAATTGCACCAGCACCACCTGAACTTCTCAGGTGTGAAAAAACTTGGCATGAGCCCCGTGGTTTCTTTGGCTCCTTGTCATATGATGAGGCTTCTTACCCTCTGTAACTGTATGAACCAATTACTGTACTACCTTACCTATAATAAGTCTGTATGTCCTATGGGTTTTGTTTCTTTGGAGAATTATATTTCCAGGTTGTTACTGCAGAATAACCTAACCTATTCTGAAGGCTACACTCCCTTCCAAATGAAGGCTAATTCTATACAGTTTCCAATTGCTAGAAGATTTCTACCTATGCTTAATGCAAAAGAGGAAAACTGCTAACTTTCTGGCATGTTGCATATAATGTTCTTTTCAGTTTTGTGACATCATAAGGATTGTCCTTGTTTTATAAACAAGGAAACTCTGGCTCACAGATATTAAAGAATTTCCCAAGATTGGCAATACATGATTCACCTTGGAATTGAACAGGCTCCTTTCTAATTCTCACGTGCATGTTCTGCACCTCAGTATTATTGCGAAGCTACCCAATTCATCCCATGGAGTCATAGTAGCTACCCTGTTCATCCTTCGCTATGATATTGGGGCAGGTAGTGGGGGAGAGCAGGTTTACAATAAGGAGAACAAGGGACTGGGGACAGCTTCATAGTTAAAGTGCTTGCTGTCCAAGGGTGAGGACCTGAGTTCAGGTGCCAAGAACCCATGCAAAGCTGACATAGCAACACACATCTGTGATGCAGGAGAATTGTCTGTATTCTGTCAATCATGTATTTTAATAAAACGCTGATTGGCTAGGCAGGCAGTATAGGCGGGAAAACCAGACAGGAAGTAGAGGTGATGCAATGAGAACAGGAGAATTCTGGGAAGCAGGAAGGTCCCTCGCCACTCCTGCACAGACCACCAAAGAGGCAGCATGTAACTTGCCCAGCTGAGAAAGGTACGGAGCCATTATGGCTAACATAGATAAGAATAATGGGTTAATATAAGTTATAAGAGTTAACAAGAAGCCTGACCTAATGGGCCAATCAGCTTATATTCTTAAGGAGTCCTGTGTATGATTTTCCTTGGGAGTTGCCGGCTGTGTGGTACTGGGCAGGAACGGAAACCCCAACAAGCCGGCCCCCTCATGTTACACATCTGTAATCTCAGTGTTCCTATGACAAGATAGGAGGAAGACAGGAGCGTTTTCTGAGGCTCTTGGGCCAGTTAGGTTGGGTCAGAAGCAGCAACAAAGAAGTGAGAGGAGGGAACTGACATTGAAGACTTGTGGGGGTCCACAGAGTAGATCCATTTCATCTTGAGGAAAGGTCAGAGAGTTTAAACCTATTCTTGCTTCTTCATGGTTATTGACAGGAGATTTGACTTAAGGTGTGGCTACTAACAAAGATGTCTTGACCTAGAGTGTGGTTATTTTGTGTTTTGGGCATTAAGATGGTAACCACTTTGTTTGTTCCTTGTAACACGATAATAAATAAATAAATAAGTAGGTAAATAAGTAAATAAATAAATAAAAATTCTTTTGCTTTCTTCCCCTTTTTGGATTTGGATTGGAGTATTTAAAGACCTTAAGAAATAAACATGTGTGGATTCAGTATTCCCTGCTGCCCTCCCGGTACTATCCAATGTCTCTATGTTTCTGTTGTGTCTCTGTTTATTCTGTCTCACGTTTCTAATCCACACACCCTACCCTGGAACATACCAACCCGTCGAGGCTGGACCCGACAGACGTTACCCCAGTGTGTGGCTATGACAAGGACTGACAACTGGCCTCTGGTTTACACACATACACAACCTACAGAGGGGAAGACGGAAGGGTGGAGGGTGGGACAGAGAGTTTTTTTAAAAAAAAAAGAAATAAAAAGCAGGAATGAATGTGTAATGAAGTGAGAGGGGACAGCAATCCTGTGTCTCGGTAAGAAGCACTCATCCAGGAGACCCGTGACCTGATCCCTCAGCATGACTTGCAAACAGATGACTGTTAGAAGCATGTCTTATATGGCCCCAAAGAAAATTCTGGTAATTAAATGAAAACAAAATTATCAATGCAAACCATATTAAAATAGAAGCTAGTTTATTTTTAAGGGGGGGGGGGACTTCTGGTAATTGATTATAAGATATGCCGAGAGCCTTGGTTTCCTGCTTAAAGGGATAAATATTTATGACCCCTTGAAAAACATGCAAGTGTCATGCTGAGTTCTGAATCTCCCTTGTTCTCCAAATAAACATGGGAGCATAGCCCAGAGAAACCTACCAAGAGCCTCCCAGGAGGAAAGATTCCTCCCAATCTTGTCCAAAGTAGGCCAGGGACTCATTCCTCCCCACACCGCAGTTCTGTCTGTGTATTCGGCCTACTTGGCAAGCCAGTGGCAACAGTAAGAACATGTTCACCACACACTTCACCCTGAGTGTGACAGGACTCAGAGAACCAAAGTTGTTCTTGAAAAAATACCACACACTCACACACCACTAAGGGTCTGAGCCCTCTTCCTCCCGTTTTATAGATTTCTGTTATCTGCTTTTTTTTTCTATGATATGGATTTCAAAACGGGCCTGAAAGTTTTAAATGTAATATTTTCCTTTAAGTTCATAGATTTAACTTTTGTTCCTGGTTTGAACTTGTCTCCACAGGTTTCTACTTGGCTGGCAGACATATCCAAGCATCAGTTGCTGAGTACAACTTCCTCAGAACGACTGTAAGCAAGCCCTGGATTTGTTGAAAGCTGATGTGGACCAGTCCAGCTGATGTGAATGTTCGGTCTCTTCAACAGTCTGTGAACCAGATGCCTCTGATAAATATCATAATGCCTGAATTCCCCCTTTGCTTTTGACTAGCATTTCAGCCTTCTTGGCCACAGACAACAAAGCCCCAAAGTCAACCGGAAGTAGTTACATAAAAAAATAAGTTATCATGTGCTCCCTGGCTGAAAGGCTAAGTCAAAAGAAAACTCCCATACATAGGGGACAAAATGACTACCTATAATGCCCATTGGTAAAGCGAGAAAACAGGCCCAGAATTATCAATTGAAAAAATAATAATTTCTATAATCTGGTTGTACTCAAAAATCAGAACGACAGGGCCGAAAATGTCACTGCACTAGAAAAACCTGTCAGCTAATGACTCTTAGGTCCCGATAGCGTCCCCTGCAATCCCTAGGCAGGCAAGACCCATGATTGAGCCCTGTCATCAGTACTTCTAGAAGGGGAAAATGAAGGACCCAAACCCTCGCCCTGCTTTGACAGCCATCACACGCAGCAGAAAAGACCCAGAAAGATGTAGGCCCCTGACTCAGCAGGATGTGCTGAGCCCCTGACTTTGCCCGACCTTGCCCTAACTACTGGGAAGAAACTGCCAGGTATCCTCCATGTGGTAAGAAATCAATCAGAAATTAGTTGATGGGCTCTAGATATGCTCTATTGATAATAGTGGAACACAGTAACCACGCCCCTCATGGCCTCCAGGTATAGCAACCTTTCTGCAGCTGAAACTGATGATTCAGCTCAGGAGAGTTTCTCCAAGACCAGAGACCCAGCAATCCTGATACTGTTGCTATGCAACTAGCAGACCAAAAGACGCCTCCCTTGCTCTACCCCCAATATATAACCTGCTGCACTACCACTTGGGGTCCCTCCTACTCCATCCGCTGAGTCAGACAGACAAAGGACCTATAATTAAAAAGACTTTTTACTTTTGTATCAGATCTGGTGTGTTGGTGGTGTTTGGGGTCCAGACTCTGGGCACAACAACCACCCACCCACACACACACAACCCCATACACACTCACATATGTTGTGTAAGATTTTGATTGCATTCTAACAATAAAGTTTGTTTGGAGTCAGAGGGTAGATCTAGTCACAAACTGACCAAAATTAACCACAGAGGTTCTGGAAAACTGAGGAAGTGGTAAGGCAGGGCTTAGAAGGGATCTCAGCCATTTCGGGGGAAGGAATGGAAGAGTTGGAAGTCACTGGTGGCTGCTCTCCCGCTTATCTGATCTTTCAGGTTCCTACCCCATATCTGATTTCTGATTTTAATTGATAAAGCCAGGTGGTAGTGATGCACGCCTTTAATCCCAGCACTCAGCAGGGAGAGGCAGGTGGATCTCTGTGTGTTCGAGACCAGCCTGGTCTACAGAGTGAGTTCTCCAGAGCTACAGAGAAAACCCATCTCGAAAAACCAAAAAAGAAAAAAATAAAAATTAATAAAAAAGAACAACTAAATAAATGCAGCACACAAACACAATCACACATTCTCACTTACACACCCTCACACCACACACACACACATACACACACACACTTACACCACACATAAATTCACATACTCTCACATATACTCACAAACACATACTCCCACACTCTCACATAGTCACACACATTCTCACATACACACACCACACACACTCACATGCATACACATTCACACACTCTCATTCTCACATATTCACACACACACACACACACACACACACACCACAGAAAGAAAGCTATAAAATGTGATGTGCCAACAAATAAATATTTATTGCTTTTCCAGAACAGAGCTCTGGGGCTTTTGTGTCATGTTACAAAACGACACATTGGCCTTTTGGAAACACAAGAGTCCTCCTTCTCCATGCTACCAGCACCAGCTCACGGGCCACAAAGCAAGTACAATGCCCTTAAGTAAGCTCTCCTCCTCTTTCTGAACTCACTCTCTCACTTCTGTAGACACCCATTTTTTTCATTTCCGACACTTAACAATGTCCTTTACTAACCTTATCAATGTGGTCTTCTAAATATCTGATCTCATTCATTAGCACTATAACACAGGAGGGCTTATAACAAAACCTCTCTTTCTAGGAGCAGCCAAGTCAGCTGCCTCATATAAAGCAATATCTCCATGAGGCTATTTAGGGCATCAGTCAGCAGGTGAAGAGGAAAGGGAGAAGATAAGGACCACAATGTCCACCTCAACTATCTCTGCTCTGCCAAATGAAGAGAACTTGTCCTGAAGTCTGTCTACTCCATCTCTGCTCACCGAAACCTCTGTCGAGGACTAAGTCTCAGACTTCCCAAGCAATCGCAAAGCAAAACATCATAGGAAAATTTGCTGAAAAATAAACTGACGAGTCCTAAGTCTCTCACCACCTTTGCTTCATACTTTATACGCTGCTGACTTTGCATGACTTCTGCCCCTGTATCCTAGGTGTCTCCACTCCTGCTCACGTCTGTGTCTTTATTTATGTGTACATTGTCTGATAACTTTCTCTACGAGCAGGTCCAGTATGACACGTCCTGTTTCCCACCCTCTCTCTGACTCCCTCTTCGGGAGCTTCTTCAAAGCTACTTCTCTGGGTGCAGATTTCAGTATTTTATCCGACTCCAGCTAGGGCTCCTCATCACCTCTGATGAGAAGTGAACGTGTGATTTCATAAAGCGTTCTTACCCCTGAGAACCTTCTGCTCATCAACGTACAGTAATGCAGGTCAGTCACTTAGTTTGGAGTTGGCCTGAATCTCACTGCAACCCCAGTGTTGGACTGAAAACCAGTGAAATTAACCTTTCTCCGCTAGGTAGTTCCAGAATATAAAGTAGCCTGACTGAAGACACCTACAAAGCCATTTTTTCCCAAGATGGTACAAGAATTTTAACAATAGCACAGTGCTGGGACTTTCAACTGCCACACTGATATATGCAAAAAGAAAGCAAGCAAAGCTCAGAGATGGGAAAAGAGCAATTATATTGCTTGATGCTCCTGGATCCAATCATGCCTGGTGCTAAATGAGATTCCTTCAAAATGACCAAAATGATCCCTTTCTTTCCCTAACAAATATTGTTTGACTTTCTGTCCCCTAAAACAATAAATTATAACAAACCTCCCCCCCTTTTCCATTCTTCTCCTTGGTTTATTCATCACAGTCTTCTCACTCTACATGAACAGCAAATATAACCTATCTAAAATGTTCCAAAGTTATGAAACTCAAAACAAACATTACAGTATTGGTTGTACATTCAAAGCAAAAAGAGACAATGTGCATATGAGTGATTGTGTGGTTGTTTTGTTTGTTTTGTGAGGGGGTTTTTTGGTACCTTCTTTGGTAGCATGTGATTGCCTCTTAGATAAATGGTGAGAAAGTCAGCTGTTATTATTCAAATCAGAATCTACAATCAACCTATCATAGATAGTGCAGGGGAATGTGGTACAGTAGTGTTGTAGGGATATCCCAACTTATCGGGACGCCAGGATATACTTAGAGCTGCAATAGGACAGCTCTGCTTGGGGAGGGGGTGAGCTGCAATAGGACAGCTCTGGAGGGGTAGAGCCACAATAGGACAGGTCTGGTGGAGGGGGTGTGTGAGCTGCAATAGGACACCACTGGAGGCTGAAGCTGCAATGGAACAGCTCGACCCTGAAGGAAAGGTGTCCGGACTATCATCAGAAAGCCAGGCTACCTGAAGCTGGGGTGTGATGGAAGATGGTCTCCCCGCAGAATATAGGAATCCTGCTCTTCTGGAGAGCCACTACAGCTGAGTTCTGCTCTGTTTCTTTATGGGAGCATCCTGGCAGAGCTATCTGCTTCTTCTCCAGTCAAAGATGTTTGACTGGCTCTGATTCTAGGGACAAAGTGTCTTTCTTCCACACTAGTTTCAGAGCCAGGGTACCTCTTTATCCTTGGGTTCAGGGATAAAGATGTTTCTCTCCCTAGCCCAGGTCTCAAATACAGGGTATGTTTCTCTCTCTGATCCTGGGTTCAGAGTCAGGGCACTCAGAGATTGGTTGGTTTCCTGCTCCAGTTGTCCCTTTTACCCTACAGATAGACCAGTGAGTTCTCATATTAAACTGACAAAATCAGCATTCTAATTTACAAAAAAAAAAAAAAGAGGAAGTACCCCACATTTTCTGCTGCTGATGGAGTGGGACAGGGAGAAAACCTTGAAAGACTGAGCTTAATGAATTTAAGAGGAGAAATAAGAAAAAGGAATTTAAGAGGGAAAAGAAGAAAAAAGGAGAAGACACACAGTGGTGGGAAAAGGACATTGATAGGGGACCTGCATTCCCCATCCTTGCGACCGAACCTGTAACACCCTTTGCTATAATGCTGGAAAAGAACGCTGCTGGCTATAGCCAAGTGATTGACATTCTGAGCCTCAAAACCTCTTTATGTGTTGAGGGAGCCTCGATGCGGTCCCACATTACAGATTACTATGTGTCTGGGGAAGGCAGGTGAGGCGGAAAAGACTTTTCATCTAGGCATCTTGAATGACTAAGGAACTCTAGAAGACTTCTCCAAAGCACAAAACACAGCAATGACTATATTTCTGTCTTCAAACCCTCTCCAGAGGCCAGCAAAGCCCTCTTTTTAAAGAAAACATTCACACACTTTAACAGCCACACACAGCAGATATGCAATGCCCTCCCCTTCTTCCCAGATACTCAATATATGACCAGCCAGACCTGGAAGTTAGTAGCATTATTGATAACAAGTACCAAACATTCAATCCATTCAAAGCAATGCTGTTGAGTCCTGTGTGTTTTCACCAAGGTTTGTTATAATGTACTCACTGATCACAAAAGCACAGCCACAATACTCAGAGCTGGTTGCTCTTAATACTTATGAAATTACAGAAGGGAATCAAGGAGAGTCTTTGGGAGAGATGAGAAGGAAGGTATTGGTTTAAAGTGTGGCATTTAAAGTCTCTATTTTTCATGCCCTTTAAAGTGCTTCTTTTTCATTCAGGATAAAATGAATTTAAAGTCATATTTTTATAACTGAGTAGAAATAATTTATCTAGAAACAACAGATTTCATTATTTGAGGATAACTTCCGCACAGTGATACGACAAATGACAGAAAATTCAGGAAAATGACAAGTAACCTGAAAGTTATGCCCAACCAGAACAGAAAGAAAGTTCCAACTTGTAGCTACAATTTCACTATGTTCACTTTTCAATAAATTTTATGGAAATAATTGGATAGAATACTGAGTTACATTAAAAAGATTTAGGGTTTCATTTATCTCTGCCAATAATTACCTCTATGACCTTGTAAAATATCAGTGTCCCCAGATGTTATCTGTGATGATCTTCTACAGCTAAATCCAACCTTATGAGAATAAGAAAACTAATTTACATTATAAAGAATGTGTCAAACTTAAAGAATTATGAGTTGGATTTTATTAAGATTAAAATAAAAGCTATTAATGAGCACTTACATAGCAAGCGAGCATGTGTCAACTATAACTGTTAACATTATAAACAAATATTGTTATTACTATTTTAAAGATCTAGAAATTGATAAGCAGGATTTAATAAATTTCTAAATATTATACCAATATTCAAAGTTAAAGTCAACCTTCAAATATATCTAATTCAAAATTGAGGGACTTCTTTTATTACGCTGTTATTTGCTATGTGAAATTCCAATGAGGTGTAGATGAATGTTCTGGGGTTCTAAATGGATTGTTCTGAGAGCTGTGTGGATAACTGTGATGGAGAAGAAAGCGTCATCTATACTGAGGTTATAGCCAGAAGACAACAGGCAACCATATTTTCTAGCAATTTCATTTCCTTAACGGTAGAGCTGACAATCTATCTCCCCAACAGGGTGGGAAGAGAGTGGATTTCCAGACCATGGTTTTGAGATGTGTACGGCATCATTATACATCCTTTCTTGAGACCCCACAGCAAAGAACTCCAAGACCATAAAATAGATGAGCACTTGAGGAACATGGTTCCATGTTGAGCCTGCTGCTCAGAACACATATGTTAAGGGGCCATGTCTTTGATGAAAGAATTCTCACCATGTAAGACATCAACATTCTAGAAATACCAAAAGGGGGAATCAAACTATCCTAGCCCGTGTTGGCAATATGTCTGACACAGATTTTTGAGAGTAAGAGGATATTCATTGTAGCACAAATTCTAATTGATCTTAAAAATAAAAACCTGGTGTCAGATATTAGGGGGTTAAAGCTGAAATATCAGAGAAACAAAGCAGCCAGCTACTACCTCTACGAAATCTTCAGAATCAAGAGGATAAGATCCTTTCTCTACAAATCTTCAGACTAAATTCCGTCTCTATGAAACCTCAGACTGAATCCTGAGCTCCCGTCTCCTCCCATCTTACATTCCTTCACTTTGCCCAGCCTCATTTCTTTCTATCTCTCCACCTCCCTGGTGCTGGGATTAAAGATGTGAGCCATCACTGGCTTGGCTCTGTTTCTCTTTTAGGCAGATTCAATATTATGTAGCCCAGGGTGACCTTGAACTCACAGAGACCCATTTGCCTCTGTCTCCTGAGTGTTGGCATTAAAGATGTGTACCAGCACTGCCTGGTCTCCATGGCTAACTAGTGTGGCTAGCTCCACACTCTAATCTTCAGGCAAGCTTTATTTGCTAAAGCACCAACAAAGTATCACCACATTTCACAGCTGCGTATAGCCCAAGGAACGAAGATGCTAGACACTCACAGCACCAAAGATTTACCTGAGACAACGGTTTCAAGCACATTGTCTACCAGGAAAAATAAAAGACATAAATTCTCCTAGGAGTATGTAAAGTGGAAGTATAGTTTCCCAAGAATTTATATAAAAGTATGAAACCAAGGAAAAGTGAAAGAAACCCTTGGGAGTTGGGAGGAGTTTCCAAGAAAAGCTGAAGGCCAGTGGAAGTCCTTTGCCCAGGGTTTTTACGGGGGATGAAAGAGACTAGACAGAGGATGAGGTAATCTGTCTTGAAAGTAGTTAATTATCCAGGCTATCATGCATCAAATGACATGTATGATCTAGGCAAGTTCCCTTTACCCAGCCATGGAGATGATTGTGCACTCCCCAACTGGTTAGGAACAGTTAACTTTAGCCACCTCTGACGACAACTCTGTTAGCTATTGACCTTGATTGTCTGGTAAGTGTTAGTCACTTGGCCAGTTTTATCACCTTTGGACCTTGTGGGCGGCTTGCTAACTAATTAATTATGTTAAGCTCTCTGGCTTTATGGGTTGCTGACCTTTACTATCCCATAGTCATTAGCTACTGGCTGGATTTGCTAGCTCTGACCTTTGCAGATATCCCAAATACCTACACGAGGCTCTCTTTGTTCTCACATTTACCAAGAAATAGCTCCAGTTTTCTTGGTTATCTCTATCTAGAAGATGACCTGGGTTATGTTTTTTTAAGTGAGGAAGACTCATAGAAGTCATTATTACCTAGAGCAATCTATCATAATTAACAGCACTGTATTAAAAACAAGAACATGTAGCAAGCATGTTTCCCAGCGAGGAAAGGTCACATGGAAGCCGGCCAGCTGATTCACCGCTGCTACCCTTGCTTCTTAGAACCTGTTTGTCTCTTATCAAGTCTGCTTGGTCGTCTCATGTCAGCTTGTAAACACCACTATCTCTTACCACTAGTGCTTCTGCTTCGCTGTTTTAACCCTCACACCCCCTGACTACGCTAGTATCCTTTCCTACTATAGCAGATGTGGATAACTTATAGTTTTCACCATGGGTCCTTTTCCCTGCTGCCTGCTATGATCCCAGACTCCACTTGATGACTCTGAAGTGAACACCATATTCCCTATCATACACATATCAGCTGTGAATTATTACTCTAACACATGAAGCTGATCATGCCTTTTGGCTCAGTTCCTTGCTTGATTTTTAAGCTATCCTATCCTCATACCAAAAAACAATGGAAGAAGACTCAGCGTTGAAGTAAAACATGAGAGTAGCCTAGTTATTGTATTGGTTTCTTGGGGGATGTTGTAACGGCCATAAAATGAGTGATTTAAGAAAAGAACTTCATTCTGTAACAATTCTGGAGGCCAGAAGTCTGGAATTATGAGGGATAATTTGTTCCATGTCTTTCTCTAACTTCTAGTGGTTCACAGCAACAGTTGGTATGCCTTAGCTAGCAAGCACGTGATTCCAACCTTTGTCTCTGTCCTCACATGGCCTCCTCCCTGAGGATCTTTGTCCAGAATCCCCTTTTCACAGAAGGCTGTTCATCAATCATATTGGATGTCAGGCCCATTCTAATCAAATATAACCTTAACTTGGTTAAATCTGCAAAGATTTTATTCTGTGAGGGTACACTCACAGAGACAAGGGATAAGATGTCTAGAGACATTTGAAGAAACAATTCCACCTCCAACAGCTGCTAAGGTATGCGTCTCGTCTTGTAGTTCCCTAAACATGGCACCCTAAACCTAATCTAAAGGTGAAGCTTAGCCTCAGTCTTGCAATAAGTTTCAGATCTAAGTCTCTTGCACAAGGCTTCTAGGCTGCTTATTTCTGACATTCTTGCTGGGACTGAAGTCCTTCTCAGCACCTTCAACAAGAGCGGTCCTTCCTATCTGTACCAGACACTTTAGGTACAGACTTCTTTCCTCTCTAGATGTCAGCCTGCTGCTTACTGCAGTACACCCACCTGAGAATGACACCCTACTCCTCTTTCCATACCTACTACTGCTAATGGACAGGATTTCCAGTTTGATAAACTATCCCTATGGCCACCCATCTCACAGAACAGTTTTTCATCCAAGAAAAAAAATGTTTCTAATCTGAGGAAGAAGTCAGTATACACAGGAAACTCTAGCCCCAGAAGGATGTGGGTAGCTGGCAAAGCTTAGCCACTAGAACCTAGGACTTGCTACCAGAACAGAAAGTATTATGTAGACTCCAGAGTTGGTGTCTGGGTAACTGTCATGAAGCCACAGGGTCTGGCACCAGTACTGGATGTATAATCATTAGAGGCCCAAGCAAACTGTGTTTGGCAAACCAAGAAATCCAGCTAAGACATGCTAGAATGCAAGCATAAGTGTTGATATTGAAAATGTATTGGGAGTATAGAAACAGAAGAAGTCACCAGTTTATATTTCCATACCCAATCATTTTTTCAGGTAAACCAGCTATGAAACTAGTTTCCTGATCGACATCTTGTGTCCTTCTATTTGGAGAGGAAATCCACACACTCCAAATGCTGGTCAGCTTAAGTCCAGGGAAAAAGACAAGCATATGAAAGGTGTCTGTTAAAATAGATCCAACTGGGAGTTAACTTAGAGATGATCTTCAACCTTCTTATTGCACAAATAAAGGATCTACTTCCACCATCTATTGTAAGCCAAGAAGAGAGATGTCAGCAACAGAAAGATGACAAATGAAATGAGGGGGATACAGAGGGAGAGAGCATTTTTAGTCACTGTCCCTGCCTGAAACAGCACATAGATAGAATCTGAGTCATGATTTGTTCTCACTTTAACGCCCAGGTCCAAATATCTGGGATGAATGAAGTTAACTACTCCCTATATTTTACTAGCAACTGGCCCAAGTGTACCTTCCACCTACATCCTATGGGATCACCATCCCCAAACTATTAGAAAACCATTTATAGCAATGACCGAATTATCAATTACAACAAGCAAAACCCCTTTGGCCTGATTGGCCGAGATGTCTCTGAACTCAGTTCTTTCCAAGATGCACTCCAGGCAAATCTCCCACACAGGGGCAACAGGCCATTCTCAGAGGCTGAGCTAAGATCACTGAGCTCCATTCATTAGCCAGCCCAACCCTGAGAACAATCAGAGCCAAGAAATTTTCAGGCTCCAATCTGTGTTGCCTGTCCTAGTTAATCAGTCGCTGGGACAAGGTTGTTAGAATCTCCATCACAGTGAGGGCTCTAGGTGCCTGCCAAACCCTTCTTCTGAGGATCATTTGCGAAAAGAAAAAGACAAAATAAGAAGACAAAACCCACCACACTGTGTCAGCCTGGCAGTGCACAAGCACTTGTAACGGAGGACTGCTTTTCAGAGGTAGGATGAGAAGGTGCGCCAAGTCACCCCTCAAGTCTGGCTCTTGAAGACCCTGAGACAGCCTGCCAGCTGTTCTTGAAAGAGATGTGGCATTCCCACAGTCCACACACTTTGCAGAACTGTGTTTATTGCTACACTATACACAATAGCTGAAAAATGCCACCAGTCTAGTTCAGTATCAGTAGATGAATGGATGTGGGAGATACAGTTTACACACAATGAAAATTTTTCAACTGTAAAGTATACTAAAATAATGTGGGATTCCTCTCTGTATGCTGTGAATACCATTGATTAATAAGGAAACTGGTTTGGACCTATAGCAGGGCAGAACTTAGCTAGGTGGGGGAAACTAAACTGAATGCTGGGAGAAATAAGGGTGGAATCAGAGAGAAACCATGAAGCTCCACTGGAGACAGACAGTGGGAACTTTACCAGGTAAGTGATACACAGATTACTAGAAATGGGTTAAATTAAGATATAAGTGTTAGCCAGTAAGAAGCTAGAGCTAATGGGCTAAGCAATGTTTTAAATAATTTAGTTTCTGTGTAATTATTTTGTGTCTGAGTTGCCAGGCAGCAACTTGTTACCAGGAAACAAACAAGTGGCCCTTCTTAAAACACTAAAATCAGGGCATTTGCATGAAAATGGATGAGATTAAAAAACATTATGTGAAGCAAAATAAGCTAGACTCAGAAACACAAGTTCAAGGCTTCTCTCATATATAGAACCCAAATTTAACATTACAGGGGCTGGGAGATGGCTCAGTGGTTAAAGTGCTTGCCATACAAACTTGAGGACCAGAGTTAAGATCCCTGGAAACCATGTAAATGCTGGGGGATCTGGTGTTTCAGCTGTAATTCTAGCCTTGGAAGATAAAGACAAAGACCATGCAAACTGGCTAGCAAGATCACTGTACCAGTGAAGTCTTGGTTCGATTGAAAGTCCCTAACTCAATAAGGATGATTCCATATATTAACCTTGTGCTCACACATACACACAAATATGCACACATACACATCTGTACACATGCATACACATGTATAAATATGTATACCATAAACACAAAAACAAAAAAGGAAAATAAATAAATAAAAATAGAATCACATGTGTTCTGTGCACATGCATATGTGTGCATACAGGTTTATAAAAGAAGAAAGATCATGAGAATGAAGAAAGCGATCTTAAGATAGAGGTGGAACAGAGAGGGGAAGTATTGGGGAGGAAGACAACCGCTAGCACAGTGAGAGCCATTATTTTGTGTGTTATCTTAAACTAATGTTTAAAAAGAGAGCTGTGGTAATCAAACATGCTGTACTCTCTCTGGAGGCACACCTAGACAAAGGCTTCATAGGCACCCTCTCTGCACAGAATGGACCCCCTACATGCTGACTCCCTGTCATGTGACCAACAACCCTGCGTTCAATGATATTCAGTTTCCAGAGGGCAATGTTTAAACCAGTCACTCTGCAGGTCTCTGATTTCACTTTGAACAAACACTGTTTCCAGAGTTTTCACTAAGGTGAATAGTAGAGAATTCACATAAGGGACCTTGGCATCAAATTCAGCCCTAGAATTTCTCAGAAGAGAAAAAATAGAATACTATTTTGAGTGTTTAATATATATACAAAGCATATTATATTATATATCACTGTTAAAGCCATAACTCTGAAATAATAATAGAGATACAAGAGTTGGCTGCTAACACTACCTTATGGCCTTTGGCTATAAAAGGAAGGTGCTATGATCATTAGATCATTATGCTTTGTCACCTAAAGATTCATGTAATAGAAATTTGGCCTCCCATGATGGAGCAACCTCTAAGAGGCAGAGCTAGTAAAAGCCAAATCAGATCTCCATCTTCATGAACATTTTAATGCTGGTCTTATGGAATGGGTTGGGCTATGTTCACTGGAGCTGGGTGTTATAAAAGAACAGGTCTGGCTTCTTTCTGATCTCCTGTTCCTTTGTTCATGCTCAGGCCACTGCTGTAGATAACAGGCCTCCTTCACACTTCTCTGCCATGTAGTGACCCAGCCACAGGCCCTTCAGAAATCTCATGATTTGGGGCAGTCCAATTAACAGAATCATGAACTAAATTAATTTCTGTATAAAGTTCTTGACCTCAGATGTTTCATTATGCACTTCAAAACAGATTAAGACAGGGATAATATTCAGTTTTCTAGGTCTTCTTGATGAAGTGCCATAACAGGGTATCTTGGAACAGAAATGTGGTACTTTGAAGTTCTGAAGGCTTAAAATCCAAAAATAGGTGGATACAAGATTGCTACTCTCTAAAGGCTGTGAAAGAAGATCTTTTGTGCCTCTCCCCATAGATTCTGGTGATAACTGGCAGCCCTTTCTTACAAGATTTGACCAATCCCTGTGTCCATGGTCACTTAGTGCTTCCCCATTGGTGCAGGACAATTCTATATTTTGTCAATTACGTTTTAAATAAATTCTGATTGGCCAGTAGCCAGGCAGGAAGTATAGGCAGGACAACCAGACAGAAAGTATTAGTGGGGCAATGAGAACAGGAGAGTTCTGGGAAGGAGGAAGCCTATTCTTCTGCAATCCTGTCCAGACACCGAAGAAACAGAATGTGACCTACCCCGCCAAAAAAGGTACCGAGCCATAGATAAGAATAATGGGTTAATATAAATTATAAGAGCAAATACAAAGCCCGAGCTAATGGACCAATCAGTTTATAATTTATGGAGACCTCTGTGTGATTTTCTTTGGGACTTGCCAGCTGTGGGAACTGGGCAGAACAGAAACCCCAACAAGCAAGACCCTCATGTTACATCCCATATTTGCTTATGTCTCTCTCTCTCTCTCTCTCTCTCTCTCTCTCTCTCTCTCTCTCTCTCGGTGTGTGTGTGTGTGTGTGTGTGTGTGTGTGTGTGTGTGTGTTCATGACTCTCCTCCTTTCCCACCAAAACAGTAGTCATACTGTCGCCTTAACCTAATCAAATGTGACCTCATTTGCCCTTAGTTACATCAGCAAAGATTCTATTTCCAATAAGCAGACATTCATGGAAACCACAGGTCAAGATATCAGCACATCTTTTGGGCAACAAAGTTCAACCCATTGTATACAATGATGTCTTGGGTGGGGGGAATCTAGTTATTTTTGAGGATAATAGAATATAAAGAGTTCTGTAAAGGATAGCTTATACACAAATATTTAAACTATGTATAAAATTTGTTCCAAGATGCTTTAATACCTATTTTCCTCAAAAAGAAGAAACATAAAACATATGCTCTGAGCCCCATTCCAGCCCTCTCCAGAATCTATGTTATTTCTTCTGAAACCCAAGCTGTGCAAATGTCATGACCAGCTGTGTCTGCAGAACAGCTCTCCTGAGGTCAAGTGTAAACATCACATTTCTCCAAGCTCACAGCAAGCCCAACTGTTCCTCTCTACCCCACCCCTACCCAGTGGGGTGTGTACGCTCTGTGTGCATGTGTGTGTGCGTGTGTGTGTGTGTGTGTGTGTGTGTGTGTGTGTGTGTGTGATGTGTGTGCATGAGTATGTGTGTGAAATAATGGAGAAAAATCTAAAGAAGTTAGAAGTTAATTTTTTATCTTAAGAATTTTAAAAGGTGGAGTATCCTAGCCACGAGATGTCCATCTCACCCTGAACCCTGAATCTGAGTCCCATCTTTTCTTCAGTATCACAATCCCCCTACAGCTTTTATGATAAAATTGCTGAATCTCAGCGGCCACCTCTTCAGTCAAGATTACCCAAAGTTCCACTCCTGAAAGCACAGCTCAAGTGTTTGTAGAATGTCCATTGCTGATATCTAGAGCTCTTTTTCAACCTTGAAGAGAGATAAAAATCCCAAGAGATGTCCTTGGAAATGTGAGAGTGGGCTGGCTTCTGGTTCTAAAGTGCTGTAAGAAGTCTATGGAGTGCCTATGCCCGGGAGAAAATCAAACAAAGATCTTTTGAGTTACTTGGTGAATCTAATGACTATGCATTGGCATTTTAGCTCACAGCTTTGCTGGCCACACAATGAAGCCTTTCTTAGATAGAGCGAAATGTAAGATTGATTCTCTGTCCTTTCCCAGAGCTAAACAAGGCCTGGAACATTTGGTTTAATTGAAAGACCAGGAAGCTACAAGTGACACCTAATTCATATATACAGACCAGCAGGCAACCAACATCCCTGACCTATGAGAACAGCAAAAGTGAAAACAGCAACCTGGGATCTACTCCTCCCCTTCAGGGTTTTAGAATGATACCATAGGGGACGTATTTCGACCTTGAAACAAAGACTTTAGATATGTATTTAGGGTGTACCATTCAAGTCACTGCATTCAGTCACCTGACAAACTTGCCAGCTCCTTGCAGAGTTTCTTCAGATGTGTACAAAATGGGTAGATTCTCAAATCCACAGAGTGTGTAGCCACATCATTAGATAGAACAAGTAGAAGATTACTGTATGTGGTCAGTCGTGAGGATCAGCACCTGTGGATAACAGTGCCAGGAAGATTGGACTTCAGGATCATAGGTATTTGAACTGTTGCTCATGCTACTTGAAGAATAATATCCTAAAGTGCTTCTCTGGAAATAGCCATATTTTTTAATTTTCCCAGTGGATTGTCTCATGGAGACAGAAGACATTAAAATGCCAACAAAGGAAGATGAACACTGAAAAATGAAAAGGGTTTGAAAAGTGGGAAGATGAGTGAGCACCGCGCTTTTCATCAGGGAACTCGGGATGTCAGTAAGTTCCTCTCAGCCGCTCCATGAGAGCCAAGGGAGTGTCTGTCTCACATGGCTCAAAATTTCTAGGACTCTGTCCTCTGACACTGAAAAAAGAAATACCCCCATAAAATTAAAAGGTGCTATTGGCTATTTTCAAAGATCGTTTCATCCACTTGGCTGATCTGAGGAGTCTTTCTCTGTGTTCTGCGAAGAGGCACTGAAGCCTGTTCACTCTCCCTGTCAGGGACAAGGCTTTGCATATGAGCCTCTTGCATGACCTGACTTTGTAGCACAGGCCAACAGAAGCATGGTGCAAGGCAAACGGCTGTGTGATTGTTATTCTGTGTCACATTGCTTAAATCTCAGAATGAGTACCTTTCACAATCTCAATAATCTACTTCGTGTTTACTATCCATCTAGCCTGAAAGCCTCTGATAATGAATGAACACGGACTGCTAAATACTGAACAACGGGAAAGAACCTTAGTGAGCCTTCAGACCGCTGGCAGTTGAAAAAAAAAAAAAAAAAAAAGCTGTAGTCTTTTTCATTTGCCCAATTGACAGTTTCCATAAGTAAATGATCTTTACTCCCCAGGTTTCTGAGCCACTTACGTCAGCTTTGCGGGGCCCCTTTCCTTTCAGAAAATGCAGCAGCCACCTGAGAGCTGCAACATTTGCCTTGGAAATGCTTTCACCTGGCTCCTCATGACTGACCATTTGCAGTGTTGCAAAGTGGCACAGAAGACAGAGGAGGAATGACGTCAGCTTTCATGCTGAAGGTTTGCGTCTGGGGCTTTTCACTGGCTGTCTAGCGACTCTGGACCAGCCATTTCTCAGCTCTCTGAGCCTCTGTTTTCTCACTGTAATCTAAGGACAATACCAAGCTTGCAAACAATGGGTTTGCTAGGAAATATAAGTGAGAAAATTAAAAACATTATTTGTTGAACAACAGTTGTGTGCCAGGCACAGTTCTCATCACAGAATGCATTCAACAAACCAGATAAATTAGTCTAGTCTACATGAGATCACTTTATAGTGACAGAAGCCCTGTAGCAAACTGCAAATACACTAAATAAACATATTTAATGCAAGAATGATAAAACTAGATATCCCATATCCCAGGATCAACACTTTGCAATACTTTTTCTTCTTTTTATTCACATCTTATTTCCTCTTCTCACTTCCTGTTCCCAAAGTTCTTATCACTTCATTAGTAACAATCAATGAGCAATCAATGAACAATTAATGAACAAATGACTGTTATTTATTCATTTGCTCGGCAAATGTTATATAATTATTCGCTGTATCCAAGGTTCTGAAAACAGAATAAAACAAGGTCAGCCACATTCGCGAAAACCTAACCATATAGCAATGAGATTGGCTCATAAACAAATACCAGGCATCAGAACAAGTGGCATAATTGAGAAAATGAACAACTACCCATGTAGCCCCAAAAGTAGACTGAGCTTCAGATTAAGACAGCATATTAGATGTTTTTCTACTGTTGTGATAAAGCATCATGGCCCAGGAAATTTATTGAAGAAGGTGTTGTCAGAGGCTGCTGGAGGCTGCTCTTTTGTTTCCAGCCACTCAGACCAGCAAGGTTCCAGCTGGCGGCTTGCATCTTTCTCCTGTGGCAGTTGAATGGCATCTCATGGACTCCGCCTACTCTCTCTCTATATCTCTGGATTTCCTGACTGGCTTCATTCTGTTAAGCCATTGGCCAAAAACAGCTTTATTCATTAGCCAATAAAAGCAACACACATGCAAAACGACTTACACCATTTCCCGTTTTCTGTTTAAATAAAAAGGAAGGTTTTAAATTTAAAATAGTAAAATTATATACAACAAAACAGGTATCAAGCAAGAATTACAGTTAAAATACTTATATCTACTTTATTTTTCCTCATAACTAAGGAAAACTATAATTATAACTGTCTATTCTTCAACTCCATCAAAGACCCCAGAAGGATATAATATTACCTAAGTTAACAAGAAGTGCATTGTAAGCAATTTTAAAACTCTAAAACTGACAGAGACATCTCACTGCCTGAACAGTTACCCAAAGTTCTTCTGTAACTTTGGGACATCCATCTTTAGCCTACAGGCCCATAGTATCCAGCAGACATTCCCATGAAGCAGGAAATTTGAATATCTGTTTTGCCTTGCAATAGCAAAGTTGTTTTCTTCTGTGCCCAGCAAAATGTCTGCCAATCTCTTTCATGAAGCAGGAACTCTGAAGGACAGTCTCAAGAAGTCCAGGCAAAAGCACTTTTTTACCCAAATGGCTAATAAACTCCATACAGAAGCTCTTCAATGCCCATTGTCTTCTTGAAGTAGATTGGTGCTGCCAGGAGCAGATGTGTCTCATTATCACGAAAAGTCCTAAATTCTTAAACATTTTAAATGCCATATTCTGTACATCTTTGGAAGGTTTCAAGAACAACTATCCATCTTAAATATATATCTCTGCACATCTAGAAAATCTAACTAACATCACTACAAGCTTGACTATTATAGATGACTATCTGTTAACCTGTATTTCTTAATTATACATTACGTTTTTAAATAAGCTGCACAAACACAATACCTTAATCAAGAGCAGAAATATACATATAACAAAATTGACCTTAAATTTGTATCAGTAAACCAAGATCAATACCAATGCCATCTCTATAGCATATCCCCTTTAAATGTAAATAAACATTTATAAACAATTATTTAGGGAATATGTAGGGGCCGGATTATACAGGTCAATCTTCCTAACGGTATGGCATTCAGAATTCTGAGTGACCTGGCCAGGCACAGTCTGCACCTGCCACACGGAAGGTGATCACCTACTCTTTGATAGTGAGACAGCCTGACGCCATCCTAAGCAAATGGTCAGGATAAGCTAATGTCACTCTGCTCCTTCTATTGTAACTTAGGAGGTCCCCTGGGGAAGAGTTGTTTTTCAGTCTACGTGGCAGAGCAGGCAGAAGGTGTGGACATGACCAAAGTCATTCTCCCTTCTCTACCTAGAATGCTAATGAATTTCCCCCTCAGTTTACATTTTAGTATAAAAGTGGTTTAGATAATAAATGTGAGTGATTTTTCAAGATGTGAACTCAGGATTTCATGAAGGATCCTTGAAAACTCCCTCCCGATAAAGTCATGCGAGTTGTGTTTTCATTTCCCACACCTCCCCTCTGATACAAGAAATAATTTAGGTCCGGGCTGGTTCCAGACCCCAATAGGAATTTGGACATAGTTCCCTCCAAACTAATTCCGATTTATGTTGGGTGAAGTATTTGGGGGTTCATAGAGACCTTTCAGGGGTTCTTGGTCCATCAAACCACATTAGTCTGGAATGAATCCACAGGTTCTCATCTTCTGTGGAAACAAAAGCAGAACCTCTTTTCCAAAGCAACATATCCTTAGACACAATTTTGAAACTAAAATACCTTTAAAATATATATGTTGGTTTAGCTTAGCAGGACATAAACCCCAATAAGCAGGCCCCTTCATGTTACAGGCTGTCAAATGAAATATCTCTCTGTACTTAGCTCATTCACAGTCAAAAATTAAAGATAACACAATAATATACATAATACAGACTCTCTACATATATTTCATCTTTACTTGACTTATTTTTCTTTACTCCTTTAATCTATGACTGTCTGCACTCTGTCTCTTTAAAGACTTTGTTTTATTTTTTCTGTATTCTTTTTTTTCTCTTTCAAGTCCATGTACATTTATCCAACACTCTAACCCATTTAGAGGTTTTTTTCATCTGAATTTTTTATTACATATCTATAATTCTTTTCTGATCTTTAGCTTCTTAAAATGCTAAGCAATGTGGCCAGGAATAAGGCTGCTTTGTCTTTTAGCTCTGCCCAGTCCAACATGGCAGAGGCATGTTTACCACCTCTGTGAGCCATGTACTCCACCCCAGTTCCCGGTATGCTGTAGGTCTAGGTTGTACCATTAAGTAGTTTGTAACATGCTGTTCTCAAATCCCATTCAAGTGCTCAGCCTCCTGAAAGAGCCAGAGTTCAGGCTGGCAGCTAGGTTTCAGACAACTGCTACATGGCATCTCCCTGACTTCGTCTTCTTTTCTCTTTTATCTGCCTGGAATTCCTGCCTTTCTCTATTCTCTTAAGCCATTGGCCATAACAGCTTTATTCATTAACCAATAAAAGCAACGCATATGCAGAAGGATTTCCCACACCACTCTAGGTCACTTAAGACTTTTGAATGATGCAGAACTATATACTCAGCCTGTTTGTTTAACCTAACTTTAAAAGAACAACATATCAACCAATCTTACTTACCTTGGAGTTCCCAGGTAATCAACTTTTGTAACCTAAACTAATGCATAGCTATAATTATAAGTTATGACTTGTCCACGACCTTGATCCAGAGTTTTGTGTGTGTGTGTGTGTGTGTGTGTGTGTGTGTGTGTGATAATCATTTGCTGAAAACAGCAAACAGAGATTGGAAACACTCATAAAATAAACATTCACCATAAATGCTGAGCCCAACGTGTGGATAATGTTTTTCAGAAATACTGTTTGTTTTCTGGGTCAGTTAGGAGTCAGTGACTTAATCCCTTGTAAAACTGCTAAAGATTTCTGTAAAGTATCCCTCATTCCTTCTCAATGTAATGAATGCATTATAGGTTGTTCAATAGAGATAAAGCCTTCTGCTATGGACAAACACACAGGGACACACAGACATATTCAAGAGACAGGAGCAGCAACAGGTACAGCAGCAGGGTCAGAGTCACAAGACAGCCTTGATGTAGGCACAGATTCCTAAACAAAACATAGACAGGCAGGATGGATGGAAGATGTAAGAAGAGTGAAGCAGAGAATTCACTCTAGGCACTCTTGGCTAAATGACACCAAGAGCAAGTGCTTTGATTTCTGTCCTTAATGTGACATGCATGTATTACCAGTAGTTCTAAGTTTATTATTAATGTGCCCAAACTAATTATAAGTCAGAAATGGGGTCCCCAAGCTGTTTCTAC
Organism: Myodes glareolus; assembly: GCF_982192425.1. Lineage (NCBI taxonomy): Eukaryota > Metazoa > Chordata > Mammalia > Rodentia > Cricetidae > Myodes > Myodes glareolus. The sequence continues at coordinate 15,186,724 of NC_142038.1, read as the reverse complement.
ATACTTTGCTAACTAACTTGAGCCACACATTTGCAAAAAAAAATAACTAAAAGCTTTGTAGCTAAAGATAAAAGATCACAACAGAGTTCCAAGACACATGTGAGAGTCTTCAGCATAGGAACAGGAAGGTTGTTACTTGTTAAGGCAAAAGAAATCATAGTCATTCCAAAAAGTGAGGGGATTCAGGACCTTGAAAAGATTATATTTATAATATTAAGCATATAATCTATAATTATGAAGCATGTAAGAGATCCCTCAAATGGAACCCCAAAGGGATTCCCAAAGGAAATAAAATCAAGTGAGGTTGATCCTGATCTTGCAGAATTGAAGCTGACAGGTAGGGTGTATAGAAACTAGTCTAATTGCTCTCAGTGAAGCAGAATAAAACAAGCCTCAGTGCATGCAAAGACTGCACAAATCTGAAGATCAGTGCAACCACTCCAGAAGAAGCAAATAAATATTTTAGGACTGAAGACTAGAACTGAATCCTAGAACTAAAACAGCATGCTTCTAGGGATTTTACTTTCTGTGTTCTCGGGTGTTGATTGAAACCAGGACCTCATATATGCCAGCACTGTACGTGGACCTATGCCCTCAACCCATTGGCAAGGCTTATGTATTGTTTGAGAAATGGTACAGTTTCAGCCTCAAATTGAATATAAAAGTTATAATTTGATAGAGGCCATTTTAAATTCAAAAAAATGTAAAAAAATAAGAGAAAAATCAAAAGCAGAATTCTAAGTTATATTCTAATAATGGAGAGAAAGTGAGAAAGAAAGGTTGACAGAAAACAGAAGAGGGGAGAAATAATAACTAATGTAGCCTCAAATACAACCATAGCAATACCTGGTGAACTACTCATAAAGAGATCAAAAACTCCACTGAAAATAAACTGTCAAAGCCGACTGAAAACAGAAAAAGAAAATTTAGCAATTTACATGTGACTTTATATATATGATATACAGATAGAATAAAAGTAAACAGAAGACAAACAAAAATTTCAAAATCTTAAAATAGATTCTCTTGTTGACATATTTTAAGGAAATTAAATTAAGGAAACCAATCTAGCATAAGCCATTCAGCCCAGCTTCTAGCTATTTTATATCCAGTCATGGATTCTTCAGGTTGTTTTCTGCAATTCCAGAAAGCTGCCGAAAGTACAGAAGTTCATGAATACAGAGTTTCTATGAGCTAGTGGTCAATAAGAAAATAGAAACCTTCCTATATATTTCTAACAAAGAGGGAATTCATAATTTGTAACCAGAGAATTCTTTGTTAAAATATTTTCGGTTGGAAGAACCAGACCGAGGAAGCAAAAGAAGATGAATCAGCTTCATCCCATACCATTGTCCCTCCTTTGCCACCCTTGAGACTGCCCAGTCAGTTTAGTCAGAAACTGGAGAGTTACTCTCTGGCCACCACAAAAGGGAACAGCAAGGCCGTCAGCACCTACAGTCAGTCAGTGTCAGAAACAGAGAAACATCTCCTTTGGCTTCTGGCCACACTCATCTGAGAAGCACCAAAGACAACCCTACAAAGTCAGGTTTACTGGTCTGGTGAGACAAGGGAATCATAGAGGAACCGTAAAGTGTCTCCTGAAACAATGGGAACACTAAAGTTATTATAAGATTGAGAAGGAAGACACATTGGTGGAATTTAAGGGAAGCAGTGTTTAGTCAGCTCAAATCAAAACAAGACTGCGTATGAAAAGGTCATCATCATGTGCTGTCATGTCAGCACAGCACAGGGAGGACTGGGGTCCTGCTTCCTATGAAACCAAACATTTAAGTTTGATGTTTAGTGATGTGTGCAGCAATCATGTATTAGATGTTCTGCAAGAGGATTAAGTATCAAGGTTGTTTTCTCTGCACCAGAGTGGTTAATAAATCAAGAAAAAAATGAGATGTTTCATTCTTACAAATATAATTTCAGACAATAAGTGATTTCTAGGAAGAAATGCATCCACTTAGTACTATAGCGGTGACCACTCAAGAAGGGATTATGACATGTTACAAAGGCAGTGGAACCTTCAGGAAATACCATTCCCCACTAACTTCGCAAATGGCATTATCTGTGGCTCGCATCCTAGCATGATTAATATCTAGACAGATCTTTGCCTTCTTGGCCTGGGCGAGCTTCCGTATTTTCGTCTTTCTTTCACCCTTCTGAGAGTGCTACCCACTGTCACATCCTAACTGGAACCCAACTAACAGTGGAGGCTGAAAAAAAAAAAAAAAAACACTGAGAAAGAGACAGAAATGGAGCTGAAAGTCCAGAGGGAAAACAACCCACAGAAATATCTCTTCCCGTTCAGCTGACGCCCTCAGGGACAGAGAGGTGCCCACCCGCCAACGAGATCAGCTTCTCAGCCTCTCTCTCTAGTAAGATTTTAGCTGATGGCTTCTAACTGCCTTTTCAGTTCTCTGGGGCTTCAGGGAAAATGCTCTTTGCACTTTGCGGTTCTTTTAGACATTGAACAAAAAGGTTATTTTAGCCAAAATATCCAGTCCACCATTACCCAACCCCTCTATTTTCTAACCCCTGCAACTACAATGACATCTCCCTAAAATCAGTCCTGACTGTGACCAGGATCACAGTCCCGGCCAAATAGCTCAACTTCCTGCTCAGTGCAGCTTCTTTACCTGATTTTCGAGGGTGCTTACAGTCTGTCTGTGTTTACTGTAACCCCACTTGCTTTTTCTCTTCCACTTCCCGATACGGACAGAATAAAGCACTTTTCCAGGCGATGAGCACCAAACCACAAGGAACAGTCCACTGAAATCTCCGTGGCGCTTGCTAGGACCTTCAAAATGTACCGCGACTTTTGCACGGGAACTTAGGGCTCTGTTTAGTAAATGTGCAATTCCAAACTATGTCACTAGCTACAAAAGTTCAACACAAAACCATTTAAGCTAAAAGAATTACCCAACAATAAAAATCAAAGAAAACAGGAGCAGAATAAAACCAAAGGAAGGTTACTTCCAGGTCAAAACACAGCAGGGATGGTCCTAGACAGTGAGGGGCTGAATGAAGAAGAACAAATAATACTGGCATGCACATATGTCACATTAAAGTTAATTACCATATACGCTCAGTAAAATAACAACAGCAACAATAATAAATGTGCTGCGCAGATGCTTCAGTGGGCAAAGTACTTGTGTATGCATGAGGATCTGAATTCAGATCCCCAGCACCCACATACAAGATGTCTTCAGTAGCACCTATAACCCCAGCATTAGGAAGGCAGAGCTGATAAATCTCCAAAGCCTGTTGACCAGCCAGGTCAAAAACAATGAGCTCCAGGTTCAGCGAGAGACCCCATCTTAAAAATAAGGGGGGGAAGGACGGAACATACTCAGTGTTGCCTTCTGGCCTCTATCTGTGTAAGCACATGCATGCACGAGAGCACACAAACACCCACCACAAATGCAAATGACTGCAACACACACACACACACACACACACACACACACAAACACAACACCACTGATTCTCATTTTTCTTCCTCTCTCCCCTCTCCATTCCTCTTCATTCTTTTCTCCTCCCTTCCATTTCTCTCCTCTCCCCCCACTCTGCCCCTTCTCTTATTTCTTCATCCTCAGTCTCACTCCCTCTCTTTTATCATGCATTTTATCAGTGATAGAATTCTAAGTGGTCCTACCCACTGTGTCTCAGTGTTAGAGGATGAAGACAAAACATCCTGACAAGAATTAGAATGAATAAAACCTTCACATGATAAAGGAGTAAAGATGGCCTTCCACGACCATCAGATTTATCCCAGAAATCCAAGAAGGGCAAGCAACCCATATAGACCCCTCTGTGCTGCAGCAGAGGGATCTTATTGACTCCCTAGGGAACAGACGAAGAACTGAATGTCAGACAGGTAACATATGACACGCATGTTTAAGTAGAACAAGGCAACACACAATGAGTCAGAAAGGGATTCCCATACAAGGTGATTGTGGTGGTTTGAATAGAAATGCCCCCCATAGACTCATGTGTTTTCTTGACCCATAGGGAGAGGGAGTGGTACTATTAGGAGGTATGGTCTTGTTGGAGTAGGTATGGTCTACTATTAGGAAGAGTGTCACTGTGACAGCAGGCTTTGAAGTTTCATATGCTCAAGCTATGCCTAGTATGGTACCCAGACTCCTGCTGTCTGTGGATCAGCTCCTCCTCCAGCACCATGTCTGCCTGCACACCACCATCATCATGATGACAATGGACTGATCCTCTGAAACTGCAACTAACGTCCAATTCAATGTTTTCCTTTATAAGAGTTGTTATGGTCATGGCACCTCTTCACAGCAATAGAAACCCTAACTAAGACAGTGATAAACCCAACACACAGTATAAGGAGTCTATACTTTGTCAGGAAGTATCTTAGGCTCAAGACCATTTTTATGCAACCTAGAAGGGGTACTAATCACTTATGGCTGTTTTTCCCAACCATTTCCACTCTTCAGCTCAACTTTCTCAACACAGAACACATCAACCTGGGAACCCCTGGTATAACAGCCTTGTATCAAGAAATGGGGACTCTCTGTGTCAAGCTTATTTAAAGACTGGGGGCTACAAGGATTCTCCCTTGCTGTGAAAACTCATATTTGGTCCCTCTGCCAATGGTGGAGGCCCATTAACTGGACTAAATTAAATTACAGGATTAGACAGAATGATAGATTGTTTTGAAATGTAAATTCTCGTCTCTTATCTTGATCTGTCTCATGATGTCTCTGGGAAAGTCACTTTCTGTCCTGGCCTCATTCTCCTTGTCATAACAAGATTGCCATAACAAACTATGACAGACTTGCCTCAGAGTTTGGGAGGCTATCCAATACACAATATCACCAGGCTTGCCTTCTTCTGGCTACTCGCCTTAACTTACAGATGGCGGCCATCTTGCCACCTTGCTTGTGCTCATTTTTTCTTGTTAGGTACAGTCTTAATATTTTAATATTTGATTCCTCTTTTTATAAGACTGCTTGTCATTTTAAGTTTTAATTTATTTTGAGTTGATTTTTTTAAAAGGCATCTTAACTTAACCTGCAAAGGCTTTACCTCTAAATACAGTCATATCACAAGGTTAAAGCATCAACTCATGGCATTAAGAAGATACAAATTAAACACTCCAGTCTGCAGAAGGAGAAGCTGGGGGAACTTAAGAGACCAGTCAATGAAAGCAGAGGACTTTTCTCACACAGCCCCAAGAAGCCTGGGTGTTCCTTCAATATGATTTGAATTTTATCCATTTTCCTTACTCACTAAGTATATCCCTCTCTTTATGGTAAAGATTATGACCCTGTGACTCTAGTAGTAGAGAGAACCACTGAGAACTGTGATCGTGGTCAGATAAAGAATATAGAGGCCATAGAAATAAGCCAAAGTGTGAGTACTGGAAAATACAACATGGTTATATTTATATATACCATGCTTGTTGGAGATCTAGAGGCTCCAGATGGGTCAACACACAACCCCAGCATCTGGTTCTCACTTTCCCTATAAACCATAACTGTGTGACAACACAGAGGTGAGTCCCACAGTCCACATGAGAGGTGACCCCGCCAGTCTGTGCTCGAGAACACGATTACCTGTGGTGGCTGAAACCTGACAGAGTGGGCAGGAGTGAGCTCAGGACACAGGGCAGTTCTCATTCTCTCACACTGTCCAGTGCCATAACTTTCTGTCCAGTCCAAGTCCTCCATCATCAGAGGGAATCAAATTCACATGGTCTTAATCCGTGGACAATTGACTAATTAACAGATTTTTACAGTGCGAGTCAGTGTATTCCCTCAATCTTGTCAAACCTCGCCTTAAGGCTATTTCTCAAGTTATTTTCTTTAGAAACAAAGTAGTTTGTTATGCAAATAAATAAATCAGCTAAACATGTGAGCCCTAAACTCCACATGGTCTCAGTCTGCCAAATGGAAAGGAGCTCAGAGAGTGTAAAAGAGGAAGATAATAGCCTAAAGTAGCCATGGGTTTTGTTGTTGTTGTTGCTTTGTTTTGTTTTATGGGAGTTTTGTTTAGGTTTTTGTGGGTTTTTTTTTTCATTTTATAGATTAGAATTTTCCACTCTTTTCGACTCTCATTGTCACCTCCAAAATCATGACATCAGATCTTAAATTGAATGTGTTTTGTACTTTACAAAGTATTTTACAAAATACTTTACAAAATGGATTTCTTATCCATTATCACACTAGTTCTTCAGTAAAATTGCATGAACTCATTATTTCTAACAAGAGGATTGGGGGGAAAGAGAAACATACTCCAAGATGTCATTGGTCAGATAGTTTAGTCAAAATTGTAAGCTCCAGGTTCCAAATTAGAGCTTGTGTCACAAAATAAGGCCGAGAGCAAGAAAGAAAGACATTCGACACGGGCACCTTGGGCTCCTCACTCCTGCAAGCACACCATATATACAGTCACAAAAGGATGGATGGATGGACGGATGGATGGATGGATGGATGGATGGATGAATGGATGGACGGAGAATAAAATTCTGTGGCCTCTTATCTTCAGATCCTTTTCTACATTCAACCTGAAGGTATCTTGCCATCTTACCATAAGACCATTTAGGAAACCTATGGATGTACCACATAGTAAGAAACTGAAGGCTTAAACAGAAAGCTAGCAACTGGGACCTGCTAAAAGTCACATGAATGAGTATGGAGACAGACTTCTCAGCTTCTCACACCATTTGACAACCACAGCTTATCTTCACTGTCATTAAAGACTCTGGATCAGGACACTAAGCAGGGACCACTCTGCCCCACCATCCCTAATTCCTCACTCGACTACTTATCAGTGGAAAGACTGTCAATGATGTCCGTACTGGACTTTCCAACTGTAATACCAGGTTATTAATTAAGGTTTTTACTTTCTCTCTCTCTCTCTCTCTCTCTCTCTCTCTCTCTCTCTCTCTCTCTCTTGTGTGTGTGTATGTGTGTGTGTGTAACTGCAGTTATCATCATAGGCCATCAAAGGGCAGCCATTGCTCCTAGAACTGGAGTCAGGTGGTTATGAACATCTTATGGGTGCTAGAAATCCAACCCAAGTCTTTAAAAAAGAGCTACAAGTGCTTTAACCACTTAGGCTGGTTCTCTAATCCCCCAGCACCTATCCAATAATAAATATGTGCTGGGTTTCACTATTAAGTTCAAAAGCAATCTGCCACATAGCAGTAGATAATTCAATATCCAAGACTACATATATTGCATAGTGACTTGATACATAGCAACAATAACAATATATGCATATCTCTTTCATTCCTATGCTGCTTTGTTGGGTTTTTTTTTGTGTGTGTGTGTGTGTGAAATTGATAAGCTAAGGTCATCTGGAAAGAGAAAACCTCAATTGAAAAATAATGCCCCCTTGCAAAAGTACCTTCCGTGCCCTTTACAGTTAGATGCAACATGGATCATAAACTTCCATATGGCTTCTAGCAACAGCATGGGTCATGAACATCCACACGGCCTCCAGGGTCAGCATGGCCCACAGACCTCGCCTGTTCTCTGGCGGCAGCACAGACTATGGATATCAATAAGGTCCTCAGCTGCAGCACAGACAACAGAAGCCATCATGGCCCTTGGCAACAGCAGAGGCCAGATATCAACATGGCTTCAGGTGTCAGCACAGACCGTGGACATCCACGTGGCCCCTAGCTTGGTGGCTGCAGACTCACAACTGAGCATGAGAGACACGGAAGGCTTTTGTTACAACCTGTCTCCCCCACCTCCACCCTCACTTGCCAAAAAATAGACAGTGTAGACAGAAAGCCATTGAAGAGAACTCTTAACAGTTGTGACAGGGATCAATGGAAGTGTTGTGATGGAAAAAATAGAAAAGGAAAAAGATGAGGAAAGGAAAAGGGGAAAAGAATGCACACGTCAGATTTGCCCATGGGACATTTTCTTGAGTTATGATTGATGCGAGCCGGCCCAATTGATTGCCGTAGGCCGTTCCACTTCGGGAAGGAAGTCCTGAGCTGGACAAGAGAAGAGGCTGAGCAAGTCGTGGAACGCAAACAGTACTGCTCCAGGGCCTTTGCTTTAATCCCCTCCCCAAGTTGATTTAGTCGGTGTTTTATCCCAACAATAGGAAACCTAGCGAGAAAAATTCCCAGGATGAGTCAGCAGCTTTGAAACAAAAGACACACAAGTCTTACTTCTTCTTGAGGTTTAAAGGAGAGAAAATATTTTGCATAAAACCATGCACAGCACAACGCTGACTTTATGAAGCAAGCTTTTGTTCTAAGAGCCTTGGTAATAATTCCAAATATTCGAGAGCAACAAAATGATGCCAAGCTGGAGCCAGGCATAGCCTTTAACATGCACATGCTGGGTCTAGCCAGCTCTCAGCCGGCAAGGGCTTCGGCTGCCTCGAAGGCTTCCTATTTCTGAGAAGGTATACCTCAGGCTCCTTCCCATTGCTTACCTGCTTCCTCTAACTCACCTCATTTCCAGCTCATGGAATCTTGCCTGCCCGGCTCATGTCATGCTGCTGAAAGTGTGACCACCACGGATCCTAAGGTCTGAAGACGTGAGCTGCTTTCGCTTTGGACTAAGGCTTTAGCCATTTGCTTGACAAACCTTCTACACTGACAGGCCAGATTCACCTACTCTCTCGACCAATAGCAACATCTGATCTCCAGGACTTTTTTTACTCCTGAATAATGAATATTATTATTCATTCTCTACTCTCTACATCTTACCAGAAATGTATCTTCAAGGCTTACCAAAAGTCGAGTAAACATATGAGTTCACAGGGGATGTCTTAACACCCAAACTGTAACACAAGATGAAGATTCAGCGACTCCCAATCTTCCCTCCCATTTGGCTACCCTTTTGCCACCTCCCAGTTTGCCCCCTAGTGGTTTGTTTCCCAGCACAGGCAGCACAGGAACCGGCAGAGGTCATTACTGTCACTCTACCCCCCACCTACCCTGAGGATTCAGCAGGGTGAGATCTTGCTAAGATCCCTGGCAAGGAAAGGAAAAGAAAGGGATGCTGATGCTGTATTTATTTCGGGAGCTGCGTCACAGACACCGAGAAAGAAATGAAATGAAATTACTGGTTACCCGGTTGAAAATACAATTCATTCACATCTGAAGAGCCTAGCAAGAAGGAATGTTTGTCAATGTCCCCATAAAAATATGAAATCAGTCTATTAATAAAAGAAAAATATAGCAACTTCTCAGAGCAGTTCTGCAGAGTCAGCTGAACTGTGTGTAGAACATCCTTATACATATATCCGCACTTCAACAAACCCACTTAGTGCTCTACTGCTCGGGACCATCAAAATTATTTTGTGTGACTGTAGATTAGATTTACAGTAATGGAAAGAAGCATCTTTACGGGTTCATCTCCTCACTCACTATAGTACATTAAATGCTTTATTATCATTACCATTAAATAAAAATATCCTTGAGGTATGTTGACTGAGACCAAGCTATTGAAAGGTTGAGCAAAAGAAAAATGTAGTTAAGGTAAGGGAAATGTTAGAATATTATAATTTTACTGAAAGACTAAGAAGACAGTAGAGAAAGGGAAACAGTCTAAAAATTAACACACAGTCAATGATAAAAAGGCATAAAAGCCCAGGGCCCTTGGGGTGGAAAAGGGGAATGATCTCAGATGACCTCAGCAACAGGAACCGTCACTAACAACACGTCTGAGTGCATGCCCTCTGCTAAACAGGGTGCTAAACACTTCATGTGCACGGTATCACAAACCTCATGAGAACTCTGTAAAATAGCACTTCTTTTACTTTCTGCATTTAATAAATAAAAGCTACTGAACTTGGGAAAACCAATTCATTTTTACTAGTCTCTTTCAGCTAATAAAGAGAAAGAGTCAGATGCAACATCTCAGTCCTTCTTTTTCTATGTCTCATTGCTATTTCGTTCTGATGCAAACACTATTCTTTAGCCCTCACATGTCAGAAAGCAGGCAAAAAGACTTCCGGGGTAACATTCATCCACTTAATGATTCTGGAGAAAAGTCTTTAGCTCACACACACACACACACAAAACTCAGTGATGTCCTTTTAGCATGGCTTAGATTACAGGAAGTTCTGCCATTGTCCATCACACGCCCTATCTTAAAGACAGCATTGCGACAATTCCATTTTCTTAGTGGATTGGAATTCCTACAGGAGATGGCTAAGCTAGGCAGGCTGGAAGTAGACACTGGGTGCTGCATCACGGAGGGACAGTGGGAAACGATGTTCAGACCTCATTCACCCCAGGGGAACTCCTGGAAGAGTCCAGGGAGGTGAGAAGACCAGGCATGAAGAACGACCTGGAGATGTTTAACAACATAACTTGTTCAGAAAGCTGCAAGGTTTCGGGTATATCTGGAGGATGCGGTGCGTGTGGTAGGAGAATTGGTCGGTCCTTCAAGTAGTTCATGCTTTATCCTGAAGGCAGTGATGAGTCACAGAAGGGGTTTACTCAAAGGAATAGTGTGATAAGCGCCAATTATGAGAAAAGATCAACATTTGGGCAGGTATAAAAGGACAGTTAGAAGTAGAAAAATCCATGGAGAAACTGACAATAGTTCAAGCGAGAGAAAAGGAGCCAGTGAACAAAAGCGGTGGTCCTAGGGTGGGGATCAAAGAGGAGTGAGCCGAGAGGCAGATCTGAAGGGAAGTCTGAACTCCCACTGGGAACCTGATAGTCCAGGCTGCCCACTGATGCTCAGCCACCTTCACAGCTGCTCCAACAGGACCTCCCAAGACAGCGAGAAGACCAAACTCCAGAAGCAGAAGCTACTGTTATCTGTAGCGTGTACAAGTCTCAAGTCCCAACTGCTGGTTTTGTAATTTACAAAAGTCACTATAGCCCCTTAAGTCTTGAAAAGGAATATGGGCACCATTTTTTCCCTGAAGAGGTCTTAAATAAATAGAATTTAACAGCTGAATAGTCAAAGCTACTGAAGGTTGAATGGGATACAGAAACATCTGGGCCCGTGGTGTGGGTAGAAATGATCTCTAACCCTCTCGTGCTCTATATCCTTTTGGATAAATTGCTTGAGCTCTTTAAGATCTCAGATTCTCGGGAGATGCTCCTCTGGCAATCTTGCTGTTTTCCTTTATGAGGGTTAAAATTAATAACACATGTTGCAACAAATGAACGTCACAGTGACATTGTAAATGAATCTGTCTTAATCACTAATTTACTTAGGGAACATAGAAAGAAAAGTTTAAAGATGAGACACTAACACTTAAAGACCAGAGTGCCCTTTATGTGTTCAGGTGACAGAATAAAGCCAAGTCATAGGCAATGATCTGATTGTTGTGGTACGTAAATTAAGAGGTGCATATATTAGGAATGGTTCAACATACAAAAATCTGTCAATGTAATCCACCATATAAACAAACTGAAAAAAAAACCCACATGATCATCTCATTAGATGCTGAAAACGCCTTTGAGAAAATACAACATGCCTTCATAATAAAGGTCTTGGAGAAAGCAGGGATACAAGGAACATACCTAAACATAATAAAGGCAATATGCAGCATGCCAACAGCCAGCATCAAACTAAATGGACAGAAACTCAAAGTGATCCACTGAAATCAATAACAAAACAAGATTTCCACTCTCTCCATATCTATTCAAAATAGTACTTGAGGTTCTAGCTAGAGCAATAGGACAACAAAGAGGTCACAGGGATGCAAATAGGAAAAGTAGAAGTCAAACTCTCACTGTGTGCTGATGATAAGATAGTTTACAGAGGTGACCCCAAAAATTCTACCAAGGAACTACCACAACTTATAAACACCTTTAGTAATATATCAGGATATAAGATCAACTCAGAAAAACCAGTAGCCCCCCTTTACACAGATGACACATGGGCTGAGAAAGAAATCAGAGAAACATCACCCTTCACAATAGCCACAAATAGCATAAAATATCTCAGAGTAACTCTAACCAAACAAGTAGAAGGCTTATATGACAAGAACTTTAATCTTTGAAGAATGAAGTTGAAGGAGACTCCAGAAATTATAAATATCTCCGATGCTCTTGGGTAGGTAGAATTAACATAGTGAAAATGGCAATCTTACCAAAAGCAATCTACAGATTCAGTGCAATGCCCATCAAAATCCCAGAAAAATTCTTCGCAGACCTCAAAAGAACAATACTCAACTTCATATGGAAAAGCAAAAAACCCAGGATAGCCAAAACAGTCCTGTAAAATAAAGGAACTTCTGGAGGCATCACAAACCCTGACTTCAAAATCTACTACAAAGCTACAGTACTGAACACAGCCTGGTATTGGCATAAAAATGGACAGGAGGCCCAATGGAACCAAATAGAAGACCCGGATGGATATCAATCCATCCCACAAACACCTGTTTTTGACAAAGGAGCACAAAATTTAAAAAAATGGAAAAATGAAAACATATTCAACAAATGGCGCTGGCATAACTGGATATCAAAATGTAGAAGAATGAAAATAGATCCATATCTATTGCCATGTATAAAACTTAAGTCCAAATGGATCAAAGACCTCAACATAAAGCCAGCCACACTGAACCCCATAGAAAAGAAAGTGGGAAGTACACTTGAAAGCACTGGCACAGGAGACCACTTCCTAAATATAACCCCAGCAGCACAGACACTGAGAGAAACAATTAATAAATGGGACCTCCTGAAACTGAAAACTTCTGTAAAGCAAAGGACACGGTCAACAAGACAAAATACTGCCTGCAGAAAGGGAAAAGATCTTCACCAACCCCACATCGGACAGAGGACTGATCTCCAAAATACACAAAGAACTAAAGAAATTGATCATCAAAAGAACAAATAAGCCAATAAAAAAAATGAGGTACAGACCTAAACAGAGAACTCTCAACAGAGGAATCTAAGACGGCCGAAAGACGCTTCAGGAAATGCTCAACATTTTTAGCCATCAGAGAAACACAAATCAAAACAACTCTGAGGTTTCATCTTAACCTGTAAGAATGGCCAAGATCTAAAACACTGATGACACCTTATTCTGGAGAGAATGTGGGGTAAAGGGAATACTCCTCCATTGCTGGTGGGAGTTCAAATTGGTACAGCCCCTTTGAATATCAGTATGGCGATTTCTCAGAAAATTATGAAACAATCTTCCTCAAGACTAAGTAATACCACTTTGGGGTATATACCCAAAGGATGCTCAATCATACCTCAAGGATATGTGCTCAACTATGCTCATAGCAGCACCTGGAAACAACCTAAATGCCCCTCAACCAAAGAGTACATAAGGAAATTGTAGTACATTTATGCAATGGAGTACTACAGAGCAAAAATAAATAAATAAAGATAGCTTGAAATTTACACACAAATGGATGAATCTAGAAAACATAATATTGAGTGAGGTAACCCAGACCCAGGAAGACAAATATAATATGTTCTCACTCATAAGGTCCCAATAAGAGATCCTGTTTCAAAAAAACAAAATAGCCATCTTGAGAAACAACAGATCTTGACCTTTGACTTCCACCTAAATGTGCATATATGTATACATTTATCTCCATGCACATGTGCCCACACATAGATGAACACACAAGTATACACATATAAATGTAAAAAGGTATACAAGGTATAGAAACACATAGATGTGCACACACAAAATAGATGCCTATAATACACACTAGCCAATCACAGTGGTATAAGAGTGAATGAAATCTCATCCCTTTAGAAGCTGAGACAGGTACATTAGAGTCAGAGGACAGCCTGGACTACCTAGCAAGGTCTTCTCTCAAAACAAAAGATTGTTTCATTGGGAGGTAAACCCACCAGAGATGGTCACATGGACACTCTCAAGGCCAAATAGAAAATCATATTTTATTGCCGGGTGGCAGCTGCATGGGAAACTTCCCAAATCACGCAGCCCCAGCCCCATGGTGCTCTATCTTTTATGCACACAAAATCCACACTTTTGCTGCTACATTGCATGCAGTTAATAAGAAGTGGGACCACAGATGTGAAAAAGCCAGGTTAGTCCATTTAGGGGTTTTTCACTCGGGGACTTTCGAAGCCGCATCCCAGAAACACGAGCTTAGCCTTTCTCCTTGTTTTGGCAGGTGGGGTAGGTCTTTGTTCCTGTTTTGGCAGGTGTTTCTGCTTACATGCTGGGTTTGAGGTCTGAATGGTGTTTCTATCATGGCATGGGCTGCACAAAGTGAGTTTGTACTGCTTTCTGCCTGGCCTGGGTCCTGAGTATTCTATGGGGGTCCCAGCACGGCAAGCTCAGCTGTGTTCGGGACTTTCTGGTCAACTCTCGGCTGTGTCTTTCGTTTGGCTCTTCCCCAGTATTAACTAGAGAAGAAAAAGGAGGTTTGTTGAGAGCAGGTATCAAATGTAATCTTTCAGGACAAACTGTCATAAATGACCCATGAAAAATATCTTTTCCCTTCTGAAAGGAAGGGTAAGCAATGTTCTCTGCTGCCACTTAGTTCATGTCTCAGTAGTTTATGTCTCTTAGTTCATGTCTCATCTCTGGTAGACTGTAGTAGATTATAAGCTACTATATTAGATCTACTTAAGTAGATCTAGTCTACTATAATTTAGTTAAACACTCCTTATAAACAGTTGGATGGAAAATACTAACAGAGTTAGTAGATAAACCTTTCGCAAGTGGACTATACTTCATAGAACTGTGACGCGGGGGCTCTTGTTCTGGAACTGCTGAACTTAGATTGCCCCTGCTTTTAAGCACAAACATCATATCGACGAATGATAGTTTCGGTGATGGATGATTCGGGGTTCTGATTGGCAGCTTGGTGCTAGCACCATGACAGGCAGTAATTCAGCCAATATGTGTACAGGAACACTTAGGGAAAGTGAACCCCTTTAAGCCACTTCCCACATAGTCATAGTATTTTTTCCCTAAGCTCTTAGATGCTTTGCTCTTCCGTGTCTAAGAATTAAAAAAAAAAAAGCATTGCAGGACACCCAGCATGCCAAACCTATCAAGTAAATAAAGATACCTCCTTGAAAAGGCAACATGAGAGTTTAATGTAATGAAAAAAAAAACGTGAATGAGCAAACCTCCACGTCACACTGTCATGCACAATACAAGTTCAACTTCGAGACTCAAGGAAACGTCTCCAAAGACTGTGAAGAGCACTGAGCCAATGCAGTAGAGGGTGTGTGATGATTCTCTAGAGAAACAATCAGATAGAATTGTATACATGCATACACATGTCTGTGATTTATTAGACTGGATTAGATATACGATATGTCTCAGGTAGCAGACTGACACTGGAGACGATGTGAATCTGGCATGGCCTATAGCCTGGGTGTCCCACAGGTCCCAATTTGGTGCTGAAGGTCCAGAGGACTCCTGGAGAGCTGCGCATTTTCAGATGACATGGAAATTCGGAAGAAGCCGGTTCTAATATCATAAAAAAAAATCACAGTTACAGAATAAATGAGTTTTCCAACAAAAGAAGGGAAAGCAGGCAAGAAGCTGTTTTCTTCCATGTCCTTTTACCTGGACTGCCTCTGGAAGGTGTTGACCACATTTAGAGTAAGTCCTCCTACTGCAAATAGTCTGATCGAGAAAATACCTCAAGGGAGTGCCCAGCAGCCTTTTATATGATTCCAGGTTCGGTCAAGCTGACATCTGAGAGTAACCATCACAGATGGTCTTTTAAGAAATTCAGTGCAGCGCCTGCCTGATGAAAACCTTACAGGGTAAAACACCTTCAGCATCCTCCACCTCTTTGCCTGGCTATGTACAATAGCAAGTCACCATAGTCAGGAATCATTTGGGATGAGTTTATGTACAGAGCATGTATTCATGTACACGCCAGTACATGTATGTGCGCATGCATGGGGAGGCCAGAGGACAATCTCGGTAGTTATCTTTACAAACTCTGCCCACGTCCTTCGAGGCAGGATCTCTAATTGGTCTGCAGCTCAGCAGTTATGATAAACTGGCTGCCTAGCAGCTCCCAGGACTCCTCCTGTCTTTCCCTAGCACTGGGATTACAAGCATGCACCACCATATCTAGCTCTTTTGTTCTTTTTAAAATAATATTTTTGCTAATTTTTTGAGAATTTGACACAGTAATTTTCTTCATATTTACCTTCATTCCTCCCCTCTCTTCCCCTAGATCTACTTCACTTCCCATTGCCTCTTCTATTTTTCTCTTTTTAAAAACCCCACTCAGTCCAGGGTGTACTCCTAGGTATAGGGTCATTCACAGGAGTATAGTGAACCTACCTGCCAACACCTTTAAAACACACCGACTTTCCCTTCCCCAGAAGCCATCACCTGTTAGTAGGTGTTTTTAAGGTGGGTTAAGGCTCATGATTCCCCCAGTCCAAGCTAGAATGTTGATCAACTTGATCTTGTGCAAATAAAAAACAGTTTGGCACTATATCGATTTAGCCGAACAATAGCAGTAAGTTCACCTCCAGAGCCTGTTGGATTACCAACTATGAGTTCTTGACCAGATATATTTACTAAGGATGATAAACCTACTGAACTAGAAAGTATAGGATGCTGGCAGCTGCTGAAAGTAAAGGGGCCACATGTAGGAGGGGATGGAGAGTGACTACTAATTCATTCAGAGTTTCTTTGGGGCATAATTTTAATGTTCTAAACTTAGATTTTGATGATAGCTGTGTGCCTCTGAGTACATACCATAAGGCACCAAAGTGTGAAAATAAAATAATAATTTATGGCGTAAAAATTGCATCATAATATTCCATACAAAAATAGACAAATAATCTTACTCTCGTCTGATTAGTGGAGACAATTCTTTCTCTTGCAGTAGTTATTTAAACTTTAAAGAATCCACATGTTTCTCATTTAGAAACAAATATGAGCTACAAGGTCACATGAGGAGCAGAAGAATCCCTGAGTGAATGTGTGCAGCTGACATGTTCATGTCCATATCAAGGACCCCATAGCCTCCGGCCCATGGGAATGGCATACCCTTCCCCCTAGGATGAAGCTCAGAGGGATGGAAGCTTCCTCCAGTCTGAGGATGCATGTTGAAAGTGTGTAGAAAATGTCCACCATAGATTTCTTCCCCTGAATATTCATAGCCTGGAGACTGCTCCCAGAGAGAACCACTCCTACTGAGATTAGCAGTAAGTTGAGACTGGTCTGGTCCGGTCTGTTCTGGTCAATACCGGTCCGGTCCAGTTGAGTCAGGTCTGTTTCAGTCAATACCAGTCTGCTCTCTGGTCTGCTCTGGTCTGGTCCAGTCTGTTCTGGTCAATACCAGTCCTGTCTGGTAGAGACTAGTGTGGTCGGGTCAAGTTCTGTCTGGTCCGGTTGAGACTGGTCTGGTAGAGTCTGATCCAGCCTGTTCTGGTCTAGACTGGTCTGGTTTGGTCAAGACCAGTCAAGGCCAGTCTGGTCCAGTTGAGACCGGTCTGGTCCGGTCGAGTCCAGTCTGGTCCATTCTAGTCCTGTCAAGACCTGTGTGTTCTGGTCTTTTTCCTGTCTGGTCCAGTCAAGACCCGTCTGGACTGGTCAAGACCAGTATGTTCTGATCTGGTCCAGTCGAGCCCAGTCTGGTCCAGTCTGATCTGGTCGATACCAGTTTAATTTTTATTGAATTTTCAGATAAAATGAGAAATTTACAAGCATAATCACTAAAGAAGTATAGGGGGTAATCAATGGCAACATCTTGTGTTGATTTAGAGTTTTGTTTAGCTTTCCTGACCAATAACTCCTTGATGTCCTATGCTTTGTTCTGCAGTTTTCATTTAATGACCCGTGTCCTATGGGAGTAGCCTTATTATTCCATGCAGGATGGTCTCCTTTTGAAATTATTTTTACTGTTATTTCTCTTATTTTTAATAACAATTAGTACCAACTTTAATTCTAAATTAGTAACTGAGTGCACACAAACTAAATTCAGACCAATTAGAAACATGGTTTAAAAGGGTACTAACATCCAAAGTCAATGACATTTAAAATAATAGAGATCATGGATATGAAAACCAAAGAAGAGCCATTATATCCTCTACTGTTTGTTTTCTGGGAAACCAAGCTATTCTCTCATGATATTGGCAGAAAGATTAAAAAAAAAAGGAAGCTTTTTGGAATTAATGAAATTTTAAATTTTCAAAGCGCAATGTATCTCAATTCTAAATATAAGCCCAGAATACTGGTATCCTGTATACACTGAATTAGAATTCCAAGTGATATTTACTAAGTTAAGTAGTCTTTAATCTGTACCAAGTGTGTCTTTAATACTATATAGTTTTGGCAGAAGAAAGGATAAATTATTTTTTTCTTCTCTCTGGATCTTTCTATAATCTTAATTTTCCTCTCACCTACAAAAATATTAAATTAGCAATTTATCAAAATACAAATAATTTCAGGTAAACCGTCCTATTGAAAAGTATGTTCTAGTCTTTATGTTTAAATGTTAATTTGCCAACATATTCTAATTACTCAGAAACAAATTCTAAGTGTAAAATAAATTTTTTGAATAATCATCAATTAAGTAAGTTTAAAATTTCATTTTGGCAGCAATGACTTTATCTAGCTAGAAATCATTTGAGAATTTCAGACATGAGTACTGTATTTATACCATTTCTACTCCAAACTATTGTTACTTATATAAATAAGTACATATAAATGTAATATATATATTACATTTTATACATGCACATGAAATGTAGATAGATAGATAGATAGACAGATAAATAGATAGATAGATATCCTACTGACCTACTGATTCCAATAACTATTTCCTATTATGAAGGTGTGTTTAGGACTGACCACTTGCGATTGGATTTCAGGTGACTCATCTAATTATATCATCTCCTTTTTCTCTGTCTTCCCTCCAAAAGGTCCCATATACTATATACCTCTTATTGTTGTATCTCTTTGATTCAGCTATATCTCTTTGATTCAGCTGTATTTCATGCAGTGCCTCTCTGTTCAACTAAGTATAATAAAATGCTGAGATTCCCAGCTTCTGTGGTTCTCCATCAAAGGACCCAGTCCACCCAACCCTGGCCTTCTGCTCATGTGTCCATATATTTGATGTTTCTTCATTCCCTTGTGACTCCAGTCAGCTCCATTTCTGGAGCCCTGCAAGGATTCAGAAGAGCAAGACACCAAGTGATCAAATATCAGCTCTTCTCTGTGTGCCACGGGAATCCACATGCCAGTTTCCTCATCAGCAAAATAGGGATACTAGAAAACCAGCTTCATCCAGCCGCGGAGAAGATGGAGAAGTGTTCAGCGTTGTGCCTACCAGAGAGCTAAGTGCAAAGTATTTAATTTCTAAAGGATTTTTAAATATACGTACTTGCCTGTCTAGAAAATCTTCTGTCTGTAGGCCTCAACGAACTGCATAGAGAATTCAGCCTGGGGACTGTGTGAGGACGCAGGAAGGAGGCAGTCCGCAAGCTAGCAGTTATGATACATTTGGAATTCTAAACCAGGTATTGTATAGAACATGTGTTGAAATAAACTGCATTAATTGACTTGAAATAACCAGACTCTAGTGGAATCCTCAAACCAGTCTAGCAGGACTGACTACTTGAATTTGACTCTCGGATGAGGCAGAACCATTTGAAACCACTCCTGGCAGCCATCCTAACCTCAGAGGCATGCCTGCTAGCCATGTGGGCACAACACAGGTGTGCTGGAAGCTACATAGCAAGGAAACCTGTATTGCAACAAACAGATTTATTGTAGCAGGTAGAAATCTGATAATACAGAATTACGGAAGCCTGGAGGTGTGGTGGGCGGGAGGGCAAAATCTGACCGGTGAAAGCTCAGCTTAAATTTCAGCGCAGCCGCTTATGGGTTTGTCTAGAATTTTAACTTCCTCGGGCCTCCGTGCACTTGTCCACAGCTGGGAGACATCATCACAGGGCTTTGTGAGAACCAAAGGGGAAAAAAACCTGGTAAAAAAAAAAAAAAAGTATCGTGCAAATGTCAGCAGTTAGGTGTGGGGCTCAGTGGTAGAACGCTGGCCTAGCGTGCACAAAAACCTGGGCTCCAGCCCAGCACAATGATTGCTAATGTAATTGTTGGGGTTGGGGGGAAATTTCCAGCATTATCAGAAAATTGCCTGCAAGGTTAAGCACGGAAAAGTTGTCTCACACTGAGAAAGAAGTGTTTTAGAGGCAGATACCTTAGAGGGAGATATCATATGGGCAAGGAAAGAAATAACTGGCAGCTACAAGGCAGCAATTATTCAAATGTTCAAAATGAAAGACAAAAGAAAATGTTGCCAGTGAAAGACGTCGTCTTCGGCCGCTCACGACTGAGAACGTCAGAGGTGCTGTGAACAGTGGCATCAGAAGCGTCCGTCTGACCCTGGAGGTGGCTGCAAGGCTCACAGCGAAGCAACAGTTTCCATGCTTTATAATCCTGCATACCTTCAGAGAAGCATGTTAAGATGCATTGCCTATCAGTCCAAGGCATGCAAGAAGTCCCTGAGTAACAGGCTTCCTATAGCACAGTGGTTCTTTGTTTGTTTTTGTTTCTCGAGACAGGGTTTCACTGCAGCTTTGGAGACTGTCCTGGAACTTGCTCTGTAGACCAGGCTGGCCTCAAACTCACAGAGATCTGCCTGTCTCTGCTTCCAGAGTGCTGGAATTAAAGGTGTGCGCCACCACTGCCCGGCAGCACAGTGGTTCTCAACCTGTGGTCGTGGCCCCTTTGGGAGTCAAATGACCCTTCCACAGAAGTCACCTAAGACCGTCAGAAGATGCAGATATTTACACTGTAATTCACAACAGTAGCAAAATGATAGCTATGAAGTAGTAATGCAATAATTTTATGGTTGAGGGTCACCACAACATGAGGAACTGGATTAAAGGGTCATAATGTTAGGAAGCCTGAAAACCACCAGTTACATGAGGATCTGACAGAAGTCACTGCCTGCCCCTCACTAGGCTCTGCTCTGTTCCCATCCACGCACTTCCAAAGTGGGATGGTTCTGAATCCATAAATCTAGGTTTATATTGTCTCCCCAAGTCTTTGTTTTCCAGTGCTAACTCAGAGTCACCTGAGAGTTCGAGATCCATTTGTTTTACCCGAGTGAACCTCCACCTTTAAGGATAATCTACAGTTATAGTCCCATCTCTACACATTTCATTATCTCAGATTCTTGCTGTTATCAATGGGGCCACTATGAACATTGTCACAAGTGTCTAGTTATGCTTATTCAGAGTTTCTGTATGACAGCGTAATTACTCCATTCGTTGCAGAACTTGGAAATGCCCCCGCTTCCCTCTTGCAAGACAATGAGCAATTGCTTTCTCCTGTCTTGCGTCCTCCTGTAACGAACATGGGACACCTTATTGACACAAACTCTAACTGGACTCACTTGTGTTTAACAGATTATTTTAATTGGAGGGTGCACATATATTTAGTTTGTATTTCTTTGGTAACTAATTATGTAACTTTTCTTAGCTATTAGCTATTTCTGAAATTTCTATGCTCTTTCTCCCTTGAGTTGCCTTATTTTCAGTTGTCATTTTCGCTTCCAGGTATGTGTTGCTTTTCAAACTATGCACATTGCTACGTGTGGCATATCTTTTCATACTCTGATGACAAGTTTTTGGTTTCATAATTTTAGTGTACTACTAGGCCACCAATTGTTTTCTTCCTTTTTTAAAAAAAAGTCATTATCAAATCTTCCAATGAAGTTTTAAAGGTTTGCTTTCCTTCATATGTATGTCATTAATCCACTAGAAATCAATTTTGTGTAGAAAATAAAATGCTACATTTAAATTGGTGCTTAAAACAAGTTCTCCCCATACCATTCTTGACTCAGGGCTGTGCAGAACTCACTTCATCAAATACAGAATTTCTGGACATGCTCGCTCGGGCCGCTTCTGAACTTTTGCTTAGGTTCTGACCGTCACTCTATCTTATGCAGTAACTGTGCTTTGTTACGGCCTCTTCACAATAAAACCCTACATTAAAAAAGTCTTCCTATCCCTTTACTCAAGACTCTGGGGAATTTTGTCTTTAAGTTAGAAACTGAAACTCTGTCCCTTGCACTTAGAATGTTTCTACCCCTGTCTCCCAAGTGCTGGGATTATGATCAGTGTCTCTTGGACCTGGATATTCTTGTAATACTCTTACAAGTATGATTAACCCACAGCTAGGTTATTCTACAACTCAATAAGTAACACTCATGGTTTAAATCTTAGTTTATGATGCCTGCTCCAAACAATTGTGGGTTTTGCCTCCGTACTTTTCTGCAAGACTCCGTTCAATGAACAGGACTATCGGAATAGCTACTTAAAGCACTGCTTTTCTTCTGTGGTAGAGGGCGCAGGAGCTCCGAGGAGAGTGTGCTGCCAACACAATTTTAGAGGGAAGTAATACTCACGTTTCCAAACTGATGGATCCTTCGTTGGCCAGAAACAGTCACACGGCCTCAAAAAACGCAAAAGACGACAGAAAGCTCAGTCCATTGTGTTTCTGGAAGATGATCAAACACATTTGATGACCTATGAGTACCACATGCACACTGCCTCTAGCATCTGTCGCAATACCCTTCCTAAAAGCTTGGGTGGTAAGGGGCCGAGAGCTTAAATATCAAAGAACTTGGCTTCGCAATTGCCATTTATTTTGTGGAATTCTAGATTTATATCAAGACTGAACTAAAGCGATTTTTGTGAAAATACAGTAAGTTACCCTCCTTGATAACAAAAACTACTGAGTCAGAAAATGGACTCATTCTCTCTTCAAAGAAAACTGTAAGGCAGTTGATGAAAATTCCTAGGTGGCAGATGCTGTGTTAGCAACCCCCTCCCTGTGACAGTCATATAGAAAACCCATCTGCTGACCAGCCCAGAGAAGAAGATTTTGCAGAAAGGCTGGCATCTGACAAGTTCTAACTTTTGATATAATTTGCAAACCCACTTCCTGGGTTTCCTGACCTTCAGCATAAAGAGAAATGAGAACTCTGTTGCTGGTATTCTGCGGGATGAGACTAGTTTGATGCTAATGAAGCAATCCATGTCTTGAGCATGCTCTACACCAGGTGCTCTACCACTGAGCTACGCCCTCAGCCTCTCCTCTTCTTTTGGTCCACACACGCCCCAAGCACAAAGCATCTGAGGTGACTTTGGAAAGCCAAAATTATAATGTGCAATTCTTCAATACTGCACCTAGAGTTGACAAGTTCATTTCAGATAAGACAGAGTAGAAAATGATCTTGCTCCACTGATTTTTTTTTTAATATTCACATTTTTCGAATTGTGTCTGTAGTTACAAAGAGTCTGGGAAAAAAAAGGCTCAATTTCATAGGGTCTGCAATAAATGTAGGTACCATCTCCTCATCACATTGTTTAAGATAAGTGTGAATTTTAAGTGTTTCTATTTTTACATCTAAATGCAATACAAGGTCATATTCTCTCAAAAATGCATATAGCCAGTCTGCAGTATTAGTACATAGTTCCTAAGCTTCAATCCATGCTCCCACTTGTCCTAAAAAAGAAATCAGTCAGTTCAGCACACTGGCAGGAATATGTATCAACAGAGTGAACACAGTACCACAAGGAAGTTTCTAGACTCAGTTTCCATTCCTGTATTTTTTAATCTATATGAAATTGGATAATTTTAAAATTAAAGACTAGAGCCACTTAATTGTCAAGCTGACACGACCTAGTATCTTTTGGGAAGAGAGTCTTGGTAAGAGATTGTCTTAATTATTAATTGTAAATGATATGGGAAAACCCAGTCAATTGTGGATATCGCCACTCCCTAAGCAATGGGCCCTAGACCGTATAAATGCAGAAACAAAGCTTAGCATGAAGAAACATGCATGCATATATTTTGTCTCTGCTCTTGGCTGTGAATGTGGCTCGCTGCTTCAACTCCCTGCAGTCTTGACTTCCAAGAAATAATGGACCGTAACCCGAAACTATGTGAGCTAAAATAGCCCTTTTCCTCCCTGAGTTCCTTTTTTTCCAGAATATACGATCACAGCAGCTGTAATAAATCCCAGAATATATCCTAAGAGCTTAGGTTCTAGAATTAGGATGGCAGACTCTTGCTAACTCATTGGAAAAGCTGCTTAACCTAAATCTCACAGTTTTTATCTGTAAAACAGACATGGAATTACTAGTTACTACATTACTCTTTAAAATTCCTTAGCATATTGTTAGTCACACAGTAAGTGCTTAATACATGACAGAAGCAAACTCATATAATAATATTTTTATTACTGTATACATTTATATACATCAGGAGAGGGGGGGCTGGATAAGATAGATATCTCTCTGTGTTCACTACACAGATTTTATTGTTTGCAATCATAAACAATCACATGTTCACTGATGATAAATAATTTGTCTTTACCTTGCAAAGGATCTGTAGTGTGGAGCTGCGGGCAGGCCTGTTTTTCAACCCACCCGGCTCCCGCACAGCTAGCTTAGCCCCAGAAATAATAACACATAAGTTGTATTCATTTAAACACTGCCTGGCCCATTATCTCTAGAGAGTTAGTTACTGGCTAACTCTCACATCTTGATTAACCCATTTCTAATAATCTATGTAGCACCACAAGGTGGTGGCTTACCGGGAAGGATTCAGCATGTTTGACCTGGTTGCTGGCTCCATGGCGTCTGCCTCATTGCCGTCTTCCCAGCATTCTGTTCTGTTTACTCCGCCAACCTAATTTTCTGTCCTATCAAAGGGCCAAGGCAGTCTCTTTATTAACCAATGAAAATAACACATAGACAGAAAGCCCACCTGCATCAAGAGTCTATTTTCTCAACTGGTTCAGCACAATGGAAAAATAGGCACATAATCCTAGAAATGGAATCACCCAGCATTGGTGGACATATACAATGTGGTACTCTGATGGGTCAAATCATCATGGGAAAGACTTCACATGCCCAGGATTGAAAACTCACAGTACAGACAAGCCCATTGAACAATCACGGGCTGCATGATTTTTCCCATCGAGTGCTCCTACCCCGGTGTCTGCAGGTTGTCCACAAAGCAAGACCTCAAAAACCCAGCCTGGCTTCCAGGAGGTTAGAGTAGTTGACCTCTTAAAAAGGTATATGATTTTAATGTATGATAAGGCAAGTTCAAGCACCCATACAGCCCTCCTGACTTCAAAGACCAGGAGTCCACCGTGAGCAGAGGCAAGAAGTGTCACCAAGTTACCAAGCCAGGCTGACTGCCATCTTGTCCTCTGTGAACTTAAAAACCCACAGTAAACAACAGTCTGGCTTTCTGCTTCAATGGAACTCGAGTGTCCCGCGGAAAAGGCTGTAGGCATCAAGGAATGTTACTTCTGTTACGTGTAACTCAAACTGTCAGTCCTTTCCTCTTGGGGCTGAAAATTCCTGGGCATGTCAAGGATCGTGCTGAAGTACAGGAGACACTAAAAATAATCTTTCATGTCCAGCATTTCACAGAGATGGGTCACATCAGTGCAGGTCTCAGTGATGCGTGTCATGCAGGCTGCTATGACCCACAGCCCAGCACTGTCATCTCCCCAGACCATGCTAATTAGTAACGGGGTTACAGCTCTTCATTTCCTTCTCACTTACCTCCTTAAAACACCTCTGGCCTTCTCCTCCACCCTCTGGGATGCTCATTTGTTCTGATGACAGATTTTCCTTCTGCTCTCAGGAACCAGGCTGGTAAGGTCAGCCTGGGTTCCTCTACTTCCCGCCCAGGTGCCCTTTGATGAATAAACCTATTCATCCTGTGCATGGGAGAATTTGACTGGTCCTGAACACTAATTAGCTCAACCTCAACATGTGCTTCCTTCTAGCCAAGTAACCTGGTTTTCTCCACCCCCCCCAAAAAAAAACCAGCCTATGAACTCTAAGGGGTGTGTGTGTGTGTGTGTGTGTGTGTGTGTGTGTGTGTGTGTGTGTTTTAAACCAGAGCAGCTTTCTTTGTTTCTACCTTTTATTTAGTTAATTGGTAGTATTCTCCTCCTGACTTACTGACTGAGAAAACTTTGAGTTATAATCAATTGGGGAGACTTTGTATAGTTTTGATATAAAGAGGAAAAGTAACTTTTATGGCTCAGATGGACCCACAGATGCAATTGATCCATGAAAGGGTCCCAGTTGCTGAGAACTGAGAAATCCCCTCCTTCCCTCTGGAAGTGACTGATGACAGGTCACAGTGAGATCATAAACTTGGAAGATTACAGACCATGTGGAGAAAACACCAAGCTGGTGTGCACCAAAGCTTCATTATCATGACTATGAATTGGTTTAATTCAAGCTATTTACCAATTTCATACAATTGTTAGAAATGTTCCTACTGAAGAAAAAAATTCCCTTGCCACTAATGAATTTACAATCTCTAATGGAGCAGAATTAGAATGAAATTCAACTGATTGGGAAATGACCTAAAAGTCTTAGATGTACAAAGTAATGAAGCCACGAGTTAACTTGCAGCAGAGAAATGAAGACAAATGAGGATCTTGTGAAAGAAGCTGGGCTTGAGCAAGACTTAGCTATGAGTTCAAATTACACAGGAACAGAAACCCGAGCCTTTCTGTATTTATCTTCCTAAGATGAATAATGGGGAGACATGATACTTCACGTTCATATGTTTATCTGATAATTTCTCGGTCTCAGTGGAATATGAACTCAATGTGTGGCAACATGAACAGTACCTACTGGGTAGTAAGCACATGATGGTTCTATGCTAATTCTATGGAAATGGGTGAAGCATCGGGTGCTATTGAAAGACAGGGCAAAGGAAGCAAAGGAAACTAGAAAATGAAACTCAACCCCTTACCCATGTGCTCTCTGTTAGGGAGTATGTAAGCATACTCCATGTGTTTTCACATAATCCCCTTACATAAAGCATTCTGGTCTGCACAGGGCCAGGCAGCAAGCATCGTGGGTTTTGCAGACCTTGTGGTCTCTGAGATCTCTCATCATTTCCGCTGTTATAACATGAGCGTTCCACAAGTAGCAGGCCAATCAGCAAGGGATGCAGGGTTCCAGTAAAGCTCATTACCAAAATACTCAGGGAACTAAGTCTGCCCTACTGCCAATCTTTGCCTTCATACATAAAAGGTAAAGAAATGATTGCATGTGTCCTGTTTTCTAGTTCATATAAATGTGTTGTAGAACATTCCTTTACACTGTGTGAAAATATGTCACTGTAGTTGGTTTAATAAAAAGCTAAATGGCCAATAACTAAGCAGGATTTTTAGGGCAGAGAAAATGCTGGGTAGAATAAGGAGGAGTCACAGGAGACTCCAAGGATACAGAGCAGGCAACATGAACATTACAAAGTAAAGGTGACCAAGTCACATAAAAGAACATAGATTAAAAGATATGGGTTAATTTAAGTTACAAGAGTTAGTTAGAAATAAGCCTAAGCTATTGGCCAGACATTCATAATTAATAATAAATTTTCATATCATTATTGGAGAGCCAGTGACCCAAAGAAAAGTCCATCGATATAACTATGTAGTTAAATTCAAAGGAGGACACATAAATTACCATTATGTTCACCAATAAATGTTTATGTACCCTCAAAATTCATGTGTTGTTATTTGCTCTATGTGATGATGCTAAGAGTTGACTCTGGAAAGATGACTGGATCATGAGGATGTCACATGCATGAACAAGATTACTACCTGTAATAAAGGACCCTGAGGACATTCTCTCCCTTTCTGCCCTGTGAAATCGTCTGAGAGGTCACAGTCTGGAAGGTAAGAGAGCCCTCACCATAACCTGGTTCAAGTGGGTACCACAATTGTAATTAAATCACTTTAATTCAGCCTCCTGAATTAAATAACTTTCTTTTGTTGAGAAGTCAGGCAGAACATACTATATTTTTACAGAAGTCAAAGCTAAGACCCACATTTGTGGCATTGTTTGATTAGCTGGTTGCTCACAGTTTAGCTCTTGGCAACCATGAGAAACAGTGTCTTTGTTCAGTTCCTCTACTTTCCTGGGCCTGAAATGAAGACTCAGATCAGTTCACACCAGAGCGTTTTGAACAATTATCAACTATGATGGGCAAGTTCCCAAATACATAGAATAGGCATCCCCAGGAGATATTCCTTTCATGATCCAAATTTGAGATTTTATTTGCTCTCTGTAAGTGACTGAGAACCTTTTCTCATGAGTTAGAAATACTTTTGTGTGGATATGGGACAAAATATTCAGAACCTTTGGTGCAGATTTCATGTAGAAAGGTCACTATGGGTATGTCATAGTCACACTAAGATAAAGAGAGTTACAGAGCAAGACTATATCTGTATATGTATCTAGATAATTGATAGAGTCTTCTGTGCATAAACTTTTTCATGTCTTGTAGTCAATGAAAATTGGTGAGGGAGTGAAAGGAGCCTATAAAAATGTGGTTAAATATGTCAAACACATGAAATTATTTGCCGGGTATACTTCCCACCATCTCCAACAGTCTTCATTTTATCTATCTTTTAAACTAAGAGTTAGTGGTAATGAATTTGTATATAGGAGATATGTCATAGGCTCACCTCCTCAGGGGTCTGAGAATGGAGGTACATCACCTCTCCCAGCCTCTCTGTCAGTCATGGGATTGTGTCTAGCCAGTAGGATGTGGTAAGAAGTGATGAGTTGCCACCTATTAAATCTTCCTAAACAAGGTCTTTCATCTTTTTTCTTTTCCAGGGGGCTGGAATGGAAAAGACCTCCCTGCACAAATTGAGAGCGACATGGACAAGATGGCAAATGTGAACAATGGAAAACCCTCGGGTCACTCTGTGGAGGGAGACAGCTGTCCAGGAGGACCATCTCAGCTCTCTGGTGTGAGCTTTAAGCTGCCCAGATCAGAAATGCTGGTGTGATCTTAGCAACCGCAAAGCAGAACCGCTCACTTCGCCACAGAAAACATTTCTGCAGACATCACCTGACCTCACAGAGCCTGAGAGCCATAGACATCATTGAGAAAAGTAGGTGCAAGAAACATGCCATGACATTAAGTATTTTCTTCACTGAAATTTAAATCATTTAGCTTATGTGTAAGGAGAACAAGCAAACAGAACTGTCTTTGGAGATTGAAATAATAAAGACTAAGCCTGGTACTCACCTCTGTGGACCACAGGAAAAATGGTGAAAATAAGAGACTTCTAAAGGGACCACCCTGTGGAAAGCATCAGAGGACCCCAGCAGAGCCAGAGGACATCTGTCCTTCCTGCCCCCTTCTTCATATAGTTTCTCCCGTGCCTGTCTACTCTTTTCTCTGAGCGTCACATTATTCACTGCTGCTCCTCATCTATCATTTAATTACTTAATGTTTTTTCTTATTTAGTTAATGTAACTCCAAATAATGACAATTCCATAAGAGCAAGGATCAAGACTTGAACATTTTTTGTTTTGTTTTTGTCCTTCAGAGACCAAAAACTGAATGTATTACACTCCTTGGCTCAAGATCCACGGTCAGCGCTGACCTAGGCCAAGGTCCCTGCTGTATTTGCTTTGTTTTATTATTGTCCCCTTCATTTTCCTTCCTCAATTTTAGTTTCTCTTTTTCCAAAATAATCATTCATTTTCATCTATCTAATGCATATATTTCTATTCCATCTTTCATATTTTAGTTGATGTATGTGTCCAATCTCTAAAATTCAGTAATATTAACTTGTCTGTGCGAGATATCGAGATATATATAGACAAATTGGTAGATGGTGGATAGATAGGTAGATAGATAGATAGATAGATAGATAGATAGATAGATAGATAGATAGATAGATACAGAATGGATAATAGATAAATGATGGGTGGTATTTTGCTGTAAATGTAGTTCTGCATCTTAGACTTTTACTCAGTATTTTAAGACCCATCAATGCTGTTACATAATAATCTGTATTTCTTCTGAATTGTGCAGCGTATTCTCCAGCATGCTAGTTAACATGCAAATCTATCAACGTATTATAAAATCCAACAAAAGAACTTGATGAGAAATTGTCCTGTTGGCCACCAACTGTCTGGGAGGTTTATTCAATTTAACTATTCGGCTAATGACTAGAACCAGAAATGGCCTGGGTGTTCCATTTTACTCACAGATGATAACTGCCTTGGAAATAATTCTTCCCAGCCATTATGGCCTCTGTCTTCATTTGACTGCACATTCGTTAGGAATGAAGTGCAATCCTTCCTGGTCTTCCTAGCTCCCAGGAAACTGGCATGTTTGGGCAGTTGGTGAGGAAGAAGAAACTACATTCAGTAGTGTTTGCCTTAGATAACAAGAACAGCATCCTATCTCACCAATGTCCTACCACCCAAACCACTCCTCTTCTCCATGCAAAAGATCTGCTGTCATGATCTCCTGAGACACAAAGCCCTTGCTCAGCATTCCTCGAAGTGTAGCCCATAGTAAGTAATGAGCACATCAGAAGGCCCTGGGCATTTGTTGCTGTGAAAATTCAGAGTTCTTCTCTAAATCAACCTGACTGGGGATGGAATGGAAACTTTGCAAATTTTTTTCAACCAACTTTTTGATCACTGAGCACATTAAGGTTCAAATTTCTCTGTTATAATGCTTGGTTATTTTTTACATGGTGGCAGTGGGGGGGCGTGTTCTGTGTGAGCACAGGCACACACATGTCATAATGCATGTTTAGAGGTTAGAGGTCAGGTGTTGGCCCTTACCTTCTACCTTAATTGAGCAGGAAAGCCTATTCAGCAATGCATTCACTAGGTTAGGGGGCCTCTTCTCCTGTTTTCAATTCCTGTGTCCTCACAGGCAAGTCAAAATTACAGATGCAAGCTACCATACCTGACTTCCTAGGGGTTCTGGGTATTAGAAGTTTGTTCTTCACTGTGTGACAAGTGTTTTATCTACCAGGCTATCTCTGCAGCACCATCACTTGGTTATTTTACAGAACAATCGATAATAAATACTTCATATCTCATGCAGCAACAGATTTTATGCCTATAGAGTGCCTTTGGAAGCCATTCCCTTGGCTTTGCCTTCCAAGCATTTGATCTTAAAATGTACAGCAAGAACACATTTAGTTTGGGTCTTTATACAAAACAATTTTGCTTGGGACTTAATGAAGGTGAGAGATTACCTCAGGATAACACTTCAAGTTTCATGTTCTTCCCAACAAAGCATACTAGGCTATAGCATCACATCCCTATAATCAACTGAGCAATAAACAATCCCCTAACTGATAAAACGGCGAGGAATGGAGCTCATTTAGTCTACACTTTTTTCTCCTGTATGACATGAACTCCATATATGACTTAGATTTGGGACATCCCTCTCTGCACACATTTTTGCCAGTGCTCTAAAAGAGAAAGTCTGCCTCAATGAGCCTATTCTTTTTTCTTCCAGACTCGCTGTTTCAAGCAGGGATCCTTCCCACTGAAATCAACACAGAAGTGGGATTCCCTGGCTGCTCAGAAAATGGAAATGCAGTATAATTAAGTCCTGCTCATCACTGGGTTGATAAGCCCACAATGCTGACACTCAGTAGAAGACAGGGCATTCTCAGCTCTGTGCCCAGCACAAGAGCCATCTTTTGCTACACAGTAGCAAGGCACAGAAGCACTGACAATGGGGGCAAAGACACAGGTCTAGGACCCTTGAAAAGGCCAGATATATGGTGAGCCACGAAGAATAGAGCTAGCATCTCTAAGCCTCCACTTGCCATAGGAAACCTAGATGCTGAGCACTTAATGGCACAATTCAAAGAAGTGATATTGGAGGACAAAAATGCAGTTTTCCTTATCATACCCAGGCTCACACTAGGACATTATGTTTCGAGTGACAAAAATACTGCAATCACCATTTCTGATTATCAATAAATTACTTGGAAAGTATTATAACTATTTGATTTGAACAACTGGCAACTCATATTTGAACAGTTAATGAACAATTTTCCAGCACACATATATGTAGTAAAGATTACATTTTTTTCTTATACTTGAATATTTTTAGCATCGTTTTTGACTGAAAATGCAGGTATGTATGTTTGAAGGAGACTGTGGAGCAAACCAGAGTTTGGGTTTTAAATATGACTATGGGTCATATTTAAATTCAGGTTTTGTTACAGAGTGAGTCTCAGCTTGATCCCAATACAATAGAGAGGCTGTGATTGCTCTAATCTGGAAGTGGAAAGCATGAAGGATTTTCTGTGGGCCCATAACTTAGGAAATTAGCTTCAATTAAAAAACCCACATTGTCTTTAGTCCTTTGATAAACTTTGGTGTCTGAAGCACCAAAGATGCTCATTACCCAGACATTGTAGGCTAAATATCTTGAGCTGTAAGAACCTCCCCAATATTTTCTTTTAAGTTTGCTTTTGTTGTGTTTTAAAGGTGTGTGTGTGTGTGTGTGTGTGTGTGTGTGTGTGTGTGTGTGTTGACTGTATGCATGTGCATCATATGTGTAGGTACCCATAGAGGACAGAAGAGAGTGCCCGACTCTTGGAAACTAGGAACTTCTATATCAAGGCTGGGAATGGAAACCATGGGTCCTTTGCAGGAGCAACAAGTGCTCTTAACCACTGCGCCATCACTCCAGCTCCCATCGCCTAGCACTCTACCAACACACACCTTCTTCCACTCCAGTGAAACAGTCTACTTGCTTTTCTAAGACAACACGTCACACTGTGTACTCCCCTATCTCTTTCCTTAGTGATCCCATAAAAATTACTTTCTCCTGTATTCCAAGTGTATTGTGGTCCCTACCCCTTTCAGCTTTTTCAAATCCTGTCCAATCATCAGGGTCTACAAACAATTGCAACTGCATATCATATATGATCTTCTCCAAGAATTCACCCCCAATATCCCCCGTGTCCCCTGAGCTGGGGTAGCATCCTGAACCTATCACATCTTCATTTTGCACTTACCATACACTGTGGAGATGCCCCACACCTGTTCCGCATCCCTCTACAGTTTCTCCTCCTGTGCCTGTGGTACCTTCTGCATATATGAGATTGTAAGTTCAGGAGGATAGGACAGTGCCCCATTATCTTTAAAGTCAACTGCATCCCTGAATTCAGCCTCCTGCCCAGAGAATTTGCACATCAAAGTCCTCTTGCTGGATTTTTCTTGAAAGGCTTCCTGGTTGCTTCAGGCATGCCCTTTGTCAGAAGTCTCTCAGGAGTAAATAAGGCACCATTTTTGCCATTCGACAGCCCCAATCCTCAGCCTCATCTCACGGGAGATGGCTTTCTCATTCATGACTCTTTTTTTTTTAGTAGAAAATATATGAGCTATTCACTCAAAAATACATTTGATATGGCCCCTTTCAGGGAGACAAAAATAGTCATTCTTGGCTAAAATAGATTTTGAAAATTGTTGCCTGGGGTCAAAGATTCACCACTATAAATCCTGCTAGATAGAGCAGACATTTTCAGAATAGGAAACACTCCCCAAAGTGAAACCTTTTAATTCATGAATCCTTTCTTGAACGTATCTCACAGGCACGACTCAATCTGCACAAAGGCACCTTAACTTTAAAAATAGCAGTTTCGTGAATGATTTCCAAAGATGCTCTGCTCACTGGCATAGTTCAGAATTCATGAGAGTGTTAATCTACTTTGGGATACACCAGTATTTTATCTGAAGTGCAGGTTTCTCATTCAGACTCCTCTCAATGCAAAGATCCCCCCAGGAACACGATGTCTGGGGGATCAGTGGTCCTCTCTGCCCAGCCTTTGGAGGACTGACAGGGGAAGGGAGAACTTGCTTCGTTAGAGTCTGGGTCCTCAGTGTGAGTCTATAGAATATCATATCTCTCTGAAATGCTCTGATAAGAAGCAGGCACAAGTTGGTGTTTCCATTTGTTGAATTTATCTCATCTCTATAGTTATTACTGTCAAATCACCCCCATGGCACGGTCCATTCTAGAAGAAGAAACCACATCATCAAGATACATGAGTAGTTCAGACCGAGGCTTCGGCTCATGGACATGTATGTATTATGTATGTATGTATGTATGTATTCCATTTGAACCAATAACAATTCACATTTTCCTGTGATTTTACACTGTGCTTATTTGAAAGCTTATCCCTCAGGAAAACTCCCTGTGGATTTCAAGCCAATGTGAATTTCAAGCCCCAAATTAAATGGTGCAATTCTGAGGTCATAAAAGTAGGTAAAAGGCAAAATCTAGGTGGATAAAGGGCATCGGTTCTCATTGGAGGGAAATTCAGTTCGAGTTTCTTTTAACTCTAAGACTTCTGAGACTCTTACAATCTCTAAGCTGTGAGATCTTGAGATTTTTGAAGAATTTGGGAGAGAAAACTGTCAAACAAAGAAAACACAGCTTTTACATCTTGAGCATGGACTTCAATGCCGGACACTATCTTAGTTAGGGTTTCTATTGCTGTAAAGAAACACCATGGCCAAAAAGCAACTTGAAGAGAAAAGGGTTTATTCGGCTTACACTTCCACAATGTTGTTCATCACTGAAGGAAGCCAGGGCAGGAACTCAAACAGGGCAGGAACCTGGAGGCAGGAGCTGATGCGGAGGCCATAGAGGGGCGCTGTTTACTGGCTTACGTTCACCTGCTTTTTTTTCTTTTTCTTTTTTGATTTTATTGATTTTTATTGAGCTCTGCATTTTTCTCTGCTCCCTTCCCTGCCTCTCCCCTCCCCTTCAACCCTTTCCAAGGTCCCCATGCTCCCAATTTACTCAGGATATCCTATCTTTTTCTATTTCCCATGTAGATTAGATCTATGTATGTCTCTCTAAGGGTCCTCATTGTTGTCTAGGTTCTCTGGGATTGTGATTTGTAGACTGGTTTTCTTCGCTTTATGTTTAAAAACCACTTATGAGTGAGTACATGTGATAATTGTTTTTCTGGGTCTGGGTTACCTCACTCAAAATGATGTTCTAGCTCCATCCATTTGCCTGCAAAATTCAAGATTGTCATTATTTTTTCTGCTGTGTAGTACTCCGTTGTGTAAATGTACCACATTTTCCTTATCCATTCTTTGACTGAGATGCATTTAGGTTGTTTCCAGGTTCTAGCTATGACAAACAATGCTGCTATGAACATAGTTGAGCACATGTCCTTGTGGCACGATTGAGCATCCTTTGGATATCCCAAAAGTGGCATTACTGGGTTTTGAGGAAGATTTCCTAATTTTCTGAGAAATCACTATACTGACATCCAAAGAAACTGCACCAGCTTGCATTCCCACCAGCAATGCAGAAGTGTTCCCTTTTCCCCATAGCCTCTCTAGCATAAGTTGTCATCAGTGTTTTTGATTGTGACCATTCTTACAGGTGAAAAATGGAATCTCAGATTTTAATTTGCATTTATCTAATGACTAAAAATGTCAAACATTTCCTTAAGTGTCTTTCAGCCATTTTAGATTCCTCTGTTGAGAGTACTCTGTTTAGATCTCTACTCCATTTTTTATTGGATTATTTGTTCTTTTGATGACAAATTTCTTGAGTTCTTTTTATATTTTGGAGATCAGTCCTCTGTCTCATGTGGGGTTGGTGAAGATCTTTTTCCAGTTTTATAGGCTGTCGTTTTGTCTTGTTGACTATGTACTTTGCTTTACAGAAGCTTCTCAGTTTCAGGAGGGTCCCATTTATTAATTGTTTCTCTCAGTGTCTGTGCTACCGGGATTATATTTAGGAAGTGGTTCCCTGTGCCAATGCGTTCAAGTGTACTTCCCACTTTCTGTTCTCTGAGATTCAGTGTAAGATTCAGTTGAGGTCTTGGATCCATTTGGACTTGAGTTTTGTGCATGGTGATAGATATGGATCTATTTTCATTCTTCTACATGTTGATATCCAGTTATTCCAGCACCATTTGTTAAATATGCTTTCTTTTTTCCTTTTGATATTTTTTGTTTCTTTGTCAAAAATAATGCGTTTGAAGGTGTGTGGATTAGTATCCAGACCTTCAATTTAGTTCCATTGGTCCTCCAGTCTGTTTTTAAAGCCAGTACCAAGCTGTTTTCAGTACTGTAGCTCTGTTGTAGAGTTTGAAGGCAGGGATTGTGATGCCTCCAGAAGTTCTTTTATTGTACAGGATTATTTTGCTAGTGTGCCTTCTTTAGAACCCAGGACCACCAGTCCAGGGATGGCACCACCTACCATGGGCTGGGCCCTTCCCCATTGGTCACTAATTGAGAAAATGCCTTACAGCTGGATCTCATGGAGGCATTTCTTCAACTGAGGCTCCTTCCTCTCTGATGACTCTTGCTTGAGTCAAGTTGATACAAAACTAGCTAATACAGGCACCATCTTAACTGCTGCCTGTTGTTTCACAGTATGAACTAAATTTCCTAGAAAGAAGTCTCACCTCTACTGAACATCCCACAAAGGGAAGTCACACCTTCACAGAACATCCACAAAGGGACATTTACCTCTGCAGAGCAACCCACAAAGGAATATCACACCTTCACTGAACATCTCACAAGGGGAAGTCACACCACTGTTGAATATCCCACAAAACGGAAGTCACGCTTCCACTGCACATCCCACCAAGGCTGGCGGATTGATGAGAACTGTGATGAGCTGACTATGGAGAGGTTGGAATATCCCAAGTCCAGAGTTAAATATCTTGGCTATCTTACCCTTTAACTAGTCATTCATTGCCTACTTCTCTGTGTTGCCTAACATCCTTGTGACTATTAGGTAAATCCTTTTAGAATGTGTGAACAGAATCTTAGTCTTCACCACCCCAAAAGCTAAGAATGTCACCACATAACATTCGATTGCCAAGTTTTGCTATACACAGCCTATCTGGTGTTTCTAATAATATACACGAAAAGTTCTCTTGATTTATGTCTTTCTTTGTTCTGCAACTACAAAACTTCATGAATTTGTTATTGTGTTAGAGCATGAAATTTGGGGTAACCTAAATCTGTGTTCCTGGGCCACAGTCACTCAAATTTAACAAGGCAAACTATTTCTTACATTTTTGGGGTGATAACTTGAAAACCATCTCAAAACTGAAACCATCTCAAAACCATCTGCTCATAGCTCTATGGGATTGTCATGTGATCTGGGCCAGCCAGGTTGATTATTCTGCTGGTCTCTCTTGAGGACATTCACATGACATAGTAATGTGGTGTCTCGGCTGTAGTTTGATGGTCTAGTGTGACCTCATTCACACAGTGAGTAGAGCCATAGGCCTGCCAAAAGGTAGAGTGGGCTTTTTCATGTAGCAGATAATTCCTAAAAGGTCTTAACCAGAATCATAAGATTGAGCTTAAAACTCTCACAAGGTCCCTTCTGATCTTCATTTTTCAATACTGCCACAAATCCAGCTCTAAATCAAGGCTCGGGATATAGAGCCCACTCTGGGAGTAACTACCAAGATGAGGACGCTCACAAATTAACCAAAGTGTATTCATTTTCCATAATACAGGAGCAGATGAGGCTGAATACTTTGAGCAGAGCAAACTTTTCCATTCTCCAGCTTGTTTCATAAGAAAGGAATATTTGTTTAGGGTTGACAACAGGGTCTTAAAGTTAAAGTACACTTAATATGGAATCAGAAAATAAATACTGAAAAACCCAACTATTATAAAGTATCTGTGTTTGTTTGTTTGTTTGTTTGTGTTTTGATTTTATTTTGATGGGTTGTTGCTGTTTGTTTGGTTGGTTTATTGGTTGGTTTTGTATTGTTTTTGACTCTGTGTGTGTGTGTCTGTGTGTGTGTGTGTCTGTGTGTGTCTGTGTGTCTGTGTGTGTGTGTATACTAATGATATGGAAGTTAATCTAGATAAACAAAATGATTTAGTTGCCCTGTTTCTTAGCTTTTTGATTAAACTGAAAAGAGCTGGCAAAATATTCACATGCACTGTTCACCTCAGATTACAAAGTAAGAGTTTCCTAAACCAACATTTTCCTTTTATGCTCATGCTTCATTAATGTGAACTACATATAAGAAAGAACAGAGGAGACTGTCTTATAATTTATCAAGAGATGGGTGCTAGAGTCTTTTTTCATGTGGAAGAGGAAAGTGGGCAAAAGAAAATGAAGGCAGAACAGAAAAGAGAAGAAAACTATTTCTAAGGGGCCAGATTTATTGAAGACTAATGGTAAAGCTAGAAGCTGCTGAAAATTTTGACTTCAACTAATTTCTTAAAATAATTAAATTAAGACAAGCTGAAGTATCACGTAAAATGAAATACATAATCATTACATCTTTTAAAAGCAAACCCAAGGATCTTAGTTCTTTTTTATTTGTTTTGCAGTTTTGCAAAGTCTGTCTCTAAGTTGTCTTCTTGGAGGAATCTGTGTTTACTTCTGTCCACAAGGCAGTCCATGGAAGAGAGGTTTAAGGAGGTCTGTTTAAAGAAACCAATGAGGAAAGATCTTTACTCCAAGGGCACCAGGCCTGCAAGTATACATATATAGGCAAAACATTAAAGCATATGAAAATATTTGAAAGATTTATCTTTAAATGTGTCTCTGTGTGTGTATGCAAGTGGGCATGTGTACATGAGTACAGATGCCGATGGAGGCAGTTGTGAGTTACCCAACATGAGTGCTAGGACCAAATTCAAGGTTTCTGTAGGAGTGGTTTGTGTTCTTAACCACTGAGCCTCCTCTCCAGACCCTATACTCTGCTTTGAAATTAGACATTAAATGTTATCGCCACATGCACATATTCAGACATGTATACACACACACACACACACACACACACACACACACTAACATACACACAACGAAGTAATAAAGATGTTAACTATCTTTTTTTAAAGATGAGAGCTGACTCTATTAGTATGAAAGGTGGTTGTATTGGAAGTCCTTCTGTATATGTGTTGCTTTTATTGGTTAATGGATAAAGCTGTTTTGGCCAGTGACTTAGCAGAACAGGGCAAGGCAGGAGTTCCAAGCAGATAGAGGAAGAGAGAGTAAGCAGAGTAGAGAGAAGTCTTGTAGCCACCCATAGGAGATAGACGCACCGGAACCTTGCCAGTAAGCCACAGCCACATGGCGACACACAGATTAATAGAAATGAGTTAATTTAAGATATGAGTTAGCCAGAAATATGCTTAAGCTATGGGCCAAAGAGTATTGCAAATAATATAGTTTCTATGTGTTCATTACGGGACCAGAAGAGACAGAAACCTCCACCAACAAGGTGGTGCCTCCAAACCCTGAAGTTCAGCCCCTGGGGGTACAGAAGAACTTGCCCTGTAGAGTCTGAATCAGTTTTTGTAGTGGAGTGGTGGAAAGTAAGAAACAGGAACAGGAAGTGATGGCTTCACACAGCCCAGAAATTGCTTTTTTTTTTTTGAGATAAACTGCAGGGTAGGAGAAAAGTTAGGTGATCTGTCTTTGTAATACCCAGGCTGCAGGGTGAGAGATAATCCCAATTGCCAATTTTTTCAGGCTCAGGGCATGTGATGGTGTTGACTGTTCTCTGGAACTCCATGGGTGACAGGTTTCTCAAAGTTTTGGGTTAGTTTTATGCACCTGATTTGGGGTGAAGGATTTTCTTTACTCTAGATTTTTCATAATAATATAAAGGATAAGGTCTCTGTTTTCTGTTTGACTACTTCTTGTTGAAAGAGAGGACATTGTTTGAAGGTTTGGGGGTCTAGGATAACCTTTAAAAAAACATTATTTTTACTTATTCCTGTATGGCAGACTGATTGATGGTGGCAACTTGTTCCTGAAGGAGCTTCAGTAAAAAGTTTAAAAGACAAGAAAAAAATAAATCTAAGTATAAGGATGATAAGAAGCAAAGGTGTACGGGGCAGATTGGGAATAGGAGAGAAGCAAGGACTCATTCAGGGAAGGATGATTGTTGATGTTTTTTTCAACCAGGTCTGTAAATTTTTGAACTCTAATTCAAAGCAGTTTGGATTTATTTCTGAAGAAGCAGCATTGTTCCCAGAAGAGGGGAAAAAATCCCTCCTTTGGCACACGGAGTGGGTCTAGTCCTTTTCGATTTGGGCATACCACAGTAGCCGAAGAATGTTGGTCCTGAAGAATGTCATTAATCTTAATGTACTGATAACTGTAATAACTAGGATGAATTAAGCTTAATTCTTAAAATTATCCAGCTTTGGTGTTTTCAAGAATCCACAGTGTTTACGGAAGACAGAAGGAGGCACATAGAAATTAAAAATGAAAAGATTTATTTTAAATGCTACACAACATAAATACGAAAGGAAAGGACATTCGTGACTAGTCCAAGGACAGAGGAGATGTAAGTCATTCAGGGATCCAGGATGAATCTGCAACACTGCTCTACTGAGGCTGGAGAAATGCTGAGAGTGGGAAAAAACAGTCTTCCCCAGGGAAGAGTTCTCCAACTGCTTATGAAATACCAAGTTTCTAGCCCTCAAGTCATATACATACAAGTTACGTTATATAGACTGAACAAAGTACACACACACACACACACACACACACACACACACACACATATATATATATATATATATATATATATATATATATATGAAGCAATAATTAAAGAGGCTACACTGATAAAAATAAGCAAGGGGGATATATGGGAGAATTTGGTGGGTATAAAGAGAAAGGGGGAAATGATGAAATGATGTGATTATATTTTAATTTTAAAAACATGTAAAAAGGTATGTTAAGCAATCAAAGCTACTTATTGACTACTGGGTGCCTATAGTTTAGAATGTATCCAGGATCTGTGTGAGCTGTGAGAGAGAACATGAGTTACAGACACAGCCCCCAGGGAACCAGACAATGAGCTTCTCCCAGGAACCTGACAATGCACTTATCTAATTCCCTTGTCTCCCCAAGCACTCTTCTCCTATTGATCTGTACATACAATATGGTGAATCTGAGCCAGGGGCACAAAGAAAGGCTGGCTTACAGGTAAGCTACCAGTACTCAGAACAGGAATGATAAAGAATGGTAGGCCGAAAGACTAGAGAACACAATTTTACCATAAGGTCAAGCACACAAACGAGGCGGTAATGGCAAGCTTGCCTTTAGCCCGTGAGTGGGAATAACAAACAATGATTCATTTGGTAGATTGCCCCAACCTGCATTTAAATCTTCAAGTCATGACATGAACTTAGGACACTTCCTTCATTTCATAATGGGCATCTGCACACCGTACCCAAAACACTGGACTAACCCTTAACCACCCTTCTGTCTGTAGTCCTGGCTTCTGCTTGTCTGTGGCAATTGTATGGTACTCAGCACATTTTGTCTTCAGCACCTGTAGTTCTCGCCCTTAATCTAAATAGCAAGAAAGTTAAAACCTGCAGTTACTGGACATCCTTCCACTCTTACCTGATCCTCCCAAGCAAACCTGCCTGACTAGGCATTCATCATCACTCCTGAGCCCTACAGGAAACTACCAAAGTGACATATTCATTGAAACCAAGGCCGCCCACCTAGTAGGACAGTGGGTCAAACCAGAAGAAACTTAACTTTGAAAAGATCCTGTTTACATGGCAAGATAACAACTACTCTCTAGGCAGTTATTGGTAAGCAATGTTTGCCAAACTGTTTTTCCCTGTTAATGTTTAATCTTTAAAACATATGGAGAATACAATGCTTCTGTTGTCTGAAATTAAATTCACCTATAATTTGGGCCACAGAGCCTAGGATTAGGACTACACAGGCTCAGACTTTTCTGATGGCTGAGTGACAAACTTGGGCACATGTAGTATTGTAAACTGTGAAAGGCAGACTAGATGTAGCATGTCCTTGACATAAATCTAGGAGATCCCATAAGACAGCATTATAGCTCGTTTCTGGGAGATGAGAATGCTTGTATAACTCCTTGATAGGTTAGGTGTCTGATGTGTAGATCTAAAAGAGAAAGACAAATTCAACTTATGTGTAATCGTGCAACAGTTAAAAAGGAGATAAATCCATATTTAATAACTTGAAGGAAACTTCAGAGAATCTTGGTGAGAGCAAACAAAAGCTACAGACCGAAGAACACAGAAAACATCTGGTCTACCTGACAGTATATTAATCTCCTAGTTGAGTGTTTCCCTGCACAGGAAGAGTTGGGAGGAAAGTCCGTCTCCTGCTATGGAAACTCAAAGGCAGATTTGCCTACTGCCAATTCCTGAAACCAGGAATCTACAATAGGAACTTCTTGGCTGGGACTTTCCATCTCAAGGGAGCAGTGCCACGGAGAGGGTCATCCTGCCATTATCTAGTCTTGCTTATCATCTGGACTGCTGTCATCGCTTGCTATCTAACGTTCAGCCCAGTTTCAACCCCTTTTCCTTCAGTATCTCTTCACAGTAGCTGGCGTAATGCTTTGCAATGCATGCCCTGTCTCCTTGGTCAGCATTTGTCCAACTCGCAAGCCCTGTCTCAGCTTAGCCCTGTCTGTCACATTCACATTAGCCTGCTCCCCAAATCCCTTTAGGTCTGTCATCCCCATCTGTCCACTCCTTTAATCCCTCTAGGTCTGTCTTCCCCATCTGTCCAGCTTTCACCTCTCTGAGACTCCTTGCCTGATTGGCTCATGCTCTTTGAGTCTCAGCTCACTAGTATGCCTTCTTCAACAGGAAAGCGTATGAAGTACGAGGCTCAGTCTCCTTCAATGCAGCTCTTCTCTCCCCCTATCGATTCCACATTCTTCTCTTTCAGCATTAACAGCAATTAAATTGTGTGATGTACAGACACCTGTGTTCTCGGTGAGCAGTCTGAGGACAGATGCCAGGTCTTAGAATTTAGTGGGTGCCTCAGTTGGTAAAGTGCTTGCCAGGCAAAACGTCATTCAAAGTAGAGTACACTCATAATACAGCACAAGGGAGGAAGGAACAGGAGGACACCTGGGGCTTGCAGTCCAGCCGATGAACTTCAGATTCGGGAAACTTGGAGAGAGAGAGAGAGAGAGAGAGAGAGAGAGAGAGAGAGAGAGAGAGAGAGAGAGAGAGGAGAGAGAGAGAAACTAGAAGACACATAGGTTTCCCAAGACCTTCACCTCGCACTTCATCAGATCACATTCAGCCCAGAAGACCACAGAAGATGTCTGCATCCAATCAACAGTAAGACCTTGCCTGGCTGCCTCAACTCATCACCTTAACTCCTTTCTCTCCCACCATCAAAGCCCCAGTCCGCCTCCACATAACCAGCTTCTTGGCAACTGTTAACATCAACACTCTTCAACCTCTTCACTCTGCTTCCTATCTGCATCCAAACAAGCTCTCTTCTCTCTCATCTTACAATAAAAACAGAGTACTGAAAACCTTTCAGGGCAGCAATTTCCCCATTGCTCTTCTTCACTTGACAACCCCACCACACAAAAGAATTTTCTGTGTTCCTTGTCTCCCCATCTTCTCCCTCATCCCTCAACTTGTTCAAGTCTAGCACCTACTGCCTACACACCAGAAAACCTGCCACCATTCAGCACATCAACAATCACCCACAGATGCAATCTGAGGAGCCCGCTCATCATTACACGCAGCTGTGTCCTTTCTCCTGAAATCCTGGCTGCTCGTGGCTTTGTGGCTCCACATCTCATTTTTCCTGGCTTCCCTTCTGCTTCCCTGGCTGTTTCTTCTCTGTGTGTTTGGCTGGCTGTCCTCCCATCTGAACATTATTGGAGTTAATTGGGGCTGGGACCTCAGTTTTCTTCACTCCTCGTTTATCCTTTCTCTCTTGGCAATCTCAGATAGCCCACGGCCTTGAAAGTGCCAAAAATTCAACTCCAGCCAAGGACTTTTGATGAAAATTTTCGACCCCCCTCTACACTCTACACTTGGATGTCTTAGGAAAGTTAACAAATCTAAAACTGGCCTCTTGGTGTTCTTAGTCCCAAGCCTTCCAGTTTTCCCATCTTAGCCACTGACCCTTTCATCCTCTCAGTGGCTTGTGCCAGGAAACCACAAGTCATTGCTGGTCCTTCCATTCCTCCGTGTGTCTATCCAACCCTGTAGGTTCCATTTCTAACATAAGCCTCAGTCTCTGCATTTTATCTTCTGCTACCCTCACCCTCAGTGTAATCATTATCTTTTCCTGGACTACAAAAAAGTATTTCTATTTAGCTTTTCCATATTTTAGATTTTTGTTGTTGTTGTTGTGTTGTTGTTATTCTAATAATTGTGAATTTATTCAGCCAGCCAGCAAGGGCTAAAGAACAAAAGAATGACAGGACCACTTTAAGAATCCTCCTTATGGGTCAGTGTACCTAAGGTGGGATTAGAGGCATTCCACCATGGTGCCCTGTTCTGCAAGATACACTATTCACCTTCATTCCTATAGGATCAGTGGTCCCTGGAACTGTATGTTCTGTGTATTGATCTCTAAAATAATTTTAATTAACACTGAATGTTAAATGTCCCTGCTTAAAACACAGTAATGACTTTTTATCTGACATAAGATAAACCCAAAGTCCCTGGGGGAAAAAAATTAGATGACTCTTTCATCTTTGAAAGTTAACATTCTTTGCACATAAAGATCTAGAAATGTTGGAGCCTGTGAGGTATGGCTAGAATACATCAAATACTGAGCCACCCAGGAGTCAAGAGTCAAGGCTGGTATCACCCATCACTACAGGACTAAGTTCAAGAAATGTCCCCAAAATTCCCTTAGGAAAGTGGACAGGAAGTATCACCACTTAAGGGGAACCAGAGTTTGAAGTGATTATTTATCTAAGAGGTTGAAGTTCATGAGAATAGGAATTGCATTTATGCTGTTCAAAGCTGATGCTAGCTAGTGCTGCACACCTTTGCCCCTGTGTAATAGGCATTCACGGTACAGTGTTGAATGAATTATAATCAATGGGAAACTACACAGGAGTCAGACTATTGGGATTGTCCTTCAAGAAGCTGAGTCATGTCAATGAACAGAGAATAGACTGGAATGAGGAGAGACTAGAAGTTGATAATCCGGCTAATTTGAACTGGGGTTACTTGCATGGTATAGAGCAAATGTGGATACATTTTTAAAAGAAAAATCTTTGAATTGACTGTGGCTGCCTATAAGAGAGTTATTTAAATAACATCAACAAAAAAACTGTTTTCCAGAAACAAATACGTATGTGTCCTATATGTCAGACAAAAGGCACCTGACTGCTAACAATAGAGACAGGAGTATTTTCCCTTGCAGTGGCATGTTACCTACACGTAAAAAAAAATGGAAGGATTTACTAAAACCTATGAG
Organism: Myodes glareolus; assembly: GCF_982192425.1. Lineage (NCBI taxonomy): Eukaryota > Metazoa > Chordata > Mammalia > Rodentia > Cricetidae > Myodes > Myodes glareolus. Next base: position 15,141,746 of record NC_142038.1, on the reverse strand, counting down.
ATAAATTGAGACTCATACATGAAGCCATAAACTGTATGAATCGACTTAATTGAAATGCCTGCCGTTGAAAATTTATTAAACACAGAAAGAATAAGAATGCCTGAAAAGGACCACAAGAAAGGGAACAATATGGTTTAAGAAGGGGTGGGGTGAGGAAGAATAGAACACACATGAGATATTAAAGGGGAAGACAGAATACTGATAGTGAAAGGTGCATCATAAAGGAGGGTCAGGGGGATCGAGGAGGACAGGAGCAGGGTAGGGCTCAGCCAAAATGAAATATGTATGTAAACACAAGGAAGCATTTTAACTTTTCAGGCTTAGCAAAATAAATTTTTAGAAATAGAAAAATAACAACTAAATGTACTCAAGATGTGACCTAGTCAGGGTCATTTAGACTGCTGATGCCAGTAACGGGATTGTGAACTGATTATATTTGGTGCTTTATTGTGCACAAAAGAAAAAGAGTGTTAGACACTAAACATCTTCTTTCCACTCACTCCATTCCTTACCTGGCCACTCCACAAATCTAGGAAAAAACTTCCCTTAAACAGATGGATGTCTTTCTGTAGATACACATTCCAGAGATGTAGTGGCTCATGAAAAAGACACACAGCCCAATGCACTGTCTCCAACTTCCATTTGTAAGCCCAAATAAGACTGATACATACATCAAGGGAGGCCTGCCCTCCGCAGAACAACCAACAGTAGACAGCCACAGATAAGTGAGCCATCATCTCCCATCAGTCTCTAGCTGCTTGACTGTAAAGGCAGCTGGGAGACACCCTGTTAAGTAACTTGCCACTGTGCAAGCATGCGGACCTGTGTTCAGATTCCCGGTACTCATGTAATCTCTGGGAACAAGGAAATCCCTGGAGCTCACTGGCCAGCAAATTTCACAGAATAACTTGAGTTCCAGGCTCAGTGAGATGCCTTCCTCAAAAAATAAGACAGAGAAGGATGGGGGAAGACACCTAGTGTTAACATCTGGTCTACACAGTCACATGCACGCACATGCGAGAGTGCCCACATGAAAATGTGCGTGTACCCCCTACTCACAAATATGTTTCTGTGACAAGTCTTTAAATCATTCTAGTCATGTCCATGTAACTTTAGTGTAGTCACAACACATGTAATTTTCAATTCTATATTTATGCATGATTATTTAACATCCCTGTTACCTTAAGCAACTGAATGATTTTATGATGTGCACCAAATAGATATTTAGCTGCAAGCCTAACTAACCCCCCCCAATAAGGAGATAAGAGGCCGCTATGAAAATGCAGCCATAAATGTATTTGTACGTAAAGTGGTTTCCATGTTTGCCTTTATTTCACTAAGAGGGACTCCCCAAAGTGTCTTTTCCCATTTCCTTTTTTTCAGGCCCCTACCAAATGCACACAGTTTCCCTTATACTGATTTGAGCCTGCTAACAGGTAAAGCAGCAGAGGCAGTATCTACTTCTCCCCGGTGCACTGCACACAAGTGAGTGACCCTGAATGCAGAGTTACCAGTGCTAGTGCCAGGTGCAATTATCTGAAATTATTAGCTCGTTCAGCAATGCCAACAGTTCTCGGAGTGTCACCATCATCTTCCCTGCACTGGCAGCGAGGACATCAGGCCACCCAGTGACAGAACCAAGGTGTTAATGCCCTCTGGGCCCTTGGCTGCTAGCGCTGCTCACTCAAAGTTGGGATCAGGGCAGGAGACCCTGACTTCCCTAGGGGACAAAGAGGGAGGAGGAGAGGGAGGGGGGGAGTGGGAGGGCGTTGGGAGGAGGGGCGTAAATGGAAACTTTTTATAATTTAATAAAATTACAAAAAAAAAAAAGAATCCTTTAATGCAATCTAAAAAAAAAAAAAAAAAAAAAAAAAAAAAGTTGGGATCAGAAATATCCTAAATTCAGGTTTTAGTCCATTCACTCCATGACTGATCAGCAGTTTGTTAAGTTGTTCCCACTCTTTTTATCCTCTCTATTATCAAGCACAAGCAGGCATGATTTTATGTAACTGAAAACCTGTTGTCAGGCCATGCATAGAGTCCCCTTTTTCCTCTTCCACACTCTCCACACCCATAGACACCCACTGCTGCCTACATATTCCCTGATTGCTTTTTTCAGGTAACATTGCCTTAGAGAAATTCCCTCCAAATCAACAGCTCTACCTCTAGTACATTGGGTCTCAACCGGTGGGTCGTGACCCTTGGCGGGGTTAAATGACACTTTCACGGGGGCCGCATATCAGATATCCCACAGATCAGATAGTTGCATTATGGTTTATAACAGTAGAAAATAATGAAGTAACAATGAAAATAATTGTATGGTTGGAGGTCACCACAACATGAGGGACTGTATTAAAGGGTCTCAGCATTAGGAAGGTTGAGAACTGCTCACTGCCTTACTACATTCTTCTTATGGCTGCTTATTGTTTGTGTTGCTGTGATGCTCTTAATGAATGCCCGTGCTCCCACACTCGGATGGAAATGATGTTTCCTTTCCTGATCTACTTTCCCCCTTAGAATGAGCATCATGCCAGTCAATGAATATGAAAGCACTCCCAAAGCCTAGCAGTAGAGAGCAAGTGTATCGTGGGGAGGGAGGGTGCGGGTATGGGTTCCTATGGATGTCTGCACACATGTGTGCTGGTGCATGGACATTTAAACTGCCACATTTGGTTGGTGGGGACTGGGTTCCACAGTGTGCCTTCACAGCTGCACGACAATTGCGGAAGAGTATTTCTTATCCAGAGTAGGAGGACAGGGCGTTAGCTGAAGCTTTATCGAGATACAGAAACTGAACATTGTTCCTGACTTCCTCAATCTGAAGCTCTGGGACTTCTCTGTAAGAAGAGAAGATAAAGGGTCTATACTGTGCCAAGGGTGTGTAAAGCGGAGTGGAGGAGTAAAGGGTTTTGCATTATGTTACCTTGGATGACCAGAGCACCCAATCATCTCTTGATTAGAAGAAATTACATTTTTTATTAATTTATTATGTCGTGTGGTCACCTACCTGAAAACAATACTCCATAGTGAACATTTAAAAAGTGACAAGCTTTAATAGAGCAGAAGTTGGCCACGGATTGGCTAATTTCCCCTAGTCGTTATTTGGCATCCTTGGCTAGTCAGAGGTCAGCTGGAAGGCATGGGAAAGACAGGCACATTGTTAACAGGCTTTTACCTACTTAAAATGTTCCCTGGGGTCACCTTAGCAGAGCAGGATCCAATGCCAAGGGAATCTACAACTCAATAGGCTGATGGTGTGAAAAGGACAGGTGGATGGAGCCAAGGTGCATCCAAGCTAATTAGGCAGGCACCTGAGATGCTTGCGCAAGGGGCTGGCTATGCAGCTGCTGAAAGACAAATGACGAGGTATAAACACCATGTGGGAGGTGAGACCGGAGACAGCCCCGTCAGGTCCTGTCCTGTGTGTCTATTTCACGTTAAATATATCACAGGCAATAATAGAGCAATGTGGATGACTCACTTCTATCCCTTAACAGCGAGAAAATTGATGGTGAACTCATACGGTTCCAGCCCTGAAGTTAGTTTATGACCTGCGGGCATGAAACCGGACTGAGAAAGAGAGGGAAAAGTTCAAAATGAATGCTTACAATGTTAACTTGGGCATGATTGTTCGATATTGCTGAAGACGTGTTAGCACACCCTGCTCTGCTCTGGGTTCTGCCAGCAGCCAGAGAGAAAGAAACTTCCCATTCATTGCAGTTCCATTGCTAAGTTCCAGGGTAGACCAGTGGAGGCTTCAACACTCTGCCTTCCTGTTCTCTTTGGAGAAATAGTACAATTCTATAAACACACAGGATTAAAAGGAACGAAAGCGGAGTTCGGAATGTTAAAGGTGTATGGAGCAGTTGGCAGCTGCTGGGTAAAAGCTTCCTTCTCACCTGGTTATAAAACCCCCAAACTGAAAACATCTAATGTGTCTCCACTGCCTTTAAGAGGAGCCCATGCTCGCAGTCCAACCCCAAGTGCTTACAGGATGCCGCTCCCAAAATCTTCCTATCTAGCTTCTCTGAATTGGCCTGTCTTAGTCACTGTTCTATTGCGATGAAGAGACACAATAATGAAGACAACGTTATAAAAGAAATTTCAGAAGTGAGAAAAAGTTTCAGAGGTTTAGTCCACTGTCACCATGGTGGAGAGCATGGCAGCATGCAGGCAGACATGGTGCTGCAGTAGCTGAGTGTTCTATAGTCTGAACTGTAGATAGTAGGCAGGAAGTGAGAAACTGGGCCTAGGATCGACTTTTGAAACCTCAAAGCCCACCTACAGTGACTCACTTCCTCCAACAAGGGCCACACCTTCTAATCCTTTCCAAATAGTGCTACTCCCTGATGACAGTGCATTCAAATAAATGCCCCTCTGGGAGACATTCTTATTCAAACCACCACATTCCATTCCCTGGCTCTCATGGGCTTGTAGCCATATCATAATGTAGAATTTTATCCAGCCCAACTTCACAAGTCCCCATAGTCTATTACAGTTTCACATTGTTTAAAAGTCCAAAGTCTCTTCCGAGACTCAAGGCAATCTCTTAACTATAATCCCATATAAAATCAAATTAAAATAGAGTGCACACTTTCAACATACATTGGCACAGAGTATGCATTACTGTTCCAGAAGGGAGGAAAGGGAGAAGAAAAGTGGGGAAATACTGAACCAAAGCAAAACTAAAGAAACACAGCAGAACAAACTCCAAATGCTACATCTCCATGACTGTTGTAAAAATGTTCTTCAGATCTCCAACTCCTTTCAGCTTTGTCGACTGAAAACACATTTCTCTCTTTTGGGCTGGTTCCACAGCCTGTCAGCAGCTTCCTCAGCAGGTGTCCCATAGCCCTGGCATCTCCAACATCTTAGAAGTAAAAGAAAGTTTCAGAGGTTTAGTTCACTGTCACCATGATGGGGAGCATGGCAGCATGCAGGCAGACACAATAATGAAGACAACGTTATAAAAGAAATTTCAGAAGTGAGAAAAAGTTTCAGAGGTTTAGTCCACTGTCACCATGGTGCTGCAGTAGCTGAGTGTTCTATAGTCTGAACTGCAGATAGCAGGCAGGAAGTGAGAAACTGGGCCTAGGATGGACTTTTGAAACCTCAAAGCCCATCCACATTGACTCACTTCCTCCAATAAGAGTCACACCTTCTAATCCTTTCCAAATAGTGCTACTATATCTCCAACACATTCCAGGCTTTACTTTCACAGCCTTATGAAATGGCCCCTCTGGGCCTCCATGTAGGGACACCCCTTACATACACCTGGTCTTAGTAGCTTTTCTTATCCATGGAGAACGATTTCACGACCCCTTTCTTGTATGCCCACTTAAAGCATTCAACAACTTTTCTAGTCTCAAGTCTCAAAGTCTTCAGTATTCTTCCAACGACAACATGGTCAAGCCAGTCACAGCAATGCTCCAGTCTCTGTTCTGTTGTTGTGAAGATACACCATGACCAATGAAATTCTCATAAAAGGAAACATTTAATTGAGGGCTTGCTTACAGTTTCAGAGGTAAAGCTATTACTATCACTATGGGGAGCACAGCAGAGGCAGGTTTGGTGCTGGAGAAGTAGCTGAAAGCCACATCCTGAGGTTCAGACAGAAGGCAGGGGGTGAGAAACTTGACCTGGTATAGGCTTTTGAAACCTTAAACTCTACACCCATTGATACATTTCTTCCAACAAGGCCACACCTACTCCAGTAAGGCCACACCTTCTAATCCTTCTCAAGTAGTACCACTCCCTGATGACTAAGCATTCAAATATATGAGCTTATAGGGACCATTCATATTTAGTCTCCTTCATGAGCCTTTACAGATCAGTAGATGGAACATCATATTTGTTACATGAGCCATCATGGGTTAAGGTTTATGAACTTTTTCCTTTTCTGTAAAAGGACCAATGGCCAAGGCCACTGTGGGATTGTTATAAACACCTAGTAAAGCCCTTGCATGGAGCCTGGTGCTATGAAATGCAGTCTATACTTTTCCTTGACCCTGATTCTCAGGCTTCTCGCTATTTCTAAAACATACCTAGTAGTTCTTACTGTGCTCCTTGGGCACCTTCTCTCATCGTTTCCTGGTTCTGCCGGGATCTACCCAGTCTGCACTTCCCACTTCTGCACACAGACAGCCCCATTCTCTTTAAGTTCAGGCACCTGTCCACTCCCAGGTAAAGCCACACTGGACTGGAGCATAAGTAGGAAACCTTACAGCAATCTGAACTATTCCCTCCTTGTCTAGCACATCAGGTCGAGGCTGCTGAAACTTAGCTTTAAAAGCCAAGAAATTGAAATTTCAAACTCTAAAGCATGGAAGGTGACTCCCCCAGAATTGATGAGTATCCGAGGGGACATGAAAATGCTTTTCAAGTTTTACAAATGGGGGAGGGACCTTGAAGTCATCTGTGACTTGATGCTTGTTTCCCATCAGATAGGGAAGTCTACCAAGCACGTTGTTGGCTTACCCTTCCTCTGCAAAGTCAGGATCAGCACCCAGTTTTCAGATGATAAGAACACGGAGACTGCAGGCCACTCAGTCAGCAGGGGAAAACCAGGGTTATGAATTCCACACCATGGGCCGTGACTATCCTCACACAGACCTCCAGAGAGTCACCCTCTCTCTCCACGATGCTCAGCTCCCACCAACCTAGCCATTTACCAAGATTAAAAGACCATAATATACAAGGTAACATAAAACATTTTCCCTAAATGGACAATAGAATCTCTGTTCACACTAAAAACTGCATTTGCTCCTCTTGATTGGCCCACAGAAACTAAGATAGAAACAACTTTCCTTAGAACCCTGAAGAGATTAGAGCCTGGGATGCTGCTGCTGTTGCCCAAATCCAAAATTAGCATACTCCAGGCCCAATTGGTTCTCTACCTGGTGTGTGTGTGTTTGTTTGTTTGTTTGTTTGTTTGTTTTGAGACATGAAAATGAATTGAAAGATATAGTTTCCATATTTTTGTTATTTTCTCATGTTTGTGTGTGGGATGATCTTTCATGTTTTTGCATGCATGTGGAGACATGTAAGTGCACAATCATGCATGTGCATATGAGTGCAACAGCCAGAGATTGGCCCTGGGTGTCTTCCTAGGTCACTCTTCCCTTTGTTTATGGAGGCAGAGTGGGCCCAGAGTTTACCAATTTAGGCCAGACTAGTCATCCAGCTTGCTCGGAGGATCTACTGCCTCTGCCTCACGCCTGCCTGCCTGGCATAGCGTGGGTGCTGGGATGGTGAGCACTGAGGTTGTGAGCACTGAGATTGTGAGCACTGGGATTGGAATGATGAGATGGAGAGCGCTGTGTTGTCATCACTGGGACTGTGAGTGTTGTATTGCTCGTGCTGGGATTGTGAGAGCTGTATTGTGCATGCTGTGATTGTGAGTGCTAGACTGTTGTTGTCTGGGGTTTTCTGTCCTGCCTGGTTTCTGTCCTCCCATCAAGTCCCACAGTCATTTAGCCCCAAAGAAATCACACAGGGGTCTATATTAATGATAAACTGATTGGTCCATTAGTTAACTCTTATAACTTAACTCTTATAACTTATAACTTATAACATTAACTCTTATAACTTATATTAGCCCGTTATTCTAGTATATGTTAGCCACATGGCTCAGTACCTTTTCCGGCGGGGCAGGTCACAGTCCGTGAGTCCTGGGACTGTGAGCACTGGGGTTTTAAGTGCTGGATTGAGGAATCTGGTCCCCATGCTCATACAGCAGGCAGTTCAGCTCTTGAGCTATAGCCTTAGCCCCAAACCATTTGTAAAAAGCGAAAGATGAATAGCAACATCATCTAGTCCATGAGAAATAGTGTGAGATTCCAATTTCTGGGCCCATAAAATTTGGGGGGGACACAGTCACACATACTCATTTCTGTGTTGCTTATGGGTATATTTTGTGATGGTAGGCAGAGTTGAGTAACAGAGATCATATAGCCTGCAAGCCTAAAATATTTACTGCCAGACCTTTTATGGAAAGAAGAAAGGGGGGAGGAAGAGGAAGGAAGAGAAGGAGGGAGGGAGGGAGGGAGGGAGGGAGGGAGGGAGGGAAGGAGAAAGGGAGGGAGGTGAGGTCTTGTGTTAGAAAACACTAGAAATAGAAGTCCCCCTGACAGCCTCACATTCTTCAACATGCACTCATCTCAGCCACTAGTATGAGTGAGGAATGACTCTTTGGGAGGTGACTAGAGCTTCTGGTCTTTGCTGCAAGTGTGCTTTGTGTTCCTCACTCATACTGTGTGAGTGTGAACTGTGTGTGTGTGTGTGTGTGTGTGTGTGTGTGTTTCTCTTTATGTGTTTCATCTATGTGAACAGCTTTTGATTTGATAGAGCCAGTGGCCGAGCTGCAGAGGAAGAGGTGATGTTATGGATTCTGAACATTTTAAGGGAAGGATGAGCCTGGGATTTTAAGGACGAGCCAGGCAAAATATAGAGTAGGTATTCAGACACCAGAGATGACATGAGGCAGGAGGGGAATGAGAGAAAAATGGACTCTTGAGAAAGAAGAAAAGCAAATAAAATGGCCCAAGGAGACTATAGTTGATTTATTACTCAGCCACGGGCCCCCAAAGGCTAGTTTACAGTAGACTGTTGGTGTCACATGGTTTCCATGCTCACCCTAGACCTCAAAAAAAGAACCTTTCAAGGACTATTGTAAGGTCACCAAAACTCGTGAAATTACAAACAGCAGTCCCTGGGTCTTCAGTGCTGTTCCTACTTGTTGTGGGTGTGTCCCTGGGAAAGTCATGATCTTTCTTTGCACATGAGTGCCATCATTTATACAAAGAGGTTAGACAAGGTGACAGATTTCTTCAAGGTATGGTTCCAATAGTCTCTGAGGAGAGCCTAAGATGAGAGAAAGCTTGCTTTCCACAGATTCAGAAGGTTCTACATGTACATTCCCCAGGAGCAGGAAGGATGGGCAACTCCTAAAATCCCCATCCAGTTAAGAGAACATTGGTACCTGAACCTTAGCGGACTATATTGCAAAGAGTCTATGGCAATAGTGTCTTCAGACCACCAGCTCAAGAAGAGTGTTTGCTTCAGCTGCTTTGGAGTCAGCAGTGAGGGTGCTGGCCAGCCCCACTGCCTTGTGACTCTCGGTGCATCTGGGTCCATGTTTCTGCCACATGTGCTCATGCCAGGCTTGCCAATTTCTTGCCTTTCGGCACATGCTCTTGATTCTGGGCTGTTTCAGGCCCCAGCTGGTACTCTTTTTTCCCATAAGCTATTTCAGAACATGCAGCACCATTATTTATCATCCACCTTCCCCAAAACTAAATGCTTTCCCCCCAAAGGACCACGCCACCTCATGTGGGAAGTCTGTCATCGCAGTGGGGCTGAGAAAGCATGGAGCCAATTCTAGTTCCTTTTATCTTCCAGGCATTGCACATACAACAGAAGATGGGTTCAGCAGCCCCTTCATTGCATTCCTATAGGCCTTTACTCCTGCTTTCATATTAATTCTTCAGAATGTATTCAGTTGGGTTGTAAAATCAGAGACAGAGATTGAATGTCTCCATCCAATGAGACAGTGCACTAATTCAAAATGAATTTTTGTTATGTCTACAATGTGTCAGGAATTATGCTAGTTGTGGTGAATGTAACAGAATATTAAAAATCACTGATCATTGGGGCACTGAAAACTATCTTGAATGAAGTTGTCCAGTTCATTGAAGTTACTGGCTTTCTCAAGGAAATCTTGTCAATGACACAGTTCTGATGCTCCCTGAACGGCACATACCACTTCTCTACAACTTTCTCACCAAGATTCTCTGTTCTGCCCATCACTCTGATACAGTGTGACATGCCACGTGATGTCAACCTTCAATAGTGTAGCGGAACACTTGAGTAGAACCTTTTAGGAGCCTTAAAGCTCGGCAGCAGCTGTGACACTTAGCTGGTGTCTAAGCTTTTCAGCATTCTTGGCCCTAGGTAAATTCTGTTCCTGACTCACAAATGACTGAGGATTACAGCTCATTGCTTCTATCCTCCCTTCTATCTCCTAAATGGCTAGCATGCAATTGGCTGTGTGTAACCCTTTACATAATAAGAGAAAGGCATAAGTAGGGTGACGGAGTGATGGCAGGGAGAGGATCTCTAAAAAGTTGCCCATAGTATTCAAACTGGCCAGTTGATGGAGGTCTTCCTGTAAAGAAGAATTGGGAAACAGATATGATGCAATCAAGCCAACAGAGAAATCCTTCTTGGGCAGTTTGGGTTGTCATAGGATTTACATTGTCATGTTTTCAGGAAAGCCAAATGAGAATATGACCTTTTGCAGCAGCACAGAAGACCTGAACATTCGATAATTGTGAGTGAGTGTGTGTGTGTGTGTGTACAATTGTACACTTCTCCCTGCCTGCATTCAGGAGCCAGCTGACACCTCTGGTCCGAGCCTCGACCATTAACCCTTTGATGACCTCACATTTGCTCTCCAATTGTTCTACAGCTCAACAACCTTTATCTATCTTGTCCTTTGATTCCCTCCTCTTCTTGTTCTTTTCTTTGACCCGTCCTCCTTTCTGTTCTCTCCCTCTCATAACTGCATGTGGGTTTTAAAATAATACGTGATACAAAATAATAAAAGTTGTGGAATATTCTTCTCTATCTTCCTGCTGGCTTCTTGATTCCCAGTCCCCCTCCTCCACAGTCACTATGACCATTTTATCACAGAAACTCCCAGAATTTTATCTACATTAATGTCCACGTATCCATTTATAAAGCCCTCTTCTGCAGTGGTTTTTGATTCCTCACTATTTTGTTTTATCCACTCTCATTGTTAATGTACCTCACTTTTATTCAGTATACATCCACCCAGAAAGTGTATAAATTCAGTATTCATACAAGTTTTCTAAAAATAAAAGCTGGTGTACTACAAGGAAAAGTCATGGAATTTTTTAAATTCTTGGGTTAATAAAAGATTCTTTTTTCTCCCTTTTTCATTTAATCAGTTCTGTAGTGGGCTTTCCTCAAAGCAGCATATTTTTATATTCAAAATTTTTAAAAATAGCATCATTCATTTTTAAATTATATGCACTTTATAAGTTTTCTAATGAGCCAGGAGAACCTATCAGCATTCAAACCTGAACAGGATAGTGGTGCCCCAGAAAAGGTACCTTCCAAGTGACCTACATGAGGAGCTCAAGTTTAATGTATATTGCATGACTGCCAGAAAGATGTTCTCAAGAAGCAAGCAAGGCGCAGAGATGCTGAACACTCATTGCCTTAGGCAGGGTGAGAAACTCAGGGATGCAGATGCTTACCCCTTAGGTGAAGTCAGATCATTAATGAGGTTAAAGGAAATCTGAAGACACACTGGAATCCCATGCTGAAGTTAGGCACAGACCTTAAATATTGCTGGAAAACTGAGAAAGAAGGCAGCGATCAGTATGACTGAGGACCAGGGAGGACCAATGGGAGGAGCTTTGCAATGGGGTAGGCTTGACCCAAGAAGACTGCTGCAACGAAGTTCCACAAACGATTGTCTTAAAATAGTAAGAAATGTGTGTTATCATAGTTCTAGAGGCTCAGGTTCAAGGCCCTATAGGTCCATGTTGCTTCTAAAGTCTGTAGGGAAGACTTGCCTTTTCCCAGCTTCAATGATTGCCAGCTATCCTTGACATATCCTAGATGCATTATACCTCCTGCTTCATCCCTGCCGTCACATGACCACCTCTGTGTCTCTCTGTATCTTCACCTGACATTTTCTCTTAGAAGGACAGCAGTCACATGGGATTAAGAGCCAACACTACTCCAGAAGGCCGACCTTTAATATATTGCATTTGAAATTACCAAGTAAGTCACGTGTGTGGAAACAGTGATTAAAGCTTCAATGTGTCGTATAGGAGGAGCATAGTCGAATCCATGTCAAATGGAGGAGACTTTTTCTTTCCTGATATTCTTTCTAGGCTAGCTTCCTTCCCACTATCACCCCAGGCAGCCAGTGTCCACAGAATCCCAATGTTATCTTCTCCAAAGAGGTTGACCACCCTGAAGAACCCATTCACAGCCTCAGCAGGGAGCATGCTACCACCCAGACCTTCTGCAAAATGCCAGACTCTGCTATGCCCATCTAAGCTGCTCCCTGCCCTTTCTCTCTTCCCTCCCTTCTTCTCCATAGACCCACTATATGGCTTTCTTCTTTCAGTATGTTGCCCACCTCCTGGATTCACACTCCTTCCAACTGCCAGGAGCTCCATTAATTAACCTGTCCACTCACCCATACTATCAATGTCCTTCTAGCCTTGACGTCTTGTGTATCCAGCTTGTACAAGACCTGCCTCTTTGACCCAAGGTTCCATTCCAAAGGAGTAAATTAGAAAAACATTATACATACTACTCCAGAAAAGAAGTATCATTTCATTCTAAGCTGTTTTACAGTGTGCATATTCTCAGGGCCATTGGCTCTGTCTTCCCCAAACTCTCCCTACCTTTCCCAAGTCCAGAGTGTCCCCATTCCTTATCACATCTCACAACAAAAGCACTGTATGTGACACAGAGTAAACAAAAGATTTCACAGACAAACTTGTTCGTCTTCTTCCTGCTGAAGATCGTGGTGTATGCCTAGCTCTTTGTGCTCATCTGTCCTCTGTAGTTTCGTGGAATTTTTCATAAGAAGGAAATTATTATTCATAGAATCTTCCAAACTGCCTGCCAGTCTGCAAGGCATGTTTATATATCCTTTCATTTGGATTTCTCCCATGGCATTTTAGTGGCTCCGTTGTTTTGCTTCTGTGCTCCCATAGAGCAGAAGGGACAAAAGGTTATCTGGGCTCTCTCATAAGGGCAATAATCCCACCAATAATCCAATTAACCTAATCTGAGATCTCCTTAGTCATGGCTCCATCTCCTGATTTAATCACATTCCAGTTTCTACCTTCTAATAACATTGAAGGGCTGGGCTTTAACACACATATTTTGTGTCAGAGGCATTTGGTCTATAGCAGTAACACTTTCTCTAGCTTTGATAATGGTGTTCTTCCCAAAATGGATCTTGAAAGTCCATCCTTTACTCAAGAATCTTATGAAACGTGTCTTTAGAAATAGCTCTTTTATCAAAGGAGTCAAGGTTAAAGATCATTTCAGTCAAATGATCAACCTACAGTTGGTCCTTGGACCTGCTGCATTTTCCTGGAAACTTCTAGCCATGCTCCTACAGCCAGTGCTGTTGGGCTAAACTTGGTTTGATCTAAGATGTCTGTCTTCACTCTCCCAATCCTGGTCAAAGGATGTTCTGCTTACTCAAAGCCTACTGAAATGACCCACCCATGTATGTTCTGAGAAAAACTGCAAATGGCCCAGAGCCAGCACCTGCACCTTCCCTACCCTCAACTCTGTTCTAAGTCTGCCCGAAAGGCCCTCCATTCCAGGGAAGCCTCAGCCCACTGAGATGCGGCCTTTCTCCTGTTTCACATCTCTGCCTCATTTTCCTTAAAAATACAGTGTCTCAAAACAGGAGGTATGTGTTGTCTAGGACCATTGCTAGCCTCCAGCAGGAGCTCCACAGCAGGCTTCTCTAGCAGGAGCTACGACCCCCACCAAAGAACTGGAAATGAGAGGGAGGCGGATGGAGAAAGGAGAGGGCTTGCTCACCTATGCATCCTTTTAAACCCTTGAGCACCATGACTTTCAAAGCCCTGATCCTGGCAACGCAAACACACCACGCATCACAAGTCTCTCATACATCACACATGACACATAGCCCACCTAACCTGCAGTCCACCAGCTCACCACCTGGGGCTGTCACCCACAAGGTAGCTGGCAGGCATAGGACGGTAAACACACTATTTTCCACGTCTACAAAAGAAATGCTTCCAGTTTCAGCGCTCGTACAAACGGAAGAGGCTACTGAACAACAGTGTCAGAACTCTGCTGCAGTATTAGGAACTATGCAGGGAACTTATTTTTAAAAGCTTCCCTACTGACAGTTTCTTCAAAGACAGACAATTGTTCCTTTAAAAAGTTCCCATTTTCTAAGACAGATAAGCAGCTTGCACTGTTTATGGGGTGGCTAAGTGCTCTCTTATACTCTCTTGTCTGCCCTGGATTATTCCAAACTCACAGCCTTGCAAGAAAAAAAATCAAATTCCAAGTTTAGCCACTAGGCAGAGGTGTCCAGATCACCAAGTTCTCCTATAAGAGCAAGATCCCAATTTTAGAGGGAGAAGTTAATCCATCAGACATTGTTGGAACTAACTCTCTCAACTTCATGGCTCCCCCACCCATCACAGTCCTAATCTATGCAAAGACTTGAAAGAGTTAAGGTCCCATTAGAGGTCATCCTATCAAATTTTAGAGAATGGCCCCCTTATGGAGCCATGCTATTCCCACAGACATCTTTGAGTCTAGGTGAAGTCAGAAAAAAGAAAAAAGAAAAAAAAACCTCCATAAAGATTATGCTCATTCCCTGCGCTTATAAAGAGGAAAGAGGGGCCTGGTAGCTTTCCAAAACTCTACAATGCTATCAACTGGTAAGATTCAGTTGGTACATAACAAAGGTCCCATAGTTCCCCTGTCCCTTTCCAGTCAGCAGGCCTAGCTGCAGGGTACACTTTCCTCTACAGAATAATTTCTTCTTTGCTGCCCAGTTCTCTAGGATATTTGTCTTCCTTGTTCCTGTGCTGTTTCCCAAGCACCCTCTCCTCACCCCTGTGCCTCTCCTTTTCCCTTCTGAAGGATCTATGTGCATTTCAGCCCAATGCAGACAGAGTTTATGTGGCCATGCTCAGTGCTGTCACTGTCTACCCCTCAGGCCATTCAGTGAAAGTAAACACCTCTCCATCAGCTCTAGAGTCCCAGGACTCCAGCCAAAACAGAGACGCTCCCTAGACTTAAAACCATCTAAGTAAAGAGACTTGCTGTCACATTACAGATTAAAATCAAATTCAGAAAATAATACCCTTAATCATCCAGCTCTCAGTTGGCCACAGAATATGTTTTGAAGACTGAAACAATTACAACAAATATTTTTTTTTTCTAGAGATGCATTCACACTTGTAGCGTTTATCCAGTTTTGTTTTGTTTTTTTTTTTTTTTTTTTTTTTTGCTTTTAAACAGCATAAACTACTCTGTGGTTTTTTTTTATTATTTCCAGTTTTGACTTGGAGTGTCTCACATTTGAACATTTTTCATCCCACAGAGAGAAAGCAATCTCAGCAAAGGTTCAATAGCATTGCATCCTCCTCCTCCAAGGTGCTCAGGAGTGGTAGCAAATGCACCTCTTAAGGCCAGATGATGCCCATCGTGAATGCTGCCTCCCACGACAACACATCATCCTTGTGAGAGCAATAGTCATCCTTCCATTCCCCCGAGAACTTCATTCCTTGTCAGATTGACCTTTCACAAGGGTCACTGAGACTTGAGAACTGGAGTAAAACTCCAACAGAAAAGAATCAATATCTGCACAGATAACAACCACAGAACTGAGACACTAAGTCATTCCAAGTAACCAGCATTTGGACAGCAATAGAGGTATGAGAATGGCTGGCATCGTATGTTCAGATCCTAAAACTGATCCCAAGGTGAAAATGTGTTAAGTTTCAGTGATAGAATGTTTGCTTAGCATATACAAGTTCTAGGTTCAAAGTTCTAAGTTCTCAATTACAATGAGAAAGGGAAGAAAGAAAGAAGGATGAAATGAAGGAGGGAGGGGAAGAAGTGGAGAGAAAGGGAGCAAAGGAGGGTGGAAAGGAAAGAGGGAGAGATGGGGAAAAGAAGAAAAAAGAAAAGAAAAAGAATATGTAAGAAAATAGTTCCAGAAACAAGGAAGACAGCTCCGCAGTTCAGAGAAATTGTTACCTAGCCTCACAACATGTGTGGGTCTGACACCCAGACACACATGCTAGGAGAGATTTGACTCGGCAAAAGTTGTTTCCTGACCTAAACACACACACATGTGCATCCACACACAAAAAATTATTATTATTATTATATAATGATTGCTTTAAAATTAACATTTTAGCTATATGAAAATTACCATACATGCATATAATAAATTTTGTTCATGTCCATTCCTTCTCCCCTGAATCCAGCTACCCCATGTATCTTCCATCTCCTTCACAATTTTACATCCTTTTATAAGCCCACTATGTCTAATTATTGCTATTCATATGTCTATGTGTATGAAACCATTTACCAAGGCAGTTCAACATAATAATGTCATTGCTGTGAAGAGACATCATGACCAAGCCAACTCCTAAAAGAAAGCATGAAATTGGGGGCTTGCTTACTATTTTATAAGGTCAGTCCATGATCATCATGGCAGGAAGCAGACAGGCTGAGTGTTTTTACATCCTAAACCACAGAATCCAAGCAGAGAGAGACTGGTCTGCTTATTGATGCAGCTCTTACAAAGAGGCTATGCCTATTCAGTCAAACCTACACCTCTTAATCCTTCCCAAACACTTCCACTCCCTGATGGCTAGGCATGAAATACCAGACCTGTGGGGGCCAATCTCATACAAACCACTTCATCTACCCAAAGAAATCTGGCTCTCCCTCTTTCAGTGTCATCAATAGCCATTAGCTCCTCAGTTGGAGGAGAGCATTGGAGCCCCTCCCTGTCCATGATGGAATTTTTAACCCTCCCGGTCGGGTGACTTAACCACAGCTTCTGTGACGTCACATGCGCAACAGCTTTGCTGTGTCTAGAAGCTGCCCTTTTACAACAGCTCATCCCCTTCCTCCAGCTCTTCGGCTCTTCCCCCTCCCTCTTACTGATGCTCCCCGGTTCTTTCAGGTAGTTGTTGCTACAGAGATTCCATCTTTGGCTGAGCACACACAGTCTCCTAGTCTTAGCGTTTGAACACTTACGAGTCTCTGTATTAACCCCTGCCCTCTGCAATAACAAACTCTACTCACCAAGGTTGAACATAGCTCAAACCTATAGAAATAAATATAATTATTTCTAAGGCAGTTTGACAGCATGAACATTTAGCCAAACAACATTTCCCTGAAATGCGATACACCAGGAAGATAACATCTGAAAAGTATATTAAAAACATCGGATTGGAAGACCTAAGAAGTCAAGGAGTATATAGTAGGCAATAAAAGTACATGGGTTTGGGGTTGCAGAGAAGAGTCTGATCTGGAAAGGTGGACCTAGGGATGGTAGGTTATAGTGGGCACATAAACCTGTGGCTAGATGAGATGCTTAGGAAAGCATGTCAAATAGGAATCAAGGGAGCATCAAGATTTAAGAGCAAATTAGGGAAAAACATTGATTCAAAATCCTTAGAGGGTAAAAAATGGTAGTTAATAATGTTCTAATTGATCGATCCTGCTAAGGACATTGGTTTTCATCCATTGTTTGGGGTTAGTTGCTGTTGCTGCTGATGCTGTGTGTTGCTGTTGGTGGTGGTGTTGTACTGATTATCTTGTATAGTCTATCTTGTAGTAGATGTGTTCGCTGGTCTTGAGAAGTGATGACTGTTACATAGTGTGGAATTAAAGGTCAAAATAAGCCAGGTTCTGAGTTCTCTGTATTGATGTGTAATAGTCCAAAGGTCTTGAGAACTACAACCAGAAGTCTAATTATCAAAAAGTCCCAGAAATGTGAAGGTAGACATCAAGAGTAAGAGGAGCAAAGGTGAAGAAGGTAAAAGCTCAGAACAGGCATCCAAGCAGGTAGACTGAGTCAAGCAATAGGAGCAAAACGGAAACCGGCTCAGCTCCAAGACATTAAAAGGGAAATGAAACTGTAGATCAACATCACTTCTAAGCATGGAAACAAAATTTTAGAACAAAATGCAGACAGTTTTTATGTGTGTATGTATACACACATAGAGGCAGAATATTCTGTGATGTGGATACCTGTGCACATACGTTCATATCCTTACATTGTAGAGGTGAGTGCAAAGGGGGACAATGGCTTTGTAATAGTTTAGCAGTTTCTCATAAATTTAAGAATATATAATCATGTAACCTAGTAATTGCATGTCTAGATAAATTATACAGCCATACAAAGGTTTTCTGAATGTAGTCACAGCAACTTTACTCTTACTAGCCAAAATTATTGATAGTAGATAATTAACTATATCAAATCTCAATTCATTATTTTCTCTAAATAGGCAGCTACTAATACCTTTCCCTTACAATTTTAATTTATTAGAAAAATTCAGCCATCACCAACTTCTTGTTGAAGAATGAGCCTCTGAAGACAAGAGTTCTGCCTTATTTACTTTTATATCTTCAATATCTAACTCCATACATACAGCAATGCTGAATACATTTTTGTTGGTCAAGATATAATCTGACACAATCTTAGGCACCTCAAAGGCTATAATACTATTTTAGGTCTCAATGACAGTACAATCTTTAACAGACTGTCGTCACACTGTCTTCTGTAGGGCTGCTAGAGGAATCTTGGAGCAGCCTCATATCCGTCTGCAGTAGAAACCGGCCAGTATTAGTAACTTTCAACAAGGCGTAGGTAGAGAGGATTGTTGGGAGCTGTGAAGGCTCCAGATCCTGAATTTCTTGTAAACAACTTGTTTTCCCCTGACCTGAGTGCCTACAGCTGCTCTGAGCACGAGACCCTCAGGAGTTCCTGATGACAGGGGAATGGTTTCTGGTGCGTTTGGCTGGGGCATGGCTATCCCTATATAAGCTGCCCCTGAACACAATAAAGGGGGCATTCTTGGGGCATTCTGGCTTCAAGAATGACCCGTGTCTCTGTGAGTCTTTGTGTGTTTCAATCTCCAGCCCCTTGCCCGGTTCACAAACTGTACAGTGGCGCATAGAGCACCGACGGGCGTGGTGCACCGCAGAAGATGGCCACTCCTCTCCTTGCTCTGCACTAAGGCAGCTAAACCGTATACACTGCGAATAGGAAAAAGTCATATTTTACTTTGAGTTCACATTACTATTCTCAGATACTTTTCAGCTAAATGGGAGGACATTAGAAATACAACCGTCCAGTTTGCATCCAAACATAGCATTTTCCTAAACTCCTCTTCACTGGCCCTTCACCACACGTGACAGTGTACCAATGCGATCCGTTTGTCCCTCTGTAACACTGAAGGGGACAGCAAATGGTGCTGGTTACAGAAGAGAGAGAAGGACTGTGGTGGGCACACTGGACAGGAGGCTTGCTGTGCAGTCTGGTGCTGACAAGCTGGATCCAGTGAACCTCTCTTCCTTTACCCTGTGTAGATCTGACGAGCTGTGTTTCATCATCTGCTGGATTGTGCATTGGGAGTGGTGGTTGATCAAAAGCTGAAGACTTTTCCCATTCGAGTGCTCTCTGTCACTCTGGCTTATCTCTTTGTAGCCTATCAAAAGTGGTTTGGAATAAAAGGAAAATACAAGGGAGAAAAGTGGGTTTGACGAGAGACAGCGGGGATCAGAGACAGTAATGGGAGGGGTTAAGCATGACCAAAATACATTATATACAGGTATGAAGTTTTTGAATAAATATTCTCAGTGTTTCCAAATGAAGCTGTGGTCTAGCAAGTCCTTTAACTAACTCTCTACAGATAAAACAACTAGCAAAAGAAGTGATAGACTACCCTAAACCCAAGTAACACCCAAGAATCTGATTCTCTACTGGCCTTGATATTAAAAAAGAAAACAGATAATTTTGACCACGGGCATGGTCTTAAACACCCTATAGGAAACTATAACCAAAGACTGAAATTGTTATTATGTTTCTTTAACAATTCAAGGGATCATACTCTCCAGACATTATATTTTTAAATTCAAATGAGATGTTATTTAGGCAACAATTTCTCATTAATGATTCTTCTCCCTAAGAAAATGCTGCCCAGATATAGAATATCGGGCCATTGGCTTGACTCAAAAACATAATGTCTACCTACAGTCAAGAGAAAGATACCCATTACTATTTTAACCTGAAAATCAAATATTTATTAAATTTTTTCACTTTTTTTCTAGCCCTTGATGTGGGATTCCCTTCTTTATGTCGTGAATATGTTTTATTATCATTGGTTAATAAACAAGCTGCTTTGGCCTATGACAGGGCATAATAAAGCCAGACAGAAAATCTGAACAGAGATATAGAGAGAGAGAGCAGGTAGAGTCAAAGAGATGCCATGTAGCTGCTGAAAGAGAAAGATGCCAGAACCTTACCAGTAGACCACAACCATGTGGTGATACACGAATTAATAGAGATGAGTTAATTTAAGATGTAAGAGCTAGCTAGGAATACACCTAAGCTATTGGCCAAACCGTGTTATAATTAATATAGTTTCTGTGTGATTATTCGGGTCTGGGTGGCCAGGAAACTAAAGCACAGTCTCCGTTTACAAGCCCCCATACTGGAAGGGCCTCACACTGTTAGTCTAGCCATTCCAACAGCTATCAAAGTATCTGAAAGCAGATCTTGAGTTTATCACTTGAGCTCAGTGTTAGAGGCCAAAAGAAGAAATGAAGATACGTCCCATGGGCAGATCCACTATAATCTCATCAAGAGATTAGAATGGATTTTTATTTGAACATTTTTAAAAGGTTCTATTCTGGCTTTTCTAGGTTTCCTGTCTTGTAATGCTAACATCTCTTGCCTTTATATCTCTGTCTAGGCACTAGTCAAAGGCTTCCTTTCCTTTCTATTTCTTGCTACCATATCAGTGAAATTACTGATACATTTTTGAGTTCCCTTAGATGGGCCCACTAGAAGGGTGCTACAACTGCCAAATCCAATGATCCAGTTCATATCAAAGAAATCAGATAGATCGATACTCCAATTCCCTAAATGGCAGTTATGTTAACTATTTGGATGGGGAAAGAATGATGAAAACACGAAATAGGAGAAAGAAACTGGTTAGGCAAATTTATGGACTGAATCCCCAAAAGCAGCAGTTCAAAAACATTTTTCCCTTGGTTGTTTGACCAGAAATGTCAGAAGCAAAGGTTAACTATGGATGCATGTCTTTAATGCCAGCACTCTGGAGGGAGAGGCAGGTGGATCTCTGTGAGTTCAAGGTCAGCCTGGTCTACACAACTAGTTCTAGGGCAGCCAATGTTACACAAAGAAAGCCTTTCTTGAAAAACAAAAGAAGAAAAGAAAGGGAAAGGAAAGGAGAGGAGGGAAGGGGAGGAGAGGAGAGGAGAGGAGAGGAGAGGAGAGGAGAGGAGAGGAGAGGAGAGGAGAGGAGAGGAGAGGAAAGGAAAGGAAAGGAAAGGAAAGGAAAGGAAAGGAAAGGAAAGGAAAGGAAAGGAAAGGAATGGAAAGGAAAAAAGAAAGGAGAAAGAAAGAGAAAAGCTAGAAGGGAGCTCTGGCTTCTCTTTCTCCCCTCCTAAATGAACGCCCCTGCCTGGAGGTAATACATGAAAGTGAGTTGCTGTCCAAACATTAACCCCTTCTGCTGAACAGTGTTGGAACCTGATCTCTAGATTTTCATGGTAAGAAAAAGGTTATGCTTACTTGTAGATGGCACAAAGTCCTCATGCTCACTGATAAGTACTAAGGAAACCCAGACTGTCAAACACACAGGGTTGTCTCCTCAACAGATGAGGTGTATACCTGTTTTCCACCGAGAATGCTGGAGAGAGTGTAGTTAATAACCTGTTGACCTGTGCTATCCATAGGGCCAGGCCCCACCTGAGTCTCCCAGACCATTATATTTATCCAAGACTCTTCCTCCCTAGATCTTTATCTTGAGCGCTGCTTCTCAGTCAATAGTATCCATCCTTAGGGAAGATGTCACATGTACTTTGCAGGTGAGTGACCTCTGCGATGGCCTAGACCACACCAGATCCTCCCCTAGCCCCTTAAGCTGTAGAACCCCTTCTTATGGAAGAGACTGCATGTCCTTCGCAGAAGAGTTCTGATGTAGCCATATATCAAGCTTTATTGTGAGAACTGTTACCTGGAAACTTTTTTTCTGAAATTGTACTGTATACTTAAACATGCCTAGAATAAACTGAACTGTGTCTGACTCTGGAAGTTTGAACCAACACCAGCTATTAAGTCATGTTGAACCAGATTCCTTCTTGCCTCATCCAGACTATTACCCTGCCAGCCATGGCATTTGCAGGGACCCCACACTTATTCCACATTTTAGACCATAACCTAAATGATGTTAGGATTACGTTTTCAGAAAGGAAAAGGTTATGTAGAATTTTGAAGGCCCATTAAGAGAAAGTTATTACCTTCCAGCAAAAAGAACAGAATTTACTTCTGGGTTGAGACATGCCTGAGATCTTTAAAAGCTATCCAGTTAGGTTTGACCAAAGTATCATCCCCTAGGAAAGCAGATTCCTTCTAAATCCCTACTAAAAAAGATAGGGGATATACTTAGCCCTTTAAGGAAATAATAGAATTTTTCTTCTTAGAATACCATACCCCTATGGGCCACCATATAGTACTATTGGGTCTGTCCACAGTTTTTGAATATTTATCTAGTCTTTTTTAAAATTGAAAATAGACTATTTTTCCATATACTATATTCTGATTACATAAATAAAAAGTCTTTAAGGTGAGGGAAGAGAAATCACAGACAAAGCACTATATGACAAAAATATCCAAAAATACCATTGGAATTGTTTTGTGTTGGCCATCTACTACTGGGTAAAAGGCCTGCCCTTACACAGGGTTCCTATACTCAGTGAGACTCCATTGGAGAAAACCAATATTTTTCTTCTGAGTGGTTAGGAGATAGTAATAAGAGACAGCTTCTGAGTTAAGGATTTGGAACTTGTGTCCAATTCCCCGCTCAGTAATGGACCCCTGTTTAGTTTAGACCTTTACAGGTCCTGCTCATGCTGTTCCTGTCTCTATGAACTCATGTGTGCCTCAGTCCCATTGTAACTAGAAAGGAAAGAGCAATGGAATATATGTGACCTGAATGGAGGGATTCTCTGGGGGAAGAAGACCAATAAGAGAAAGATTCAGGAAGGCAGTGAAGAGAAAGTTTTAGAATAACAACAACAAAAAAAATCTGTGAATGTCAAACATATGAAATAACACATGCCAAAGAGGCTTCAGATATAAAAATGGTATGGAAATGTAAGGGAGGAAAAGCTGCTTTGGAATGCCAGCAGCTAAACATGCTTAATTTTTCCTGTTACAGCTAATGAGTCCTCCCCTCTTATAGTTGTCATACGAAGGCAATGGAAATTTCAAAATCCAAAGAGTATTTTAAGGTAATACGAACATTTCGAAGTGTCCTGAAAGATTAGAGGTGGCTATCAAAATGGAAATTCAGGATGGGCTGTGACCTTTCCAGAGCCATTGTATCTGTTTATGCCTTTTATTGCTGGTTGTTTATCATGATTGCTGATCTTGGCCTTTGAGAAGATATTGTTGCTCAGTAATAGAGTAACAACAAAGCAAAAAATAAAATAAAATAAACAAAGGGCCGAGAATTGACGGTGCAGGCCTTTAAACTCAGCACTCAGGAGGCAGAGGCAGGTGGATCTCTGTGAGTTTGAGGCCAGCCTATTCTGCAAGAGCTAGTTCCAGGACAGGCTCCAAAAGCTGCAGAGAAACCCTGCCTTGATAAACCAAAATAAACAAACAAAAAACTAAGACCTACAATTCTTTGCTGTAATGTTTTTGCTTTATTGTTTGTGTGTGCATGGGTTTTTTTTTTAGCCACTTGTTTCTCAACAACTATTGCAAAAAGAAAATGCAGCAAAGCAATCTTTTCTTTTTTAAAGTTTTCTGAAGTTTCAAGATGATCTTACTGATTCAAAGTGGGTTTGAAAAGATGCTATGCTAGATTTGGTGGATTGAACTGACCTGGGTTCTGAGTTCTGACCCTTACTGGGTGACCCAAATGAGACAGCTTGACTTCATTGAGTTTCAGCTTCCTCCTCTATCTACTGATAGATATCTACTGATAGCATCTACTGATGCTGTAGGTTGGCGGGATGACTTGGCAGTTAAAAGCATTTCTTTCAGATAACTGGAATTCAGCTCCCAGCACCCAAATGGGTAGTTCACAATGACCTATAACAACAGCTCCTGAGGGTTTGTTGCCCTCTTCTGGCCTCTGCAGGCACATGAGCATGCATGTGCGTACATAAACACACAAAACACACACACATGCACAGCACATGTACATGAGCACACACACAATAAGCTACAGTCCAGTCCAAACTCTATAAACCTCTTCCTCAAGGTAATTTTTATGAAGATGGTTAGAGAACTGTATTGATTAAAGATTTGAAAATGGAGAGGGAGAAGACAGGGGAGGAAAGAGATGAATTAATATCAGAGAAACTAGAACCATGGGAGGCTGTGAGGGAGAAGCAACGGGAGTTGGTGGGGGGTTGCAACAAAGCCACACTGCACCCAAAAGATGACAACTGAACATGCATCTTCCCTATGACTACATAAAAAAGATACTGTTTTCAGGACTGTGTCATAATTATTCTAAACCTGGTGGATGCTAAATGAGTTTAACAAGACCGATATATTCTTCATCATTCCCTGAGCTTATATTCCCTCAAAGATCTTGGGAAATGTTATGGACTAAAATAGGAAAAGTAGTAAATATTTAGGCTTCTGGGTTTGAAGAAATATTAAATATCTCTCGGATCAATCAGCAAACACACTGCCAGGCATTGATACACTTGCATGTATGTCCTTCAAATTGGGCTGGGCTCCTTAAGGGGAAACTTCGACTCTGTGTTCTCGGTACCTGATACATATAAAATTCCTTCAAAGATTTCTTGAAATAAGTAAGTCTGCAAGAGAGTGGGACTCAGTATGGAAAAACAGGAGAAGTTTAAAAATAGATCTCCGTCCTCCAGGAACCGATACGCCAGAGTTGGAAAGGGCATATTTCCTCAGGATGGCTGTGTGCAGAAGAATTCTCACTGGGTGCTGCTACCCCCTAATACTGACGAGCAGGGACTAAGGCCCCTGAAGGGAGCAGGTGTGAAGAAAGCTTGGCACATGCCTTCCTGGACTGCCACAGAATGCACCTGACACACTTGAAAGGCTTTCTACTGCAACCACTTCATTTTTCAGAGAAAGATGTTAGAACCTAGAGAGAGTCTATTGTTTCCATGGTCACACAGTAAATTTAGACGTAAGGATCTCTGACTTGGAGTTTTTGTGGTTCTGGCTATTCTGTGGAGACTTTTCTCTGCTCAGGAAAGCTCCAGCTATTAATGCATAACTATAGCTCAGCTCTCTGCACTCCTCAGAAGAATCGCTACCCAGGATTTGATAATAGTGCATCCACTTTCTTCCTCTTACAATCTCATCTTCTTCTTCAATCCAGCTGTAGGAACAATGGGAAATCTATTGTGATATTAGTATTTTCAGTCTTAAGAAATAGAGCCGAGAAGTGACTACTATTCTTACTTTAGAAAGAAATATGTCTGAGCGGTGTGTTATGCTTATTTAGTTGTTTCAAGTACACAAAAAGCAGGCTCCTGTCCTCTGGTCCCAGTCTGCCTTGTTCCAAATTGCTCATCTATTCTCACCCAGAAATCTTTGCTTTAGCTCTTTCCTTGGCTTATGGTCATCCTCCATAACTCCTATGTCACCTCTTCACACTCGGTCAAATGAAAATATTTTCACATTGCCATTAATCATAATTATTTTATAGCACAAACTCCTAAAGTCTAACCCCTGCTTCTATTTCACACTCTTAACTCACATATTATTACAATCCCCTTCTAGAGGACAGACCACCTAAAACAGGATATACAGACATCAAAACACTGACTTTGTTTATCAAATAACATATTCTTTCTTAATTTTCTCTTTCTATATATTTAATATTCAAAATACTAGGTCAATTACAGTATGTTAATAAGGTCATCAGTAGAGAGTAATAACAAAATCCAACCCCAAAATAAGTTCAACTTTGAGGAATAATTCTTGTGAACACAATCTTTTACAAAATAAGAAAGTAGTTTTCAAAGGAAGAATAAGGAAACCTACAGAGCCAGTATTTGTGGTTCTGATGTACAGCATTCTTCGTGAGCCCAAATGACGAAAGAGGGAAATGTAAGATCATGGAAAGCACGGGACAGGTGTGCACTCTGCAGCCACACCCTTCGGGAAGGACGGACGCAGGTGACAGCTCATGAAATTTTTGTTTTCAGTTGTATAAGGCAGTGCTTTAAAATGCTTTTATTCATTATTTTACACCCCCCCTTATTTCTAACCAAGTCAGAAAGATGTCGGCATATCACAGGAAAGTAGAGTGAAGATAAAGCAACAATGCTGTTTTTACAATTCATGGCTTCACATCCAAAGAAGG
This sequence comes from Myodes glareolus, assembly GCF_982192425.1. NCBI lineage: Eukaryota > Metazoa > Chordata > Mammalia > Rodentia > Cricetidae > Myodes > Myodes glareolus. The sequence goes on along the minus strand of NC_142038.1, from coordinate 15,115,545 downwards.
AAGAAAACAAGCACTTAGCCCAGGAACAACTTTTACAATGACGTGGGTATTAGAGGAAAAGCAGCCATATCCAGAAATGATTCACACTACTACAATAACGCCAAATGAGCAATAACTGCAAACCTGTCCCACCAGAAGAGGAGCCACTGATGTCTGTAAGGGTGATGACCAGGTAGGCATGCTGGTGAAGCTAAACCAAACAGCAGCTGAGGCACTCAGCTGACCATACGCCCTGGACGAAGGCATTACTGCGCACACTGTAAAGCTGTATGATGCCGTCCAGTCAATGACTGTTGACCAAGCACATATTATTTATGTCTGAGAATCCCCTAGGCACCAAAGTCAGACACAGAAGAGAAGGCAGTCTTTATATTCTGGGTAAGGAGGAATCCAGTATAAAGTAAACCATTTGCAAACCAAATAAAAATGGTTCTAAGCAAGAATCTTAAACCAGTAGAATAATGTATGCTGTCTTAATCTTGGGAATGAAAACTTCCCTGTGGCCTAAGCTAATCGGGACAGAAAGGAATTTTAAAAAATAAAAAAATAAAACAACTTGAATAATCCGACTGGGATCAGATGTGTGAAGGCACCACTGGAAGAACCCACAAGACAGTCACAAGACTAGCTTAAAGATAAGAATACTGCTCTTGAGTGAACCCTAAATGGTACATTTCAAGACAGAAGTGGGGTGTTGAACCCTGTTCCAGAACAATATGTCCCCAAATTGTGTTAGTCAGGCCTGTCTCAGCCATGCACCAAAACAACTGGACCCCTGAGCCCCTGAGCCCCTGAGCCACAGAGCCCCTGAGGCTAGTTCCTACCACCTCAGGAATAAACTAAACTCAGATGTAAGTCAGCCCTCTCTTCCCCTAGCTAGGGGTTCAAATGTTTCCCTAGATCCAGGAATCCAAGACTTCAGGGGCATAAGAATCGACCCAGAGCAGAGGAAAGCATCAAACTGGCACTTGAGAAGGCTCAGTGCTGAAATCGCAAGCAGGCTTATCCAGAGTGCTTAGAAGTGACTCCTGAGTCCAGCCTTCCCCTCTCAACTCTTCTCAGCAATTCTAAACAGCTTTGAAAATGAGGTCTTTTTTTTTCCTTTTTCACAATTCAGAGGGGGAAGACACTCAACTCTGCTGCAAACTGGAAGATGAATATGCTTACATTTCTTCCCATTCAACAATAACTCAGAGGCAGCTAATGAGATTTTCTTTCCTTCCCTAAGCTCCCATAAGCCATCTATTCTCCACCAGGCAGGGGCTAGTCATGAAATTTTCCACCAATTTACAATTTTTCAAGCAGCTAGGAGAAGGCTGAAATAGCTTAGTAATGGGAGTTGCCATAAAACTTGTAATTACAGAATTTGTTACGCTCAACATCATAATGGAGTGTTTGTTTAAACCAAACACCCATTGGCTCTCTGAAGACAAATATTGTATTCCATATCCTATTTCCCCCAAATGTACTGAGAGTCCTTTTGGACAGTGATGGTTCGTCTGTCTTTATTTGGCTCGCCAACTGGGTTGGCTGCCCCAAGTAGCTTATGCCTCACTTAGAACCCACACGTGAAGACTGAGTATGTATCACCTCTAGTTAAGCCAAGAGCTGACCAGACATAGCTAATCCATCCTCATAAGACCTTCAAAGGGAGCAGACATTTTGTCTACCAGAGACACCAAGGACAGACCAAGGGCCAAACTGACCTAACCCAGGATGACCTTGAAACACTTGAACTTTTCTCTGCTTTCGTTTTCACATCTGTAAAATCCATAAAGTCAAGAGACTCACTTATTTTGACTCCCAGGTTCTATAATTGCAAGTCAAAAGGAAAAGTGGAGAAAATTATTCTCATGCTTAAGTCTTTAGAGAAAGTTGACTTTGCATAGTCATGATCAACATGAACAACATGTTCAAGGCAACTTACAGAAGGAAGGGTTTATTTGGCCTTATGCTTCCATAAGGATAAAACTCCATCACTATCTCACAGACAATAGAGTCCTATGTCAGAAAGGATACATCCATGAAGTCATATCAACATGGACATGAGAGTTCATTAATTAATCTCTGTGATGTGCTTTGAGCAGGACAAATGCTTACATAGTACTTAGATAAATTAATGCTAGAACAGTTTTCATTCCAAATAATAAAACCCCAAGATAAGAACATATTCCAAGTTTCAGAATCATGGGAAGCAGTAGATACTAAGAAGAGGTGAGACTGACAGGGCGATTCTGTTTTGTTCAGTGGGGAAAGCAGAAAAATCCAACCAAGAAATATAGGACCCACAGCAAAGCACAACAAAGCACAATGGCTTTGAAAGACAAAATGGGAAAATTTAGGAATAAGGTGCCTGGGGCTGGAGGGATGACTGGGTGATAAGGCGAGCATATTCCTCTTCCAAAGGACCTCAGTTTGGTCCTCAGCACCCATGTGGGGTGGCTGACAGCTGCCTGAAGCTCCAACTTCAAGGGAGCCATCTGTCTGTCAGTCTCCTCCAACATATGTACACATATGACATTCTCTTTTACATACCACAAGTATGTATGCATCTGCATCAGAGAGAGGAAGAGAGAGAGACAGAGAGACAGACAGAGAGAGAGAGAGAGAGAGAGAGAGAGAGAGAGAGAGAGAGAGATGTAATAAGAGACTTGAAGCCTGCAGGTAAAAACTCCATCCATTCTATGAGGCAGAAGTCTCTGGAAATAAGCTCTTTTATGAAGGCCATGGAAAGAATAGCTTTGTGTCCAACTATCTGCAAATCTCTCCTACAAACAGCAATGTGTTCCCTAGACCAGCTGCCCTGGAACCAGCAGCAGGGAACTTTGCAATGGAGTCTCAGAATCCCTGGAGGAAGCCCAATTCACTAGGAAAATCCAGCCCCTAACAAACTCAGGCTGTCACCTTCTCTGTGGAGATAAAGGCATCATTATCTGTGACATCCAGTTCTTACTGTTGCTTATTTTTGAGACTGTATTTTCATTACATTTCTCCCTTTCCTTTCTCCCTCCAAAACCCTCCTGTGCACCCATCTCTGCTGGCCTTCAAATCAATGACCTCTTTTCTAGTCTAGTTATTGCATGCATAAACATATTTGCATGTGCACGTATATTCCTAAATATAACCTAGTGAGTCCATAAAATGTCACTTGGATGCATGTTTTCAGGGCTGGCTGTTTGGCAGTAGATGATGAATCAATGTGCTCTTCTTGGGCAATGCTACCATCACTTTTATTCACAATAAAAAAAATTAAGCCTGAACAGAAGTGAGGCCTTTATCCGACCAATTCAGAACAAGAGCCATAAAATACTGGCGTTCTTCCTGAATAGTTGGGGAAATGCTTGGAGATATCTCTGTTTCTTAGTGTGTATTCCTTCTACATAGGATAAGCTGCTAAATTCCTCTGCCACCTGAGCTGATTTCTAACCAAGGCTCTCTCATTAAACCCACAGAGGAGAAGGAAGTGGTAGCTCACCCAGGCCATCTCTCAGAGCCATCTCTGCCCATCTAGACCCTTCTTTTTGCAAACCAAGTTGTAAGTCTCAACTTCAGTAGTATTGGTGGGTGGAAAATAAAAATTTTCCAAGAAATTATCCACCTGGAGAATAGCTAATGTCTATTGATCAGTTGAACTTCTTCCATGATCATAAAAAGAGTCTGTGCAAACACATCAGAAGTAGGGTGAACTGGAAATTGTAGCAATCTACTGTCCCTTTTAGAGAACATATATTGGATCATTGCTATCTGAAACATAAAAAGCAGACTATAGAACTAATCCACATTTTCTGACCTTGTAGCTACAAACTTTGGTGAAGTTATTTAGCCATATAAGACAGGAGATTCTAATATACGAAGGAAAAATTATAACAATGTTGTCAACAAGAATTCCTGGAAAGAAGCTGGGTTTGCAAAGACAGATTAACTGATGAGAATTTCAGTGCTGTAGAGAGATTGGAATGTTGAGGGTTCAAGGGCTAAGTACCTCAGCTTTAGCCCCATGAATTGACATCCCTTACCCGCCGATTTAGTTTTAGGATTTAGTTTGTGTCAGAACTAAATCCTCTGACTAGTAGATAAAAACTTCCGTGTAATTATTTCGGGTATAAACTAGCCGGGGAGCCAGGATTCTGGTGGGAACGCAGCCCGCCGCTCCATCACTACAATCTATTAACAGAGCCAACCACTAGCTCTTACTTCCTCAAAAGCTAAGAACATCATCAGGTAGCGTTGGAGGCCTATGAAAAGCTTCTCCTGTCTTGGTACACCTCTCTGGTGTACCCACCGTTGTATTTAACTTTGTTTTGATTTATGACATTCTTTGTTTTTTTGAAATTATAAGACTTCATGTAACTGTTTTGATGTTGGAACACGGAATATAGGGCAACCAAAATCTGTGTTCCTGGACCATGGTCACTCAGATTTGCTCTACAGTAAGCTGCCTTTACTCTTTAAGATGAGAACTGTATTTTTTTGCATCCACAATATCTATCTAGGGGAATAACAAGTAGACAAAGTACTATACAAAATACGTGTCAGTTTTTGTTAGTATTTGAGTATTCTACTTTATGGCTTATTGTTGTATCTGCCATGGTTTAAATACAGATTCTGTCCCCCTCCATGTGTGTTATCAAGAAGAGGGACTAAGTTAAACATTCTAGAGGTGATCAGTGCTCTGTCCTTCTGAACACTCATGGATAATCTCCAGAGTGAGTCTTCTATAAAACCCAGTTGGGCTAAATCTCTCTCGTACCCCATCTTTTATAACACAGTGTCCTGCACTGCCAGAAAAAAAAAAGCCATTACCTGATGCTGATCTTTGACCTGGCACAAAACTGCGTGCTAAAATAGACGTCTTTTCTAAATTACTCACAGAGCCTGCACTATTCAGTTACCAACAACAGAGAGTAGAATAAAACAGCAGTGATATTAAGAAAAAATATTAGTTCAAACCTCCTTAACATGTTTTCAATTTCTTATGCTCTCTTCCAATTTTATTCTTACATACATACAAGTATTAAACATCGCATCATAGATATGACTTTTTGCTACCTGTTGTAATTGAAACCATATATACCATAAATGTTCTTGCGCTTTTTCTTATGTCTCTAAAAATATAATATGTTTAAAAAATTCCATTCTGATTGGTAAATCGACAGAGCATAGGCTAATATCTCTCTAGGGACTAGAAAGATAGTTTACTAGGTAAATTACTTGCTTTCAGATCATAGGTCCAGAAACCTAGCCCAGCACATTAAAAAAAGCCAGGCATGGTGACATGTGCTTCAATCCTAATGCTGAAAAAGAAAAGACAGGCAAATTCCTGAGGGTCACTGGCCACCTGGTCAATTGGCAAGCCCTACATCCCAATAGAAGAGTCTGCCTCCACGAAGCAAGGTATGTGATGAGAAATAACACCTGAGAATAACCTCTGGTCACAACATGCATGCACACACACGCACACACACTTGAAAGTTCCACCACTGAGGGTGCTGCTGGTTGGCTGGTAGAGACACTGGACTGGGAACCTGAGTACTTACATTTTTTACTTATTCCTTTTTAAATTTTGTTGTTATTTTATGTGTATATGCATTTTGCCATCATGTGTGTATATGCATCATGTGTGGGACTGGTGTCCATGGAGGCCAGAAGAGGGTATCAGATCCCTTGGAACTGGAGTTACAGGCAGCTGTGAGCCACTACGTGGATGTTTGGAATCAGTCCTGGGTCCTCTGGAAAAGCAGCCAATGCTTTTAACCACTGAGCCCTCTCCCCAGCCCTTGCTTCTTCTTTGAAATCACATTAAGCCTCAAGTGTTTGTCCTGTTACTGTTAACTAGCCTCCTATCTCGTGGTTGAGTTTCCCTGCTTCTCCAAACTCTCCCATTCCCTTAAGAGTAAAAGTTTAAAGAAATCACACCACTGCCTAAGTCCGTTTCCTCATTTAAAAAACAAGGAAAGTAAGTGATGACCCTGTCCTGAAGGATTGTGGGTGAATCAAGACAACACGTGAAAAGGTGGTGTAAACTACAAAGAACTGTATCCCTGAATGCTAAACTCATCAGCATATTTGATAACTTTTTCTTTCTATGTAGACGCTATCCTTGGTATGATTGTGGCCTCTAAGAATATGCTCATTATTATGGCTCATGATGAACATGTCTAAATTGCTTCAATGGGTGAAGGACATTTTTCCTGTTGCTGTGACAAAGTACCCTGATAAAAACAAATTAAGAAAGAAAGGGTTCCTTTTTTGGCTCACAATTCCAGAGTACACTCTGTTACGTCAGGGAAGTCAGAGCAGCGCAATCCTGAGGTGACTGGCCACCTGTGTCTGCAGTCAGTCGCGCAGAGAGATAAATGCTAATGTTCAGCCTACTTTCTTCCCTTTCTTCAGTCCAAGACACCAGCCTCTGAAGGGTACTGTCCACAGTAAATGTGGGTCTAGCCACCTCAATTAGCCTAATATAAAGACTCCATCAGAGGCACACCCATAGGCTTGCCTCCTTCGTGATTCGAAATCCTGTCAAACTGTCAGTCAGTGTTAGCCATCAGAGGGACCCTAAAAACAGATGAGATGAACAAGGTCAGATGCTGAGATCAATTCACCACTCGGTGTTCTCAGTTATTCACAAACAGACATACGTGTGTATAGATGGGTAAAATACAAGCAAACATGTGGATCCACATACATGTGATACACATACACAATGCATAATGGCTTGTTAAAATGCCAAGCTTGACAACTAGTGTTCAAAGCGAAAGTGTGTGAGCACCCACACGGCTACCCTGGCACAGCCTTGCCCACTGCATTCACTCCACACCAGTGACACATCCCACCAGAGGGGGTGGGAAGGAGATGGCGGAACTCCTATGGCCACACGTTGGAGCAAAGTTTATAAGCAGGATGCAGATGAAGAAAAGTGGGTATGGCAGCCTAGCTTCTCTATGGCTGGAAGCCCTTCTGCTCAGTGTACCCCTTCACTCAAAGATCTTTAAGAAATTCTCACTGTCCTCTCAAGGGGGCAGAGACCATGCCAGTTAGTTTTAGTATCAGCTTGACACCTCTTGAGAAAAGGAAACTTGAATTGCAGAATTGTCTCAATTAGTTTGGTCTGTGCCCATGTTTGTGAAGGATCCCCTTGCTGTGGGAGAAACCAACTCACTGTGGGTGGCACCATCTCTGAGGATGTGGGCCTAGGCTGGATAAAACACGCAGCTTGAGTGAGTCAGTAAAAACATTTTTTCTCCACGCTTCCTGCTTTGGTCCCTGCTTGAGCTCCTGTGTGATGAACTGTGACCCGGAAGTATAAACTAAGTAAACTTTCCTCCACACTGTTGGCTTTGATCATCACTGCAACACAAAGCTAGGACAGGGACTGTTTCTTTCCGGAATGACGTCATGCGGATGGGATCTCTAGGTGAACAGTGGCCATGAATACAGTAATGGCTGAAGGACAAGGGCTTGCCAGTGCCATAGGAGACCAGCCCCTGACCAGGTAGGCATTCAGAAGGACAAACATCCAAGGCCAGGGTCCTGTGTGTTAGGAAGGAATGACAAAGAGACAGTGCTCAGCCCACACACTGAAGTAGGAATCCGTTTCACAGGTTGTCGTTGACGTACCTATGTGACAGGTGTGAAGTAACTATGGCACAAGGTCAGGGCAGCAACACCAAATCACAAAGATGGACAACCTGCAAGACCAGTTTTCAATTGTGCATCATTTCTCTACCTAGCCACACTTTATTTTACTTTTGAATGAAGCTAATCAATCACTTAGAGCCAATCCTAAGGAAGATAGGGGCCCGGGGACATCAAATAAAACAAAATGCATGTCAGATCATTAAGGAGTATTGGATAAACTCCTAACCTCTCTTCTCCTCAGTTTTCACATAAATGGGAGGAAATGCAAAGCTCCCTTGCCAGCTACATAGCGCCTCCTTAAAACATCCGAGTTACATTACTAACCATGTTTTCTAAAACCGGCATTTGGAGCCTAGGAACGCAATGCCTGGTTTCTATAATCACTTTAAAAATCTCCCGGCTCATACATATTAAGTAAATAGCATAGTAATAAAATTTGGGCTTTCATTGTTCTTTCCATGAAACCTCTAAATTAGGTTAGCAGCATTGTGGACTCGGGAATCAAGCTCTGGTCTCAATTACTGAAAGACAATACTCAAATGCAAATGAATGATCTTCTGAAACCCAGTTTGACTCCAGACTACAACAGGCCAAAACATCGCCTCACCACAATAGTTATATCATATATGTGTGTGTGTATGTATATATGTATGATATATATGATATACACGCATATATGTGATATGTTTATCATGCATGTGTATATGAATGAGAGAGACTACGAAGGAATTGCTCACAGGTTGAATTTTTCCAGAGAATGACTATAGCAAAACCACAAATTATTGATTTTTATACCTTATGCCTTCATACTACAACTGATTTCAGTTTAATGGAGCTGTTCAAGTCACAGCTCTACGATCCCTGGCCCATCCTCACAGACTGATGTGCTTAAGTTATTTCCAAGTTACGGAGTCCCTGTTCCATGGGTTCAGTTTCTCTCAAATTATAAAATCACCGTGCCAGTGCCTCAGTAAACGATATACCCCATCAGTTTTGGGAACCAGGAAAAATCCTAGTCAATGAGACAAAGATGTAAATCTGTCAGGAAAGGTTCTAGGAAACATTTCTACATCCGGGCAAAAGGTGACATCAATTCTTCCTCTTTTCCCTAGCTTCCTTTCCCGCTCTTCGGTTCTGGCTTGGTGACAGAAACAATGGCGGCTGCTCTGGGATCAAGTAGAAAGGGCTGAGAGAACTAAAGGGACACGAGCCTCACCAGCCCTGAGCCACCAAGCTAACGTTGGTGCTCACTCCTCAGCTTCTTGCTACATGAAGAACAAGCGGATCCTAACTTGTGTCTTGGGCGAATATATTATACTCAGTCCGATAAGATTCAGGCTGAAGAACCTGCATTTTGTTCCCTCAAGGTGACTTCAGCTCAGATGTCCCCTTAGAGCTCCACAGGAGAAATGTCCTCTATTACACAGGTTTTACTTTCACCTGTCCTTGGAGAGTGACAGCAGCCATTACCTCTCACCGTCTTGTTTCTGTAGATCCTGCATAAATATACATGTGCACTTGCCAGAAAATGGCCTACGGCTACTTGAGAGAAAGTAGAAAAAGCAAATGCTATCAGGACAGAGTAGCCATGGCACTTTTGTGGGAAAGCAACTACTGCACACTTAGGAAACAGGGAGAGGAAGGCAAAGCAGAGAAATGGCTGGACAGTAAAAACTCTGCCCAACCTCAACTAGTTCCATAATAGGCATCCTGCCCAAGTTCAGTTGTTGATCATTATAAAGTTAATGGAAAATATTCTAGTGTGCCACCAGGTCCACATCCTCCTTCACCCCTTCTCGCTCCCAATGCACAGAGCCACTGCCTGAAAGAGTTCCTGGAGTCAGTTGACCGTCTTGTACCTACCCCCTATTTCTCTCGATAGCCGCTGACAAGACACAGTGGAAGTATAACCCCTCTGTTGTCTGGCGGGCCTTCCAGATCCACAGCTTATCAACAAATAGGAGACGCTCAGCTCTAGCTGCCCCATGACGGGATGGTCAGAAGACAAGAACATTTTGTACTTCAGTCCCCACACCTTTATCCAGGCTTGGGCAATTTTTCTTACTCAGAAATCATGGATGAATATTCTCCATGTGTCTGATTTTAATTCACTTACCAATTTAAAAAATATTGATAATATATTACCATGTCAATGAGATAGAGTGCATGAAACTAGAGGCACACCCATCAATGAGTGAATGCACAAACTCTGAGGCGAAAAATCAATAAGGGTTTTTGTTTGTTTGTTTTGTTTTGTTTGATTCTATTTTGTTTAAAGCACTTGAAGTTGGGAGGGAAAAGAGATGGTGTGGGGGTATGAGAGAAGTTGGAATGGAGAGATTGGGGATGGGCTTAATATAAACACTTTAGAGGCATGTATGAAATTCTCAAACAAGAAAACGCCATATCTCACACTAATGTCTATTTTCTAGTTCAACATTGGACTATAGTTAGGTAGGTGTGACCACAGGGCAAAATCATGATGAGGAGACATGTGGATCTTCTCAGTACTGATCTACAAATTGCTACACGACTGTAATTGTTTCAAAATAAAATGTTTACTTGAGTAGCCCCAAAGCACCCTAGATAAAGGCATTCTGGCTTTGTTAGGATGCCTTGATGTTAGCCATTTTAAAATAAACCGAGCACCAATAACAAAGTTTGTTGCAATTATTTCTTGCATTAATATCTGTAACCCTGTTTTTTTTCATTTGTCCTTGTATACTTGAAGACGTATATGAATACATGTGTGTTCATACCTATGTGTGTTCATATCTATGTGTGTGTTCAAACATGCAAAATTTAAAAGTATACACACACACTTTAAAATTTCACTGATTAGTTTTTAATTCAATGTCTGACTGGTTGTAACTTTGAGTCTTGATTCTATCATCCAGAGAATTAAACATCTTCTCTTCAAGGCCCAGGGAACGCAGGTTCCTAAGGACCCATTCATCAGCACTCTGCCCGCAGACTCACAGAGTGATGGTCAAAGGCCTTTCATGTGTATTGTCATCTAAACTTGTTTCTCTAGTCTTCCCACAAGGAAGTTTTTAAAACAGATGGATAAAGTCTTCAGAAAACTCTGTATACTTCCATAATCCATCAATATAGAAAAAACGCTTCATCCAGAAACCATAAAAGAAATAACAATAAATTTGACTAAATCTTTTTAAGGCCAACATAAGAAAGCAAAAATCCTAACTGCAACACGAAGAGGACAACTCATGGACTGGAGAAACATTTGTAACAGATGCTAGACAAAGAATAACTTAATTAGTAAACATCTTTCAAATCATTAATAAAAAAATTAAACAATACAAAGCAAACGAAAAAATAAGATTTTTAAAATAAAAATCAAAAATATGCTTTTGAGACCGTACTTCACTCTGTTAATGAGTGAATACAAATCAAAAATACAAGTATGATTTATCCGCTCATTCAATCAGACAAGAATCGTTTTTAGAAATCTAAAACCTAGAGATTACAATAGCATAGGAAAAAGGCATCTTGGCTCCTGTGCAGCCGATAGAACGTGGATGACCACACTGGAGAGGGCTTTGGCAACATCGAAATGCATATACATTTTGATTAATCTATCTGTTGGAACTTATCGTATGATACACTTGCGAACTGCATTTGCTTCATCGTTTGTCACGTCCTTCCTGTGGCATAAATAACCCCAGTGTCTTAAGATGTTTATGGAATAGTAAAGGGTGTGAAAAAGGGTCAGATAGTCATTAAAAATAATGAGGCCGCTCTGGGGATACTAACACGGAAAGATCTCCAAGATACACACATTTATTTTAAAAAGCAAACTGTGGCTGAATATCCTGGCAGAGAGGGAGAATAATCCTGTTACGTGTAAATTTTCTTTTCTAGGAAAGTATAAGAAACCTTAAAGAACACCATGACAGCAGGCAGAGGGAGCTCAGGGGGCTCTTTGTGGGACTATCTTTGCTCTTCTTCTGTGGTAGCCTAGGCTAATCGCAGCCTCCTGTCTCAGCCTTCAGTGATCTGGGAAGGCAGGCCTGGACCACCAAGAGTGACTCCCCTCTTTGCCTTCCTCTTTAAACTTGTCTGCGATCAAGCATGCGTGATGCTGTTTAATAGCAACAATAAAACAATGCAAAGCCACATCAGTATGTTTGGAAGGTAGCGAGCCATTGGTGGGTTGTCATACTTAGCACATGAAGTGCTCACATCCCAACCGCCAACTGAAGCATTCTGTATGTTTCCCAGAGATCAATCAGTTATCCGATGCAATTCCATTCCGATTTTTAAAGATTAGGAATGTTTCATTTGCCAGACTACTTATCTCTGTGATTTCTCTAATCAGTGTTTCTCAACCTTCTTAAAGCCGTAACCCTTTAATACAGTTTGTGGAATCAAAATGTAAATATTTGATATGCAGGATGATCCTAGGTGACCCCTGTGAAAGGGTTGCTGGACCTCAAAAGGGTCGTGACCCACAGGTTGAGAACCACAGCTCTTAGTGCTCTGAGTACTATCAGTAATTTGACCATGGCAGAAATTTCTTTTAACACTAAAAACCCTCAAATCTTTCTCAAAAACTAACAAAAGTCACAAGCCATTTTCTTCTCAACACACACACACACACATTTGTGCCAAACTCAAGAGGTTCCCTAGAAGCCCACTCTAAAGCCAGGTGCCTAAACTTATCACATTAAGAAACACCTCGGAGGTGAATAAATCACATTACCCTGGAACCCTGGCCCCGGTTCCCCAGCTCAATAGCATTGTGAAAGACTCCAAATTGCAGGATCTCTGAAGCTCCAGTGGGTTCTAATGCAAACAGTCTGGGGCTCACACTGTGGGAATGAAGGTTTCAAGAAGGTTTCCATCTGTCCCTGGAGAGGCTAGCATGTGTGAAAACTCCCAGGGGCTTCTTATTTCCCACTTTCCTTGGGTCTCATTTTCTTTCTAGTCATTTGCTTAGCCTTTACTATTGCACCCCTGTTCTTTCTAATGTAGCAGTTCTGGACATGAAGTTACCTGGCATCCCTTGCTTCTTCTCCAGGCTCCACCCACACCTTGGACGCCATTTTTTGTTTTTGGCTTTTTTCCCCCACATGCTCTTTTCTCTTTGTCTTTTTCTCTACTACTTTCCTCACAGTGGCTCATGGTATTTGCCGTGTAGTTTAAGAGACGTGTATGTTTTGTTTCCAGGGAATTTCCCAAGTGCCCCTTGTCTGGTGGGCTGGGATAATCATTTTAACTTGAACTTCTGCTGTTCGAGGGACTCCTGTCTTGTGCTCATTAGCATCTTTTCTCTCAAAGCCTATTTTTCCAAACCCTGGGCTCTTTGTGGCTGCTTCTCAGCAGTCAGACTGCATGATGGCACTACTGTCAACCCCAGCCCTGCCCAGGTGCCCTAACTCCTAGAGATGATAGGGTTCTTAAAGGAGACTGATGGAGAACTTGTGGAGACTGGGAAGCAGATCTCTGACTAGCACGGATCCCCCTAACTGTGTGTTTTTGTGATAGTTTTACAGTCTGTTTTAGAGCAGTCCACCACAGCCTGTCGTGTCCACGGGAGACAATGATCAATAAAACTGCACTGAAGGCTGCTTCTCAATGCACCCAGACCCTTGCACATGCCCGGAACCTGGATGCTAAAAGGACTGGGAGGGCCATGCAGCCAAGTGCTTGAGAGCTGCACCAAAGCCTGGGAGACTGATTGGCGTGAAGACATACGTATCCACAAGTTCCTTCTTCATCGGGGCCTGTGATCCTTTCCTATGACCGCAACAGTAAATCATCACAAACCGCCAAAACCGTATCATGTAGTTCAACACCTCAGATGTCTCCAGTCATGGAGTCACCAGGCTGTGTCCCCACTGGGGACCTCAGGGAGAATGGTTCCCTGGTCTCTCCAGCTCCCAGAAGTCCCTGCATCCCCGCATGATACAAGCATCTCGGGATGGGAGAATCATTATGCAGCTGACCACAGGACACTAAAGTGGAATCTGTAAATATGCCTTACCCTGTGAATATATGTGGGGATAGGAAACAATAGGGACCATTGGTTCAATATGCATTCCATTGCTATGCCAGGGCTGCAGTAGCAAGGACCACGTGGCGGATGCCTTAACCAAAACAGCTTTATTTTCATAATTCTTCAGTACAAGGTCAAGGTGGATCTATCTATTTTGGCTGAAGCCTATTCTTAGTTTGTAATGGCCTCACTGGATCCTCACATGGTCTCTCCTTCCTGCATACATATGCCTTGTGTTTCTTGTGTCTCTTGTTGTGTTCAAATTTCCTCTTCCAACAAGAATGCTAGGTTGACATACTTCCTAAGGGTCTTCCTTTTTAATTCAGCATGTCAAATGTTCCATCTCCAAACACAGGCACCTTCTGAAGTAAAGAGGTTTAAGACCTGTGGTAGTTAAATACATGTACCAACTTGATGAGGTTAAGTGATACCCAGATGACTGATAAAACTGTCTCTGAGTGTGTTTGTGAATGTTTCCAAAGTAGTTAGTAGTTAGATCAGCAGACCGAGAGTGGACAAAAGCCCAGGCAGAGCAGAAAAGTAGAGGAAGGGTCAGTTCACTTCCTCTTTGCAAACTTGGCCATCTGCCACTGTCTATGTTCAGTGAGTGGGCCCTCTGGTTCTCAGCCTCCAGAATCAGACTAAATTACACCACCAGATTTCCAGCTCTCTGCCTTGCAGATGACATACTATGGGACTTCTCAGCCTCCAAAACCATATGAGTAAATTCTCAGAATTGTCCTCCACTTATGTGCACTGATACGCATTTCCTGTTAGCTCTGTGACACAGAGGAGACAGGGCACACAGAGAGACAGAAGCATCGAAACTCCGGGAAGGGGACATCTGCCTAGCAGAAAAGAGGTAATAAAAGTCAGTAAAAGTCACCCATTCCTCTCAAAGTATGTGACCCCCAAGACCATAAAAGCATTCTAGTCACCCATATCTTATGCTGATATGAGTTCAGCTGTATTGAATTTTTGTGTCTCCAGAGTTTAGGGATCACTGCAAAAATGCTGCCTGAATGGTAGGAATTCTGTATAAGATCATTATTATTATCTAGATTTTCATTAAATTGAGATCAGAATGAGGGTGGATTAAAGGGTTAATAGCTATTACCTTCTCTCAAGAGAGAGAAACTAATTACATTTTCTTATACCACAACCCCCACCAACACCAGCATCCTGGCGACCTCCTGTTGATGAGCAATCTCTTTTTAATTTACATTTAAAACATTAGGCAAAAAGCCTAATTCCAATTGAAAGCTCTCAATACTCATGATGGGAGTCACTGGATGTTAAAAACAATAGTGATGATAACATCAATTATTTCTGCATACCAAACAGGGCAGGCCGCACGACCATGCAGAACTGAGCAGCAAGCAGACAGACACACACAAGCGCACAGGTATACACCACTGAAATTCACAACCAGAAAGCCACTGTGAGCCATGAAGGTGAATTCTTGCAACTCTCCGTGCCTCCTGCAAACCCCAGCAGCTCTCCAGGGAGGGCCTGTTGATCTACATTCTGGGAGGGTGTCCCGTCAGGGTCTCCTGCCCTCCTCACAGTCTGCTCTGGGAGCAGGTATGAAGAGATCACAGCATAGTCACACTTGGGCTATCTCCTTTCCCAGGGTAATAGGAAGGGGGCTGCCACATGACAGAGAAAAGCTCTATGCATCTTCTCTATGAGGATGGCTATTTTCCAAGTGACAGACTTTTACTCAGCAGCTCCCAGGGTGGCTCAGAATGATGAATCCTTGAAGAATGGACCGACCATTTGCAATGCCCCTCCTGTCCCTTGTCACGGTGTGAAAGGAAACTTCTGTTTCAGAGAAGCATCACGTCAGGGATGTGAAACTAGATGGTCCTTGGAAAGATCACAGGAGCCTGGATCAGTCTAAGGCATGGAACTTCAAATAAGAAGGATCTATCTCAGAACATCCCTTCTGGGCAGGTCCTAGGCAGTGGCCCTACTGAGGACATTTCCTCATCCACCTTCTCAGCAGTCTTAAACCCTCCAGGAAACAAGAGAACAGAGCAGTCAGGCTGCTAACCGTCAGCCAGACAATCAGAGATCGGCTCTTTCCTCTTGGTTCATGAACTAACATTTTACATTTGTTTTCTGCATTTGGCATCCAGAGCCTGCCTGCCCTTCAGTGTTAGTTTGGAAGCCACATTGAACCACCTTGTAAAGCAGGAGAGGTTACTGGGCTGTCTACAAGCTAATGCTGCCCACGTCACAAGGTTGTTTAGACTTCTAAGCGAGATACCGTACAGTGAGATAAGCCTCAATGGACACTAGAAATTTACGACCAGCATGCCTCTCCTCAGGTCATATTCTAACTGTCCGGAATGTTCCTGTTTTACCTCTAGTATCTCCTTACACGAACTCATGTGCTCCCCCAGTTTCCAGGACTATGTTAGTAACTATTATTTTATTAATGATTAATTGTCTCAGCACCTGGAACAACAGACAATTCTCAGCCTGCAAGAACTGCATATGTGGTAAATTACTGAATGGTCAATGTACTGACCAGTCTGCAAAAGGAAGGCAGGCAGGAAGTATCACCCATTTCATCCGTGCAAAGACGGAAGAGCCTTTGTTGGGAGTGGGAGTTAGACAACCCTGGGAGTCCAGAGAGAGACTGACAATTAGAGGTAGAGAGTCCCAGGCATCATCTAACTACAATTAGGAATTTAATCTGAGATCCAGATGAGAGAGAACTTTCTAGACGCTAGAGAGAAGCACCTGCTTTCAAACCCAGACTCTGGAAACAATGGGAGTTGGCTGTGACCACCCGTCAAGGAGGATGATTCTGCTTCTGAAGGATCCATGGGAGAAGCAGCGGCTGCCTGACACTGTTCTGGAAAGATTCTGGAAGTGGATGGGAGCTGCAAGGGACCATTCCTGGGTTTCTGCTACAGCATGGTGTCTTCTAGACTCCAGATGCACACATATTCTCTTTTGTCTCTCTCTGTGTCTGTGTATGTATGTCTCTGGTTTATGTCTCTCTCTGTCTCTGTCTCTGTCTGTCTCTCTCTCTCTCAACACACACACACACACACACACACACACACAGGAGAAGCAGGTCTGAGAATATTTTCCTGTATCACTGTGAAGACAAAATACACTATTGCATGGGAAATGAACAGTAAACACGATATGGGCCTGCATGGAGAAACAGGAGGAGGATGCCTGGCTTTAGAAAGACCATCCAAGGAGACCAGTCCTTGGGAAAGCTCTGCCGGGAGGGTGTTGCCAAGGCCAGCTTCTACTGCCTGCCAAGGCAGTGCCACTCCCATGCTGGTGTTGCCAAGGAGCTGGAGAGAGCCTGCCATTAAAGACATTTGTCCAGACAGATAAGTGATTGTCAAGAAATTCTGGACACGGTTTCTCAGATGTGCCTGGCTGGCTCCAGAGCTGTGATCGTAGTGACCAGTCTGCAGGGCCTTGCTACACTCCTAGCGCCAAGCAAAGTACCACCGCCCAACCCTAGCTGGACTTACCCTGGGTCTGCACCAAGCCAAGCCATGTTACAAAGCTTTGAACTGTCTCAAGGACAAGCAGCTTTCGAGGCTAGGATGGATTCTAATTATAGCTGGGTCTTCCCTGCTCCTGGCACTCCCTTCCTCCCAGGCAGGGAACACAGGGATTCTGTGTCTCACCTGTGCTGGTTCCTGCAGCTTAGGGTTTCCCTGCTTTTTAACTAAAGACAAAGCCACCTAAGGGGTGTGTGTGTGTGTGTGTGTGTGTGTGTGTGTGTGTGTGTGTGTGTGTGCGTGAGAAAGAGAGAGAGAGAGAGAGAGAGAGAAGCCAGACTACACTGTATGTATGCATGTGTTGTGTGTGTGTGTGCCAAGCTGAACATCATGTCCTGTTCCACTATGTGCGTGCATGTATGCACACGTATTTGCATGTGTGTTTGTGTATAGCCGTCTCAAAATTCTGCCTCAGAGGCATGACCTAATGCCTCACTTTCCCAAAGTTATTTCTACCCTCAGGTCAAAAACCTCTAGAAGCAGGTGCTATCTGAGAATCTCTTCACAGGGCTGTACTGTGGGGCAGAGAATTCCCACCTGCAGTTAACCCATCTCCAGGACCTTTCATCTTACCCTGGGCTTCTTCTATCAACCTATGCACATGTCCTAGGGATGGCTTTTCTCATTGTGAATGCAGAGCACCCTGGGACAAGCACCAGAGCATCCCCTGGTGCTGTCTCATCTCTAATTGGAAAAATTATCTACCTGACACTCCCAGGCGCACACCCGTCATGGATGCCCACCCTCGGTGTGGCTGAGACTCCCTCTCCCCAGGCATTGCCTCCATCGGCTTGGCCTGTAAGCATGCCTATGGGGAATTTTCTTGACCAGTGACAATGTGAGAGGATCTGGGATATCTAAGGAAGGTGGTTGAGTAAGCCAGAGACCAGGCCAGTGGTCCTTTGTGGTCTCTATCTTGTTCCTGCCCCCTGGTTCCTGCTTTGCACGCCTACCCTACCTTCTCTTGACAGGGCCTGTATTGTAAATTGACCCTTTATTCTGCAAGTCAGTCAATGTTTTATCTCAGCAGCAAAGAAACAGACTAAGACACCAAGTTGTACCAGGCTCCATGTTGCCCTTCCTGTCCAGCGTTTGCCCACCCTCTCAGTGGGAGTGGATGGCAACCACTTCTAGACCCTCTCCTCTAAATTCCATGAATCCACATTTTCTAACTGTGATTCTTCCTTCTCTGTGCCCTTTGTTGGGTCTCCCTCTACTTACCCTCCAAATGCAGAGGCCTCTTTCAACTCAGGACCGGGATTTTTTCTCTCTGTGGGGGAATTCACGCATGCTCATGGCTTTAAACACCTCCTGTATCAATTACTGCTCAGATATCCATGGCTCCAGTCTCTCTGCTGAGCCCCAGGTCAATACCAATAGATACTTCAAAAGGATCACACCTGAGCCACGGTTGTCCTGTCTTGACCCCTTGCTTCCCCAACAGCTGCCATTAGGAAGCAGTGACTCACTTAGACAATTGTTTGTTGTGTAAACCAGCACCTTCCTTTCTTCTGACGTCTGCCACCCATCAGCAGGTCCCCTTGACTCAGCAGTCCAAGGTATCTACCAAATCCTCTCATAGCTCTCCCCATGTCAGTCTCATGCCAACCCCTTCCTGTCCTTGAGCCAGCAATAGCACACACCACTTCTCTCCTCCTTACATATCCCTAGGCTTAAAGCCACTTTCCACACAGCGAATCAGAGGGCCTTCCTAATTCCCATGCATATGGTAATATCTGAGACTGTCACTCCTTTCTTTACAAGACTTCAATGGATTCCTGTTGCTCCTAGAACAGAAGAAGACACACAGTACCAATTCAATCCATAGCCACTTTCACATGACTGAGGACAAGAACGGAGGATGGCGAGTGGCCCACAAAGATGCCTTTTGTTGATCTTTGTACACTGTTCAGGCTTGGACTTTTTTTTGCTATATAAATAGTGCCTCGCACTCACTAAGCATGTCCATTCCTGAACTGTGAAGTTGATGTAGCTTCCCTTATTCATAGTATGGTGCTGTTACTGCGTGCCAGAGATAGTGTGCAAACACAGGGCTGTCATGCTCAGGAGTCCCTACATTCTTTCTCTCTGCTCAATTCCATCATTCATTCACCCATTGTTTCTCAAGAATCAGTTATTTCATCTCAGGCCTTCTTCAAGGAACTGGCAGATAAAAGAGATATGGTCCTTTGCCTCAAAGGGCTTGCATTATGAGTACCATCTTCTCCCCAAAACGAATAGATAAACAGTAGAACAAAGTCAACAAATATATGTTTAATTGTGTATTATACTCCAAGTGTCATATAAACCACTGAACTAAATAATTAAATAGCATCTCTTCTCTCTAGACATTCTAGAAAGAACCACTTAGCAACATTCCTTTGGCCTACTTATTTTTTATCAGCTGAGTGAGTTTTATCCCCTCTTTCCATCCTCCATTTATAACTTATAAATGATGTCAATATCGTTCTATCTCTATCAGAAAATATCCAAAAATAAAATCCCTACCGAGAATGTGTGTCACCACTGCCCCAACTAGCAGCAACTGCCTTCGCTCCCAATCAGCAACTGCCAGACACTCAGAAGAAGAGTCAGATCACCTACCCAGGATGTCTGGCTAAAGCTAGGCTTTCTCATCTTCACCCACTGGCTCGCCCTGAGGACCCCTCAGGACCATTTAAGGGACACCTCATGTGTCCTGTGCTACATAACATGTTTCTACTTCCTGGTAGAGTTTCAAGGGTGGCACCTGACTCAAGACATCATTCCAGTTGTTGGAAAGGAGGAACGGAGAAGAAGAAGTTACAAGGACACACAAAGAGCTGCATAGCTGGCATCTAGTAAACCATAAAGCCTGTCACCGTCTAAAAGACTATCAAGATTTCCTTAAGGGACCCCTGCCCTGGCTTACAGTTGTTTCTTCAGTGACTCTTCTGGAAAACAACTGCATCATATCAAGAGAAACGGCACTCAAGTGGTATGCTTCCTGCGGGAGTTACTATGTTGCCATTGTTTAATTGAAGTAAAATTTATAACATAAAATTGAACAGTTTAAAGTAAACAATTCAATGCCACCAGTTTGTTTACAGAGTGCCAAAAACCTGGTTCCAAAATATCTTCAAAAGCTCATATCCAATAAACAGTATTTCTCCACTTACCATCCCTAATCATTGACAACCCCTAGTTGGCTGTCTGTTCTGGATATTTCAAATAAATCAAATAAGTCAATGTGCAAGCTTTATGACTTGCTTCTCTCCCATCACCCAATATCCAACACTTTCTGTGTTCACCTGTGCTATATCATGAATACATGAAGTAGTAAAATTATTTCCTTTTCAAAGATAAATGATACACTGTTATGTGGACAAACTGCAGTTTGGTTAGCCCTTCATCCGATGATGGCATTGGGGTTGGATCTACCTTGAAATAGAAAGTGTTACTATAAACATTGCAAGGACTTAATCTGAGCACACATTTTCAGTTCTCTGGGGTAAAGGCCCAGGAGCTGGACGTTTGGGTCTTATGACAATTCTCTATTTAACTATTGAAGCTGTGACTCTCAATTACCCTAATGCTGTGACCCTTTAAGATAGTTCCTCGCATTGTAGTAACCCGACCATAAAATTATTTTCATTGCTACTTCATGACTGTAATTTTGCTACTGTTGTGAACTGCAGTGAAAATATGTGTTTCCAGTGGTCGTAGGCAACCCCACGAAAGTATCATTAGATCCCAAAGGGGTCACAATCCACAGGTTGAGAACTCCTGGATTCAAGGATCTTAAGGAGTTCACTGAGCATCTAGTATTGGGCATTACGGAGCCTAAGACAGGACTGCTGTGGTGGGAAGTGAAATGGCCAGCTGGGAATCACTGGGCACGATGAAAGGCAATCCTAAGAGGAAGTCTGGGACAAAGGAAAAACAGAGAGCTATCCGGAAGGCCCCTGAGGACGGCGAGAAGAGAGAGCACTTGGAAGGTGCTCAGCAGGAACAGGAGTGAATGGGAGGTCCGTGGATAAGCCAGAGGAAGGAAGATTGGCCTGGCTCCCTAACAAGCTGCCCCTGAGCTGTGGGAACTGCTTTCCAGTTGGAAAATCTAATCCTATTTGTTCAGGGCTGCTGGAGTTGCCTAGGTCCTACTGACTCTCAATGACTAGTGTCCACGTATGTCTAACCGCCTGCCGCTAGCACTCCCAGAGTTATTAAATTGGTCATTATTTTTGCCTTATGTTCACAAAGCCCCTACCATTTCTTTTAAAGAAAAGGAACCCTGACAAATTTGGTTTTTTTTTTTTTCTTTTTTTTTTCTTTTTCTTTATCTCTGCTCTCTGATAGACTGAAGAGCCGGCCTTGGTCAAATGCAAGCCGCTTGATTGTTTGATTTTTTTTTGATTATATGAATAATGAGCATCTGCCTTCCAAGGAGGACAACTAAGTAACCAAAGCCAAACTCAGTTTGCTTCCACTTAACTGTTTCACTTAACTGTGCAACTTGCCCTAGACTGGTTCTCAAAGCTCCACATTGGTTCTTTTTAAGTTTCTTTAATTACTTTTCATTTATATGAGAGTGGACTTCATGGGGTCAGAAGGGACTGGAGATGTTGAAAGGATGCTTAGGCCAAGCTTCATTTGTCTCTTATTTCATATGCATGGAATTTGTACCTAGAAATCACAACTTTCTGCTTTTATCCTCCACTAAACAGTGTGTGGGGAAAACATAGGCTTAAGTTCGAAGTTCTATAACATATTCAAATTATCATATGCCATGACCGCTTTATCATCCCTTGAAAGGAACACATATTTATATATGTGATATATATATATATATATATACACACATTTTTATATAACTATTGATGTAGCAGACTCATTAAAGAGGCCTACATATGCCAAGATAAATGTTTAGGACAAATGAGACTTGGATCAATCATTTCCTCAGAAAATAGCACCACCCAAAAACATAGAGAAAAGAAAATCAGAAATGCTGTCCACTGTAAGTAATTAGGAATCCTGTGTCATCACCCTTAATTTTGGAGTCTAACAGCCTGAAGGCTAAGCACGTCTCACAATGCTTCTTGCTGGTTTCCCACTGGAACACAACTCTGAACTATAACAGAACATAGAGATAATCTTCCACCTATTCACAGGACATAATGTTGTCCTTTTAAAACCTGTGCTTTTTAATGTTAAACAGAGCTAGATTGTCCGTCTCTACCTCTGCAAGGATGACATTTGTTGGGGGATAAAATCAAAAGCTGTTCCACTGTATGAGGTGAAATATATTTACATTTATCAGAGTTAAAGAAAGGAAAGCTCACATCCAGGTATGTTGTTGGGGATGAACTTTGACATAGCCTGTAAGGAAGATTACAAATACACATTTTTTATTACAGTGTCTGCATTCAGGAAATTGATCCTACAGTCATATTTTCATGTGCATGCAATGATGCACATAAATAGTATGATAATAGTATCTGAAAAGGGAAAAACGGGTCTGGGGAGATGACTCAGCCTATATAGTGCTCACTGAACAAGGATTAGGGTCTGAGTTCGATACCCAGAACTCATATAAAAATGAGCACCAGTGCCACTAAGGGACAGAGATCAGAGGTTCGCTCTTGGTGGCTGACCAGCCATGCTAGCCAAGATATTGAGTTCTAAGTTCAGTGAGAGACCCTATCTCAAAAAAATAAGGTAGAGAGTGATAAAGAAGAAAATACAGACACATTTGCACACCACACAGAGGCATCACGTCATAACATTGGGCATTTCCTTTGTCAATAGACTGAACTTTGGCTTAGACACCAGAAATAGGGTTGACAAGGTGACTCAGTAATGGGAACTTTGCCATCAAGCTCAAAAATACGGGTTTGATCCTAGGGATACACACCAGGGAGGGAGAGAACTAACTCCTGTGAATTGTCCTTTGATGTCCATATGTAGATCATGGCATGCACACATACATTAGATACATTAAATAATAGATAGATAGATAGATAGATAGATAGATAGATAGATAGATAGATAGATAGATAGACAGACAGACATATGACACTATGGAGGCAGGAGAGATGGCTCAATAGTTCTTACAGAGGACCCTGGTTCAATTCCCAGCACCAACACAGCAGCTCACAACAGTCTGTAACTTCAGCATCAGGGGATCCAATGCCCTCTTCTGGTCTCCAAGGGCACCAGACTTGCACATAGTGAACATATACACATGCAGGCAGACACTCGTATGCATAAAATAAAAACAATTCTTAATTAAATAGAAAACATAAGCAGAGTGTTGCTCACCAGTATACAAGCTTACTCCTACACCAGAGCTTCTCATGAGCTGGGGTCCCCCCAACTTCTCAGCCTCACCCAATACTCCTCTCCCCTTGAATTGTGCCTCCATTAGAGCTCTGAACTCCTGTAGTTTAGAGATTCTGCACAAAGTAGTTCCATATGCCCTTGGGTGACTCAAAAGTTTAGTGCTCTGTAAATGGTGAGGAAAGGAAAGAACTTGGTGAAACTCCTCCCTACTCAACTCATTTTGGCTTAGAAATACCAATCAGCATTTCAAAATAGTGAGTTGCTCCTTGTAAATCCAGAGATCCTGGCCTGTTTGATTAGGGAAATGAATCAAAAATATTTCAGTGAGGAGGGGGAGACATGGAGTGACTTCACCATTTCTTAAGCACATGTATTCTTTGAGATGGAACATAATTCAAAGACAGATGCTCACAATCAGAGTTTCCCACACTTGTTTATCAGATGGTTTTAAGTTTCAAGGATCCTGAACATCCTATGAGAAAACAGAGAAACTCTGGGAAAATATCAGCCACACTTCAGGAAATACCCAAAATTGGGATAACCCATGCCAAGTTGCCACAGCCTCAATGATGGAGCAATGAGCTAGCTGGGTGGGGGACGTCTTCTCAGGAACAAATGGCAGAAGTCACATTGGAGCAGACAGTAGCGCTGCTGAGTGACTTCAGTGTCCGTACCCTCTGGGTCAGGGAAACACCTCAAACCTTGCCTGTGAGGGGAAGTCCTCGTGGCTGGCTACAGGCAGCTATTTAGTTGATTTATTTACAAAAAGCCATCTGAATGTACTCCCTAAATCATGGCTAGTTACTTCAAAGTTACCATTTTAATGTTATCGCTGCTCATTCAGCCAGAGAGGCGGAAAGGCTTCCCCATAACTCACAGTGTTCCTGGTCCCCAGAGATCTGTCTCATTCTCACTCAGAGCGACTCCTCTTTAGGAGGGAAAAGAGGCACTATTCCAATGTGTACATTACTGGATCATTCATTCTTTCATTATGCCTTATTGAGTATTCTCAAAAACCAACACCATGCCAGGCAGTATGAGACAAAAATTAAAAATTGCTCCAGTCAAAGGACCCAAAGTCCACCTGGGAGGGTCAAACATGGGCAGAGCTCACCCTATTTGATGGCGGCCCTGAGAACTACAAAAGTTCTGCAGGGATTTTTAAAATGCTACACTGGGCTTTGAGGTCTCTTACAACTAATATACCCATAAAAGTTGTGTAAAAGAGATGATGTTTGGGCAAAATTCTGAAGTTTCTAGGGCCAAGGTACAACTCCAATAACAATGGATGTGTAATAAAAAAAAAAAAAAAGGTCCCTTGGGGCTGGAGAGATGGCTCAGTGGTTAAGAGCATTGCCTGCTCTTCCAAAGGTCCTGAGTTCAATTTCCAGCAACCACATGGTGGCTCACAACCATCTGTAATGGGATCAGGTACCCTCTTCTGGCCTGCAGGCATACACACAGACAGAATATTGTATACATAGTAAATAAATAAATATTTTTTTTTAAAAAAAAAAAGGTCCCCAGATTCGGACAACAATGATCTGGACTTTGTTGCATGTTGCTCGACATAATCATGTGACCTAGAACAGCGTTCTCCAGCATCAAGGTTCTCATCTAGAAAGTGGGGGTGGAGATCATTGCTGGACCCTTCAAAGATGGTATTCTCTGTGCTTCTAAGTTACCAGATTGGGAGGTGGGTTGTCAAGACAAAAGGCAGCCAAAGAGTTGGTCAGCCCTCGCCTGCATGTTCTTGTTCAAACTTTGTGTGCATAACAAGCACAAGTGTTCTTCAAAGTGTTTAAGATCCCAGGAAATATGTAATTTCTTGCTCTGCTTCCCTCCCTTTAATATTATATTCATGTATTTTTCCATAAGTGTCTGGGAAATCATCTTTTCAATGACAACATTTGCATCCTAGTGAGTATGCCATACTTATCAAGCAGGTTCCTTTCATCATGCATGTATATGCCCCCCACCTCCCTCCAGTGCTAGTGACTGACACAGGCAGGCAATTACTCTGCCAGTGAATCTCAGACATATATAGAGGCTCACCAAACTGATACTGCCTCGTGGTTGGGTTGGAAGGACAGAGTGGGAAAGAAATAGATCAACTTCAAATAATTGTTTTGGGCTGGACATCTCTGGAAAAGGTGATATCTCTACTCCAGGACACAGAAGTACAGAAAGATCTGAGATAGCTTTGGGGTGGTTTATTATTTTATTATTATTAACTGGGGGTTAGCGTATGAAAGATAGATTTCAGCTGAATATTTCACACGTGCATCACTTCACTTTGTTGACATTTCTCCCTGCTTCATTCATCCCGTTCCTCCACCCAACTATTTCTTTCTGTTTTCATGACATTTCTAAACCCTTATTCTCCATAGTTTCCCCTCCCCATCCATTGAGACCCCACCTTCTACTGCCATAGTCCCTTTCTACTATCATGTTCTACATATAGATTTACACACAAACTTACAACAATATCTGACATATGAGAGAAAATGTTATTTATCTTCCTGAGTCTGACTTATTTCTCTTCCATCCATTTTCCTCCATCTGTCATAATTTCATTCTTCTGTGTGGCTGAATAAAATTCCACTGTATACATGTACCGCATGGACATCTAGGCTAATTCCATCTCTTGGCTCTTGTGAAGGGTGCAGCAATAAGCATGTATGAGCAGGTGTTTGCTTTTTCTTGCTTGCTCTGAACTGACAGAGCTTTCACAGTGAAGGAGGAAGGTGGGGCCCAGAAGACAGTTACCCTCAAGAAATCACAATTGCCGTTCCTAGATAGCATGACAGGAAGGGCGAGAAGGGTTATGAAGAGGAATAACGACTCACTGTCCCTCTCACGTCCCACTCAGGAAGGCCACTGTGTCTTTTAAGAGCAGGTTCACACACCGCAGTAACCAGCCCGTTCTTTATTTAATGTTCTTCTCTCTTTCTTTTTGCTTTTCCTTCCTTTCTTTTTATAACGACAAGATGTTTTCTTCTGGATCTCCATATAACATGGAAGCAACCCCACGAAAACCTCTCAGGTAGCCCCCTACCACCATAACCTTTCACCAGACTCCGCAAATGTGAATGCCAAACAGTTGCTAAAGCTGGGTCCATTCTGACACTGGGAAAGAAGCTGCTACAAATCTCCATGTGACTCTGCTGGTCCCCGACAGATGTCATTAGGCACCAGTGTCCCTGACCAGATTTTCTTGGAGACATGCAAACATGATAAAAGCCATCTGCTCAACAACAGGTATCAGACTAGACGGGATAAGCAGAGGCTAGAGGATGGCAAGGAAGCAAGCTTGCTGAGTTTTACACCTGGGTGGAGGCTGGCCAACGCTACTCACCTGAGGAAGAACTCTTTCTCTTGAAAATGTATTTATTCATACTCAAGACTGTACCTTGTTCACTTAGCTTAAGGCTTAAGCTAAGGGAATGGGCATTCTTACACATAGACAGCCCCGACCAGAGAAGCTGCAGTGTTGGCTATCTGTCTCGAAGCTAGCTGTATTTAACATGCACAGGTAATTCCTGAAGAGTTTAAGAGCTCAGGCAATATGTAATTTCACACTTTGCTTCCCTCCCTTTGACATTGCATCAACATGCTTCCCCATAATAGTTCAAGAAATCATTGTTTTAACAATGGCATACATGTTCTGGTGGGTATGCCATATTTACCAAACTGCTCCCCTTCATTAAGCATTTAGATGTTTCCTCCCCGCCCTCCCTCTAGTGCTGCAGATGGCATCCAAGGCTTGTACATGTTAGGCAGCACTCGGTCACTGATCTACAGTCCCAGACCTTGGTTTTCTCAGGCAGGATCTAACTGTATATGTCTAGACTGACAATGAACTTCCTGTATAGCCCAGACTGCCTGTAAACTCAGTATCTTCCTGGATTCCTGTTTTTTGTTTTTATTTTTGTTTGTTTAGTTGAAAATAACATGTGGAACTAGAATTTTAGTACTAAACCAACAAAAACTACCTTTACCAAGAGAGAAAAGTTCCTTGGCATGTCCCACTTAACCATGAACTCTCTGGGAACAGAACCAACAACAAGTGTTCAATTTAATATCTACAGCAACACAGAAAGACTTGCCACAACTTCCAATGCTGAGCTTGTTAAGCAAAACGGATGCCAACCAAGATCCTCCTGTAGTGCTTTGGATGAGAATGGCCCCTACAAATTCATGTGTTGGAATACTGGCTCCCAGGTAACAAAACTGTTTGGTAAGGATTAGGAGGTATGACCTTGTCAGAGGAGGTGTGTGACTGGGGATGGGTTTTGAGGTTTCAAAATCCAGTGCCCTTTCCAGTTAGCTTTCTCTGCCTTGTGCTTATGGATGGAAGTATAAGCTCTTAGCTACTGCGCCAGTGCCATGCCAGCCTGCCCACTGCCATGCTCCCCACTGTAAAGGTCATGTACTTAGCTTCTGAAACTGCCCCATTTCATGCTTGATCATGGTACCTTATCACAGAAATAAGAGAGGAACCAAGACATCTTCTTTTTTATTTTCTCTTCTTTCCACTTTTGTTTAAATTATTTAATTCTCTGGGAATGAGATATTTCAGTATTTCATAATGTCTTCATCACAACAAACAAAATACAGAATACTATCTACTCTCATTGCCCATAAATGTGTTCTTTTTTTTTCATTTTAAAGCCAGCCATGAAAGAATGAAGAACTCACTAAAAGTTAAAATTAACAAAACTGGGACCCTGTACTCTCAACAATGTCAAAGAAAATGAAAATTTTTGTGTAGATAGCAGAAGGCAATCCAAAAAGCTGAGCAAAATAGATGACTCAGATAAAAGGGGTCAGTGGAAAAGACAAGATTAAAATATGACGTCACCATGGCCAAGGGAACTGGATTTTCCTTCTTAACAGATAAAACTGGGAGGCACAGATGAGTCTGCAACTAGGCAGATAGATAAGCAAGCCTCAGCAACAGAGTGCAGGCAGCTGGCA
Organism: Myodes glareolus; assembly: GCF_982192425.1. Taxonomy (NCBI): domain Eukaryota; kingdom Metazoa; phylum Chordata; class Mammalia; order Rodentia; family Cricetidae; genus Myodes; species Myodes glareolus. The sequence continues at coordinate 15,087,045 of NC_142038.1, read as the reverse complement.
ATGGCTTTGGGGACTCACAGAAAAAGAAGAGCCAAACCCCTGAGCAATGCAGGCCAAGCGTAGCCTTCTATCAGCCCTCTCCACACTACCTTTACCCCAAGCACACCAACACTGGCCTCATACTTCCAAAGCTTCTGATGGTCTCCTATTCCATTAAGACCCTGCCATGCTCTCCCTGGAATTGGGAGATTGTCACCCAATTACTTATCACTAGAGTCCACAGTCCCAGTTCTAACGCCTCTCTGTCCCAACCCACCCTAGATGGGAGCAATCACCGACCCTTGCACAGAGAGACAAGCTATTACCCCTTTTCTGTCTGCCCACCACGTTCTACCAGTCTGCTTCACAGTCTCTGTAAGTATATCGCTCACGGCCAGAGACCTGTTCCCTGTTCATAGTTATCCCCTCAATAAGTTGCTGCATATTGCCTTAAACCAAGAGCCAGACAAAATAGTTATCATATCGATGGAGGCAGGCATTGCAGGAGAGAGTCCAAAACCTTCCAGTGAAGAAGAAACCTGGGTCAGGACCTGTGAGTCTGACTTTGTGGGGGAAAGTAACTACTGGGAATTTCAGCTTCATCAGGATGAGAAAATTGGATGCTACACAAACAGCCTTACCCCTTAGCTCTCCTGTCCCTCTCACGTGGTCCCTGGAAACCGGTCTTCATCCTAAGTTAGATAACAGAGTGTTGCTGCAAGCATGCGCAGCAATAATTGGAAATTTCTGATAAGGACTATGGAGTTAGAGATTACTTTATCTTCCTCTCTGTCTCTATCTGTTTCTCTCTCTCTCTCTCTCTCTCTCTCTCTCTCTCTCTCTCTCTCTCCCCTCTCTCTCTCTCTCTCTCCCTCTCCCTCCCTCTCTCTCTCTCTCTCTCTCTCTCTCTCTCTCTCTCTCTCTCATCTCTCCCTTTCTCCCTCCTCTCCTACATATTGTTTCTAAATCAGGGAGTGAATTGGGGGAGGGAGCAGTATTCAAGGCAAAATATTGGCAACTGTGCCCCAAGATATTGCTTTTTAATAGCAGGAAGTGAATCCAAGAAAAGAGAAGGAAATAGAGTCAGAGCCCATGCTTGCTCCTCGCGGTGCTGCCACCCTCACTGGTCCATACTGGGTGGTGCTTGGTAGCGCTGAGTGTGAGGAAGGGGAGGGCCCCTAACAGACCCTGAGTGAGTCTCGCACTTTTCAAGGGCCAGGAAAGAACCTGATACTCCCTTCTCCCCAACATTGCAACAGCGATCCCCATGTTTTCACTCCTTTGTTTTGAGAAATATCTGGACCATAGTAGCCTTGTTTCCCTTGGTTCTTATGAAACATTCGTCTTCCTCAGGCCTACCTCCCCTGATCAAGCCTTGGTCTCGATCCTCCCTTCCTCACACCTCCCTCCACAGTTCCAAGGCCTGCCTCATCTGAAGGAACTTCCAGAGCGCTTGTCCCTCTAGAAAGCCCGGTAAATTTCCACCACTTATATCTTCCCACTTTCTGAGGAAGAAGCTTAGGATACACATGGGCTCCTTCCCCTTCCTAGTCTCTGTCTTCCCACCCACTTCCTTGGTTCAGTCTCTTAACACCAAAGATAAGGTTTTTCAATGTGCATTTTTGGCTGTTCAACTGTGCTATATATTATACAAAGTTTTATTTGAATTAATTTATTCAATTAATTTATACTACTTTCTAGTTTTATATATTTAATTACATTTTATTTATCTATTCATTGAGAACATACATACAATATATTTTGATCATGTGTGTGTGTGTCACATTGCCCTAGAACTTCTTGCTTTTATGTGTATTGTTAATAGCCATATCTACTGTAAGTGGATATGTAAGTATCTACTGCAAGATACTATAAGTAGATCTGTCCATAAGTCATAAGTTAATTGACTTAAACCAAACCAAGAGCCAAACAAAATTATTATCACATTCATTGAGGTATAAGTTACAGTAGGGAGCCCAAAACCTTTCTTCAGTAAAACAAAGATGGGACATGGACAGGGCCTGTGAATGTGGCCCAGTGACTTTAATCAGCGCTGCCCCACATGAGGGTAGGGCCACCCTTTGGGGTATAGTCAACCTCCAGGGATCACACACCTAAAGAAAAGAGACCTCCCGATTCCTAGCAGCCATCAACCTCGATAGCCCCTTACCTTTCGGTGGAGGCTTTGTGCCCTCCCTCTGCATGCTGGGATGTTTACTGCCTTGTTCTTGTGTCAGCTGCTATCAGGCCCTCTCATGCCCAGAAGACACTGTCTTGCCTCAATAATCTCCAACCTCTACCTCTTACAATCAGGGGGAAACCGGAGATATATCGATGTCCTATTCATAACTAAGGACTCTACAGTCATTTATTCTCTGCCCCTTTACCAGTTATGAGTCGGTCAGGTGGTGGTGGTCCACACCGTTAATCCCAGCTCTTGGAAGGCAGAGACAGGTGAATCTCTCAAGGCCAGCTTTGTCTACAGAGCAAGTTCCAGGACAGGCCCCAAAGCTACAGAGAAACCCTGTCTCAAAAAAAAAATTGTGAGTCTCTGTATTAACTGCCATCTACACTGACTAAGAGTTATTCTAATATATGGGCTTAAAATAAGTGTATAGAGGGCAATTTGATACTATATTCATGAAGCAAAATATTAGGATTAGATTCTCCCCTCAGGCCCATGACCTCCCCAGTCAAGGATTGCTGGCCAAATTCACAGTACCAGGCATGAGTTCTCTCCTGTGAAGAAGGCCTTTTATCCAGTAAGAAAGCAATGGGTTGCTCCCACAATCATCACGCCACTCTTGAACATATGTGTTGGGGAAGGGTCTCTTGTCTGCCCTGGCCACCCAGCCATGAAATAATCACTCAGAAAACCATATTATTTGCAATACTGTTTGGCCAATAGCTTAAGTGTATTTCTGGCTAAAGTCATATCCTAAACTAAACCATCTCTATTATTTTGTATATCGCCACGTAGCTGTCGCTTACCGGCTAAAGTTCCCAGCGTCTGTCTCAGGCAGCAGATCCATGACTTTTCCTAACTCTGCCGTCTTCCTCCTGTTCTCTAGGCCAAGTCAGTTTTCTTTATTCATTAACCAGTAAAACCAACACACAGACAGAAGGACCTCCCACACCACATATGACCACGTCTTTCCAGGTCACACAGCTATGTAGGACTGCTTGCGACTTGTCTTCCCCAGAAGCCGGCATAGCACCTCCCCGTGCCATGAAAGCTAGGCAGCAGAAGACAACCTTCAGGTCGGTTTGATTCCCCCAAGTTATCAAATGTGTGGCACCTTCAGCAATAAGGTCTTCCTATCAAGTTCTCCTGGGCAATGAAGAGCCAAGGCAATAACTGGTATTGTTTGGGGTGGGGCTCAGGGAGAGGTATTCACACCTAGCCCTGGATCTTTTATTTGGTAACCTATGTCTTCTGGGAGGAGCGCTATCCCCTGTGCAGGGTAAACTCCCTTAAACAGTCCTTTCCCATTTGGTGCTCACCAGCAAACATTTTTACATACTATTCCACATGTGCTTGGGTTTCTCACCGTTACACGGCAGCCAGAGCACTAGGCTTCTTCCTCGCACATCTGTCTTTCTGAAAACGTGATTCCACTGTTACTACAGCACAGAGGGGAAAACTGCAATTCCACTCTTTCTGCATTTCACCCATCTGATATTTTGCACCTTTCACCAGCCCTGTTGTAAACTTCTGAATAAATCCATCAAACTCAATCAAATGCTGTCAAAATTCGAATGCTCGCCATTGTTTATTTTCAGCCTTGGTTGTAGGAACATAACCGTTAAGCAGTCTACAACTTACCAGGCATTTTCTAAGACAAGCCTGTTCTCTTTGTCTTTTTTACTTCCAATGGTCAGCTTGTCTCTCCTTATACTTTTGAGGTAAAGTTAACCTGTCCCATGTCTTCCTCAGGAAGTTCCTTTCAACAGCCTAGAACTAAAATACAATACGTCAGTTTGCACGTGTTAGTTCCCTCAGGATTTTATATTTGAAGAACAGCATGCTTTTCTTGTGGTAGTGATGGAGAACAAACCCCAGCCTATGCTTTCCAGATAAGCACTTTACCAATGTGCTCCATTCCCAGCCCTGCAATTTTCCTAACTGACCCCTAAACACTTTGGCTTGGAGTCACTCAGTAAAGCTGACATAATCATAGCACACACATTTTAAATCAAAGCTAAAACATGCACAGTCAGGTCAATTTGGAAATGCAGCCAAGGAAAGCTAAGACAAAAAAAAATCTATCACACATGCTTCACAGTAAGAAGCAATAACTGGATAGAACAATGGAAAATGAGAAGTGTGCCCAAAATAGACAGAGCATTCCTGAAGAGCCAGAAAGCCTCAGGAGTGTGGTCATAGAGAATCTGCTATAGTATGAATTTTTAAGTGCTACAACATATAGTACATACTGAATTTAGGTGTTGATGTTAAAACTTCAACTTTGAACTCTAGATTTATTTTAGGAAATAAACACTACATATAAATATAAATAGACTTATATTTACAAAATCCTAAGCTTTAACAATATTATAAATAACACAAGTAATTATCATAAAGGCAGGATGAGTCCAGAACTATAAGAAAATTATTTCATAAATTAAAAATACTGAAACAACAAACATTTAAGAAAAGACCATTGATTTAGTGTGGTCTGTATACATTTGGTTGCCTTAGAAACAACAAAAGCCACAGAAAATGCTAAGACTGGTACACATCAACCCCATAATTCTCCCCATGCTTACACTGCAAGAAACAAACTGTGTAGATTTACAGTCTATGTACCAATTAATTCCCAGAGCTCTCTTTACACCAAAATCTTCTTGCATTTGCCACTTAGCTGGGCTTTGATCCAGTCTTTGTGAAATCCACACTGTGGGCTGTGTCACTGTGAGAAGACTCTTGGTATCTTCTGACCTTTACACAGAACTGCATCCTGAAGCTTTTTCCTCTATGTGGGTACCTCTAGAAGCATTGGATACCATTTCTGGACTTTGATGGTCCAGGTAAAGGACATACTCTTATGGTACTCATCATGGCACTGAACAATATCCTTAAGATCTAAGGGATAGGTGGGTTGGTAGAGAGAGATAATGATTTAAATACAGGCAGACCACAACTGCTTATAGTATATGGAATGGCCTTAGAAATGTATCTTACATTTTTTAAAATTTTGTTTTGTTATTTTTTTCTTCTCTCTTTTTTACCCTATAGGTCCTTTATATATAAATTGTGACTTCCAATTTAGTGAATTCTTTTGGATTCCTGAGTGTGTGAATGAGTGGGTCTATGCGTCTAGTGCCTTCTCTTGGGTTTGTTTCCTTCTGTTTGTTTTGTATACTTCCAATACATCAAATTTTGCTTTATCATATTACACTATATTATGGTATTATATCTAAGACGTCTGTTTGTTCTCTGATGAGAAATAGAAATGGAGTGCTTCTGGATGGGAGAGGAAGTAGAGAGGAATTGAGAGAAGTCGAGGGAAGAGAGCCATGACCATTATGTGTGTGTGTGTGTGTGTGCTTGTGTGTGTGTGTGTTTGTGTGTGTGCATATACATTTATCATTTTCTCTTCACAGTTTATATATATATATATAAAATTTTATTTTATATAAAATGTGAAGAGAAAATGATTTTCAACAAAGGGAAGAAAAAAAGACATGAACTCCACAGACAATTTTAGCTTTAGTTGAATTTCTGAAACCTCTTCCAAAGAACCTTCATTTTCTCACATAACCATCCCGCAAGTCTTCAGAGCAGCTCTTAGTCTGGGAACAGTTGCTGGCAGATCTGGAAAGAGTGAGGCTCCTTTGTGTTCCATATAATAGGATAAATCAGTACCAAGAAGTCTTGAGACAAGAAGACATAGCATTTATGTCTACATCTTTTTTTACTTCCTAATGGCAGGCTATCATTTTGTTTCTTTCAATTCTCAGATCCTTCCATTTTCTCTCACCCAGGTACTCCAGATTCTCAATAGATTCCTCACACTCTGACTCACCTTTTGTCACACTGATACCAGAAGAAAGGGCTTATGCTATCTGTGTAACATCCTGCAGAATGCCAGCATCTGGATGGGGATATTCTCAGAACTTCAGTAACTTCAGTAACAAAGCAATATCAAGGAATATCTGGAAGCTAACAAGGCCTGATTTTCTAGATTTTAGTGCAGAAACTGAATGGAGGCTCTAAACATTGCTCCATCTGCTTGGATCTCAGTTCTATGGCACAAGAAGAGCTGTCATTACAAGTTTGATCACAGTAGTTTTTGTAGGGGTTTTTTGGGGGGGGGGCAAATTTTCATTCAAATCAGTACACATACATGTGTGAGTCTGCCTTCTGAAAGAACAGACAACAGGAAAAGGAGTTCATAGTACACTTTACTTATAGCCTTGAATCTCTGTGAACTCCTGTTCACATACTGCTCCTGATGTTCGGCTTTCTGGTAAAGACCTTTCTATGTGGCTCTTCACATCTCCCACCATTATACCTTCTTCCACTAGGTGTCAGGGCTCTTGATCCCCTTAACAACCCATGGGCACAAGCCAAACTTCCACAGTGAGGATTGAAAAACTGTGGATTTTAACCAGTTAGAAATAATCCTACCAAGGGAAGCCAGGGACCGATGCTTGAGATCCAAAGCTTCACATCAAAGTCATCCTAGATCTGACTGGGTATCCGAAGTTAGTGTGTTTGCAGATTATTTCGTGGCTTAATGTGAATGCATAGTCCCGAGCCTCTCACAATCCTTAGATAGATTTTAGGTGAGTCCTCTGAGCCTGCTTCTCCAGTATTTCCTCACAGGATTGTCTCTGGTTTCTCAGAGGACTGAAGATTGCAGAAGTTTCTGATGTCACCAGTATTTCTGGGTCCATTCAGTCTGTGTGTCATCACACCCCAGGGAGTTGGTTCTCAGGTACCCCATGCAAGAGATAAGGTGGAAAGGTTACCATAAACCCTTTCTCTTGCCCCCTGAAAGCTATCCATTCAACAACACAAAGTGAAATAACTGTGCTTCATGCCACTGGCTAAATTTGGATCTAGTTTCTATGAAGTCAAAAGATTTTTATTTCCTTGTCTCCAGGGTTCACTCATTTTATAGGTTAGACATTTGACAAGTCATATTGACAGAATTATGAGAGATAAAATAACCATCACTCTGAATCATAATATCTGGTTTTGGTTTGGTTTGGTTTTGGTTTTGGTATGCGAAACTCACACCAATACTTAAATTCAGCTCTGGCTAAGGAGCATAATATGATCTCCCCCTGGTTAGTTTCTCTCCTAGAGACTTCTTAGATCCCTGCTTGTTGCCTTGCCCTATGTTTATAAAGAAAGAAAATTTCCTCATCTTATTTCATGGTTTCTGATGACATCAGTGATAATGACAATGAGAGCTAGAACCAAGTGGTTCTTCTAAATGTAGAAGGAGGCCCTCTTGCTCACACAAAAGGACACAGTCAAATGCAGCTCTCACCAGAACCACGGTCACTTCCTTGAAGCACCGCAGTGGAGGAACACTTTCCAAGAAAGGTACTGAGCCCAGGGTTTGAGCAGCCTTGAACACTGGTACTAGGCCAGAGCAAAACATTTATGGTTTGTGACTGTGGCAGAGCATGGACCTCAGAGCCCAGTCACCTTTGTCACCTCTAGATCACGCACTAAATAGAGCGACATCACAAGTCTCAGTTCAGAGCAGCGACCTTAGCTGAGAAAACCCTCACGGCCTTGAGCCTGGGCCTCTCAGACTCTGATCTCTCACACACAGAAGCCATCTGGATCCTCACTTCAACCCAAGTGAGAGAACCTGAACATCTGGAAAGCTGTATGCCTTCTGCCTGATGCAGATTTCAACAGATGGACTACTAAGAAGATGACCTTCCTCCCCAAAGCTCCTCCACTCCCCCCACTTCTAGAACCAGTACTATGTGACTCTTAGAAGAAAAACTGAGTTGTAACCGTATGTGTGTGTTTTCCTACACATGTGTGTATATACACGCACCACACAGATGTGCAGTGCCCTTGAACTCCAGTAGAGGGTGTCAGATCCGCTGGAACTGGAGTCACAGACAGTTGAGAGCTTCAGTGTGGATGCTGGGAACTGAACACTGGTACCCTGCAAGAACAACAAGTGCTTTCGACCCCTGAGAAACCTCTCCAGACTCAACACTTGCCTCTTTCCCCCACTCCCGAGAGACAGAAATGTGGTTCACGTCTTACCCCCCTCTTCTTCAACCACCTTTCCTTAGACTTATTTTTCCTTCTCTTATCTTTGTTCTTCAAGGCTTTGCCTAAGAAGTAATTTAATAAGCTAACAAAGACAATTGATATCAGAGCTTGTCTATAAACAATGATAAAAGAGGGCAGGGAAATTGCATTTAAAAAAAACCAGACTTCCACTAAATATACAGAATTGTTTTAAAAAAAAATGCTGAGTCTTCCTTCTTCCAACACACACCCACATAGGAAAAGTATAGAAAATTGAATCATGGATTTTTTTTCTTAAGGTTTATCTTACATGTGGCTGAATAAAGGTAAATCTGTAGACTCCAAGGCTTTGGTGTAAAGTCCCTGAGCTCTTCTTTAAATAGACATGATGTTCTGGGGAACAGAAAATTAACCCTGCATGCCATTTCTCAAGCACTCAGTGCATGCACGAAATCATCGTACATTAAAGGAGAAAATGTTCCACGAGTCTGGGTTATTTCTGCCTATCTCTTCTTTCCAATGACACTGGGGGAGTGTGAGTGAGAGAGGGCAGCTATTCATTCAAATCAGTGAAATATGGAAGAAAGTGTGATTGTGTTCCATAGAGGCACATTTGTGCTATTTTTCTTCAGTGGGGAGCAACCCCAGGGTCATGTATAGGCTAGGTATGCATCCTAACTGAACTATACCCAGACAAAAATACAAAATGTCCAGAAGTCTTGGTATCATGCCAACAACATAAATTTAGAATGCTGTTTTATGCTCCTCTGCCTAATGAAAATTACCTAGGAAGCTAAACTTATCAAGCTTTAATATTAATTATATCAGGCTGTAAATGCCCATTAAAACAATGCCGTAGAGACAGATCACCCCCATTGCTGAATTCTCTTGTCTACTTACTGCAAAATATGGTAAAAGGTATAATAGCATGCCTGATAGATGACATAAATGGGCCAGGAGTGCACCGAACCTTAGAGTTAAATGGATTCAGAAGCACAAATGCCACCTAGCAGTTTGGATGACTCATCTCTCAAAAGGGTACGTTCTCTTCTGTTGGGTACGGTCTTCTTCCACACAGCAGCAGACATGACCACATCTCCATCTCTGAAGAGGCTATGAGACCCTATGTCTCAGTTCATTGCTCTAAAAGTCCCGAAGTAGGTGAGCTAAGTCAGGCATCCATCTGGAAACTGGGTGGGGGGAAGAGATCCATGGAAAGTCTCCTGCCACTCCCACCAAGTGCTCCCCAGAACATGGGATTAGAAGGAGCACTTCTGAGAGGGATGCAAGGTAGGTCTGGACCTATGTAACTACAAAATTCAAAACAGCTCCCATGTGGCAGTGATCTCCTGGGTGAGGTGATGGACAGGAACACAGAACGAGCAAGGTCTTGTAACCCTAGCTTTTGTGAGTAGCGTGATAGTATCCTAGTCACAGTTTCTATTACCATGAAGAGACACCATGACTATGGCAGTTCTTAAAAAAGAAAACATTTAATTGAGTGGCTTACAGTTCAGAGGTTCAGTCCATTATCATAATGGTTAGACATGATGATGTACAGGCAAACATGGTGCTGGAAAAGGAGATGAGAATCCTACATCTTGATCTGCAGGTCACAGGAAGTGATCTGGGACACTTGGTAGGCTTGAACATGTATGAGACCCCAAAGCCCACCCCCACAGTGGCACACGTCTTCCAACAAGGCCACTCCTACCTTAACAAGACCACAAGTCCTAATGGTACCACTCCCTATGAGCTTATGGGGCCAATTACATTCAAACTACCACATTCCATTCCCTGCCCCCCACATCATAATGCAGAATGCATTTAGTCCAACTTTAAAAGTTCCCATAGTCTATGACAGTCTGAACAGTATTTAAAAGTTCAAAGTCTCTTCTGAGATTCATAAAATCTGTTAACTGTAATCCCCTATAAAATCAAAATTTAAAAAAATCATATACTTCCAACATACAATGGTACATAATATGCATTACCATTCCAAAAGGTAGGGCAAGGAAGATAGTGAGGAAATGCTGGACCAAAGCAAGACCAAAAATCAACTGGGAAAAACTCCAAACTCTGTATTTCCACATCTGATGTCAAAGCACACTTCAGAACTCCAACTTCTTTCACCTTCCTTTGTTGACTGCAACATACTTATCTCTCTTGGGCTGGTTCCACTTCCTGTTAGCAGATTTCCTTGACTGGTATCCCTCAACTCTGCCATCTCCAGCATCTTGGGGTCTCCAAGGCAATCCAAGCTTCACCTTCACAGCTTCACACATAGCCTCTCTAGGCCTCCATTCAAGGACATCCCAGATGCATGCCTGCCCTCAACAGCTTTTTTTATTCACAGAGACAAATTCCATAACCCCTGCAAGTCTTTAACTCCAGAACCAGGTGGAAGAAGCTGCCAAGTTCTGTTGCTTACTGGGGGTGAAACATGATTCCCTTGTTCAATTATATCTTCATCAGCTTTCTGTTTTCAATGGTTTCCTTCACTGTCTAAGTTTGGCAGTCCTAGAACTTGATCTGTAGACCAGGCTGGTCTCAGACTCAGGGATTCGCCAGCCTCTGGCTTCTGGGTGCTGGAGTTAAAGGTGTGCCCCACCACACCCAGCTCTAAGCTTTTCTTTCATTCCTTTCACAAGTTGAAAACTTAGTTGGGTGGGATCTTACCCTGAGATCACCATCCCCTTTATTTTATTTTTTAATCTGTTTAGTTTCTTCGACACACAACTTAGCTCCATTCCACTTCCTTCACTCTTTTCCTCCTCAAGTTGGGTCTTTTGTATTTTTCCTTGTTCAGTGTGGGAGGTCCTTCTGTCTGTGTGTTGCTTTTCTTGGTTAATGAATAAAGAAACTGCCTTGGTCTGTTGATAGGGCAAAACTTGGGTAGGTGGGGAAGATGGAACTGAATGCTGGAAGGAAGAAGGGAGGAATCAGGAAGAGTCCATGGATCTTCTGCCAGAGATAGATGTGCCAAAACTTTACTGGTAGGCCATGATCTCATGGTGATATACAGATTAATAGAAATGGGTTAAACTAAGATGTAAGAGTTAGCCAATAAGAAGCTAAAGCTAATGGGCCAAGCAGTGATTTAATTAATATAGTTTCTGTGTGGTTATTTCGGTACTAAGCTAGCCGGGTAGCTGGGATGAACAAGTCAGCCCTCCTCCTACAAATGCTCAGCTCGCTCCTTCCCATTTTAGATCTTCATAAGCATGAACATTAGCAACCACACAAGAGAGTCCATATTAGGTTGTTTTGAGATTTCTTCTGACAACAGAATTAATCTAAATCTCTTCACTTTAGCCTCAGGCAGACTCTTTGGACAAGGGCAAACAGCCACATTTTTTAACAAAATATCAAAAGAACCATCTCTAGGTTAACATTGTTCTCCTCTGAGATCTTTAGAGTCTGGCCCCTACATTCATCAAATGACACTCAGCACCACTGTCTTCCATATTCCTACTGGCGAGATCCATTAGCCAGAGCTTAAAGCATTCCTCTGCTTTTCTAACCCAAACTCCCAAAGTCCATATTACTTCAGTCAAAAACATGGTCCAGCCTATCACAGCAATACCCCAGTCACTGGTACCAACTTCTGTCTTATCTAGGGTTTAGATATCTATGAAGAGACATCATGACCACAGAAACTCTTACAAAGAAACACATTTAATTGGGTGGCTTACAGTTTCAAAGGTTTAGTCAATTATCATCATGGTGGAACATGATGACATGCAGGAAGACATGGTGCTGGAGAAGGAGGTGAGAGTCCTACATCTAGAGTCCTACATCAGGAAGTGAACTAAGACCCTGGGTGTAGCTTGATCATATATGAGACCTAAAAGCCTACTGCCACAGTGACACACTTCCTCCAACAAGACCATACGTACTCCAACAAAGTCACATTGCCTAATAGTGCATTCCCTATGAGCTTTTAGGGGCCAATTATATTCAAACTACTACAGTTGCCCAGCAGCAACACGATACAGGGAGAAAGAAAGAGCCTGTAAAGATGCTACCTTTTACAGTTGGTACTATCAGATCAGGCAATACAAGGTTATTAGAAAGCCTTGGCAGCAATAAACTTCCTTTGCAATGATGGGTAAACCCACCCTGAGAATCATGTAGCCAGTCCTTTGCAAAGCAGAGAAAGAAGGGTTCAGCCTCTGGACTCAGATGGACCAGGGTCAGTCCACAGCCCAGGGTCTTACCAGCTATACCTTAGTTTCCTCAAGTGAGAAATGCAGATCACAACAGCCCTGTCACAGGTATTTGCTCAGAAGTAGTCATAAGCAATGTATGAGGGCTCATGCAAGTAATCCCAGCTTTAAAGGAACTGGGGCAGGAAGACCATGAAACTAGACTAAATTACACTGTAAGAATCTGTCTCCAAACACACACATGTGTGTGGAATAGACAAAGCAATCTATTAAGTGCTCCATAAGTTTAGACACTATTAACTGTAAGGAGCAATACCATAGGGCTAGAACTATGTAAAGGGAAATAAAAAAAAAAGGAATTATCCATTTGATGCTGATGAACAACTTCTTGTTGCTACTCTGCCCTGAACAAAGTCTTTTTCATCCCTCACATGATCTCCTATTATACACCCCACAGGCCCATGGCTGCTTGATGATACGAGTAGACTAAGCGATTAGCACATCTATAACATGTAAAAAAGGGGGGGGGGGAGAAAGGTGACTTCCAGATGTTTACTACAAGGTTTTCTGAGGTAATAAATGCATTTCTCTTGAAACAAAATAGAAAAAAGGCAGCAAGTAGCAGTTTCAGCATCCAAAACTAGGGGGATGTTACTTGATGGATGGAGTGGGATGTTATCATCTCTTATAAATTCAGGATGTTTCTTTATGAGATAAAATTGTTCCACATCAAAACCTAAAGTAAAATAAAAAAAACTTTTTATGGCTATTGAAAAGGATATACCCCAGTGGATAATGTTTTCCAACCCGTAAGCCATTGCATGCCCAAAACTAAACTTTAAGATCAAACCGACATTGTAAATTCTCAATGAGAACATTATAGCAGCTAAGGACTTGTTGTGAATATGTCTGTGGATACAATATGTTCTGGCAAGCCCATGGACCAATTGAGAACCACACACTCAACCTCCCTCCTGCTTGTTTTTCTTTCTCTGTACCTACAAAAGGACTCTCATGAAACCAAGAAAGGAATGAGGTAAGGAATGTCCTAACAGATGCCACAAGACACCCTGGAGGTTTACTGGGGCCTTCCTATCTGTGCTATCTCTTGAATCTGAAGATTTCTGAAGGTAAATCGAGCTGCTGAGATAAATTCTAAAATGAGTAATGGACCAACATAAATAAATTTATTGTTCTCAAACAAAGACTAGTAAGTGATTGATTAGTGAGTCTTTCATTTCTTTTTTCTGATAATATTTAATGCTGTTAAATCAAAAATACTTGAATGAGCCTTGTGATGTTCACTAAAGAGGACTTTATTTAGTGTCACTGTGCTAGGCACAGGGACCACTGCAATGTAGTCTTTCAGTGTGGGAAAAATCCACTTCTCTCACACCAAATTCAGTACAGTCAAGAGGCCGAGTAAGTGGCAGCCATTAGGGTGGGGTTGAAGCTAGTAGATGAAAAAATTACCAAGGAGAGATACCTTCAGTTACGGCTGGATTCTGACCACAGTAACCTAACCTACCTACCAAAAGCAGGCTATGATCAGACATCACCCGAGCAAAGGAAGAAGGCCAGATACATGGGTTGAGCTTTATGGTTTGCTCGGTTGTTTGGTTAGTTCTTTCTGTTTGCTTTTGTGAAACATGCCTTAGTGAAGTTCTTTGCTAAAATCTTACAAAGAAGAGTAGGCATGGGTGCATAAAAAGATTCAGAAGCCTGACTGAGATTGGATAAAGCAATGAATTTTGTCTATACGTGTCTTTCGACTTTAATAAGCTTACATACACACCCAAAGAAGTCTCTGTTGCATAGTACAGAGATACCTGCACATCTGTGTTTAATAACTACTATATTCATGATAGCTAGACTATTGGATCAGCCCATTCCCTAAAAGATAATGGACTAGGAAAATGTTGCATGCAGACACAACAAAGTTTTATTAAGCTACAAAGAAGAATAAAAGAAAATCGGAGACCTAGAAGGCATCGTACTCAGTGAGGGAAGTTTTGTATGTAACTTAGTCAACCAGGTATTCCAACATGAGAGGTGAAGAAATCTGGTCTAGCTGTGGCTTCTGGAAGATAATTAAGTAATTGACACATGAAACACACACTTACACATGCACATATACATATATACACAAAGACACATATATGCACACACACATATATATATATATCCATGCACCCATATGCACAGATACACAAAACATACACACATATCTACGTACACATGCACACACATACATACACATATGCAACAAAAACATAAACATAAAAATGTGCAGACACATACATAGATACACATATAAGCATGCATACACATATAAGCATACATGCACACACATACACATTAATTACATACACAAACACACAACAATACATACATGCATATACAGACACACCTGACTTGGAAGGAGAATAACTCTTTAGGAGGAACAAGGGAACTATCAGGGGACGGGGAGCAAGCAAAGTAAGAGAAGGTGAATATGGTCAATGGACAAAATATATTTGACCGAAAATGTCGCTATGGAACTCACCCATCACTCTGTACAATGAAGATATTTTAACAAAGTGTTTTTAAATGTGTTGCATAAAGCCAAAGAAAGAGGAAATGACACAGTGTTCCCATCAGAAATGTTTATGGGCTAAGTCATTTCTGTTCACATTACCTTGGAAGAACTTTGTCAGGCAGCCAGACATTACAACACTCCTAGAGGCTAGGAGAGCTGGTGTAGCTGCATGCTGCCAGGGGGAGGTCAGATGATGACTTGGCAGAAGACCAACCAGTGGATTACACATGATCCCCCCTTCTTCCCCCTACCTTGTACATGTAGGTTTTCTCTAAAGACTTGTATGCCCCTCAATCTGCACTACACACTTCCCTTGATTTGGAAAATGCCCTTAACCCTGGCTGGGACCAACAAGAATGAGGCGGAAATGATAGTTTGCTGCATATGAACCTAGGCTTCAAATGAAGCCATGTGTGTTCGCCAGTTCTCTATTTATCTGTCAGTAACATGGTTAAAAGAGATGGGCAAGCTTGCTAGTTCCAAGACAAGCACAGGACGGAGCAGAACCACTGTAGTTAAGCTGAACCCATGTCAAACCACCCTTAGGCAACCTCAGGTCCGTGAGAGTAATGATTATCCTAAGTTACTGAATTCTGGAAAGATTGATTAGGCAGCAGATTGTGACTTTTGATAACTGATACTCTCTGTTATATCACCGCTTAACCCAAATGTTTTCAGGACTATAACTGTATGTATGTGAGAAAGAGAGTCACTTCTCCCTCCCTTCAAGATTATAAAGTATGTCTTATGTCTATTTTAAAAGCATTTATTATAATCCAAAATTTAGTAGTATATGTTATGGCCCCAAATTAAACTAAAGGTATTTAAATTTTAGATTATGCATGAAACCATTACAGAATACCAAATAAGTGCACATTTAAGTTCATCGGTGCCTGATGGAATTAATGAACCACTGTTTTCTGTGGAGCTGAAGAACAGGGCTGCCCTTGGCATCGTGTTAAGACATAATCTAAGTACATTAAACAGAGAAACATTTTAGAATGATATCATGGAGATGACAGCATTGTTTGCTCTGACTATCCCAAAGAAGCATTTTAATTTGCTACCCCACAGATCATTAATTTACTTCACAGACAGTGCTTCAGTGAAATTGTTGTGCTCTACTTCAAATTCTCTAGAAAGATGAAGAGAGAGAGATGGGAGGGAGGGAGAGAGAGAGAGAGAGAGAGATTTGTTTGGTTAATGGAGAGCCAATCCACAGTATGTGTGATAAGTGTCCACACTGTTTTCTATTAAGTATAAGAGTGTGAAAATGAGATAGAATATTGGAGAAAGGAAGAAAAGACAAAGGTGACTATAGGACTGATGACAGATGGATCCCAGAGCAAGCATGAGCTGTGCCTCAAATCATGTCTACTCAGGCATCACCAAGCACGGCTATGGCAGAAGTCTGTGCAAAGTTCATGGTATATGCAAGAGTCAGGAGCAGAGAGAAAATGCCTCTAGGTGCTTCATGATAGTCTTCCATGTGTTTTTTTACCAGTATCCTCCACACTATGGTCTGACATGCCCTGAAACCTGAGTCTGAATGAAACCTCATGTCTGCCTTTCTCAACCACTGGATTTCCCTCATCCTGTTATAGAGCATACTAGAGGGAAACGGTCTACCTACACATCTGAATAGAGAATATAAGTCCCATGTGAAGTCGAGGCTACATCTGTTTTATTCTATCCATATCACTGTCACAAAGGCTGACATGCAGCGGGCACATAGCAAGCAATGCCCAAGTCTAAGACATCAGTTTGCTTAGAAACTCTGGTCCTTGGGGAATCATGAGCACACATATGTGCAAAGATGTTAGTCACCCTCCATTTCAGGGGGAGTGATCGCTTTCAGTTCCCTGAAATTCCTCGGAGATACTTAGCACAAATGTTTAAAGATTTCTAGATAAGTACAGTTTTAAAATAAAGAATAAGTTCTTGTCCATTTTGAATCCTCTCAAATAATTTTGATGCAATTTCCACTGATCTCATGATCATAATTGCTACTTCTCTCTCATGCATTATTTAATCATGAAATAATGAAATAAATGAAACATGGTATATGAAATTGAACTGCAATGTGTCGCCCTTGGAGACTTCATAAATGTCCTTCCAAGTATCAAGAGTTTACGTCCCTGAGGAATTAATCATGTACCGTGAAAATAACATAACCTTTGAAGGAACTTGGCATTTTCCCTTTTCCAATTTAAATGAATAAAACACATTTATAGAGACTTTAGGAAGAAAAAAAGTACTATAAAAAAAGTTTATAAAAGACTGGATTGAAATAGAGACTAAGAAAATCTCTATTATGATGCAAAATCCTTAACATGGCAGATGTTATCTGAATGACACAGTCCCAGAAAGTCAAACAGTTTGACTCTGAGGGAGTAGGGAATTCCTACAAAGCAGAAACTGTAAAGGGAGATGGACAGAGATGTATGCATCTGAAAATCTGGAAACACGGGTCAATGAAAACCATCACAGAAATCAGAGCATGTCCCACACCAGCCTCGCGACCCAAGAGCAGGAAGCCACAGGGGAGCAGGTGACTGTCCTAGGACAACAGGACTGAGCAAGGGCCACTGTGTATGGGAAAATCTGAGCTGTTGATGCCAGAGTGGAGGATAGAGGGAAAACATCATCAGTATTCCTGAGTGGGCATAAGGCATGCAGGGAACCACGTCCTTCCAGTACTGGTTCAAGCTAATGTCTCACTGTATAATCTAGTCTTGCCTGGAACTCGCTCTTTAACCCAGGTTAGCCTGAGACTCACGGTTACCTACCCTCCTCAGCCCCCTAAATGCTGAGGTTACAGAAATGAGCTATCACATTCAACCTCAATCCTCTGATTATTCCCGAAAGGTATTTCTACGAACTGCATCTTTGACCTTGAAGCTCATCATGGTGTCTTAGAGCTAGCAAAGCAGAACAGAGTAAAAAGAGCTCCTCCTTCCAGAAGACAGATTCCCTGCACTTGCTGCCTAGCCACAGCTCATACAATGGAATACGAAAGGTATTCTTTACAAGTTAATGGCCACCATTTCAGCCATAATCCAATCCGGAGGCAAAACTCATACCACTTACTTGAATTGAAATTTTAATAAGAGGAATTGCTAACTAGACAGGAAGAGTTGTCATGGGTAACTGAAAGGGTACAAAAGGAATTTGATCCATTAATAAATGGATCGATAACAAAAGAAAATATATACGTAAAACAAATTTCATTTGGCCTTAAGAAAGATGAAGTGCTGATTCATGTTACAACACAGAGAAGTGCTGTGGTTTGAGGATCTCCAACAGAACTCGTGCTGAGACATAATTCCCACGATGAGGCGCTGTGAGGGTAGAGATGCCATTGGACTGTAGGTGGAACCTTTGGGAGATAAAGCTAAACAAGGCCAATGATGGGACTCTAAGTCAATGTGACTTCATTAAGAAGATTACAAGACCTGAGCTAGGACATTCTGTCTTACCTGCTTATGAATACAGGAAGAAACTCTCTTTCAGAATTTGATATTTCTTATTTTATTCAGCTCAAAATAATCCTTAGGCCAAAGTGGTACAAGTGGGGTGGAATATTCCCCTATAATTCCCTTCAATAGCAAAAACAGAGGTACCCAACTCTCTTGGGAGTTCACTGTCTGTCAAAGCAATAGATAAATTTCTTCCATCCTGCATTATAAAAAAACCAAAATATTATTGTCTTAGAAAGATGCTAGTCTTTCACATCTATCTTCATCTGTGTCTTGTCTAGGATACTCATGAAACAATCTCTACGGGAGTTAATTGCAAAATCAACACACGGATCTCACCCCTCGCAGTCACTGGTAATGTCACCTGTTTCTCATGGTAATTAGATTCAGGGAACTATATTGTGATTTTGAAATTATTTAATACATTTTAAAGTGACTAGATTCCTGGGGTTTTTTATAACCTTTTCAAACATTATTCTAAGTAATATTCAAACTACAGATTTGACATTAATTTCTTTTTCTACCAAAGTCCACAGTCACTCGATGGAGGCTCTGCCGCTGCCCTGCCTAGCTCTGCTAACGCGCCTTGTATTCTATCTAAATTAAATCTAATTGCAGCTGCAACATTCCCCAACCATGTTATCTGAGAGCAGTTGCGAGTTCAAATTTAATCTGAATTTCTTTGAAATATGCCAATTCGCACCATTCCGTATCAGACATAATCACTGAATTATTCTCCACAAAAGTGATTACAATTGACCCAGCTGAGGTCGTCATTCCTAGTAACAAACTTGTGTCTATACACGGTTCCTAGAACAAAGAGTCATTTGTAATAAAGTATAGCCTTCCCTCCTTCATATTTACCAAGTACATCCATGTGATTGAGTAACTGTTCTGCTCTGCCCTCCTCTGTCTTTTTAGTTAATACCTGATGCCTAAAAAAAATTGTTTTTCTTTTCTATTAAGTGGCTGTGCGTATGTGTGTGTGTGTGTGAAACAATGAAATACTCACCTCCACCTCCTGACCCTTGTCTTCTGGTTCAATAATACATACAATAAATGTTAAGTGGTTAGCATTTTGTCCCTACCACAATCAAACTGAACTGAGTAACAGACTATTTAAATTTTCACACATGGCATTTTCTCCCACTTAATTACCTGTTAAATTAATAATTGTGCATTGAAATCTTCATCTTTGATAGTGACAATTGGTTGTTTAATTTATCTGTTTTACATGTTGACCATTTTAGCATTAAATTTTAAAATTATTTCTAGTGAACTTTAGAAATTTTTCCTTTTCCTCAATAAAGATTGTATCACAGAATCATTTTTATGCTTTGTCCCTTAAAACGTTACAGCCAAGTGCTTTGCCATCATGTGTGTGGTGGTGTGGCATGGCCAACATGTGTGTGGTGGTGTGGCATGGCCAACATGTGTGTGGTGGTGTGGCATGGCCAACATGTGTGTGGTGGTGTGGCATGCTGTTTATTCAGCTGTTTGTTCGATTCCAGTAATTGTCTGTGAGGGTTTTTGTGAGCAGCTGACATTTCATGATTGTAATTAAATCTCCACTCAGAGAAGAGTGCAGGGTTGTAAGATTGCGAAAAAAATCCTTCTGATCTATTGTAAACTTGCTTAAGACAATTTTCTTTCTTTTTGTTTCAGCCAATAGTTAAATCCTCATTTAAAATGTAATTTTGAATGCCCTATTTGCAAATCTTATTTTGTGTTCAGTGACAAGCTGCTCCTTCTATTGTTTTCTGTTTTTAAAAAACTTAACCAGGCTGTCTATTAGAAAAACCTCTCTCTCTCTCTCTCTCTCTCTCTCTCTCTCTCTCCCTGTCCCTTTCTCCCTCCCTCCTTCCTTCCTTCCCTCCCTCCCTTCCTCCACCTCCCTCTCCTCTTGTCTTTTTCTTAGACATGCTTTTATAATACCCATTTTAAATTCTACATATTCTGTATCTTTGCTTGTTCTCACTAAACCAAGAACTTGACCTTTCGATGCTCTCTAAACTATGACAGTTCCTTTCCCTCTCAAGACCCTCAAAGCCTCATGATTAGCTCCTTCCCCTACGTATTGTGTGGCTCTCTCTCTCTCTTTCTCTCTCTCTCTCTCTCTCTCTCTCTCTCTCTCCCTGTACTCATCTGAGTACGGGTGTGTACGTGTGTGCTGGTGTGTAACGTCACGCGTCAACCTAGAAACCAGACACTCTGAGCGTCACTGCTCAGGCACCAATTCATCTTGACTCTCTTTGGTGGCTGTTTGTTTGTTTGTTTGTTTGTTTGTTTTGGAGGCAGATCTCTCACTGGCCTGAGGCTCGCCTAATCAGGCCATATTTGCTAGTCAGCAAGCTCTCTAGGATCTGCTTGTCTCTGCCTTCCCAGCACTGGGATTAGAAGTTCAGACCACAATAACTTTTATCTGCATTCTGGGAATTGAACTCAGGTTCAAATGTTTGTTGTGGCACCTTACCAACCAAGCTAATCTGTTTTATTTTAGTTTTTATTATTGTATAATGATGTAACATAAAGTATACCATTTTTAACTGTTTTTCCAAGACATAGGAACAACCCATTCTAGGCAACCATCCATGTCCAGAACAGTTTCATAGCCTCAAACTGGAACTCTGTGATCAGAACTCTTTCCCCAGTTCCACCACTCCACTTTCTGAATCTATGAGTTTTCGGTCTGTCGGGTAAATGGGATCATACAATATTTGTCATTTTGTGAGTGGCTTACTTCATTCAGTACAATGTCTTCATGGTGCATCCATGTGGTAGTATGTATCAGATGTTATTCCTCTTTCAGGAATATACCATTTGCCTGCTGATGGAAACTGAGTCTTCCTGCAGGCCACTGTGAATGGTGGGTGCTACTATGAACGCCGGTATACAAGGATCCATCCAAGTCCCTGTTTTAGTTTTGTTTTGTTTTTTAAATATATACCTAAGAGTAGAATTTATAAATTAAATTGTCTCTTAGTTAGTTTCATCTTTCAACCTGACACAGTCCAGAAATGCAAGGAGGGATCGCATCTGAGAGATTGCCTTGATCAGACTGGCCTCTGTGCATGTCCATGGGTCATTTTCTTGATTGGTGATTGATGCTGGAGAGCCTAACCCACTATGGGTGGTGCCACCTCTGGGCATATGGCCCTGTATTGTATAAGAACACTAACTGAGTGGAAGCAGGGAAGAACAAGCCAGTAAGTGGCATTCCTCCATTATCTCTGCATCAGCTCCTTCCTCGAGGTTCTTGCTTTGAATTCCTGCCTAACTTTCCTCAAGAATATGACCTGACAGGGTAAGATGAAATGGATGTTTTCCTCCTTAAGGCACAGCATCAGAAAAGCCAGCTAGAACATAAAACAATTATATATTTAGTTTTTAAAGAAACTTGGCGTATTTTATACTGTGCTGATATGGGATTCCCCTCTGTATGCTGTGAATATGTTTTATTGTCATTGGTTAATAAGGAAACTGCTTTAGGCCAATGGCTTAAAAGAGTAAAGCCAGGTGGAAAATCCAAACAGAGATGCACAGAGAGAGTAGGCAGAGCCCGAGAGGTGCCATGTAGCCCTAGCAGGAGACAGACGCACCAGAACCTTGCCTATAAGCCATAAACCTCATGGTAAAATATACAATAATAGAAATGGGTTAATTTAAGATGTAAGAGCTAGCTAGAAATACACTTAAGCTATTGGGCAAACAATATTGCAGATAATATAGTTTCTGTGTGATTATCTTAGGTCCGTGCGGCCAGGAATGAATGAGTAGTTTCCAACTACACTGTGCTGAATAGATATATGTCAACTTGACACAAGAGAAAGTTATCTGAGAAGAAGGAACGTCAATTAAGAAAATCCCTCCATTAGATTGGGCTGTAGACAAGCCTGTAGAGCATTTTCTTGATTAGTGGTTGATGAGGGAGGGATGTCATCCCTGGGCTGGTGGTCCTGGGTTCTATAAGAAAGCAGGCTGAGCAAGTCATGGGGAAGAAGCCAGTAAGCAGCACCTCTCCGTGGCATCTACATCAGCTCCTGCCTCCAGGATTCTGCCCTGTTTGAGTTTCTGTCCTGACTTCCTTCAGTGATTAACAGCAATGTGGAAAGCCAAATTAACCATCTCCTCCCCTATTTGCTTTTTGGTAATGGTGTTTCATCACTGAGATAGTAGCCCTAACTAAGACATTAACCGAAAAATTCTTCTGCTGTTTTTATGAAAAACGGAGCTCGATAATCCACATATGGTGCTTGCTAAGGTGTGGCATAGAGGTGGAATAGCTCCGTTTTTATGTGACTGGATATTCTATTGTGCCAATTGCATTTATTGTGCAATGTCTTCCTCGCTGGTTTGAAACTCTGACTGTGTTCTCATACAAACCCAGGACAAGACTGTCTTCTTTTCATTGAGCTAATGTTCATAGCTATGCAGGAGCCTACATTGTTCACTTTAGAAGCTGTTCATAGCTTTTCCACACATTTTCACTGTAACATGAGGGGCCTGCTTGTTGGGGTATCTGTCCCGCCCAGTATCCCACAACCAGCAAGCTCCAAAGACAAATCACACACATGACTCCATAAGATTATAAACTGATTGGCCCATTAGCTCAGGTTTCTTGTTAACTCTTATAGCTTATATTAACCCATTATTCTCATCTATGTTAGCCGTATGGCTTAGTTCCTTTTTCAGCCCGGCAGCTCATGTGTTGCTTCTCCAGTGGTCTGGGCTGGACTGGTGGAGGGAGCTTCGTCCTCCCTGATCTTCTCCTATTCTCATTGCCCCGCCTCTACTTCCTGTCTGGTTGACCTGACCTGCCTATACTTCCTGCCTGGCCAATCAACATTTTATTAAAATACATGATTGACAGAATACAGACAATTCTCCCGCACCATTTCACCTTTAGATGAAATTTACCTTCATGTTTACGTACTTAATGTAAACGCTTCTAGGGACTATAACTAGAATTTGATTGGTTGACTGCTGAATGTTAGGAACATTTTGACTACAATGAACATTTTACTAATATGAATAATAGTATTTGCAAATAGGAGCTTCTCACACTTCATTATTTCTTCAGGTGATCCTTTTTTTTCTTCCCTAAGGACAGACAGTCTGCATGGTTTTTCATTTAGGTTTAGTTTTATTGCTGCTGTGAATGCAACTTAGGAGTTTCCATCTTTACACACTGGTCACAGGATGTGAAGAGATCAAGCTAGTACTGCCCAGGAAGCTTCCTCCCTTCTGTATAGATCTCACAATGCTGGGAAGGCTGCTGGAGGTGCAGTAAGCTCACTGCTGTCTTACCAAGCAGGGAATAATTTGGACTGGAATAATGACTGGAATGGCAAAATGTGCCCATGGATTCTATAGAGGCGTGAATGTTATAGGGGTAAAAGCTGCTTGCTGATTGCAAATGAGGTCGTCTTCAACCTGACATTGGAAATGCACTCATGTCTTGTTTCTTCCTCTAGATTTTCTTGACACCTGGCTACAGTTAGTCATCTTGCAACAAGTCAGTTTGGGAGCTGATACAAAAGTATCCGTCATAATAAGTTATGTCATGCTACATTAATAATAACCTTTCAATTGTATTTCATTCTTTTGCTGAATGTCTGTCCTCTGTGAGTCAGCTACTAGTTCTGCATCATATCTTCTAATGGCTGAATAAGCAGAGGAGTTTACCATTATTTGAAATATTACTGTTGGCAAAGGCAAGAAATACAGAAATCATGAACTGTCTCCTTAGAAATCTACCTAGAAGCTGGGTGGTGGTGATGCACCTTTAATCCCAGCACTCGGGAGGCAGAGGCAGGCAGATCTCTGTGAGTTCGAGGCCAACCTGGTCTACAAGAGTTAGTTCCAGGACAGGCTCCAAAGCTACAGATAAATCCTGTCTCAAAAAACAAAACAAAACAAAATCTACCTGGAAGAAAGAAGTAAGTATCATTCATACCCAATTGTGAACTAACTGTGATTAATTTAAAGCCCACTCTAGAAAATAAGACTTATACCTACCATGGCCAAGGACTGGTTATTAGACAGGGCATAGGTCCTAAGACAGAACCTGCTACTCTTATTCTACTAAATGGATATAGTACCAAATATCCTCCTAATGATTTACCATTGTACCCATAGATAAAGGCATCTTTTAACTATTATCAGAGAAGCTTCTATTTGCAGTAAATGATAGCCAACACAGAGACCCACAATTGACCAAGGTGCAGAGAATAAAATACTGCAGAATGTTTACAGAACATATCCATGGCACTACCTTCTTCAAAGTCTCAAGTGTCACTGTGGAAGTGGGGTGGGAAGAATCTAAGAATCAGTGGTAGCTGAGGACTATAAAGAAACAGTATCTTGTGGACATCACAGGGAGGCTACACATATGGAGTCACATTTGTTATGACAGCATGTACAAGATCTGTCAAGTCCAAGCCAGACTGAATTCCAGCCAGGATAGGGGCATTGGGCACAAACTTCTACCCCTAGCCAAGAAACTATTGCCAATTCTTAACTTCTGGGAAAAGAAGGGTCTGCTTTCTCTAAAAATCTAACCCCTTATGAGTCAACCATGATAGAATGGAAGAACACATATCTAAAAATATTTAGGCAGCACAAATTGATCTTAATTGCGAGGGGAAAGGGAAGGGAATGAATCTGGGAAGGAATCTTGGGACAGGCAAGGTGAATATTATCGACATTCAGCCTATGAAATTTTCAAAGAAATGATTTATTATAAGAGATCACTAATTGACAAACATACTGACATACTATTTTATAGAAAATGATAGAAAAATAATAGGTAGGATCTGAAAGGCACACACCTAAGAATTGACAGTTATCAACCATTATTTCTGGATAGAGAGATTATAAGCACTCTCTGACATCGTATTTTGTGTTCTTGTGATATGAATGTATATAATAAACACATACTGCTTTGTTATAAAAATAATATGTAGTAAAATAAAATAGGTATTGTTGAAAATTTTTACATATTAAAACATGCTTTCAGAATTAATATACAAACTGGAATCATTTTTCTTGATTTATTTGATCTATATATAATAAGAGAAAAAATTACTACTGGTAAAAAATTATCAAAGATATACCTAAGATATATGTAAAATGTAAAAATGCATCAGCTTTGACTTGCATGCTTAATTTAATATGAAAACATTTCCAGTTAATGTAAAAATACACAGTGAAAGGAAAAAATATTAAGGGATGACTTTTTTCAGGTAGTGTAGAAATTTTTGTGGGGTTGAAGAAAAGGGATGAACCATTGTAATATGTTTAATCCCTAAAAATCAGCTTTCACTTCCTCAAGGACAGTAGCAATCCTTCTGAAAAGACAGTCTGCAAAAGCAGAGAAAATTTTTTAACAGGCTGAGATGTCCCACAAGGACCTCCAACTCTCTCTCCTTAGGCATCAGACCCTGTGTAACATGGATGGCATTATTTCTGGGGAGACATGCACAAACATCTACACACAGCGAAAAGGGAACTGAGACATGGGAAATGGTGAACCACAGGGTTTTATTGGGATTACTTACAAAACTATGGATGAAGGGTTAATTCAGGAGCAGAAAGAACTCCAAACTATATCGCGGGTCGCCAAGGTCACTCCAATATGGATGGTAGCTCACAAAAGCTGGAAATTTAAAGCTCATCATATAACCTGTGACAGCTCAATAGGTTGTCAGGGTCATTTTTTAGGCAACTTGGGTTATCTGAGCCCCTTCCAGACACTCAGCTGGTCTCTGCTTCTTCCATGGTTCCAACAAGTCATTTAGCTAGACTCTGTCTCCTCCAGTCAGCTGTATTTGCCTGAGAGTCTCCTAAGCAGATTAGTTTGTCTGAGAATGTCTGTCTCTCAGAAGCCAGACTTCCTCTAGGTCCTCTCTACCATGATATTCTGCCTCCTCAGGGGCCCAGAAACAGAGGCCAAGTGGCCAAGGACTAACACTTTAGAGACCACGATACAGACTAAATATTTTCTTCTTCAAGTTGATTAATCAAATATTTTTATCACAGCATCAAAAAGTTGACTGCCATATTTTCTCACTTTGCTACCCTTATTGAACATGGTCTTCACCCAAACTTATATTCTTTCCAAGAAAGTCTGAAAAAAAATCAATCTAAAGTTCCAATAGATACTATTAAATTTTTTGGAACAAGAGTAGTACATTTTCTAGTATATAACTGGAATAACAATATTCTGGCTCATGGGACCAAATGTTTATAATGATTTTTCTCTCCATGTAAATTATTTCTGGTATGAGGTGGTGGTGGTGTCATTTTTCATCTTTCTTAGCCTATCAGTGACATCTTACACTTTTCCTGCAAATCCACAGAATAATCAATGGGCCTGATCCTAATGGAACTAGAGAATTCTACAGAGAAAGTTTGGTTCCTTGGGGAATGTATTAAAGATATAATTAAAAGTAAATCAAATCCAGATATAAAACAAAGTTCGGAAGAGAAGGACAGATGCCCAACATCGACTCTTACGGTGGGAGTGGAAAAGAAGAGATGTTACCAGGCTGATAAATAATTAAGTGGAATTATGTCACCAAATTCATCTTAGCCATGTCAAGTCTTCATGTCACACTGTTAGATAAAATACTTAAGATACGTAATGAAAGGGCTAAGGGAAATCAGACTGCCAAATTTATTCAACATGGGTCTCCGAAATTTCAGAATGAGGCAAACAACATTTCATCATCATAGTCAAGCATATGCCAGATGACAGATCACCTCATGCTTAAGATTTAAGTTCCATTTTATTAGGAAGTAGGAGAAATACTAACTTGCACAGACTTGAGAATTATGGGGCATCTTCAGCTATTAATTATTCAAAGTTTCAGAGAAGGAAACGATCAGACATCTATTCAAAATAGGCAAGACAGGCACATTGAGACTCAGTAGATATGTGTACCAGGCTGAAAATGCAAGCAAAGGAACTCATTTAACGCACACACACTCATGAGAAAGCTGTGGAGAGTTATTTCCAACGTGTCCGCACTCCATGTGTACAACTGAATGAGAACAAATAGGAGCTGGCTGGCTGGTAAGCCTTATGGAACAGGTGAGACCTACAGGGGCACTTGTGCACGATTGGCCATGCCATGCTCTTGGGGCGGCAAACAACTGGAAAAGAGCAATTTGCCAACCGCATCAGCCGGTGTGACACAGCAGCAGGAGGAAGGAACACACTCAACAATTTGATTGGAGTAGGAAGTCACCTGAACAATAGTTGGATCAGGAAGCGTGTTTGACTTGAATATGTCCTTCCCTGCTGGTTTCAAATCCACTCAACACTTAGCCAGGCCTCTGCTGACCTTCACGCTTTATGATGGAGTTCTTGTTAAATATCACCTTTCCCCGTGGATCTAGTGAGGACAGCAGAAGGGAAGGTAACTGATGGCGGCCCCCGTGAAGACTCCAGGTTCACAAGAAACGTTCCAGGAGCTGTACACTTCCCCTCCTCCCTCAAAACACTGGACTCTTAATAATTACATTTATTAAACTTATCTATATGAGGTATGTGGCCAAATACATTTTAAGATTATATATTTCATTTGTAACTTAAAACAACAGGAACACACACATACACCACTATGTTTAAATCAGGGTGGAGTAAGTTCTTGCTGAAACCTATGGCCCCTAGTTTGGGGTTGGAAAATATTTACTCTTAGGCCCTCTTTTGTAGTTAGTTCTGGCCGTGCAATCAAATTGGTGTCTGTGCCTTGGATTATGGCGGTGGGTTTGGAGGGATATGTTTGGGTGCCACAGTCAAATATGGATTGAGTATGCTGTAAGCCCTTGAAAAACACGGCACAACCTTCCATGGCTTGGAACTACCAAGCTCCAAATGCCAATTGTGCCAAAGGCAAAAAGTCAGCAAGTTAGATTTTTTTTTTCTTCTGAAATATCAGAAAATGGAAAGAAAGGGGAGTATCGGGGAAGGAGTCCTAAGGTATTTCTAGTGCTTTCTGTATCACAGTAGAAAACAAAGACTTAACTCAAAACAGAATAATGAACTTGGGCCATGTAAGTATTTAAAGGAGTCTGTTTCCTTGTGTACTAATAAGAACCCCAAAGTTTCACAGTTTCTAGAAATTATCCCTTTCCATAAAACTAGAACTCGGCTTCTTACAGAAATTTGCCAGGTTTTAAATTCCTCTATATCCATCACTTTGCTCCCTCAGATAACATGAACACTAATTATTTAGTCATTAGTAGCATTTGGCAATTTGGATTCTTAGAAGCAGAGCACAGTGTACCCATCCTTAGAGCTCTCTAAGAAACAGGTTGCCCCACTCTGCTTCCATGAAGAGTTGGAGGGTCATCTCCTTGGCTTGAATTGGTATATTTTAAAAAGGTTTCAAAGTTCAGAGCATCTACTGAATCAAAGCTCCGCTGATAAAAATGAACTGTTGAACTGAAACACAAATTAACCAGTATCCTCCTCAATCAGAAGTCTGTTTACAAACTAGGGCCCAAAAGCCAAACCCAATTGCGGCCAATGCTTTATTTAAGTAAGGTATGATTGGAACAGAGTCACATCCTCTCCCGGGTGCTTAGCAAAGGTTGCTGACCCCCAGCGAAGGCAACACTGACCAGAGATCGTGTGGCCACAGAACCAGATGTCTACTGTACAGCCCTCTCAGAAGCACCTTGCCATCTGACTCCAACACAGTGGCTCGTGATTCTGACTATAAACTGGAATCACATTTGGAGCTTTAAAAAAATGACACTCAGGTCTTATTCTTATTGTCAGAGATTTTTCTTCAGTTGGTCCTAGGATGAGGGGTATGAGGTTTCTAACCTCACCCTATGATTTTAACAGCTGAATGTTCACTTCTGTAGGTTCCCTGAGCCAGACTGCATCAGTCTAAGGGTCAGCTCTGCAGAAGGCAGCATACCTGCCCTTCGTATTTTAGTTTCCTCCTGGAAATGGGTTAAACACTTGTGTTGGTATTCATAGCCCATCTTCACAGAGGAAGGACATCAGAAGTGCCTGCTTAAACAGCGTCCCTCTAGCTTTTGAACAACCAGAGCCAGACGGTGACTGATCTATTTTTCAATGGCCCTGACGAAAGGACACATACAAAACCAAGGGGAAGTTCAAGCTAAGTGGGGAAAAGTGACTCCCCCAGCGACTACATGGTGTCTCACTGACTCAGTTTAGTTTTCCTGTTTAGCTCTACTCTGCCCTGTTACAGGCCAAAGCAGTTTCTTTGTTCATAAACCAATAAAAACAACACATAGACAGAAAAACTTCCCACACCACCTCACCACCTGCTTCAGTAGAGTGAGTCCTGCACCTGGCCTGGACAACACAGTGAAACTGGCCCTGATGATGTGGGTGCGTGCTGGTGATCCAATCCAGAGGACTTGAGAGCAGGGGAACTGGCCCCACTCCTTGCTGTCTGCTGCATTAGGTGAACTATTGGGGCGGTGCTGAAGAGCTGGCCCTGATGGTGAGGATGAGGGAGAGCTGGTGGCCTGATCAATCCTGCTACCACCAAGGCCCAGAACCGGGGCTGTCTATGAGTTGGCCAGCCCCAACTTCCACCCCATCTATGAACTGTTCAAGCATGTGAGAAGGCTATTCCTGCAGATCCAAAGCTGCACAATCTCCATGACCTTGAGCAACAACAGAATATACAAGAAGAGTACCCTTATCAATTACATAGCAGAAACCAAGACCTCAAATCAGACCAATGACTCATTGCAATGAGAACTTGCGAGTAAAGATGTATGGACAAAAAGGTATACTGTGTGACTCACTGGGTCACACCACAGCTTCCATGATGAGATATTTTTCTTTTAAATTTTATTTTATTTTTAGTGGAGGGGAAGTTATGAGGGTAGAGAACAGATACAAAGACTCAATAAAAAGAAAAAAGAAACACTTGCAAAATAATATTTATAGGAAAATAGGGACTTCAATAAGAACAGGCTATTGCTGATATTAGGAAAATTATATCATGAGGCGTGTTGGTGCACACCTTTAATCCCAGCACTCAGGAGGCAGAGGCAGGTAGATCTTTGTGAGTTTGAGGCCAGCCTCAAAGTCTACAAAGTAAATTCCAGAACAGCCATGGCTGTTACACAGAGAAACCTTGTCTCAAAAACCTCAAAATTAATAACAATAATAAATAATAATAATAATATGACAATGCAGTCATATACCTTCTGGAGATGCAAGGTGATGTATTAAGACAAAATAGAAAAAATTTAATGTGGCAAAAATAGTGAAGTAAATCTGAAAATGCTAACAGTCGTTATATCCAGGTAACAGATCAATACATATTCAATCTACTGATCTCTACTTTTCTGCATGTTTGAAATCCTTCAAGAGAAAAGAATTAAAAGCTTCAAACCCCATCGAGAGTGGTATCTTTTTAAAGTTTGTCAGCTATTCTAACTTTTGTGACTCATGCTCTAATTAAATATACATTCTCCAGACAGAAAAAGAGCTGATCGGCATTCCCTGCATGACTACCCATTTTATTCAGGCTAATTTGGTTGGAAGAAGAGGCGCCAGGTTTCCTCAAGCGCGGCCAAGAGATGCCAGGTTTATCCTTAAGTTCAAATGACCCCTCGAAGGCTCAAGGACAGGAATAGAGACCCATGTTAGAGAGGAGATATCACTTCAAAGTTAGAACGGCATATTTAAGGAATTAGTGTAGACTCTGAGATGGATATTCTCACCCCTCTGAATCATTCTGTTTTCCCCTTGGGTTCTTCTTGCTCCTCTCCCCAGGGCTTGGGCTTTTCCACAATCCCAGAACCTCTGCCATTCCCTCCCAGGGATCCATGTTCTACGCCCATTAGCAATGATCTTTCATGGTTTTAATTCGAATTTATCAGGACAAGAATCTGATTGGCCTACCTCATCACTGGATACCCTTCAATCATCCAGCCAGGTGTGCCATGAGGAACTGACTCAAATAACAAAAACCACGCCCGCTGAAGCAATGAGGGCTGTCAGTGGGTGAATTTCCTCAGGGGAGAAGAGGAACAGAGCGGTTGGGCACCGGCCCTCTAACACAGCTCTTGTTCTATCTGATAGAAATTAGTCTGTGGCACTGGGAGATTTTTACAAGGATCTACAGAAGAAAGTTTCTAGGTTCCTGCACCTCTGCACACTACTATCATAACCCATGAGATCAGGTGATTGGCATAAAACATTTTGCTCAGAACGCAGGATTTACCATAACTTCTCTGAGTTCAATCTAGAAACTGGGCAGCACAAAGCAATGGGCGTCCGTGGCCTCTCACGTCACCCTTTGTTCTAGTTTCACTTCTGTTGCGGATGTGACAGATATCCTAGCAAAGGCAACATCGTGAGCAAATGATTGCCTTGGCTTACAAATCCAAGTTACAGCCATTGTTTGGAGGAAGTCAAACAAGGAATTCAAGAAATGAACCCTATCACATTCATGGTCAAGAACAAAGAAAACAAACTCTTGCTTGCTTGCTCGATTGCTTGCTTGCTTGCTTGCTTGCTCGCTCGCTCGCTCGCTCGCTTGCTTGCTCAATTGCCTGCTCTCTCGCTTGCTTGCTTTCAGCTAGCTTTCTGTTGTCTCGCACTGTGTAACTCTTTGTTTAAGGAGTAGTACTGCCCTCTGTGTGCTGAATCTTCCTACATCAATTAACAATCAAGGTAATACCCTACAGCTATGCCCACAAACCAACCTGATCTAGATAATTATTCATCAAGACACTCTTCCCAAGTGATTCTCCATTGTGCCAAGTTGATAATAACAATTAGTACATTCTTTCTATATATACCTGGTAAATAGGTACTGAGTGCATGTCTACCGAGGGTCTCATGGTTTGATTAGAAAACGTATAGCAAGGTGTATTTAGCAATGCTACAGCCTCACCAAGTGAGGTGACATAAACACCTAGGAAGCATAACAGAAGCAACGGCCTCAAGCAGGAACTGTGATTAGCTGATGAATGTTAACCTCAAATTGAGTGCTTTATGTACAAGAAGGGGCCAGAAGATTTTAAGAAATTAATTTCAAAAAACAGAACAAAAATGTATATATATTATATATATAAATTTTATATATATAATATATATAAATATAGTATATATATATATCAGGTGAGTCTATGAAACAGGAAGTAAGTAAATTCAACTAAAAGATTTTATTGGTGAATTCTATTAATGACCTGACTGGCAAGATATGCCAATTGGTGCAATAGTGGCATAAATGCCATGGGACTAACCAACCATGTCCTGCTTGGACTTAAGCTCTGTTCCACAGGTTGAAATCTATACCTGTCAGTGTTATCAGGACCAAGAACCTGTAACTAGACAGGTCACAGGCCCTAGAGGAGAACCTACTACCAGTATTCTGCTAAATGTATAGAGTATTAAACCAACTCCTGACGACTTTTCCTTATACCCAGAGATTAGTACATCAGTCAAGCCTCATCAGAGAAGATTCTCTTTGTAGGAGATGGTCATTAAGACATAAAACCATAATTAGTGAAGGTACAGAGAATAAAAAACTGTGGAGTACTCACCCCAAAATAAGATATCTCCTCCCAAGGCTCAGGGATCATTATAGAAGGCAGAAAGATTAAAAGATTAGATTATGGATGGTTACAATGAAACAGTGTTTCCTGGACACAGTAGGACAGTCACACATGCTAATTCATAGCAATTGGGACAGTATGCATAAGACCTGTACAGCCAGTCAAAATCCCTGTGCTATAGGAAGTCTTACAGACAGTGGTTACCCACCCACTGGGGCATGGCCTCTTATACTATATATGCCGAAGTAGAGCCTGTGTATGGTCTCTTTTCCAGCCTCTCTGTACCAGTTGTGGATTTCAGTTTCTGATCTCCGTTCAAGTAGAGGATTCAAGCATGATCATAAATAAATAAATAAATAAATAAATGATCTCCGTTCAAGCAGAGGGTTGTGAGTCTACCCCTAAATAAATAATCATCTACTTCTCAATTCTGAGCTAGTGTGGGATTTCTTTTAAGTGTCCTTCTTCATTCCTTAGAAGGTAGGGATGTTAGCAGTTGCTAGCTGCTTAAACAGAAGAGTTGTTGTTCTTTTCTAACGTAGTCCCTGATGGGTTGACCACCCTCCAGTGAAGGCTACACATCCAAGAGTATACAGGTGGCACAAACTACTTGATGGGGGTGGGGGAGACACAAAGTTGGGTGGTTAAAAATGACAGATCTAAGGGAGGTGAATAGGAGAAGGTGAATGTGATCAAACAGCATTGGACAAACTCTCCAAGAACTAAAAAAAAAAAATGAGAAAAAATCATAAACATATTTTTGAATTTTATATTGAAGACAAGGGACATCATTTTGGAAAGGAAGATGGAGTCCAGGATGTGGCAGAAGTGCCATGCCACCAGGGATAACACAACTCCTCTGATGAGAAAGGTTCCAGAGTCAGAAGGGGACGGGATGAGATCAGCGCTCCAGGAAGTGCTGGTGTCGGGGGTGGGTTGGGAGGCCAGAGAGCTCTGCAATTTACAAAGCTTCTTCACGCATGAGTCATCTAACTCCTGTCAAATGGCTTCTTATGAGGCTTTTAGAGACTCGTGCAGGGCACCATTCAGCAGTCTACACAGACTAGAGTTACAGCAATTAAAACGAGCCAGTTACTGGCGCCAGATGGTCAGACAGATCAATGAGGCAGAATGGAACATCTGGAAAGAGACCCAAACATTTATATTTATATATAAATTTAATATTTTATCATGGTGGAATTTTAAATTCGTGAAGAGAATAATTTAGTAAGTGACTATAATACAATCGTGTAACTAGGTAAGAAAAACATGTGAAATGCTTGTTGATAATTTACATTGAAAATAGAGTGGGTGAACAACAGATCTCAAATTTCAGCATCTATTTAATTTCTAAATTTATAACGAGAATTTTCAAAATGAGATACTTGCAGAAATTCTGATTCCAATAGTACGCAGGTGAGCCCAGAAACTGGAGTCCAGAAGCTAAGCTGTGACAAAGGCATGTTGAAGTCTTGTATAAGATGAAACTGTGAAATCACTAAAAAGCACATGGCTATTTAGGACTCGTAGGAAGGCACAGCTGGGAAAGGCTCTTGCTGCCCCGTCAGGTCACCTGAGTTTATTCCACAGAGACCAAGGGTAGGAGAGGACCAACTCCCAAAAGTCCTCTGACCTCCACACTCACACAGTGACACACACAGAACTGCATACACACACACAACACACACACAACACACACACAACACACACACAAATACACACACAACACACAGAGAGATACACACGCAACGAGCAAAAATTAAGTTTTAAAAGGAAAAACATTTTAAAGTACCTGAATATTTATATAATTTTATGAGGGTAAAGCACGATCTTAACTAGTAATAATATTGGACTTCAAAGAAGTAAATATTTTGTGTAAAGACACCCAATTTCCTTCTTCCCATTGTGTGTAGCTATAAACACTGGACCTTGTATTTTAAAAGAACAAGAAGAAAAAAACAAGCATAAAAAGACCTGAAAGATGGAGGGGAAGGCCATCTGGCTAAGGACCTCAAGATCTAAGTTCTTTGGGTTTTCTGTTTGTTTCATGAATCCTAGGTTGATTGGTAGAGAAGTCAGAGAATCTCAGAAATTCAATCACATACAGACTGAAAGCACAGGGAACGAACAGCCTCACAGGGTCACATCCATTTGTTTCCGTTGCCGCAGGGAACACATAGACCTCACCACTGTCAACACGGACACAGCAGAAGTCCTGGGCTTCCACCTCAGACCAATGGGACCCAGGTCTCCCTTTGTGTTTACATCAAAGAAGAGTGAATCCAGCTGAATGTTGTACCTCAGTGTCTTTGGAAGCCATAGAGGTCTGGTTGGAGCAGAATAGAACAGGCCTGGTGGGAATCCTGAATACCCCCTCACTAGGCAATAATCAGGGCCTGTTGTAAATGTAGACTCCAGATTGTTGCTGGAGGTAATGAATTTTTATCTTCTGATCATTTCTTAAAATGAATCAATAATGAAGCTCGGTTCTTTGTTCCCCTATAGAGAAACATTAGAAACAACTATCTAAATAATAGCCAAATTTAATTAACATACATATTAGAACATTTCCTTTTACTGTAACAAAACACCTAGGGATGGGTACTTTATGAAGAAAAGAGATGTATTTAACTCATGACTTTCAACTGAAAACCTAAATAGGTATGAGCTCCTATAAGGACTTTTATAAATGCCTCAAAGAATAGCAGAGGGCATTGTGGTGGGGCTTGTGTGAGACAGAGCGATTGAGATTACATAGAAGTTGAGGCAGGAGGAAATACATGCTTGATATTGTTTCTTCTTGCGTCCCGCCCTTCAAGGGTTTGCAACCACTTACATCACCACAATAAGGACCAAACTCCCAAATACAGGAATCCTTATTTTTTAAAAAAAAAAGCAGCACCACAATATCCAAAATATGAAAATTTTACTTTAAATAACTCGCCAATCCAAGAGCCAAGATGAGCTACACATGGATGAAGAAAAAGAATGATCAGAGCTGGTTGCAGAGTGAAGGATTGCTTCCAAAAATGAAATGTCCTGATACCTGGGTCACCTTATTTAGGAAACAGACCTTTGTGGGTAGAATTGAGGTCTTCCCACAAAATCATTTGTTAACCAAGTGCACTCCTGTGAGGTCAGAGAGAGCATATAGCATATAAACAGACAGACAGAAGGCAACCTGAAAACAGCAGAGACTGGATGTATGCATCCAAAAGAGAAATAATGACTGACCTCATGGTTAACCTAAGATGTCCCCTAAAGACTCATGTGTTTGATCCCCAGCTGGTGGTACTGCTGTGAGGGAATTGTAGCACCTTTGAAACCTCTCTATCTTACAGAAGTGGGTCTCGGCAGGCAGGTAATGTTGACCTTGGCTCCAACCCAAGATCTCTGCCTCTTAGTCTCTTCCTGCTGCCAGGGATAATGCTGCTGCATTCCAGCACACTTCCCTTCCTCGGTTAATTGCTTCTCCCAAGCACTTTGCCACAGTGATGAGAAAGTTGCTAAGAGAAATGGCATCAAGAAACACTAAAAAGGAGAGTAGAGGATCCTCTCCTGGCATTGCCAGAGGGAGCATGGCCCTGCTAACAACTTTATATTAGATTACAGTAGCCAAAACAGTGAGAGAATACACTTCTGCTATTTTAAAATGTTAAATCTCTCAAACTTAGTAACCTTGGGACATCAGCATCTGAAACTTGTGAAGACTAGATGAAGGAACTGCTAGAATTATCCAATGTAGTTGTTAAAGCAATTAATGATGTTTCAAAGAAAATTTAGGATATACTTGAAACAAATGGAAAAATAATACAAATCAATCATATGGGAAATTTAGAACAAAGGTATATAACAACTGGAAGCTTTTTTAATTTCTTTTTTATTTTTGTTGAGCTCTACATTTTTCCCACTCCCTTTCTACCTCTCCTCTCCCATTCGATCCTACCCCTGCCTCCCTCCCTGCTACCAATTTACTCAGGAGATCTTATCTTTTTCTTCTTCCTATTTAGATCCATGTATGTCTCATTTAGGGTTCTCTTTGTTGACTAGGTTCTCTAGGATTGTGGACTGTAGGCTGGTTATAATTTGCCTTATGTCTAAAAGTTACTTATGAGTGAGTATATATTATATTTGTTTTTCTGTGTCTAGGTTACCTCACTCAGTATCTTTTTTTTCTAGTTCTGTCCATTTTCATACAAATTTTAAGTTGTCATTTTTTTTACCACTGAGTAGTACTCCATTGTATAAATGTACCACATTTTCCTCATCTATTCTTTGGTTGAGGGACATCTGGGTTGTTTCTAGGTTCTGACTATTATGAATAAGGCTGCTATGAATATTGTTGAGCAAATGTCCTTACGGTATGATTGAGCATCTTTTGGATATATGCCCAAAAGTGATATTGCTGGGTCTTGAGATAGATTGATTCCTAATTTTCTTAGAAACCACCATATTGATTTCCAAAGTGGCTGTACAAGTTTTCACTCCCATCAGCAATGGAGGAGTGTTCCCTTTACCCCACAACCTCTCCAACATAAGTTGTCATCAGTGTTTTTGATCTTGGCTATTCTTGTAGGTATAATATGGAATCTCAGAGTTGTTTTGATTTGCATTTCTCTGATGGCTGAAAATGTTGAGCATTTCCTGAAGCGTCTTTCAGCCATTTAGGATTCCTCTGTTGAGAGTTCTCTGTTTAGGGCTGTACTCCATTTTTTTTATTGGATTATGTGATCTTTTGGTGTCCAATTTCTTGAGTTCTTTGTATATTTTGGAGATCAGACCTCTGTCTGATGTGGGGTTAGTGAAGATCTTTTCCCATTCTGTAGGCTGTTGATCTGTCTTGTTGACCATGTCCTCTGCTTTACAGAAGCTTTTCAGTTTCATGAGGTCCCATTTATTAATTGTTGTTTTCAGTGTCTGTGCTACTGGAGTTATATTTAGTAAGTGGTCTCCTGTGCCAATGAGTTCAGGGCTACTTCCCCTTTCTCTTCTATGAGGTTCAGTGTGGTTGGTTTTATGTTGAGGTCTTTGATCCATTTGGACTTGAATTTTGTGCATGGTGATAGATATGAATCTATTTGCATTCTTCTACATGTTGAAATTTATTTATGACAGCATCATTTGTTGAAAAGCTTTCTTTTTTCTATTCTATACTTTTTGATTCTTTGTCAAAAATCAGGTGTTCATAGGTATATGGATTGATATCCAACTCTTCAATTTGGTTCCATTGGTCCTCCTGCTTGTTTTTATGCCAATTCCAGAGTGTTTTCATTACTGTAGCTCTATAGTAGAGTTTGAAGTCAGGGATGGAGATGTATCCAAAAGTTCCTTTATTATACATGATTGTTTTGGCTATCCTGAGTTTTTTGATTCTCCATAAAATTTTGGTATTGTTCCTTCAAAGTCTATGAAGAATTCTGCTGGGATTTTGATGGGCATTACATTGAATTTGTAGATTACTTTTGGTAATATTGCCATCTTCACTATGTTAATTCTACCTACAAAAGAGTATGGGAGATTGTCCCATTTTTTGGTGTCTTCTTTGATTTCTTTCTTCAAAGATTTAAGATTTTTGTCATACAGTCCTTCACTTGTTTGGTTAGAGTTATCCCAAGACATTTTATGTTATTTGTGGCTATTATGACGAGTAATGTTTCTCTGATTTTTTTTCTCAGCCCATTTATCATCTGTATATAAGAGAGCTACTGATTTTTTTAGTTAATATTGCATCCTGCCACATTATTAGAGGTATTTATCAGCTGTAGGCATTGCCTAGTAGAATTTTGGGAGTCACTTATGTGTACTATCATATCATCAGCAAATAGCAAAAGTTTGACTTTTTCCTTTCCAATTTTTATCCCCTGGATCTCCTTTTGTTTTCTTATTGCTCTAACTAGGACTTTGAGTACGACATTGAGTAGATATGAAGAGAGTAGACAGCCTTGTCTTATTCCTAATTTTAGTAGGAACACTTTGAGTTTCTCTCCATTTCGTTTGATGTTGGCTTCAACTTGTGTATATTGCCTTTATTATGTTTAGGTATGTTTCTTGTATGCCTGCTCTCTTTAAGACCTTTATCATGAAGGGGTGTTGGATTTTATCAGAGACTTTTTCACCATCTAATGAGATGATCACGTGAAATTTTCTTGCAGTTTGTTTATGTGGTGGATTACATTGACAGATTTTTATATGTTGAACCATCCTTGCATCTCTACCATGAATCCTACTTGGCCATTGTTGGATGATATTTTTTCTGATTTGTTCTTGGATTTGATTTACCATTGCATCAATGTTCATGAGTGAGATTGATCTGTAATTCTCTTTCTTAGTTGCATCTTTATGTGGTTTGGATATCAGGATAACTGTAGTCTCATAAAAAAAAGTTTGTCAATGTTCCTTCCTGTTCTTATGTGTGGAACAATTTGAGAAGTATTGGTATTAGAATTCTGTGCTGAAACCATCTGGTCCTGGACTTTTTTTAGTTTAGAGGCTTTTGATGACTGCTTCTATTTCCTTAGCAAGTATAGGCCTATTTAATTTGGTCATGATTTAATTTTGGTTTGTGGTACTTATCCAGAAAATTGTCCATTTCCTTTAAGCTTTCCAATTTTGTGGAGTACAGGTTTTTGAAGTATGACATGATAATTTTATGGATTTCCTCCATATCTGTTATTATATCTCCCTTTTCATTGCTGAGTTTGTTAATTTGTATAATCTCTTTTCCTTTTGGTTAGGTTGGATAAAGGTTTATCTATATTGTTGATTTTTCTCAAAGAACCAACTCTTTGTCTCATTGATTCTTTGGATTGTTTTCTTTGTTTCTATTTTGTTGATTTCAGCTCTCAATTTGATTATTTCCTGCCATCAGTCCTCCTGGATGAATTTGCTTCTTTTTGTTCTAGAGTTTTCAAATGTTCTGTTAATTCACTAGTGTGAGATTTTTCCAGCTTCTTTATGTAGGCATTTAGTGCTATGAACTTTCCTCTTAACACTACTTTTATTGTGTCCTATAAATTTGGGTATGTTGTGTGGTCATTTTCATTGAATTTTAGGAAGTCTTTAATTTCTTCCTTTATTTCTTTCTTGACCCATTGATGATTCAGGTGACCATGTGTTTGTGGGCTTTCTGGAATTAGTGTTGCTGCTGAATTCTAATCTAATCTCTTACCTCCTGAGACCACATGCATTAGAAGTACAAACAGCTAGGAGGGAGGCACAAGAGGGACCCTAACTGAAAGTCTAATGACCTGGTTTTCCTACAAGGGAAGGTCAGCAGACCCAAACCTTCAATGTCTTGGTGTAGTCACCGCTGCTCTGGTGAAGATGGTCATGGTTGTTAGGCTCCGAGAACAGTGTTTCAAAACACCATAGGTTAAAGGGGACCAGGAGAAAGAAAGAGGCAACAGTTATCTACTGGGTAAGTAAGTTGGAGACTGACTCCAAATGTTCCTGGAGAACATACACCATTATGTCAAAAATGCATTTGAACCTCACCTACCAAACAGCATTCCTGAACAACACTGCACTGTACAGAAGGGCAACCACTCATCCTCCCGATGATGTGGGATCTGTAGCCCACCACCCCTGCTGGCATTCACAGAAAAGGCTCATACTGTTTATCACAACCCCAGGAAAAGACAAAAACCCAAAATTTATGTCTGGTTTCTACAGAGTAAATGTTGCCTTATCCCACCATAAAGAAAGACCTAACTCGGACGATGGTAAGCCAGTGCCCATGCGCACAGCTGCTGTAAAGCATACATTTTCACATGGATTTAAGACTAAGATGGTGATTCTTTTACAAGAAAAGCTTGACACTAATAAACAAGGAAATGTGTTAATATATTGGCATAATCACATATAAGGAAAAATGTAACCATATGTCAAAAACATCACTCAAAGGGTTGCAGAGATGGTTCAGAGGTTAAGAGCACTTGGGTCTCTTTTGGAGAACCTAGGTTCATACTCAGGACCTACATGGTGACTCACATCTGTAGGTAAGTACAGTCTCAGGTGATTTGATGTCCTCCTCTGGCCTCCAGGAACCCCGGCCATGCACATGGTACACAGATATACATGTAGGAAAACACTCATACACAGAAAATAAAATAAATTTTAAAAAACATGAACGTCAAAGTAGAATTAAGTCAAGAAGATGTCACTAAATTTCTTCCTTTACTGATTATGCCTCTACTGATCTAGCCAAAAAAGTGGATCACTTATATAATTTTACACATGAAAAATTTTAAAAACTGGAAATTTTTCCAATTTGCTACTTTGGTTTAGTTTTTATTTGAAAATCACAAAACCTAAAAATCCTAGTTTGATGTTGGCTAAAGAATTCTATAAATTTTCACACTTAATCAAAAGTGCCTCCCCACTTTACTAGTAGTAAAGCCCTATTACTCCACATGTCTGCATTAAATTATTACTGCCAGAGATGATTACAGTGAACAAACAACATGTACACAAATTAAGAACATAATGTGTGCTATGTTTGCCAGGCGGTGGTGGTGCACATCTTTAATCCCAGCACTAGGCAGAAGCAGTCAGATCTCTGAGTTCAAGGCCAGCCTGGTCTACAGAAAAAGTTCCAGGACAGCCAGAGCTACATAGAGAAACCCTACCTTGAAAAACAAAAACAACCAGAGCAAAACTACACACACACAAAGCCAAATATAAGCTTTTAAAAAAACATGAAATCTGTTGTATTTATTTTTTTTTCTTTGACTCTATCCAAACAGATTATTAGTCTAAACAATACAAATAAAATTTTCCCACATGTGCACAAAATCTACAAGCATACACATACATATCTGAGATCTCCTCCCCCGGGCATTATCCAGCATAACACAGAAGGAGTCCCAGAGTGGGATCCGCCACGGCGATGCTCAAGTAAGCTAAATGGAAGCAAATTCACCTGCGGAGAGTCACGCTGGAGCTTCTACAGGAATTCCACCCGGGCCCTCCAGGAACACTTCCAGCTCAGAAAACTGCTTGCTCAGCTGGAACAAATCTGTAATTGCCAGGTGTGCTCAGAAGGTCACCAAAGAGTTGTCAGACAAACCGCCCTTAACATGTAAAGTGCCAGACCTGGTAATTCATACTTGAACACCCTTGCCTCTAAATAGTAGGTGTTGCCCCAAATTGCCCAGAAAAAAAAACACATGAGGCTTTCCAACAGTTTACAGCTCACAGCACAATGCTGCCGCAAAAGAGAAAGAAAAACAACGCGGACTTAGAATCTGGATCCTGACCAACACATCATTGATGTTCCCTACAAGTCCCGTTATTTAGGACTGAGGAGATGGCTCAGTAGTGAAACGCTGCCCTAGTATATCTTAGCCCCAGGTTGACCCCCTAGTTGGGGAAAAGAAAAAAGAAAAAGAATGAATAAGTGGGATTGTTCCATCCTCAATTCAACTCTGACTCTCCAGTATCCCAATTATAGAAGA
Organism: Myodes glareolus; assembly: GCF_982192425.1. Taxonomy (NCBI): domain Eukaryota; kingdom Metazoa; phylum Chordata; class Mammalia; order Rodentia; family Cricetidae; genus Myodes; species Myodes glareolus. Next base: position 15,044,578 of record NC_142038.1, on the reverse strand, counting down.
TATGAACAAAGCTCATATTAAAAGACGTTTGGGGATCAGAATTTACATTAGCTGATTGTAGAAGGAATGATTAAAAGCAATGAAACACATGTAAGTCTTCAGAACTTGCAGAATTCCACTCGGACCTTCCACGCAGCTGGGTCTGCTGAGTTAATGACACTTCCCCCACATCCCACCAGACCTCTGATTCCCACCTTGAATTACAGTTCCGTCTTAGCAGTCTCCTCTTGCCCCTATTGTTACTCCTGCAAAAGACAGCTACACTTGGCTCTTCCAAGGGTGGCAGGAGTCGATAGGCGTTAATACCCTTCCCCCATCCCTGCCATGAGGAACTGGCATTTTTCTTCATGAACCGCTTTGGCTTCTCACACCCCTAGTGAAGCACCCTGCCTTTCTGCACTTCTGAGACTCCACCAATAGAAGCCACTAGGATGCATTGGGAAAAATAGACTGTTGGTAAAGCCCACTCATGCCACCGGCTACATAGTTTGCAAAGACAGCTACAAAACGGCACTTTTTCTTGTTCTGACACCATTAAGAACTTTAATCTTAGGAAGGACACAAACGCAACAGACTCAGCACAGGACCTTGGACCACTGTTACTGTCGGTGAAGCTGGTCTTACGCACACTGGAGGCATCCCTGTTGTTGGCGAGGGCCCAGAGCTGCACTACAGGCTCTTTTCCTTAAAGATGGACATTCGGACCCTCCCCTGCCTTCTTGCTAGTCAACACTGCCACTCTCAGCAGGAAAACTGCTGAGAGTCTGCTTGTTGGGAAGCCGGCAGAGCCGGGAGCTCCAGGAGAAGCAACAAAAGAAGGTGCTTGGTTTAGGTTCCAGGTGTCCCGCCTCCATAACACCTGCCTAGCCTCCCTCCATTCCCTATCACGGTCCCACAACCCAGAAAAGAGCCTGTGGCAAAGGCTAGACCACAGAATGTTCACTGGAGAAGAGACGGCAAAGGGCAGGTGCTTGCAGAGGGATGCAGCGAAGGACACTGTTAAATTGCCTTGTTATACAGCTGGCTAGTACTCGTGAAACAAAGCTCAGAAGCATCCCTAAACGAGGAAAGGGGATGCATTCACTGACTCTCCCAGTAGCCAGAAGTAGCCCCAGGAGCCTCATGCTTCTGGGAATTTATAATCCAAGACAAGGCATCAGAGAGGTCCCAGAGAAGAAAATGTGAAGTACAATTGGCTCAGGCCAAGGGGAAGCTCCTCAGGTTACACCTATACCCGTGATTGGTGTAGCAGAGTCAGTCACTGTAATATAAGTTAAAGCAAAATGGGGGACCAAAACATTTTTAGAGCCACACACACACACAGGCCTAAAAGAAAAACTAGACTTAAATGTATATAGGTCAGAGCCTGGAACAGATCGAGCTGGCAGATAATGCTGGCCATCACTGCCAAGGGCGTTTATATTAGGCAGGCCCTTTCTTTCCTGAGGCTGCATGCACTAAGCGGCAGAACATCAGGTGTCCTCCTCCCTCTGCCAAACAGCTTGTTTCTTGGAGCATCTTCAGCTCTGGTGATGAGTAGGGTCTGTGCCTCTCCCCAGCCAAGTCCCTGGGTACTTAACTCTCACTGCATTTCCCATGCGGAACCCTGTTGAAGAATAACCGAAGGAATATAAAACATGTGTGGCTGAAGAATTGGCTCAGAAATATTTGAAACTTTCTCCTTTCTTTCCTTTCTATGAAGATGGCTATCTGATCAAGGAGGTCATAAATACCTTCAAGTTTCTTCAGTCTCAGTATAAAGAAATTAAATGACTTGTACAGAGGCGGGGCACCAGTGGAACGAGGGAGCTGATCAGCCCAGGATGACCAAAAAATCTTCTAAACACAGCAGGCAGCATGATCTTTCCCAACACAGTTACTGAGAAGAATTCATGTGAAGAATTGATTTAAATTCAAAGTTAATACCAACTTGAACACAAGAGAGCCCTAATCTCAGTCAGCTACCTGTGGGAAAACCCTGTAGGACCCTCGGGCTTTGAGTTGTTCTTGTTCTTTCCCAGAGAAACCGTTCGCTTTTTCCCCTGTGGAGCTGTATAAAGATTTACAAGAGCATCCAGGAATGGAGTGTTCTAGTGAATTTAATTTTCCAGATAAAGAAAGGCCAGTTTTTAACCGCCGTTTATGTTCTATGAAGTTTCCAAATATATGAGTCTACTTCTCTGAATCCCGAAGTGGATCCTAGAAGGTGGACTTGGGTCTTTGTTTTAGAATGTAGTCTCTTCTACATTTTAGGGGACTCTTTGCTTCCAGCACTTAAAGAGAAGTGGTATAATAACAAATGGGAAATGTTTGTGAGCTGGGCATCCAACTCCCCAGTCTGTCACCTACTTACTAGGTAACACTATCTAAACTAGTTAACCCGGCCAAACCTACCATTCATTTCTGTTAAATGGAGGCAATAACATCTATGCAATATGCTGTGGTTTGGAATAATGTCTCCCCAAGACGCATGTGTTAAAGGCTTGATCTCCAGCATGACTGTGGGGAACGGATGGAGCTGTCATCTTGGGTCTTAGTTGCAGGAATGCAAAGCTAGCTAACACACCATCGATGTTCATAAAGGGAGCATGTGTTTGGTAAAGGGAAGACCTCCAATAAGCAGCCTCTCGAAGGGATCCTCTGGGTCACTGTCATATGATACTAAATTTGTGTTGATGCCAGGAGGCCTTCTAAGATTGTCTCTCTATAAAAATAACTTCTTCCATCTCAAAAAAATAAATAAGAAAAGAAAACAAAAAACTGCGGAGAAAACTATAGCGTGCTGAGCTGGTCTCGCAGACTCATTAACTTAGATATCATAAGCATCTCTGTGAAAGCATTCAACAGCTCTTACAGCTGTAGAACCCAGAAGAACCTCCAACCCACAGTGACTTATGAGACACTTGCAAGCCCTGCTGACTCCAAGATGCTCTCCCAAAAACTGATCATGACTTAAATCTTTTCTACCAAACTCGCTGCTTTAGATAAAAGTGTTTCCCATATGCGTAATAAATAAATAAATCCTTTAGGGGCTGGAGAGATGACTCAGAGGTGAAGAACACTAGCTGCTCTTCCAGAGGTTCTGAGTTCAATTCCCACTACCAAGGTAACTCACAACATCTATAATAGGATCTGGTTCCCTCTTCTTGCGTGCAGGCATACATGCAGGCAGAACACTCTATACATAATAAATGTGTTTCTCCAGAGTGTGCTGTACTTAGCCTGAAAGACGGAAGAACAATCTCTCCTCAGATTTATTAGTCAGAATTTCCAGAATATGGTCTCTCTTCACTCTACAGTCACTGCTAAGCTCTCACTGTAGCTTGATCACAAACCTGTAATCGCCCCCAAATTCCTGCCACAAACATTACACTCAGACTCTCCTGGGCTATAATACCTTTATTCAGATCTCTTAAAAGCACTTAGCAATAATTGTTTCCAGACTAATCCCACATGCATCCTACCCTGAGGTTTCCTGTCTCTATGACTAACCAACTACCAAACCATATAAACCAGACTTGGGGAAGACCTACGTGAGTACCTTTCTCTCATTTCCAACTCATTAAGTCCTCTCAATTTTATTCAGTGTGGTTCTCCATTCTCTCTTGAGTCTCCACTGGCACTTCCAAATGCAGTACAGAATCATAATCAGATTTCGAAGACACTACCTAAATGAGAGGTCTTCAACCCTACTTTTCTTTGTGGCAGCCAAACCCATGAGAAGAAAAATCCACTCATGATCCTCTTTTGATTCGGATTATCTCACTAACTTCACGTCTTGGTGATGAGATCCAGATCCTTAATGAAGTATTAAGCCCTCTGGGATGGGAACTCCGAGACCTCTCCAACTGCATGACTCTCACTCTGTCCTCTCCTCTTCAACTTACACAGAGCCCTGCCCCCTCCCACTTGGAGGCCTTTGACCAAGCTGCCCTCCTAGGTGAAAATACTATCTTTGACCTTATTTCTCTTTATAAAATTAGTTCCTGACCTTGAGAACATTATTCTTGCCCCCTAATATGTTCGGATCAGGTTTAGGGTATACAGTCATTAGAAGATTAATCAGAAGAATCTGAATTTGTCAATATATATGTGCTTCCCAACTCTGCCCCAAATTCCCCTCCTTTCACTCACTTCCTCCTCTCCCACCCTCCTCTCTCTGCCTCCCTCCTTTCCTTCTCCACATCCATCAGATTCTCATTTGATACAAGTATTCCACTTGAGACGCTGTAATTATTGTTACTGGCCATTATAATAGATGACAGTACGACTAAGAATCCCAGACAGTAAGACTAAGTAAATTAAAAAAAAAAAAAAAACTAAGAGCTGCTTCTATGGGCGGCCTTTAAGATGGCTCCTGACCCTCCAACCTGTGATTTCTTTATATGATGAATATTATACTAGAATGAATTGCAATACATCAACACACAGTAGGGCTACGGTTTCGAAACAAAATACAAGGCACCAGTTAAAGTATAGCCGAAGAAAATTGTCTGTGTTTATCTAAACTTCAAGTATAGGGTAGTAGTCTATCAGGACTGCCATAAAAATCTCATGAATATGATGGCATAAAATGCAGACTCTTTCTCACCATCCTGGAGGCTGAACATCCAACAACAAGGAATCAACAGTTTGAGATCCTGAGATCCTGCCAAGGGAATTTTTTGACTTGGAAATGGATACCTTCTCCCATGCTCAGTGGCCTCTTCTTTGTGTACACACACACACACACACACACTCATGCTCACACCTTCAGTTTTTACGTTTTCTAATTTCTCTCTGTATAAAGACACCAGCAATGTTAGATGAGGGCCCAACCACTGTGACCTCGTGTAATCTCAATTACCTCCCTCCTAAGCTCATTTCCAATTATAATTACATTGGGTGTTATGGTTTCAACATATAAATTCAGGAGGTTACAATTAAGATCATAAAAATGCATGTGGTACTTTACCCTTAATGTATTTTGCATATTATGTGTGTATATTGTATGTGATATGTGTGTGAATAGGAACCCATGCCAGCAGGCTGCTCATGAGCATGTGGAGACCCAAGGTTGATACTGGGTATATTCCTCCGTCACCCTCCACCTTATATGTGGAGGCAGTCCCTAGATGAACCCAGAGCTTGCCAATTCAGTCAGGAGAATCCATCTCCGTCTTCTTTGGGTTGGGATTGCAGGTGGCTGCTCCATCCCTAACTTTTTGCATACTTGTGAGCCAAGGGTTTTATCCTCTGAACTTTCTCCACAGCCTCTCTTAATATTTCTTTATAGTACACAAGATAGCTTTGTTTGGGCTGGAGAGATGGCTCAGCGGTTAAGGGCATTACCTGCTCTTCCAAAGGTCCTGAATTCAATTCCCGGCAACCACGTGGTGGCTCACAACCATCTGTAACGAGATCTGATGCCCTCTTCTGACCTGAAAGCATAAAGGCAGACAGAATATTATATACATAATAAATAAATAAATATTTTAAAAAGATAGCTTTGTTTATGGATACATAGATGTAGTAAGATATAAAGTCATTGATGGGTACAAAGGAATTCAGGGTGAGAGTTTTTTCTGGGGAAAAAAAAAAGTGGGGGGGAGCAGGATGGAGAAGAGAAGCGTCCAGTGCACTGTTTCTCTTTAATTCATGTAGAGAGATGTCTGGGGCGAGTGTTATGAAATATTACTCGTTAAGTCTACATGATAGATCCATGGCACATCTCTCTGTACCTTCCTGTATGGTTGGCATTGTCATGTGTTTTTTTTTAATAATCACATTTAAAACGAGAGTAGTTTTAGCATAAAACGAGAGGTTCTAGCTTGAAAAATAACAACGCAAGCAGAAAGTAATCGCAGCAGCACTGTGAAAGATGAACTGAGACTACCAGACTGAATCACTGAGGGAGGATGCAGAGCCACCCTCTTTCTGCCCCCCAGCCAGTGTTCACGGGATCTCCCTATGCAGAAGGCACTGGAATGGACCCTGTGGTAAAGGCAAGCACATGTAAAACAATCCAGGAAAACAAAAATAAATTATAATCTGGGTGAACTATCTTACGAAGTAATTATACTAAATATTCACTTGTGTGTCTGCTGGCTGCATTTCAAGCCCCAAGGAAGATATCCCCATAGAGGAAAACAGTACTTATCAACAGTGATTAAGTTCTTAAGTTGGGTCTCAAAAGGCCTATTTGCTCCAAAATATAAAATTATTGAATTCCAAAGTTGGAGAGGATTAGAATGTAATTGAAATTCTGCACATCGGTCATGAGAAATAGTAGAAAAGAGCATGTTTTGAGACTGGTAATGAAATGGCACAGAAAGACAATAGAGTTGAATAAGAAATGCCTTAATTATTTTTTTCATTATCTTGAATGCTGGCATTTGAGGACAAGAAGAACTAATTAAGGAAGTTAGCAATAAAAGCTTAGCAGCGCACTCTGGGCTTGAGTGATGGCGCGGGCATCCTGGGTGCTTCTGCAGTAGACACCTCTGACTCTTTCGTCACCGAGTTTCTACATTTAGTTTTAGACAAACAGTTTTTATTTCACATAATAAATAATCAAGCCATTTCCAGCAAGCAATCTTTGATCCATTTAACCACCATAACTCGGGACTCAATGGAGTAAGAACCAGAAAAGACGTGCCTCGGTTAGATAGATTTTCTTGCGGGACTAAGCTAAACTCTGAATAGGTCAGCACAAACCAAGGGCATCATGGGTCCCTAGCAATACTCACCACAAGAACCATAGACTAACAAACCCCACCAGAACCAAGCATGAGACATCTTTCGGATGGTTGACTCGGGAAGTCGGAGTGAGTCCGAAAATAATACAGATGATTAAAGTAGCTCCTGCTTGCCTCTCGGGGGTTTCATGTGGACCCCTGTTGCTGAAGACAATTAGGACACAAGACTTGCATGATTCAGGTCGGATCTGACCTGAAAGCCTCATTCCTGTGGTCGAGCTTTCATGGTACCAGAAAATACTATGAAAGACGCCAAGGGAGGGGAGAAATGAATAGTCCTCCTCAGCTCTTACACCAGGAAACACAACTGCATCCTGCTATTACCCTCCCAAGCTCTAGTTCCTTTATGGTCTCCTGGTTTCTGTGTTTACTCCATGTTGTTGTGTGCATGGATCTAAGGATTGATCTAGGAACCTCAGATGAGGGAACATGTGGCATTTGTCTTTCCGATTCTGGGTTCCCTCACTCAATACAACCGTTTCTAAGTTCATCCGTTTACCTGCAAACCGCTTTATTTCATTTTCCTTCGCAGCTGAATAGTATTCCATTGTGTATTTGCACCAAATTTCTATCATTGATTCAGCAGGTGAAGGACATTAAGGATTTTTTTTCCATTCCTAGCTATCACCGTTGCAAATAGAGCAGCTATGAACGTGGCTAAGCCAGTGTCTGTGGAGGAGGTAGTCAAGTCTTCGGGCACTTGCCAAGTGGTATAACTAAGTCATATGGTAGATTTGTTATTAGTGTTTTGAGGGGTCTCCATGCTGATTTCCAGAGTGGCTGCACCAGTCAGCAGTCTCAGCAGTTAATGAGGGGCCCCTCTCTTCTCGACCTCACCGGTGCTGTTGGCTCTTTCACTGAGAAGCCCCTCCGACTGATGTGCGATGTAATCTCAAGGTGGTTTCAATTTGCATCTCTCTAATAGCAAGAATGATGGAAAATATTACGTATTAAATTAAATCTTAGCTATTTTTATTTCTTCTTTTGGAAACTCTCTGTGTTTAGATCCAGAGGTCCCTTTCTAGTTGGGTCATTTGCTTCCTCAGTGCTTTGTGTTTTGAATTCTCAGGTATATTTGGGGCTAGGAAAGATTTTCTCTCATTCTGTGGGTCTCTTCATTTGATTGATTTCCTTAGCTGCACAGAAGGTTTCTAGTGAGGTCCTCATTGCCAATCATTTGCCTTAATTCCGGGGCAATGAAATCCTACTCAGAAAGTCCTTTCCTACACGTCTACTTCGTGGGGTGCTACATGTCCTCTACCTTTAGCAGTGTGGGGGAATGAAAATGGCCTCTATAGGCTCATATATTTGAATGTCTAGTCCCTAGTCCATGGACAGTTTAGGAGGTGTGGCCTTCTTGGAGAGTGTGTCACTGGAGGGTGGGCTATGAGGTTTCAAAAAACCCACAACAGGCCCAAGTTCTTTCTCTCTCTCTCTCTCTCTCTCTCTCTCTCTCTCTCTCTCTCTCTCTCCCCTCTCCCTCTCCCTTTCTAATTAAATGTGACTTTTATAAGAGTAATCTTTTTATTGATTTTTATTGAGCTCTACATTTTTCTCTGCTCCCCTTCCTGCCTCTCCCCCACTTCAACCCTCCCCCAAAGTCCCCATGCTCCCAATTTCCTCAGGAGATCTTGTCTTTTCTACTTCCCATGTAGATTACATCTATGTAAGTCTCTCTTAGTGTCCTCACTGTTGTCTAAGAGTAATCTTAATCATGGTATCTCTTCACAGAAATAGAAAATACTAAGACAAACAGTTTTAAAGTTTTAAACTGAGATATTTGATTCATTTAAATCTAATTTTTGCACAGGAAAATAGACATGAATTCAATTTCATTCTTCTGCCTGTGAACATCCCCAGTATCATTTATTGAAGATGTTGCCTTTTCTCCAGTGTACATTTTTTTTACCTCTTTGTCAACCATCTTGTTGCTGTAATAATAAGCATGCATGTTTGGGTCTCCTACTGCATTCCATTGGTCTACATGTATGCATTTGTGCCAGTGCTGTATTGTTTCTGTTATCATAGCTTTATACTATATTTTAAAATATGAACTATCAGTTTCTCCAGTTTTATTCTTCTTGCTCATGATTGCTTTGGATATCTGAGATCTCTTATGATTCCATATGACTTTTAGGATGTTTTTTTATTTCTGTTAAGAATGTTGTAGATATTTTGATGGGATTGTATTGATTTATAATTTGCTTTTGGTGAGGTGGTCATTTTCACAATATTAATTTTACCAAGCCTTAAATTCAGGATGTCTTTCCACTTGATAGTGTCTTTCTTAACCTCTTTCTTCATATCTGACGTTTTTATTAGGTAAGTCTTTTTATTTCCTTGATATTTTATTCCTAGATATTTTATTGTCTTATTCCTATTTTCTTATTCTTATTTTCTTCTATTGTTCTTATTCCTTATTTTATTGGCTTATTCCTAGATATTTTATTGTCTTTGATTTTATTATAAATGGTCTTATGTCTGTGATCTTCTTAGGAAGACTGTAGGTTTTTGTAAGTTGATTTTTTGCCACTGTACTGAAATTTTTGATTATTTCTAGAAGTTTTCCAGTGGAATTTTTGGTATCTCTAGTTTTTAATATCATATCTGCCAATAAGGATAAATTTACTTATTTCTAACTTGTATTCCACTAATACCTTATTGCTCTGGCTATTGCTTTCAGCACTATATTGAAATGGAGTGGGCAGACCAGTCTTGTTCCTGATTTTAATGGAACAAGTTTTTTCTCCATTTAGGATAATTTGGGGTGTGGGCTTCTTGTTCATAGCCTTTATTATGTTGAGGTACTTTTCCTCCAGTCCTATTCCCCTAGGACTTTTATCATGAAAGCATGTTGGATTTTGTCAGACTTCTTCTGCATCTATTGAGATGATCACATGATATTTAAGTTCATATATGTAAATTATCATATTTATTGATTTATATATGTTGAACCCACTCTGCATTTCTGGAATAAAGTCAACACGATTATAATGGATGATCTTCATGTTATGTATTTGTATTTGATTTGTTGGTATGTTATTGAGTTTTTATCCTCTCCATGTTCATCAGGGATATTAGTCTGTGGTTTTGTTGTTGTTGTTGTGGTGGTGGTGGTGCTGGTGCTGGTGCTGGTGCTGGTGGTGGTGGTGGTGATGGTATCTTTACCTGGTTTAGGTATGAGAGTAATATTAGCTTCAGAGAACAAGTTTTGGGATGATCCTTTCATTCTTATTTTTTGAAGAATTTAAGAAGGTTTGAAATCTCTTTATTTCTAGTTCATTCATTTCTGCTTTGATTTTTATAATTTCTTGTCCTCCACTAGGTTGAGGTTTGATTTGTTCCTGTTTTTCCAAATTCTTGAGTCATGTCATTAAGTCATTTATTAATGTTCTTTCTAAAGTGTCTAAGAGGTACTTATGGCCATAAAATTCCCTTTATAGACTTGTGTTAATGTGTCCCAGGGGTTTTGTTGATTTGTATTTTTACTTAGTTCCAGGAATACGTTTTTAATCCATTCATCATTCAGTAATGAGTTGTTTGATCTCCATGAGTTTACTTTTACCCAAGTTTTATTTGTGATTAATTTTAAGTTTTATTGCATAATTGTCAAATAGGATATGTGGGATTATTTCAGTCTTTCTATATCTGTTTGAGTTTGTGTTCCAGTATATGGTCAGTTTTAGCTCCCATGTTCTGCTGAGTAGAACGAATATTCATTGGTATTTGAGTGAAATATTCTGTAGATATCTGCTAGATACATTTGATGTAAGATGTCATTTAATTCTGAGGTTTGTCTGTTTTGTCATCCAGATGACCTATCTGTTAGAGAAATCGGGGTGACGAAACTGCTTGCTGTTATTAGGTTTGTGTTCATCTCTCTCTTTAATTCCATTAGTATGATTTTTATGAAATTAAGTGCACCAGTTTTGGTGCATATCTGTTAAGTGTTGTAATATTTCCCCTATTAATTGATTCCTTGAATAGAATGAAGTGTTCTTTGTCTTTTCTGATTAGTTTTAATTTGAAAAATGTCTTGTTAATTATTAGAATCACAATGCCTGCTTGATTCTTGATCAACCTGCTTGGAATACTTTTCTCCAGCCTTTATAGTGGTGCCTACTTTTAAAGCTATGCTGAGTTTCTACTAGACAGTAGATAGACAGATTTTGTTTCCCAATCCATTCATCTAGCTAGACTCTGTCTTTTGATCATAGAGTTGAGATCTTTATAGAGTATGACTGAAAAATGACTGTAGATGGGAATCATTTTGTTGTTTTTTGCTGTTTTGTGTTCTTAGTTATGGCTTATTTTTCATTAAATTCTGGCTTCATTTGTTTTCTTTCAAGGGTCTCGTGGCTCAACTTATTTCCCTCTTCAACTGAAAGTATTGCTTCAGCATTCTGCTTAGCATTTTGTTGTTATGGTTGTTGTTGTCGAACATGAATTTTTTTAGGTTGCTTGAATCATAGAAAGCTTTACTTTCTCCTTCAACTATGGAAGGAAATTTTGCTGGGTACACTTGGAAGTCATGATCTTTTGGAGCTTAGAGTTTATGACTCTAGGATCTTCTGGTTTTCAGAGTTTCCATTGAGAACTTGGGTACTTTTCTGATGGATTTTTCCTTGTTTGTGACTTACATTTTTTTCCTGCAGTAGTTTTTCTTCGTTCTGCAGTGTTTTGACTATGCAATGCCACGGGATGTTTCTCTTTTCATCTTTTTAGTTGGGACTCCATGTGCTTCCTATATATGTATGGTGTGTCTTTCTTTAGTTGGAGGAAGCTTTCTCCTTGTTAAAGATCTGGTCTTTAACAGACCATTGACCTGGGATTCTTCTCCCTCCTCTATGTCTATAGTTTGAATATTTGGCGTTTTGATGGTATCCCACCTTTCCTTCACACTCCTTTCCTATGTTCTTTCTTCCTTTTCTTATTTCATCTAGATTCTTTGGTTTACCCTTGCATCCTGATACTATGTCTTCTGCTTCACTCATTTTGCTTCAAAGCTTTCCCTCAAGTTCTCTATTTGAGGCATTGAGCTTTTCATTTCCATCTCATTTTAGGTTCTGTTCTCTTTAGTGTTTCTGTTCATTGAATTCAGTTTTAAAATACCGAATAACTTCATGATTTTATCCAGCTGTGTATTCGTATGTTCTCGGACATCACTCAAGCATTTACTGTTATCCTGCTCAAGTTCAATGAAATGTTTGTCCATGTCCTCTTTAAATTTCTTGAATTATTTTACAAAGGTTATGATTGATTATTCTTTTAAATTGTGTGTCCTGGCATTCACCTAGATAGTTCCGTTAAAGAATACTTGTATAGGACTTGTATAGGATAGAGACATGCTGTTTTGACCATTCATATTGTTTTTGCTTTTTGTGATTTAAAGGGGGCATGTGGACTTTTTTTCTTTGGTTGTGTGTCTGATGTGATAATTCATCCTTCCTTAGACTGGGCCAGTACAGAAGATGCACAACCTAAGCTAGAGCAGGCAAAGTGATAGATAAATTATTTAACTGGACCAGGGAAGAATGTCCCCCAAACCATGGGTCTATAGCTAGGCTAGGCAAAGGGAATTGGTGAATAAACAGTTTTCATGGCTCCAGGTCCAGAGCTAGGCTGGTAGGTTTGCAAATTGGGAAGGGCAGGCTGAACAATGGATGTTTCGATGTAAATTTCACTGCAAGAGGAGAGATGCTGGGGCATGCAGAATGGCTTCAAGAAAGATAAAACATGGGGCATAGAAAAATAAGTCATAATAAAGATAATGAGTTAATTCCGAGAAACCATGTAAAACAAAACAAACACCTGAGTGTGGACTTGAAATCAGAGCATCGGAAAGGGAGAGATGAGCACCTCTCTAGAGCTTAAAGGCAGTTAGGCTAGCCTGCTCAGTGAGTAGCAGGACAATGAAAGTGTCTGCCTCAAAATAAGGTAGATGGCACCAGAATAAAAACACTCAAGGTTATTCTCTGACCTCAAGACACACACACACACAAGTACACAAGCACACAAACATGTGCATATATATACACACAAGATGAAGGAGTGAATGAATGAACAGGAATTAGAGAATGGTCTTGGGAACCGCAGTCCTTTACAGAGCTTCACCACTGCTACTTCCGGTCTTGATGATGCCTCTGGTTAGCACTTAGTGCCTATCGATCAGATATTCTCAGGAAAACATTTCTCACCACCACCTCCCCTGCTGACACAAAGGTCCAGGTGGGAAAGTACCCATTATCGCACCCACCCCTGATTTCTTTTTTTTTTTTTTTTGAAAGTAATTTTATTAAATTATAAAAGTTTCCATTTACGCCCCTCTTCCCAACACCCTCCCACTCCCCCCACTCCCTCTCCTCCTCCCACCCCTGATTTCTAAAGTGTCATAGTCACTGAAGCAGCTTGGGCACTTAGTGTTTGTAGAAAGAATTATGGAAATAAATACCTGTGTAACCTTGTGATTCACTATCCTTTAAAACTCAAATGGCGATAAAGAAACGCGTTTCGAGAAATGGGTTGTAATTCAAAATAAAAGTTACAGATGATAAGCCCTCATGTCTCAAGGTCAGGGATGTTGGTGTAGCTTGGAGGTTTTGCGTAGTTGAGGGAGGTGAGTTGAACCCTAACCCAGCCTCCATTCCATTTCAATATTTAATCAGTCATCTACATTGTGAATATTTGACTGTCACTCCACAATAAATATGACCCACTTTGCAATAGTTAATATTCCACCGCATGCTCAAGGTCCTTTGACTTTATTTACAAATATTTCCTTCTGTTCTATGATTCTGTTGTTAAACAGAAAAAAAATGATTCATGAATGTGTTAGTTCTGTAAGTATCAATTTTTTGGAACTGCATCTTCTTTCTCTCTAAAACTGTCTGTAATCATTCTCCACTCTGAAAGTGACTTTAGTAAATAAGCTCTTTTTTTTTTTTTAAAGAAAAAGCTATCATGGCCTCACATTAAATGTTCTTAGTGTCCCAGATCTGGCAAATACTTAACAACTTAAAGCATTTGGTCAGTATATATGTGTGTAATGAAAACAAGACCTTAATTAAATCAGCATCTAAATGGTGTCTCACATCTCCAGAGAGAGAGAGAGAGAGAGAGAGAGAGAGAGAGAGAGAGAGAGAGAGAGAGAGAGAAACAGACAGACAGACAGACGAACAGGCAGGCAGACAGAGACAGAGAGGGTAGGAGAATGAGAACTTTCTTTTGCTACAAACAGAGTGTTAGAATAACTGCCTATCGAATGAGCAAAAGTAACCAAGCAAGATCAGACAGCTGCCCAAGGTCATTCCAGAAGTTGTGACTGGTGGTGAGGAAGGACCCAGGCCTCCAGGCCACTGACTCAATGCATCTTTCTGGGAACCATAAATTACAAGACTGTTTAAATCTCCAGATGCTCCAGATGTTGCTTTCTCCTCCCCGCCCTTGTGCTACCACCCAATGCATTCCCATTTTTTATTGAGTCAGATGAAAGTCTCCCTCCTCCTGACAGCTTTATTGCACCAGGAACCCATTATCTCCTCCTAACTCGGAAAGTTAGACTCAGTTGTTGGTGCGGTAACCAAACAGGAGTCAAAGACATTTGTATGATCGATGTTCCCTTCAGAGGAAAACAGCTAAAAATATGACTGCCTAGATAGTCCCATTTTTTTCTAGGTCTAAAGGTTAATAAGTTGACAATGTTATACAGAAAAACTATTTTAAAAGTCCAACAACAAAGGGACTGTGTAAGTTGGATAACTCTTCTCAGGCCAAGAATAATGAACCCAGAAGTGTCCAGAAATATGAACAAACTGGTGGATTTAAGTGTTGTTATATCATGAATGATTTGGGAATCCTATCATGCCCAAAAGACACTGTTTTACAACCATCTTCCTCAGCCTTTGACTCTATGGTGCTTCTGTGCATTCTTCTGCATTGCCTCCTGAGGGATACAGGTAAGATATAGATGTCACAGTAGACGTGAGCACCCCACAAACACTTATCATCTGTACTCTGACCAGGTCAGTTAAGAATCTCTGAATTAACTGCCATCCGCTACAAAGAGAAGTTTCTATGATTAGGGTTGAGAACTGGACTACATATAGGTATACTGAAAGGTGTTAAAGAGGCCATTTCATACTGTGTTCATTTAGCAAAAAAAAAAAAGAAAGGAAGGAAGGAAGGAAAGAAGGAAGGAAGGAAGGAAAAGAAAAAAACAAAAACAAAACTCCTCTAGGGTTTTCTGTATGGAAAACACAATAATCAACAAAATATTGCCTCAGTCATAGATTTTTAGCCAAGTTTAGTACCTGGCATGAATTCCCTTCTTTGGAACAAGACTTAATCTAACTTGAAAAATGGTTTGTTACACTCATAACATCCATGCCACTATTGCATCAGTAAACATAGCTTGCTATGGAGTTATTTTTATAGTTCACAGAGTTCACATCTGGGTAAGACTGTTGATTACTTTTCTTCCCCCGCAGCCCACATAGCACCTTCTGGCATCATAAAAGCTAGCCAGGGGGGGTTGATGTATGGCTTCCATATGTATCTTTTCATTTATTTCTAAAACTTCTGCACAGTAGACAACATCATCCCGACTTAATAAATTAGGTTCAAATGCCAAAGATCAGAAGGTTAAAATAATATAAAGTAGACTTAAATATTTCCTTCTTCCATTTTCACACTGGACCCAAGGACAACTGTATGTACCATATCAAGAGACTTTATTTATGGAAAACCCCTAGTAATATGATATGAAGAACCCCAAAGCCTTCATTGTAGATTCTGTACAAATTCTACCTCCAAATAAATAAATAAATAAATATGGCAGGGATACCTAATCTTCAACTATGAAGTGACTATGCATGTATTACTCTGTTTTTAGAAAGAAAAGCCCATGAAAACACACTTAGGTAACCAATAACACCATCATTAAAGTAAGTGAAATGTCATTAGCATATGCCAAGTAGATGATGGAGTAAGGGGTGACCCTGGAAGACAACAGTGGAAACCCAGAGAGAGAACGAGATCCTGGGGCTTCTAGGAGTCAAACTAAAGAACAGAAATCTTGTTCTCATGGCAACTGGCTTCAGTTTAAAGATGGAGGTAAGGTTTAAAAATGACATAATCAAACTGCTTTAAAAAAAATAAGCCTAGCAGCCATAGAGAGCAAGGGGTGTGTATGGAATAAAACACAGAGGCGGAAAGACAAATTGAGAGAAAAGGGTCACAGTCAAGAGAGTAAAACAGACTTGACAATATGGAGGTAGGGGACAGAGACATCCAACTAGGTGGATGGTGCTGACATTCACAAGACTGAGACGAAGCAGGATCAGTGAGATGGCTCAGTATATAAAGACACTTGACGGCCTAAACTCAGTCCCTGGAACCTGCATGATCCTAGGAGAGAACCTACAAGTTGTCCTGCCACCTCCACTTATACACCATGTTACACACACAAAGATAGATAGATAGACAGACAGACAGGTAGATAGATAGATAGATAGATAGATAGATAGATAGATAGATAGATAGACAGACAGACAGATAATGCGTAATAAACATTTTAAGACTAAGAAGAGAGTAACTGTAAAGCAAACTGAATGTTAAGTAACTGCAAATATACCAAAACATAACCAGTAAAAGGATACAAATATGGCCCTAGAGCTGAAGAGAAAGTTGGTGCTGTTTTCTTTTTCTACATGAGCATACCTATAATAAAGGAAAACTTATAGATTAAGCACAGCAAAAAACCAAAAATGATAGCTAATGAAATAGAACAATCATAACAATTGATTAATAAAATTAAGAGGATATCTTTTGAAAAAGTAAAGATAAATTTTAATATTTTTCATTTTGCAGTCAACCACAAGTAAACGAATCTATGAGAAAGAAGACTCTGAATAAGGGGGGTTTCTGTATGCTCAACAAGTCCTGTTTCAATGTTTCCTAGTTTGTCTCAGTGGCACTAAAATCACCTTAGCAAATTAAAGCAGCATTCTTCCTTCACTCCCTACACTGACAACATCACACAGAGGGGAAGGGGAGTGTTCCCAGGCCCAACTAGTTCAACTGTTCAGACACCAGCTGAGTCTCCTGTGACTGGATTTGACTTTGATAGTAACGGCTCAGAGGTAGCACCGAGCCCCAGGACTAAGGACTTAGGTCCCCTAAGACAAATGTCCAGCTCTGGAAGCCGTTTGCCAACATTCTTCTGACCAGCTAGGTAGAGGCAGGGATTACATTATTCTTCCCTCACAGTTGATGATTTGTTAGAATGACTCCCAGAAGCTGAGAAAACATTCATTGACTTCTAACAAGAGGCATTGCAAAAGATCTCAAATGAGTTGCCAGATAAAGCAACTTGCTAGTGAGCTACGAAAGGCACCAAGCACAAGAGTTCCTACCCCTCAGAGCTGAGCTAGGTCACCTTGCAGCACATACATACTTTCTCCACCCCAGAAGCTCTCTGAACACTGTGGCTCGGGAATTTTGACAGAAGCTTTATCCTGGAAGCACCAAAGATTAGTAGAGGGCTCTCCACCCATTTGTTCTCCAACAGTTTGAGTTTGGTCTTTCTGATGGCCAGGCTCCATCCTGGGAATCTCCAGGATCCCTACAGAGTCACCTCAAAAAATCAATGTTCCTAGCACCAGGTTTAGGAATTATGAGTAGAAACACTCATATCAATTAATGGGAAATTACAGACATTTTACAAGTTTTATGTCAGGAATGAGAGAATAAAAACCAAACATGTCTTTTTCCTTATAACTCTTAGAAATGAAAATTCTGAATCAAAGGGAAAAGAAAGAAATGTTAAAGCCAATGAAGAAAGCATATGGTATTAAAGAAACAAATGAAAAATTGTCATCATGGGATTTATGGGATAGAAAAGATGAGGGATTGATATTTTATTTCAAAGTCCAACTTAATAAATCCAATTTACAAATAAATTATTCAATACCAAATACAAGGCAAAGTTCTTGTGTGATATTCAAAAGTGGATCCACTGTATCCATGGAAGTCATTTGTTCAAAGTGAAAAGTCATCCCTGGTCCAGGTGATTTTACAAAAAAAATTACAAAACTTTATACTTAGTCCTCCACTGACCTGTCTGCCCTCAAGAGTTGAGAGATAGAAGCGTAACACCTGAACACATAATTTCCACGCAAGCTGTTATCTGTGATGATTAAGACAGTCTGCTTTGGAAACCTGGAAGGAATAACAGAGTCTGGCAAGATGAAGAATATGTCCAAATCAGATATGCACCATCTCTGCTGGGTCTAAAAACCTGTGAGCAGTTAGCTGAGAGAAGCAGAGTGAGCGCACAGGTGGAAATACGATCACTTCATGAAGCATAACTCTGGAAATCAGCCTTTCCTTCCCCTAGGAGCTTGTTAAATGTGACGATTCTCAAGGCCTTCCCCAGACCTGCTGAATCCAAATTCCTAACTGCAATGCCAAGCAGTCTGTGATTTCCAGCACTCCAGAGGACTCTGCAGGCGCTCAAGTTAGATAACCTCGACTCTAGGCTAGCAGGAGGCAGCAGAGTGGAGCCATTAGAGATGTACTGTGGAGTCAAGCTGCCTGGTCCCAGCTGTAGGGTTCGCAACTTGAGAGCTGGGCAACCATCACTGTGCTGGGCTTGAGTGTCTTCATTTCTAGAATAACAGCACTTAACACGACTGTGTGGGAGACGCTCATAACAGAGCCTGGCGCATAATGAGAGCTGCATAAGTGTGTACTTGTGTTCGGGGAAGGATGTCAGGGGTGGCACATGGGCAGCTCTATCTTCTGCGCATCAGACATGAGAAGTACAGGCTGCGGCAAGAGTGCTAGACAGATTCACACAGGAAGATCTTGTGTCCTACAAGTTCCACTTTCAGAAAAAAAGGGGAAGTGTGGTTTTACTGACACTTCCTGCTAAGTGCAATTAAAATCCCTGGGCATTTTGCAAAAGAAGTTGAGAGAAGGCAAGACAGCAAGGGCCTGAGGAAGGACAGAGTGGCTTTTCCTCACACAGGCCCGACATAGAGCTAGAAACACCATCAAGTGTAGAAAACTTGTTAAATGTGACAGCAGACACCCAGATAGACAAATGCTGCTTCTAGCCTTCATCAGAGAAGCTTCTCATTGCAACACACAGCAGTGGATGCAGAGCCTCGTGGCTGCCCTACTTCTAAGAACAAGCATTGGTTGAAGGCTCAGCCCCAAGCAGGACACTTAGTTACTCATTCTTAGGCCTGGGAAGCACTGAAAAGAGGGGACCAAAATAGCTTTATGGAATTAATCAACAACTTTTTAATTGGATTTAAGGTTCATTCCATGAAATGGAACCTATACTTAACACAGCTAAAGTGGCCAAGAATCTAAGACGAGATATTACAAATGTCAGTTTTCTGGGCCGTCCTGCCAGAGCAGGCATTCCAACTACAGAAAAGTGAGTGTGATTTGTGAGCATACTGCTGCAACTTGCTTGCTGGCAGTGACCTTGAAATGCCATGACTTGTGGCAATAAACAGGGCTATAGCCAGTACCTCCGTCATGAGACTGAAATCTCAGAAAGTTAAGAAATGGGCTGTATCCAGTCAACAAAGCCACGCTTTAGTCCTCTCCATATTGCTTAGCAAACTAAAGAATCATGTGGTCAGAAAAAGAGAGAGAGATGGAAAAGAAAGATTCAATGTTGAAGAAAAACCTCTAAATGGTTTACAATGTGTTAAAAAATATATGTAGGCTAAAGGTTAAAGTTCTTAAAATAAAAAAGAAAGAAAGAGAGTAGTTGGGTGTGGTGGTACACACCTTTAATCCCATCACTTGGGAGGCAGAGGCAGGTGAATCTCTGTGAGTTCAAAGACAGCCTAGCCTACAGGACAGTCAAAGATATACAGAGAACCTATCTCAAAAAGTAAAAGTAAACATAAAAGAAATAGAGGTTAAAGTAAAGCCACATGAAGATGGAAAATACACAGAGAATCTGGATACTGTATGTTATTATGCTCTCTTTGAATTGTTTGAATGCTGAGAAAGGAGCAACAGCTGCTAAAAGATATTTGCTTATAAATGCTGCTGAATTAATCCAAGATAGGTATTTTGAAACTACTTTGACTTCAAAGTTGAAGTCAAAGGGTATGTTACTTTGGAGAAGAGGATTTGCTTTTGTTTCCATGGGAAATGAGAAGCTAAAGATTCAATCTAAAGTAAGAATAATCAGGTTTGATCAAAGAAGACCACCTGAGAAATCTCCAGTAGGAACAGATGGCCCAGATGTCTGAGTTCTACATCCAGAACAGATTCAAGACTGCTGCTTGAGATGATCAAGACTCACAGGATACTCCAGTCAGGACTTGATAATTCTAAATTTTCTTTAGGTCCCCATAAGATTATCAGCACCCCCAACCAACAGAAAGTAGCATAGAATATTATGCCCAGATTTCCAAAAAAATGGACTATGGATATTTTCCCTTATTTAAAATAAAAAAAAAGAGGGGAAAGTGGTGTGGGACAAGTCTGTAGTCTGTCAATTATGTTTTAAATAAATGCTGATTGGCCGGTAGCCAGGCAGGAAGTATAGGCAGGACAACCAGACAGGAAGTAGAGATGGGGCAATGAAAACAAGAGAATTCTGGGAAGGAGGAAGCCCATTCCTCCCCAGTCCTGCTCATCCTCCAAAGAAGGAAGATGTGACCTGCCCTGCTGAAAAAGATACTGAGCTATATGGCTAACATATACTAAAATAATGGGCTAATATAAGTTATAAGAGTTAATAAGAAGCCTGAGCTAATGTCTCAATCAGTTTACAACTTATATAGACCTCTGTGTGATTTTCTTTGGGGCTAAAATGCTTTGGTAACTGGGCAGACAGAAATCCCAACAGGAAGGTCCTCATGTTACATCATGGATCTAAGGAAAATCTACTACTATTCTGCTTAAAGAGACACAGCAATAAAACAAGCCATATGACAATTTTTATAGCCATATATTGGTGCCTAACTCAACCATCAGCAAAGAAGCTTCTTTTTTTTTTTTTTTTTTTTTGGTGGTGGAGAGGAGAGGGTTTATCTTACTCAGAGTTTCATACCATGGTTCATCATCCAAAACAGGAACTCAAGCAGAACAGGAATCTAGAGGCAAGAGATGATGCAAAGGTCATGGAGGAGTGCTGCTTACTGGCTTGGAGAAGCTTCTTCTTGCAGTAGATGGGGATTAACAGAGACCTACAATTAGGAGATATGCAGAGAATGAGAGACTTTGGAGCACTCAGTCCTAAATGGGATATCTTCATCAAATTCTTCCCCTCGGGGTTCAGAGATCTAAGTGGAAGAGGAGGCAGGAAGATCAGAAGAATCAGAAGTGATAGACTCCTCCAGGGAAACAGTGTCTTCTAGACACAATAGGACTGAATCCCATATAAACTCACAGAGATGGCAGCAGCATGCTTAAGATCTGCACCAGTTCAAGCCAGATAGGTTCTCGTACTGAGAAGAGGAAATGGACTTTGGTCCCACCTCTAACAAGAAGCTATCTGCAATAACCACTGGCAAAGGGAAAATTGGTTTTCTCTAATTCTCCAAGTGTCACCTGGCATATCAACCATACTGCTGGGCAGACCCCATACCCAGGAGTGGTTAGCCAGCAGAAAACAAAGGCCATAGTTTTATTTTGTGTGGGGGAGGGGTTGAAAGAGACAGAGAAAACAAAGTTGGGTGGGGAGGGAAGGAGGGAAGGAAATTTGGGAGGAACTGGTGGAGATTAAAATCATGATCAAATATGTTGCATGAAAAAAATTTAATTAAAAAGAAAAAAAACAAATTATTTTTTAAATTAAAAATGACAGTAGTCAGAATAACATTCACACTGACCTAAAAACATATACCTTGGCCAATGAAACAGGGGAGAAAATTCAGACATAAATAAATGCATTCATGCTTAAAGCAAAACAAAAATGTCCTGCAAAAACTTGCTCTGTCTAGCAAAATGAGCAGGAATGGGCAGCTTAGAAAGACAGCGAGAAAATAAACCAAGAGCAATCTAATTTTAAAACCAAAGCTATTGATTCAGGGCTTACTATAACAAGGGATTCAACCATGGTTGTTGCTCGCTGACAAAGACTCAAAGGCAAACAAAGAAGGGATGCTTCACAGAGGAGAAGGTGCATGGCTTCAGGATGCCTTGATCTGGGGGCTACTGCGTGGCACAACAGAAACTGGGTTAACTAGCAGTGAGCAGGGTGTCCTTTGTAAGAGGTTCATAGTTGGCTTTTTCTAGCTGATGCCATTGGCATCAAGGGCCAAAATTAAGGAAGCTGTTTGTTATTACTGGAGACCTGGCCATCAGGAGCAGACAAATGGAAGTTTTCATTCAGCTTTCTGGGTTGTCACTGGGGCTAGAGAGCTGGCTTCCTGCAAGTCTAACTTGCAGAAGGTGCTCATTGGAAATAAGAGGCTTTCTGGGCAGAGTGATACAGACCAAAGCTCTATTTGACAGACAGGCTGACTTCTGTTAGTTCATATTCTTTACTAATCAGGCTTGAAGCACGGTGCAAGTAATATGAGAAAGGCCAGTAAGATGCGGATTATGAGATGTTCATGTTTGAAAACGACGACACCTGGGAATTTCCACTTTGATAAAGGAATAGCCTGTTCCCCTATTTCTCCGAATGAGCCACCTAAAGCTTCATGATTGTTAGAAGTGAGAAGACTTGAAAGTGTTCAGACAAAAAGGCGAGATGGTGATAGACACAGGACCTCAAGTAACAACATAGCATTGAGTCCCTGGATTTTCCTGTGGCCTCCTGTGTCTCTGAATTGTAGATGTACCTGGCAACTTAGAAATGCCAATGACAATTACAGAAGAGCCCAGAAAACTCAGTTCTAGTCAAAAGTTCAGGAGAGAGACAGCCTAGAAATAAAACTTCAAAAGATTAACTGCTCTACCCAAATGCCACAGGCAATATTTGACCTCAAAACGCACGCACGCACACACACACACACACACACACACACACACACACACACACACACACAACCTGCAAGGGCCAATAATGAATTCTGGATCCCATCCTGGCTAGACTACAGCAAAGTATCCTAAACCCCACACCAAATAGGGCCAGACAGGCCAGCAGGGAATGAGGACAATCACCTCCAAACAATAATAATAAGACCTTTCTCC
Source organism: Myodes glareolus (assembly GCF_982192425.1). NCBI lineage: Eukaryota > Metazoa > Chordata > Mammalia > Rodentia > Cricetidae > Myodes > Myodes glareolus. The sequence continues at coordinate 15,021,665 of NC_142038.1, read as the reverse complement.
ACGTAGTCAGTGGAATCTATGTGGAAAAGTCAGAACACCACGCCCATCCAGTGGCAATGAGAAGACCTCAAGCATCGTAGAGACTAAATGGAAGGTTTGGCTGTCTCTCTCTTCCCACTCTACAAGTCACAAATATCCAGTGCACAGACTGTGTTCTAATTTTGCAACAATAGCTATGGGGAAGGGGAGTGGGTTTTAGAAAGCAGTACAACACCCGAGCTTTTGCTGCATTGCTTCTTAGCGCTGCCTTTACGTCTATAATGTTCTCAAAATAAAGGCTTTAGTCTTAAAAATAATAAAGGGAAAGGAAATCCAAACTGACTCACATGACTAAGGAGAGCTACAGCCTTTGCCAGAGTGACAGATTTAGATCGGTTCCATCATCTGCCTTTGTGACTACGACATAGACAAAGGGCATGACCAAGGCAGCCACTGAAAGTCACCCAAGAGGGGCCTGTGGCAGGTTGTAGGTTACCTGCTCTTGACAAGGAGCCTTCTACTTGGCATGAACAGAATTCTTGATGGGTCATCTTTGTCATAAACAGCAATAGCCATCGGGCATCCTAAAGGATTTGGGCTGTGTTGCTGTGGCGATAAGCTCAAAGTCTATAGGAATCCTTGAGGACAAGTGGGAGATTTATGAATAATATCACTTATGGAGAATAAAAGAGTGTAATTCAAGAGGCTCTAGATTCTGACAAATGTCCGTGTGAACCCCCTCTACTAGCTCAAAGAGGAACCGGAAATTCCGGAGGATAAAAACACATCAGTATGACCAGTGACAAAAGGGGACTGCAGAGTGGTGTTCCTTAGATACTTAGCAAAGGAATGCTTAACAGAAAATGTAAAATTCAGGAGCATGAGCAAAGATGTCTTCTTTGAAAGATGTATATAAATATCCGGCCTATGCCAGATTTCACAAGAAAATAATAGAAAGCCAGCCAGTCTGTCCAAGATGACTTCCTTCCTCTCCTCTGCAGTGTATATCAACCCTAGAGTAAGACCCAACCGGCTGAGTTGGTGCCAGTGCCCACCTTATATACTAATACCTGTGACTATAAAAATAAGATGATGTAATTGTCGTAACCACCACAGCTAGTAGGCTAGAAGGAGGAAGGCTGCCCACAGAAATAAACAGAAATGGAGTGGACATGTTGCTGCCAGATGAAAAGAATGTTGTTTAGACAAGGTTGAATCAGTCTCTGCCTAATGACACACTAATAGTTACTATTAATAAAATCTCAAACAATTTATCCTTCTTTCTTTTTATCTGTATGTGTCTGTAATACTCAAATTTCCTAATTTAAATTAAGCCATTCTCTCTAACTTTTATCTTTGCTATTTTTTCTCTTCTCCAGTACATGTCTGACATAGAAAACAAAACTACTTATCTAAAAAATTTTATGCCTCTTAAATAATTCTTTGTATTCATAAATCTTAATTTTACAATAAGATGAGTTATATTATTACACACTGAAGGGTGGAGGGAAGAGACTGGTTGGTGAGATAGTTGGGGCTCTGAGAGCTGCTACTAATTCTCCAATTAGCATGGGAACTAGACAAAGCATTGGCCAATGTTCAACTTTAAATTTCTTTCTGATAAATAAAGAAATTGTTCTAAATGCCTTCTAAAATTATCAACATCTCCAAGATTTTGATACGCAAATGTGGAAAAATGTAACAAGAGGAAAATTGCCCATAATCAGGAAGAATATATACATACATACATATATATATGTATATGTGTATATATATATACACTTTTGTTTTGTTCTTAGGAACCTTTACCACGTAATAATAACAATAATACTGTACCATATTTATTGAATTCAGTCAACTCAGTTATTATGCTGTAAGGAAGTCTAAGCTGTGTGCTATTGAGGAGATTCAGATGGAAAAACACTTCAAGATGAGATATGGAGAGGGGATTGGGAGGAAGGGAGGGAGGGTCAGAACAAGGAGGAGGGAGCAGGGAGAACAAACAGAGCCATGTAGACAACTTCAGCCAACAAACTACTTCTAGTCCCTTAATATCTAGCTTCTGGAACCTTCTAGCCAATTTGTCAGCAAATTCTGTATAACTGGATGAGAGATCCCAAAGTAAACTGGCCAACTCCCCGAACTCATGGAAAAGAACAAATCCTCACTGTTTTACAGTACTTGTTTTGGGAGTAGTACATTACACAGAATCATGTATGTGAAGTTGAGGGAATAAACTCTTTCCCACCCTTTAGGTGCCTTGGACAGTAGAAACAAAGATGTGAGTTACCTGATACAAGTTAGTTATCTGCAGGAGATGATGATCTGGCCAAAACAGAGGCGTAGAATAGGAAGGTTACAGTTCTACCAGGAACAAGGGAGCTGAACCTGGAGTAAAATAGCACTATTATTTGGTCTTATCTGTGTGTGCACATTAGACAGACAGCAGCAAAAGTGTGCCGTTGCACTTGGATGTCTCTACCATACTGACATGTGGTCACTCAAGTACTGCAGTAGGAATCTATCACAAATGTAAAACAGTGCCCTGTCCTAACTACAGACTCAACAGCCAACCATATTCACCTTCTAGTCTATTAGAACCTTGGCACCTTCCATACCACATGACTGTGGGTGGCAGATGGCAATCGCAGTCATCTGTACACGATGGGAAACGGCATCATGCCCCAGGATTCGCCAGACTAGGTTTATCTTCCAACTGCTCTCAAATCCCGGATTCTCTGGGTAAAGATCTGCTCTTCCCCACACTGTGAATGAGTTTCCCTGACTTGGACATTTGAGTAATCTCTTCATTTCTGTCCATTAAAGTTGAGCAAGAACGTTCAGGGTTCTGGCTCCAACTCTACAACTTCTGAGTCCCTGCACAAGCCACCCCAACTGCCAATAAACATTCTGAGTATCTACTGAGCTCAACAGAGCTAAAAGAAGCTTTAGACTTACACCCACCGTCAAGGTCCTCCAAACTGAAGGAGTTCTGTTTACTTCTCCACGAAGAGGATTGGAACCCATTTCAGAAATATTCTGCCTGGCAAATAGAAAGTTACACCCCATACATGCGATCCAATTCAGGGTAAAATATACCTGACACCAAAGTTATACCTCACAGACGTCGGTCACTTTCTGAGGGTCCACGAGGCCTTTCAGGATCTCACAAAGCATCTGGAATATCATTGTGAATATCAGTCACTCTGCTGGCAGAGCAAAAAAGTGACAATTGGCAGAGATGCTCGATGGATAGAAAGCTAGCAGACCTACTCTCACTGGAAGGGAAGGAAAAGGAAGAGCAAAACAGAGAAACAAGCAGAAATCAGAAAACGGGGGCGGGGAGGAGCCATTTCTAGCAAATGTGAGTTTTGATCTGTCTCACTCTCCCACCCAGAGTAAAGCTCACCAGAACCTCAAAATGGCATGGGGCTCCGGGAAGGCTCTTCTTGCTTTTTAAGTCTGGAACAAACACTGGTCTATTTGGAAAACATCAAATCTTTCTCATCTTATCTCTTTTCTTAAGAGGTGTCTAAAACGGGCGATTACTGAAAAGGGATTTATATTGCAGGGTTGGAAATACAGAAGTCACTCCGAGGAGAAGGGAAGCGATTGCAATGCAACCCACGCTGAATCGTTAGTGACTCCCAAATGAGTTCTGGAATTATGTTTCAAAGAAATGTCCAAAACTGCAGTGAGGAATTCGTCTTGCAAGAGAATTATTTAAGTCCTTTAATTTGCCGAGAAAGGAATTACACCGGCTCAAGTCTTTGCAAGGCTTCAGTAATTAAACTAACAAATTATAAGTACATCTATCTGATCAAAGCTATTCATCACCCACGGCTGTGGGACTGCCATATCCCACGTGGTCAGTATCTGCCATTTTTCTCATCAGGTGCCTATGCTGTGGGACTATTTTCCTAAGAGAGAAGCCTGGACTTAGTTCTGCTGTTTTATATCTTGAGTGACAGGCCACAAAGAAAGCTTCAGGTCTCAGGGAACAGAGAGGAGGAGAGGAGGTCCGATCCATTTTAATACCTGAAACTGCAGGAAATTAAATCTTCTAGGCAAGGCTCTGTGACGCGCATAAGATATGAGAGGAAATACGAAGTGTGGGTATAGACGAGGAAGGTCAAAGACTTATTTTTCTTGTTCACCTTCAGGGGATTTATTGGGGAACTGGCATATCATTACTCAAAAAAAAAAATAGAAGCGAGACGATTACAGTTTCTTTTCCTTTACTGGCTGAGTCAAACTTTGCATTTCAGAGCATTCCGCATGCCAAGGGTGCAAGCGTTTATGCTGCCAGGTTTACCCAGGGGTGGTAGTAAAAAAAAAAAAATGATTAAATCTGAGTGCCTTGTCTATACTCCTAGTTAATGATTTGCATATTATTTAGTGATGCCCCCAGTGTCACCAGCAAACCCAACAGGACCACTTACTAGTCCATCATCCTGATCACTAAAGAGATCTTCTTTTTTCTAAGAAATCTTAAATCAGAGTTTCCACTAAAAGTGTCCTTCGCATTGACCTAGAGCAGTGGTTTTCAACCTTCCAATTGCTGCAACCCTTTAATATAATTCCTCATATTGTGTGACCCCAACCATAAAAACATTTTCATTGCTACTTCATAACTGTAATTTTGCTACTGTTGTCAACTGCAATGTGAATATCTGTGTTTTCCGACGGTCTTAGGCGACCCCTGTGAAAGGGCGCTTTGATCCCCCAAGTGGGTCAGTTGAGAACCACTGACTTAGAGTCTTATAAAGTTCTTTTTTTGATTAAAATTTTGGTATCACTTCCCTGCCCTGTCTTATGTTAGTCTGAGACCTGATGGATTGGAAACAAGAATGCATTAGAGACCACATTCATCAGCATTGTAGTGGTCCTCATCTGCCTATTGGGTCCCAGTTTACATAATTAATCTTAACTCCAGATACCTAAGTCTTCCAATTCAGCCTTCCCACTGTAGTTGTAGCTTGTCATTACAGGGACACACACACACACACACACACACACTCACTCGCATGTACACACAAAAAAACACATACACAAACATACACACACACACATCCGTCATATTGGTTAGCTGGTATCTGGGGCTACTTGTGTTCCCCCTGCCGCTAAGTTTGTATGTCCAGCTGTATTTGCAGGCAGAATCTTTATGGAGGCAAAATGAGATTATTACAATGGAACCCAATCCAGTATGTTTGGTGTGTTTATAAGAAAAGATTAGTCACATATACACATGCAGAGTGAGAGAGAGAGAGAGAGAGAGAGAGAGAGCGAGAGAGAGAGAGTCAGTCATGTGATGACATTGGAGAAGAAAGTTATCTGCCAACCAAGGAGGAAGATACCAGAAGAAACCAACCAGTTTCATCTTAATCTTGGACTTCCAGCTTCTGAAACTGCAAAGGAAGATGCTGCTTTGCTTGAACCTTTGCTATGTAAAGGTTGTCACCGTGGACTGGGTTGGTTTGCCCCTGTTTGTGCCTGAATGAGTCTGCCTTCCCTGGAACAGATTGTTCAAAGAAGTCACTCTTAGCTTCTGGTTCTGAAAGGAAGGCTGACCAAATCAAATGGCCTGAAGGGACAGAAATAAATAACATTTCTTTATGATCCAAGAACTAGAATTTCAGTGTGTGGGGACCCATCTGGATGCTGGTGGAGTTAACAAAAGACTCCTCATACTTGAGCTGTTGCCAAGATGGACTCTGAATTGATCTGAATTGATAAACTAGGCACTAAAGGATGAGGAAATGTCAGAGTAGAGGATGACCCGTGGTAGCGTTGGTGGAGGATATCAGAGGAGACAGAAATCACCACAGTTGGTGGTGAATGTGTCAGATACTCAGAGCCCTGACTCAAGCTGTAGACAGCCACTGGGAAGGGCATGGGACCGAGGTAGAGAAAATTCAAAGTACTTTACACTGCTGGCCATAATGAATAAACAGCAGAGAATGAAGTCATGCTTGGCTGTTTATAGAGAGGTACTCACACACATGTGCACATATGTGCTTCTTCCCTAAGGTTTGCTGGGTAGGAAGATACAAACATGGAGCTTTGGGAAGCCTTTAATATCCAAAGAGGTATCTTCAGTTCTCAAATATTCAATAATCTATCAATACATTCTCCTCTCCTCTCCTCTCTCCTTCCCTCCCTCACTTCTCATTAAACCTGCCTTAAGGCAGATTTCTCTTTCCCTTTACTAGAAGAATCCTTGCTAAACATGCTGATGCCTGTTGAAATAATAAGATGTTTTGACATCAACAATGATAGACACAGTCTTTACATTAGATGCTACAAAACTGACTCAATTCCTTTTAGATTGGATAGATAGATGATAGACAGACAGACGGATGGATGGATGGATGGATGGATGGATGGATGGATGGATGGATGGATGGATGGACAGGCAGACAGGTAGATATGCAGATAGAGTAGTGGATAGTATATGTACAGAGAATTAAGAGAAAAGAAAATCTTTACACAAACTATAATGTGAGGGATGGCTTTCGGTTGGTTGAAGATTTTGGAGAGCCCAAGGAGAGAGATTCTTTCAGTAGGCAGGGAGATCTGATCAAAGATTCCAGTACAGAGGTGGAGTACTTGTCTAGCATGTGTGATGTTTTATTTTGGATCTACAACACTGGAAAAACACAAAATCAAGGCCCCCGAAAGAACCACAATGCAAATCAGAGAATAGACGTTTCTAATCTGGAATAAAGGCCTAGTGTTAAGGTAAATAGGAGACAGTGGAAAATCAAACTGAGCCAAGCCTTGAATTCTTCCAGTACTGAACACAAGTGTTTGAACTAAAGCTTCTTGAAGAGGTTTGAGATGGGTGTGAGGTTAGGGAGGGAGGTGCCCAGTGCAAGAAACTAGCTCTGCAGGCTCTGGTTCTGGTCATGGAGACCTGAACAAAAAGGGCCAAGCACAAAGTAAGAGCAGAACAATTGGTTTTCCTGCTGTCTCTCGTGCACACTTTCCTAGGAGCCAAGGTCACACTAAAGACCAAAGGGTGGGATGAGGTGGGCTTCACTCTGGGTTCTTGAGCCTGCTAACAAAAAAAATCAGCTTATTGGATTCTCCAGTGGCCACTCTACCAGCAGCACCCAGTACCCCCATAAACCACAAGATTTACAACTGGAACAACATTCTGGATTGGACAAGGTCTAGAAAATATTCTGCCACCTCACTGTTTGCTACATGTACCTTCCTGGAAAAAAAATACCCAGTAGCCTTTCCTGGAAATGCAGGGAAAAAAAAACTACCATTTTTGAATTACTTTCTGAGACCTAAGTAGACAAACCATTATCAGAAATAAATAAATAAATAAAAGGAAATGTTATTTGGAGACCATTGTTGGGCCCAGGAACTGACTTAGAAAGAAGTGTTTCAGCAATTAACAATAAATTTTACCCATATCTCTCTCTAAAGTCTAGCCTGATTGTATAGCCTTCAATTCTTGTCAAGGAAACATTCTTTACATCAGATAAATACCACTACAAAAAAAAAAACGACAACCAACACACTGAACAAAAGTGTGGTGTCCAGTCCCAGTGGATCCATCTACAAAACAATTCCTGCTCCTAAGACTCATAGAACATTGCAGAAGAAGGAGTGGAAGGATGGTAAGAGCCAGAGCATCAGAGGTTTGCTGTGAGACATTACTGTGTCTCCTAGTAATGCCCAAAGTTACACCTATAAAGTCTCACCAACATGACTGCCTACACATGAGATGAACACAGACAATAGACATGCCAGTGGACAGGGGAAAGACCATGAGGCTTCAACCCTACACAAAGAGCTACAGGCAAATAAGGAATTTATTTGAGTAAGAGTGTGAGAAACAGTCTTCCAATTTGTAATCTAGTTCCAAATGGTTAGCCCTGAAAACATGCATGTGTATGAAAACATACATACATATGTATTACACAGACTGAGCAGGTTATATCTAAGAATATATACCTATATGCATATATGCATACAATAACAGTTAATGAAAAAAGATCATGAATTTGAAAGAGAATAATGAGGGTTATATGGGAAAATTTGGAGGAAGAAAGAGGGAGGGGGAAATATTGTAACTATAATCTCAAAACACATTTTTTAAAAAGAAAGCATTTGTTGAAGATTTACAGTAAGTTATGCTAAAATACAATAAAATATCTGTTGAACAGTACAGCTTCCAAAATAATTCATTCAGTGCCCTTTACTTGTGCATTTCATTAATACATTTGAAAAGCAAAGCTGTTGGGTCCCCTCAGCTTCTAGCCTTCACTTGAGACTGAAAAGTAAAAGGACTCATCCAGTCTCTCCATATACATCATGAACCAGGCTTTGAATCCAGCTGTCCAGAAATCCAGTCCAGAGGACTTTATGATGTGCCAGTAGGAGACAAAGGCTGGGGGCAGGAATCAGAAACTGCTGCCTGTGCTAACATCAGGCCCAGAACACATTCTAGCAGTAAAGGAAAGCAGAAGGGGAAGCCCTAGGCCAGCTGTGTGAGTGAAAGTGAGGGAATTACCCTCTCTGGTCACCTGAAGGGAAGACAACAAAGCCCGCATCCTAAAGTCGCAGATAATAGAACTGAAAACAGGGTGCAGCTCTGCACCCCCACTGCTGCAGAAGCAAGGGGAAATACACCTCAGAACCACAGCAGAAGCAGGTCCCAAATGCCTAAGAAGCCCCATGGTGAGTAGATATCCTAAAGAAAGTCTACACAGTTCACAATGCCTATTGGGAGCTAGAAGAGAGGTGTTTAAAGAAAGTATAAGGAGATGGCAATGCCATGCCATGGCTCAGAGTACTTAGCATGCATGCATTGAAATGCCATGCTATAGCTCAAAGTGTATACAATGATTACATGTTGTTTTGTAAATAAAAAAAAAACCTATCTTTTCTCATTTTACATACCAATCCCAGATCCCACTCCCTTCCCTCCTCCCATCCCCTTTACCTTCCCCTCCACTCCAGCCCCATCCACTCCATAGAGATAGTAAGGCTATGGGGACTCAACAAAGTCTAGCACATTGCTTTGAGGAAGAACCAAGGCCTATTCTGGATGGCTTGTAGGACCTGACCAGCCACCTCCAGAATTAAGTAACCAGGTCTGGCCAATCAGAGCTTCTCATTCCTTAGTTACAGGTCTGAATCCCTAGTAATGCCATCCAAATCTTTTGTGAGAAGCTGACTTAGGGATTCTAGAAGGGACAAGTCTGTTCTTTCTCCAGCCTGGGAACAGAAATTACAATATGAGCATGTAGAAGCTCCAAGAGCAAGTCTTTATGAAAAGGAAGGAAGAACAGGCAAGAGCAGAAGAACTCACACCCAGGAGACCATGACCCAGCTGGACTACAATGATAGGTACTTTCTATGGTGTAAACCAATAATCTCGCTACGGTCATGGAGGTAGGTAATGTTGGCTCCTATCTTTTGCACCCAGGAATCGTAATTCAGCACAATGATGGCTGAGATGGAACTGCCTGGCAGCCCAAGCACCAAGGCAGACCCACTCTGTCTGGAACAAAGTCACACATCACAAAAAGGTTAAGGAAGAATGTTGCCTCCCAGCCCCATTCTGATAGACTCTACAAGCAAGAGCAGAAGGAGAAGTAGAAAAAAATCCAGCTGTTATTTGAAAGGACAGAAAAGAAAGTACACCTGGATTTTTCGTTATGTTTTTCCTCTAAGATGATTCTAACTTGACCTGCTCTTTTGCTTTTCTACTTTAGAAGAAGCAAATTGATCTGAGTGTGGTCCGGGATTTGGTGTTAACTAAAGAGGATGAACACATCTTTCTTCCCCCCATCTCCAAGCCTTGTAAAGGCTGAAGACACCAAAGCCTGAGCCTTTCCTACCCAGAGGTGCTTTGCTGCTGAAATTCAAAGCTCTGCTACCGGGCCATTGTCCTCCCTACAGCCCATCAAGAGCTGTACAACAATCACAAAGGACCTGCAGGCCAGAAGAATAAAGGATTTGGGATGGAATCAATGCAAATAGGAAGTTGCCAAGTGAAAGAGATCCTGTGTTAAAATCTAGAGTCTTTGCTCTTGTCTGATAAATATCTTCCCTGGGAAGTCAGGGTAACAAGCTAGAAGAGAAACCCTGGGGAAGATACTACATAAAAACCATGAAGCCCTGATGCTGGCCACTGACAAAAGGGAAGCTCTCTGTGCTATTGTTCTTGGAAAAGTGGAGCATCACTTAGCCAGCCTCCAGGAACTCATCAGCAATCCCCATACCCTATGCTATGCAGCTGAGCTCAGCCCTGCCCTGAGTCTTTTTGAGGCCAAGTAACAAAGTGATAGTGATGATCCTTCCCGCAATGTCTTAGCCCAAGGACAGAACTTATATAACTTTTGGGGTTGTGGGGAGGAGGATGCTATAGAAGGGAGGGCCCATACCAGTCTTTTGGCCGTGCTAGGACCCCAAGCTGTGCAGAATGGGAACATTAGAGTGGGCAGCTAATCATCAGATGATTACTGCTAAGCAAAAGGCACTTAAAGGACACCCAGGGGGAAATTAGCAACCCACAGCCATGGGCACTCTTGCTGTCGTTCGTTACCCAAAGCCATAGGTTCCAAACTTCTGTAACGGAAAATCCACTCAGCAAAGAATTGATATAATCAGTCCCTAATGATACACATTTACCTAGCCATGAATTACGTACCTGAGTTATTGTTCTAAAATATCATGTATGTTATAAAATATGTAAAAGCAGATGTCTTAAATGTCAGAGGTATACGTTGGTGGTAGAGTGCTTGTCTTCCATGTATAAAACTCTGACTTCAATCTTTAGTGCTCTTTTTAAAACATACTCCTTAAATATGTAATAAAAAATTAAATAATACATGTACTAATTACCATGTATTATTACCCTGTTTGTACATTCAGGGGAAGATTTAACATTAGTAACAGGGGATATGAACTCATATTTAAAAATAAATGTCTTGATTGCAGCATTGTGGCCAGCCTTGTGATGGATGATGATCTCACACTGTGTTTGTCTCAAGAGACACTTGACAGAGAACTTGCACAGGAGCAGAAATGTGGTCCCCACTTGCCTCTGCAGTTTCCTGTCTGTGCTAAGTGCCATCTTCAATCCCGAGCTGCATCTCGGAACCCTTTAAGCCATTTGCCCATTTCGTGCATGTTGAGTGAGACATAACCGTAGTAATATAATCTGCAAATCCACTTCATCAGGCAAATGTTCAGAAAACAGCACACTCGAAACCAGCAGAGCAGGGCTCCTGCTGTTAGCCACCAGGAAGCCTCTGTTCATGCCTCAGGATGGTAAGCCCTGTGTGACAAATGGACCATGATATGGTCTGTGGGGGGCGGGAGCGGGAATGTAGCTTCCCTCCAGATAAACTCCAGTGAATGTTTTATTCACTTTTAGGTTATAAATAAATAAAAGAGAAATTTTACTGTTTTCTACCATCTGACAGCTCATTTGGCATGACTCCACTCCTTCTAGAGGCCTGGTGATAGATACCAATGGCTTACACTCTGCCAGTAGCTGGGTTCCCTGGCACTTTTTTCCTCTCCCATCTCCTTACAGCTGGAGAAACTGAACTCCAGTTCACTGCTTAGCATGATACAGAGACCTTGCACCACACTCTTGCATCTTCCCAGCTTTATCCTTTCGCTTTCTCTCTCTCTCTCTCTCTCTCTCTCTCTCTCTCTCTCTCTCTCTCTCTCTTTCTCTCTCTCTCACTCGCAAAAAGGACCCCCCCATCTCCTTTCCCGCATGCAAGCACTGCTCCACCAGGCCAGAGTCGTTCAGGTCTTTGCAGTTTCTCTGGTCTTTGCAGGGACTGTCTTAGTTTTGTGCTGCCTTCCTGTGAGTCTACCTCCTGACCTTCAATCAAATCCTCCCACTCTGTAGCCCAGCCTCCACCAACTCAAGATAAAATGGCAGTCACCACTTCTTTTGCCAGCCAATTATTTCAACACTCACCTTTCCCTTGAGACTTCATCACAACCTGGAAATATCTTCCAATGAATCTAAAGGGCTTAACAAACTCTGAAAGCATCAACCCACTGCCTCATCAAGCATAGTGATGGAGAATCAGATTTTCCCTCCTGTTACATTGCCTGGCCTTGTTCCACTGTCTGAAACCTTGAGCATTCGCCTCTGAGAACACAGTCGATAGCCCCATAAAAACATGTACACTCTGCTGAGGTGCTCAGACTGGCCCAAGAGGCTCCACAGGTACCACACTTAGACCCTAATACCCCTTATGTCCAAACACAACTTAATTCCTCAAAGGCTGGTGTTCCCAAAAGACTTCCAAGTTTAGTCGCACCGTAGCTCAAATCAGACAACCGTCAAAAATACTTGGCTGAAATCTGATCAATGGGATAGTGGTTCATTTGAGGAGGTAATTAGCTATTCTTGCTAGCACTACTGCTTTCCTAACCACCACAGATTCTCCAGCAACTCGCCACATCCACTCTGCTAAGTCACCACAGAGCACTGATCATCTTTAAGACTGATGGGAGCTCTTGATTGCATCAGACTGGGCTTCCAAACAAAATACGCAGAGAGGTCAGCTTAACAACAGGAATATGCTTCCTCACATTCTGAAGGTGAGGAGGTCAAGACTGTGGTGCTTGTACATTCATTTTCTGGGAGCCTCTCCCTCTGTCTGTGGAGACACGTACACATGGACTCCTCTCTGGGCGTGTAGAGCAGTCTCTGGGATCTCTTCCTCTCCGAAGAACAGCAGTTTGATCAGATTAGGGCTCTGCCCTGCTGATGCCATTGAGTTCTTCTTTCCTAAAAGCCTCAGTTCTACATATGCTTATTCTGAGAATGAAAGGCTCAACATAAGAAGGGGACAATCCAATCCTAGCAGCCATCAATAGCTCCATCAACTTCCGCTTATACTGAGAGTAAATTCAACTCACTAGACTGAGTCAAAGAGGAACTAATCTTCCAGAGGTCCGCAGGCCCACCTCAAGTGTGTAAGCTTCCCTGGACACCCTCACCATGCAACCCACGAGGAATTGGATGCTTCAGTTTCCATTTGGCCATAGCATTTATTTCACACTGTAGCCTTCACTACATCCCCACAAAAGTTCATGCTGGTCGAGTCTTGACCCAATGACATTAAAGTACAAATGTTTTTTTGGAAATGAGGTTTTCCTGAAGATAATCAAGTTATAGCAAGGCCATGTGAGTAGTTCTTAGTCCAATATGACTAGTGTCCCCAGAAGAGGAAGTAACAAGGACGCAGGTGTGTACAGGGTGAAAACAGGGCACTGGGAGAAGACAATCATCTGGAAGCAGACAGAGAGATGACATGAACCTGGCAATACCTCGACCTCAAATGTCAAGCTTCCAAAGCTGGAAGGGGGGGAAGCTGCACTGTAAGGGGAAAAGCCATCTAAACCATGTCACATACTTAATGCAAGCTTAGAAAAACAGATCAATCCTTTAGGGAGCGTCTGTAATAATGGGTACCACTCACTGTTAGACTTACACTTAGACTGTTCTAAGTGTTCCTGGCATCTGTTGATGAAGCAGGGAACAAAGCAAGGGATGGGCAGAGGGGAGGAGAACTGATGGAACTCTTCCTTGTTCCTGTAACTTGTCATCCTTTAAGTCCATCGTCTGAGTTTTTAAAGCTACATTCAACTCTTGCTAGAAGGGAGTTCTTGGAAATTTATCTTATCATCACATTTCATCTTTAGCTTCTCGTGACAATTTGAATAAGGTGAGCAGAGCTGGCTGAGGGCTTGCTCGGAGAACTGTGGCAGAAGCACAGAGGGTCAGCGACAGCCTGGTGTCAGACAGAGTCCTACAGAAACATAGCACAACTTCATACTCCTGACAGTCACCGGGGATTTATTTAAGAAGAAATAGATGAAATTATTTTAGTAATGCATATTTTATTTCACAGTTTTAACATATCAAAAATCTTAGGTATTTTACACTGTTTAGCACACTGTCTTCAAAATCAAATGTATCTAATGTCGTTCTGACTGGCCTCAGTTTAACTGTTCAGTAATGACACATCACTAGAGGCTGCTGTATTGAACAGTTCCGGTGCTGGTGCTTTATGATTTCAGAATTAGAAAGACATGAGTTTGTGTCTTGCCCCATCAATGCTTTCCTTCCATTCTGCATTTCTCTAATGCTGGCAATGTCACTGTCTCCCAAGCCTAACACGAAGGTCCAGTAAAAATTTCCAGGCAAAGTGTCTGACACTTTGGCAGCATAATCACCAGGTGCTAAGCTCTGGGTCATGTGACTTACATGGTAAATACTCAGTAAATTGGAGCATACATTTTTAACAACCAGAACTGACACAGTTTCTGTCTGGTAAATAATATTCTTCTAGGTCATTTTTTTAACTATAAAATGAGAAAATGAATGGGTGCCCTCACTAAAAATAAAAATAGCCTTCTGATCAATCTGCATGATGCCTCACAATAGCCATGTCACTTTGGCTTATAGCATAGACCACATCAGTAGAGACAGAGGACCTCGGCCTTCTCTCATTGACATGTGCTTTCTGATTATTGACTTCAACACTCCCCTTGGAAGAGAAATTGTTCTGAGCATCCAAATTCCCAAACTGCCTGAGTCCTATGCCGCCTTTTATTTTTTAAGAGAGAGAAGATTCTCCAGATTCATTCAGCCACTATTTCTGAATTATGAGTTCATAAAAAGAGAGACACCTTTTCTGTGAGATCTCATAATTCACCCTCATATAACACAGGCAATAAATGAGAGTGGATGGCTCCCTGTAAAATATGTGCAATAGATATATTACTGTATCTACTTTATACTTCCATGTTGGCATGCAATGAGCTCCCCTACACCTGCTGATAGTAAATTGCATAACCTTAGCCATATCAGAACATTAAATAACAAGGCACAAATCGTTGTCACAATATGTGATGCCTTATAACTCTTTTCAGTTTGGGATCTCAAAGCCCTTTAACAAAAACAAATTGATTAGCTCAATATTTGTATGTTATTCTAATACACTGTTGGAAATCATATGTGGTGCTTAATTCTAAGCATCAACTTGATGAGTTCTAAAATTAAAAAAAAAAAATAGCCTCTGGGCATGTCTACGAGAGATTATCTAAACCAGGTTAACAGAACAGGGCACAGCTGTCCTAAGTGTGGGCAGCAATCACAGACAATAAAGATTCAATGGGCTGAGACCATAGACAGCATAGAATGAGGCTACTTGAGAAGAAACATTCACCTTTCCCTGCTTCCTGACAGCAGATGCAATAGGATAAGCTACGTCAAGCTTCTGCTACCATGGCCCAGGATCCATGGGCCAAAATCAGTCCTTCTCCCTTAAGTGACTTTTGTTGAGCATTTTTATCACAGATACGAGGAAAGTAACTAATATATTATAGCACAAATGTCAGATAATTTGTCATTCACAGTCATCTTCTTCAAGATTCGAAGCCTGGGAAACAGTGGCTCTCAACAGGAAGTGGCCAGGTTTGTCTGAGTATACTTCATCTACAGATAGCCTTGATAGACTCAGCTAGAGCAGAGAACAACAGCACTGTCCTCTCCTGGGTGTAGACCAGGGCTGCTGGTGAGCATTCTTCAGTGACCAGGACAGCACGCTTAATGAAAAATTATATGGTACAAAAGGCCAATAGTGCCAATTTCAAGAAACCCTAATCCAAAGAAAAATGTCCCTCCTCCAAGGAGGGCTGGGGATCTCTTTGTTTTCCACTTTGCTGATGGTTTTTCCCCAGTGCATGAGCAAAGTAAGGAAAAGTGAACTCCCACCTCAGTTCCTACTGAGAAGAAACCTAATCAGATCAAAGTGTCGACTCATTAACTAGGACATGGTGATTGCAAAGAGCTAACGTGCAGATAGCAGGTCCCTGGATAAAATGATCCCAAAATCAACAAGTAAAGGAGGGAATACTTCTCTTTCCCGCACCATTCACCAGCACCCAAAAAGGAAGGAAGGAAGGAAGGAAGGAAGGAAGGAAGGAAGGAAGGAAGGAAGGAAGGAAGGAAGAAAGGAAGAAAGGAAGGAAAAGGGAAAGGGGAAAGGAAGGGAAGGGAAGAGAAGGGAAGAAGGGAAGAAGGGAAGAAAGGAAGAAAGGAAGGAAGGAAGAAAGGAAGGAAGGAAGGAAGGAAGGAAGGAAGGAAGGAAGGAAGAAAAAAGAAAGAGAGAAAGAAAGAAAGAAAACTGTGACTCCCTGACTCCACCTAGGAAATAGTTTCACTCCGCTTCCATGTGGCATCCCTGAGAACAGACAAGGATCTCAAAACCTGTGTTAGTGTCAAGTGAAAATGAGTGGCAGCAGTTGGGCGGGGCTGATGGAGGACTAGCAAGTCTTTGCCGAGGTCCTGACCCCTGGGAGGCCTCTATCTGGCAGAGTGGAGAGTGTTGGTATGGATGTGGATGTCTGCATGCGTGTGTGAGTTTCTGATTTCTTCCTGTGTGTCAGATTTGCTCAACATCCTGCTAGAGGATGTGGAAGTTTCTTTCTCATGTAGTAGCAAATCACTCACCTCCCACGCACTTTTCAGCATTCCTCTTTGATTACATGAGGAAATGCATGACTTGCTTTGGAAGCAGACTGTAAAGAAAAAATACAGTAGTAGCAGGAGACTTCAGTTATTTAGAAAATGGAAACCTTTCTGAAATAAAAAACAGAGTATGTGTCAAGTGCGGTGGCACATGACTTTCATCCTAGTACTTGGGAGGTAGAAGCAGGTGGATCTCTATGAATTTGGGGCTGCCGTGGTCTACAAAGTGAGTTCAAGAACAGCTAGGGCTGTTACACAGAGAAACCATGTCTCTCTGTATATTTGAGATTATTACTCTGAAGATAAGGGAAACTACTAAAGAAACATCTATCCTGAACTGAATTCTGATCAATGAATAAATAGAAAGCAACTGGCAGAAACTATGGGTAGTACTGCAGTGCTGGGGAATTATCCTATCAAATATACATATACAGAATTAGAAGGTAGGACCCACATATGAGAAAGAGCATATGCTATCTGTCTTTCTGATCTGAAGTTTTATCATTTAATCTATTTTCCAGCCCCATCCATTTTACTGTAAACTTTATAATTTCATTTTTTTAGAGCTGAATAAAATTATGTTATGTGAAAATAATTTTAAATGTTGACAATGGAATAATACACAGTTTTACTTTGCAAGGAAATAAGTCAAGGTAAGTATATCTCAGAAACAATATGGAACAAAAAAGGAAAAAGTGAATAAATAAGATTTCATCCAAATTAAAAGCTTTGAGATCCAATAATTCCACTAGTGTGTATATATCCAAAGAAAATGAAATGAGCTTGTCACCTACCTGTATGCCCATACTTAGAGCAGAGCAATTCACTAAATTCAAGATTTAATCCAAAGTTTAGAATAAAATGTCCATCAATGAATGGATAAATGGAAGATAGAAAGATAGACAGACAGACAGACAGACAGACAGACAGACAAATAGATAGATAGGGTGCTGGCTAGTTTTATGTCAAATTGACACTAGCTAGAAAGTCCATTGAGGGGGGAGCATCAATTAAGAAAATGCCTCCGTAAGATCAGGCTGCAGGCAAGCCTAAAGGGCAATTTCAGAAAAATGAAAATCAAAAGCATAATGGCGTACATTTCATATGCTCTACACCAGTTCTAATAAAGAGTCAGATAGCAAATGCTGGCGTGGGTATTGAAAAGTTGAATCCCTTACACACTGTTGGTGAGAATCTCAAAATGGCCGCTCCTTCTGATAAACACAGCATCCAAGAGACCCAGCAATTCCACTCCTATATATGTACTAAAGAATAGTAAGAACACACATTTATACAAAACCTTCACTGTGTGGCCCTGGGAACGTTAATTACCACACCGAAACACAGACACACCGTCTATCAGCTGATAGTGACCAATGCAGCAAAGAGCCATCCAAACACAAAAAGAAGTGAATTATTAGTCTATGGTACAAGATAATCCTAAAAGCATTAGGACAGTGACGACAATTACAAAAGACAGCATAGTATATGATTCTCTCCATATGTATAACCCTACATGGGCAAATCTGTACAGGCACAATAGTTGCACAGAGCAAGGAAAAAATGGGACAGGAATGCTAGTCACAGCAGAATGTCTTCAGAGAGTAATTGTCTGTTCTAAAGTTGATTGTAAATATATAAGAACCACTGAGTCGATTGAAAAATGTGCAACACATCTCAAAACATGGAGAGAAATAATTTAGTTAAATACATTGTGGTTTATTTCTGGATTGATTCTCAAAACAGAAAAGGAGCATTACTGGGGAAAATAGCAAACTGTAAATAAAACCTGAAAATTAATAAGTAGTCATAATAGTTTGTGTCTTGACTTTGACAAATATTCACAATAATGTAAGCTGGAAACAGTTAAAGGAAATCAACTAAACGTTAAATCAGTTCGAAATAAACATTTTAACACTAAGTAAAAGAGCATAGTGATAATTCCATCATAATAATGTTGAAGAGATGTTTATAAACAGAGAAAACCACAATGTCTTATTTGTAATACATGCAAGGAACGGGGTAAGAAAATATTCCTGAGCAGGATAAACCAGATTGGGGACAGTGACCATCTCTGGGAAGGAGGACAGTGGGAGGGAAGTAGAAATCACTGTAATAGATGCCTCTCCAATCAAATTCTCTAGCAGTACAGCAAAATGCTAACATGAGCTAAACTAGTCACACAAAGTCGGATATTTAGTGCTGCTTGTCACGTGGCTTAGCATGTTTGAAATCTTGTTATTTTGTAGGACGGTGTGGATTAGGAATCATCTGAACACGTCTGTACCTCAAGTAGCAATGTCTGTGGAGTAAAAGGCATGCTAAAACTGTTGGTTCTGTGGTCAAGGCAACACACATGACTAGGATTTGTTTAGCCAAGGTAGCACATGACTGCCCCTGCCTGAGTGGTCACTCACTGACAGAAAGTGTACGGGGAGTTTTCAATCAGTACCACCAGTCAGCTCCGTCCTGCCAGTCACTCCCAAATAACCACACAGAGACTTAATATTAATTATAAATGCTCTGCTGATAGCTTCGGTTTGTTACTAACTAGCTCATGCAATTTAAACTAACCCATATTTCTTATGAACACTCTGCCACATGGCGGTACCTTTTTTTCCACATGGTAAGTTTCATCTTGTTTCTCTCTTGCGACTCCTGAGCTCCTCCCTCCTTCCTATGCTCTCTTTTTGTCTGCAAATCCTGTCTAAACTCTACCTGTCTAGCTATTGGCCAATCAGCTCTTTTAATAACCAATGAGAGTAATACCATTTACGTTGTACATGGATTGCTCCACAGCAAGGAAGAGCGTGGAATTTGTCATAACAGACCACTTAGCTGTTTGGTTAGCCCATCAGTGCTTAAACTTCTATTATCTTGGCCAGAATAGCAAACCTCTTTACCTTTAATTATTCATAGTGGCTAAATGGGGATGATCATAGTGTCTCTCACACAGTGGAGTTCAAACAAGGTGATCTCTTAGACTAATAATGCACCCTTCTGAGGATAACTGGCAACATCTGGAGATATCTGGGTTTACCACACTGTGAAGAACAGGGTTGTCTCCGGCATTTAATAAGCAAAGACCAAGGATACTGCTGAACATTTTACAACCCCCTCCACACAACAAAGAATTGCTCTTTGTTCATCACTCTGGTTGAGAAGCCCTAACATGAAACCTTTAACACAGCACCTGGTGCTCAGACAGCACTGGGAGGCTGGCTGTGATGTTACTGTTTTCATTAAAGTCGGAATGTAAGCCCAGGAGAGAGCAAACTATAACAGCACCTAGACTGACCTCCTAGTAAGGATTTAAGCAGGCCCAACACAATGTGCCCTGTAGCCAAATGGCTTGAGTGCTTTTAAAAACAGACAAGATGTTTTCTCTCTTTTGTTTCTGACTCCAAGCAGCTAGCTCTTCCCTTCCTCTCTGCAGCCATTTCTTATTTCTCTTGTGTAGCTGTGTTAATTAACCCTGGCATGATTTCAGGCACCAGTGATAGAGAAGAGCATACACCTTCAAAGATAAAGCTATATCCTTATCAAGCCTCTCTGCATAGTCCAAGAAAAGAGCCTTCACAGGAAGTCACTCCGGGCAAATGCAGCAAATCATCCATTCTTAACCTTGAGTTGCTCTCAAAAAAAAAAAAAAAAAAAGTTGAAAAGGAAAGGAAGGCAGAGACAAGACCAAGAGACCAAGAGAAGCCAGGTAAATTCTATGACCACTTATAAGGTCTGCACATAAGTGTGTCCTCTTTCACGCCCTGTATCTGAACTGCTGAGCTAGTGCACAGTAGGACTACCAAACATCACATTTAAAGGATATGGAGGTAGGGATTCTGAATCAAATGGTTCCACTATTTTTATAAAGAGAAATTCTTCTATATACAGCAACAAATCTTACAAACACCTTTATAAACCAAAAAGGACAAGCCAGGTGGAGTGATACATACCTGCAATCCCATAGTGGCAATCCAGAACTCAGGTAGCTGAGCCCAGAGACTACAAGTTCAAGGACAGCTGGAGCTATGTACCCACATAGAGAAGGTGTTAAATGATGAAAATGGAAAGATTCATGATCCTAAGAGAAAATGTCCATCTCTTGCTCCCTGCCTTCTCTCGCAGACCACAGCAAGAACCTGCCCACCAGGCTTGAGTCTATGAATTTTGATTAAGTAATTTTCCACTAAGAAACATTCATAAAATATGCGCTTTAAACACAAGCTGCAGGATCACCTTCATTGCCAAGCATCTTTGGATTCTGTGACACACATTGTCCCTCTATGTCTCCCTTCTCATTTCTAGAGCTGGGTGCTGGGAAAGGATCCCTGGAGAAAGGCCACATCAACTGTGACTCTTATGGAGCAGAACAGAATTTCCAATGAGTGTACACAGGGCAGAGGTTGGATACACACAGCAAGGGGAACGCCACAATTCTACTCACAATGAGAAAAGTAGAGAAGGGCAGAGTGGGGAATTCGAATGGAGCTGAGGTCAAGTCTAAGGTGAGCGCTGTTAACTGCTTCTCTCCAGCTACAAGTTTTCCCCACTCTCTGAAGTGAAGGCAAGCTGGCGACCTTGGGGTGTTTGTTAGGTTTCGTCAAGATTGCCATCCAGGATGCTGGGAAACGGGGAGTCAGTTTTCTTCAGCAATGCGATTCCTGAACGGCTACGCAGCTCCCAGAGATCCCCCCACACCCAGGTACATACTGAAAGCACAAAGGAACTCAGTAGGTTTTTGGGGTGGTTTGAAAGAAAGTAGACCCTAAAGCGAGTGGCATGATTAGGAGGTGTGGCTTGTTGGAGAGGGTGTGGCCTTGTTGGAGGAAGTGTGTCACGGTGGGGGGTGGACTTTGAGGTCTCTTTTGCACAAATTTTCTCCCAGTATTTCACTGAGATTATTTCCTGTTGTCTTCCCATCAAGAAGGAGCCAGCACCATGCCATGCTCTCAGCTACTTCTCCAGCACCCTATCTGCCTGCCCAATGTTTCCTGCCCTAACGATATGGACTGAACCTCTGAATCTGTTAGCTGCCACCTCAATTAAATGTTTTTCCTTTATAAGAGTTGCCATGGTCATGGTGTCTCTTCACAGCAACAGAAACCCTAACTAAATAGTTTTAAAAAACACACACACACAAACACGCATGATATTGGGAGGAAGAGGTAGAAGGGTAGGAAAGAACTAGGAAGAAGGAATGGAGATTTGATCAAAACACATTATATGAATTATGAAATTCTCAAACAATAAAAAAAAAACATTGCCATCAAATCAAGCAAGTAAGTCAGAGGTTGCTCCTTACTTCTGGAGTAAGATTAGAAGAGACTCGTGATGCCTGCATTCCTCTCTCTACCGACTCATGGATATCTTAGATAGATCTGATGATCCAGATCTCCTGTCTCTGCCCCCCTCTGATCTCTCCCTCCTGACTTCTCTCTTCCATGAAACCTCTATACTATCTTAATAACCATTCTTGGGTACCAACTTAACTACATCTGAAATTAATTCAAATGCAAATAATTGGCCTCACCTGTGAGGGGTTTGTATCAAGGAGGGAGCCACTTGTTTGTCCTGACCTTTTTCTTTTTTTTTTTTTTTTTGGTTTTGTTTGTTTGTTTGCTTGCTTGCTTGATTTTTTTTGTTTTTCAAGGCAGGGTTTCTCTGTGTAACAGCCCTGTCTGTCCTGGAACTAGCTCTTGTAGACCAGGCTGGCTTTGAACTCACAGAGGTTGCCTGCCTCTTCCTCCTGTGTGCTAGGATTAAAAGCATGTACCACCACTGCCCAGCATGGGGGTTTTTTATTAATTAAATTATTTGAAGTGGGAGTATGCACTTCTAATCCATATCTTGGAGATGTAAGATACCTTTCATGCAAATCTTTTGAGGTGGGCTACTCCTTCTGCTGCAGCCTACATAGAGGACATGGAAGAAGGAAGATTGCTTTTTCTTTGCCTGTTTGCTCTTACTCTCACTATCAAGTCCACTCCTTCACTGATATTAGAGCCTAATTCTTTAGGATTTTGGTGCATATTGAAGACAAGCTGAGACGTTTAACCTCATGGATCAAACAACTACTGGATTCTTGGCCCTTTTGTTGGCAGACAATCATTGTTGGACCATAACCTGTAAGCCATTCTAGTAAATCCCATATAAGTATAGTCTTTCTATGAGTTCTATTTCTCTAAAGGACCATGACTAATACAGATAGGAGAAGATGAAAAGAAAGGAGGACAGGAAAATATGTGATGTGAAGATAGGGAAAACTGGAACTCTGTGCTCCATTAGTGGACTATAAAATCCTGAATGCCCTCTGGAAACCTATGGTAACTCCACTAACAATAAAACCAGAATTGTTACATTATCCAGCAATTCCTTTTCTGAATATATGCACAAAAGAAATAAAACAGGAAAATAAACATACACTGAATGTCATTTACAATAACCATAACCCAAGTGTGTCCAACAAAAAATATATGAAACAATGTATATGGATACAACAGGGCATTGTTTAGCTCAAGAAGAAGAAGAAGGAGGAGAAGGAGGGGGAGGGGAAGGAAGAAGAAGAAGAAGAAGAAGAAGAAGAAGAAGAAGAAGAGAGGAGGAGGAGGAGGAGGAGGAGGAGGAGGAGGAGGAGGAGGAGGAAGAAGAGAAGGAGGAGGAGGGAGGAGGAGGAAGATGATGATGATTCTGATATAAAACGTGGCATGAATGAACCACAAAGACAATGTGCTAAGTGAAACAGGCCAGTGGCAGATGGGACAACTTCTGTATGGCTCTGCTAAGAAGACCTCATTCATGGTCTACAGTGACCACATTCATGGGGACAGATGTAGAATGGCAGTTGCCAGAAGTCAAAAATGGAGAAACAGGTAGTTTTTGTATAGTGAGCAGAGGAATTCAGCTTTACAAGGTGAATGGAGCTCTGGTATAAATACTCTTTAACAGCATAGCGATGTGACTGTCCTTCATACTATGAAATTTTGACCTGAGGGTCAAAATGACAAAGCTCTTAACCTGTGTACTTGATCACAATTGTAAAAGGGTTTTAGGGCTGGGGAGGTGTCTCAGTGGGTAGAGCACTTGCCACACTCAAGACCAGCAGAGTCCTGACACCTGGAGCCTGCACATAAAATCCCAACATAACACAAGCAACTATAATCCCTGCACCTACAGGAAATGGGAGGCAAAGGCCTAAGGTCCAGAAGTTTCCAGGTCACCAGCCTGGCATACGCCAGCAGCTAAGAGACCATCTAGAACAAGACAGACAGCAGAGACCAGTACCCCAAGTTTCCTCTGCCCTCCACCTATGCACCACAGGGAGGGCATGCACATGTGCTCACACACAGATTCTGAGACGAAGACATGGGAAAAGTTGTTAGTTGAGTAATAATTCAAAGTAACATAAGATGCAGCAAGTCTCAAGTCATCCATTCTGTCCTTGTGTCACTATCATCACCCAAAGTCAGGGACAAAATGTCCTGTGTCTCTTGTCACCCTCCTCATTCAGCTCCGAGTTGTGAGCTGTTGTCATCTCCAGGAGCGAGTGTTCCCCACTGCAGCCTCCTGCTGTGTAGACACCGTGCGCATATGCCAAGCTTGTAACCTTCAGAAGCATCAGACACCCTGAGGAAGTGTAGGGCGTAACACTGAAGGGCACCATCACCTTTGCATTCACCCACGGGCGCGCTTGTAGACTCCTCCCTCCTGCTTTCCAATTAACCTCTTAACCTGCCGAAGTTAGGGGACAAATTTACTCAAGCTCCAGGTAGAGAATGATACACCTGTTTAATTAGACATTTTATCTGTTGCCTTCAGTGAGTTTATCCCGGCGGAGAAGAGCTGTTAACCTAATCACATTTCCCCAATCACAACCACGCACAGAATTTAAGTGGTTTGGGCACGTAAATCTAAGGAAAGGGGAAATCTAATCTGTAAGTTACAGGTCTATAAATACCCACTGTTCCTTTCAATCAGCAAAGGAGGGAAAGGGCTGAAGGTCAGCTGAGCTACCGCTGCCAGGTCATGCTTAGAGTGACAGGGTTTGTGACATTCTCCCCAGCACACTCCACACTCTCCTTCCTGAGCCTGCGCCATGCTGCTGTATTCCTACACAATGTCTGAGCACTGAGACAGTTGGAACCCCTCCTTAGACTCTGTCGCTGTCAGAAGGGCCCTTGCAGACACTCTCTGCACTGTTACGTGCAAAGCCCAGAAGCAGCCTGCTCCTTTCCAAAAAGCCAGACACACTCATCACAGTACTCGGGCCAGGATGCAGAGACCCAGTGAATACCCAGCATCATCTTCTACCTCACAGTCCACCCCCTTACCACACATCACACCCTTCCCCTGTGTACTTCCAAGAGCATCTAGTAATAGTCCCCTGTGTGAGCCAATCCACAACAGCCGTTGGTCCACTCACTGCCATCTTCATGACTTTCTTCTCAGCCATTGGCCTGGCTGCTTGTTTATAGATCTTACTGGACTCACAAACATGTCCCACGTTGGGCATGATGCTTGAGTTCCAGAGGTACCAAAGAACCAGATGTAATAAATCCAAGACTGTAGAATGAACAACAATTCCTTTTCCCACTTTGAGCATAGAAAGAATACAGCACCCGCTGTGTTAAATACCTGTTTCATGATCATGGAGAGATCACCACCTTCTTGGATTGCCCTCAGTAGAGATGGAGAAATGGGCACGGACCATGTGCTTCCCTCAAAATCGGGAAGCATCTCTGATCACAGAAGAGCAGACGCTTGGTGTGAAGGATGTAGGGTCACCAGAGAGGCCCATTGTTGCTGGGGGTGGGGGGTCTAGTTACCACTCATCAGCCCAAAATCAGACAGGCCAAGCAATTGCTTTTCTGGGGTTCATTTCAAAAGAGCTGATTTCTTAAGATAATTAATAGTTAGAGAGAGTTAGTGTCCAGAGAATAGGAAAGGGAGAGAGGGAGAGAGACAGAAACAGAGAGAGATAAAGAAAAATAGACACAGAAACAGAAGAGGGAGAGAGAGAGAGAGAGAGAGAGAGAGAGAGAGAGAGAGAGAGAAGAGGCTTCTAAAAAGCCCACACTAGGTGCTAACTCACTGGCCTGAATCAAATCCTAGTGATCAAAGGGAACCCCTGAGAGTGAGCTCACACAGTTAACCAGAAAGTCAGAACTTAAGGCCTATATTACAGCCTTCACTCATCATTCATTTAATGCTTCATTTTCAGTTCCCCCTTAGTCAATATACTGTGCAGCTTAAATGAGATGAGTGGAACTTGGGAGATTAAACTGATGCAGTCGGCTAGCAAAGCTTTCAGAAGTTTAATAGGATGATCATAGGAAATAAACTGGCCTATGTACAGTCAGGCTGTACCAAGCCTGTATGGTCCAAAGCATGCAGCATGTCGGACTCCGGGGACATGGGTAAGTTTAGAAAACCACTGTGCTGTGTCTCACTCTCGTCTCACTATACGGCCAGCTTTCCCAGAGCCGCCCAGAGTTCCTCATGAATCTGATGTGGGGGCTATATGCTTACTTGTTCATGCCTTTACTTTGGCGGAGCAACTTTCAAGACTGGCTTTTCCTCTCTCAAATCACTTCAAGTTCGTCTGACTCATTTTTTCTGAATTAGCAAACAGATAATTCTTAGTGAGAGAACTACTTTGGTTTTTTTTTTTTTTTGGTTTTTTTTTTTTTAAGTGAGTCATTTGTGAACGACCTTTAATCTTGGAATGGTGCACAGGACCAGTGTCAAAGACATGGATTCCCTTCCAACTGCCCATCTTACAGGCCGAACATCTTGTAAGAAGTTACTTCACTGAAGTCAAATTATGCAGTCATTCATGCAGCAAATATTCACTGCACACCTGGCATAGCAAAGAAGGTATCCCATGGGAGGGCACACAGCTCTACAAAACAGAGTCCCCATGGAGACCAAAGCGCAAAGCTCAGTGTCTGATGTGTTCTCAAAGTCAAAGACAAGTAAAGTACAGCAGAACTGCGAGGAGAAATCTCTTAGATGAAGATAGATTCCCAAAGGACCTATTGAAGGCAGCCCAGTTGAGCAGGACTTTGAAGGATACATAGATTATACATAGGACACAAAGGAGTGGAAGACCAAAGGGAAGCCTCCAGCAAGATGGCATAAGATAAAACACCTTCAGGACGTGCGGGCCTATCTGACAGGCTAACTGCACAGCAGGGAAACCTCTCAGACTCAGGTTGAGAGGCTGAGGTCATTCTCCCAGTAGGTCTCTGCTCTCCGGAAGCACACAAAAGTCAGGGCATGGTGGAGCAAGCCTCTAGTCCCAGAATTCAGAAGGCTGAGGCAGGAGGACTGTGAATTTAAGGCTAGCTTGGTCTACATAGAGAGACACTGTCTCAAACAAACAAACCAAACCAAAGCAAAGCAAAACAAGGCAAAGAAGAGAAGAGGAGACCTGTCAGAAGACTAACACATGAACAAGCATCGTGACTATATGGAGGAGGCAGCTGGCTGAAACAAGAACATAATGTGTTTATGGAACATAAACAAAAGAAATTTCCTGCTTGGGATTAAAGAAGATATTAAAGATGCCTGGGCTGCCACAAAAGCATCAAGGATGGTGACAATAAAGACCTTAAGAACTCAAGGTCTACTCTGCACGGTGGAACATGTCTGTAATCCCAGCATTTGGAACACAAAGGCACGAGAATCAGGAGGTCAAGATCATCCTTGTGCAAGTTTGTAGCCAGTCTCAAAGCAGGAAGAAAATGTCAGGACAGGGAACTCAGATCTAACCCAGCAGGAGAGTATTAGTCTAATATGCACAGAGTCCTGGGTTCAATCCCCCAGGGCTGCAAAGCCTGTAAATAAAGCTGAAATAAAAAACTAAAACTATAAAGATTCTGCAAGTAAATGGTAAGAAATATTTTTTTAAAAAGTTCTAAAGCCCTACGTGGTGACGCACATCCTGTACTCTAGCACTTGGGAGAATGTCTAGACACATGGCAACCAAAGACCCAGATGGATGTGAGCAGGTGTGCAGATGCCCAAAGACTCTCACACTCAGGGCTGGAGAGATGGCTCAGTCGCACAAGTTCAAAGACCTGAGTTTCAATCCTCAACCCCCACATGAAAGCTTGGTGGAGTAGTGTTGCAGGAGGAGCAGGCTGCTTGTCGTCCAGGCCACCCGGCTAGATTAGCCCCAAAATAATCGCACAGAAACTGTATTCATTTAAACATTGCCTGGCCCATTAGCTCTAACTTCTTATTGGCTAATTCTTCTATCTTAATTTAACCCATTTTTGTTAATCTGTGTATTATCACGTGCCTGTGTCTTACCAGCAAGATTCTAACCAGCATCAGTCTCAGGCAGGAGCTTCATGGCATCTGCCACTCTGCCCTTCTTCCCAGCATTCAGTTCTGTCTACTCCACCTACCTAATTTCTGTCCTATCAATTAGGCCAAGGCAGTTTCTTTATTCAACCAATGAAAGCAATACATAAACAGAGGGACCTCCTATACCAGAGCAGTGCATGAGGACAAGCAGATGCCAGGAGAACACGACCAGTGAGTCTCGTCAGTTGGTGAGCTCCAGCTTCACTGACAAGACCGTCTGGAGAAAGGTAGGGTGGAAATTCATGGATGAAGACACCTGCCCTTGACCTCTGGCCTTCACATACCTGCACAAGAGTGACTTGGCAGACTCTGACTTGCTACACACAGCACCCACGTGTGCACACTGGAAACATACTGCACTCTGTCACACTCACGTGACACACACGTCATTCTCCTTGGTTTCTCCTTAAGGTAGGAGATTTGTGTGGTGTCATATGTGTGCATATGCAAGTGTGTATGGTGTGTGTATGGTATGTATGGGGTGTATGGTGTGTGTGTGTGTGTGTGTGTGTGTGTGTGTATGCTTGCTTTGTTTTCACTCTGAGAAAAGCATCTCCTAAACAACCTAGATGATGTCTATCTAATTGTAAGACGTTGTTCCAGAGAAGCTAGCTGAAACAAAGACGGGGTTTGTGTGTTCTTGAATCTCCAGGAAATCGGCATACTGCATGTCCCAAACATGTCCCATGAATCCCAAAACACTTCAGCAGATGAGCTATGCTTTCAAACTGTTCTATATCTCCGCTGGTTCGTACCCGAAGACTTGATTGGTCCATACCTGGAAAACTTGTTCCTTTGAAATAAATCTGTTTACACTCACCATGGTAACTGATGGAAATGACACCTAATTTACAGATTTGTTTTCCTGTCAGAGAGGGGTTCCATTTTTTCCTAACACAGACCTAGAAATGAGGCATTCAACCAAGGAAGCCTACAGTGTCTGAGCATCTGCTACTCACCGAGTACCTTGGGATAGCCTTGGGATAATGGCACCTTATCATCACACCTACTTCCCAGGGAGAGTGATGCTGTGCTCTGCACTGAACCACTTTGGTTCAGACACTTTTGGTCTCTCAGAAAGAGAGACCTCATCTCTCAGGGCCTCCGTGTTCCCAAGTGTAAAATGAGATCATGTTACCAGAGAGGCTCCCCAGGAGATGGAGGTGAGGGTGAGGAAAGCTAAGGCCTCTAAAAACCAAGTTCCCACTTTCTAGGATAAATACAAGAGGACACATGTGCTGAGCGTCCAAGAAAAGAACAGTAAGACCACAGCTGGAATCTTGGATCTGCTCCTCTACCACCTACAACTGTGTGTGAGCGTGTGAGCCCCTATATGCCTCCAAACTCACCGCACAATAGAGAAACTGCCTACATTAGTTACCTACGAGCTCACGATGGTTTCAACATGGAAAGTGAGTGTAAAACTTGGATAGGAACTATTCTTTACAAAGTCAAGTTGGGGTGAGGATGTAAGTTCAAATTCTAAGAGAATCTTAGAAAATGAGTGTGATATACTTATTTTTAAAAAAATCAAATGGCAAAAGTTGCTCTGATCTGGGATTTAGAGGGAATTTCAGAGATAAAATGTACTTTTGCTCTTAAACTAGACCGTGCCCATGCTTTTATATCCAGTTCACAGATGTGTGAAAGGAAGTCCCACATTGGTTCAAGAAGAGCAGAGAGGCTGCTGAGATGTTAGACATGAGCCCTGTGTACAGCTTGGCAACTGGAAGCACATAGCGGTTTTATAAATGTAGGGTTCATCCCTAGAAAACAATTTAAGCCACAGAAAAACAACATTCATATCAGCATACATTTGTATAGATACTGTGAAGTATGAAATCAAAATACTCCAATAGAATTCATCTTGGAAATGTGCTCTTGGGAGAACTTTTCAACAGACCAAATAAAGCATTTTAAATTAAGAGGGTGTGGTGGCTTTTATTGGTTGCCAGCTTAACTGCATCTGGAATTAACTAAAATCCAAGCAGCTGGGTTAGTACACTTGTGGGGGATCCTTTTTCTTAATTAAATATTTTAATTTAATTTTATCTAATTAAATAATTAAATATTTTGAAGTGGGAAGATCACCTTTAATCCAGATCTTTTGAGTTTGGAAGATCCATCTTTAATCTGGGCCACACCTCCTGCTGGAAGCCTGCATAAAGGACATGGAAGAATGAAGCTTGCTCCTGTTGCCTGCTTTCCCTTGTTCTTACTGGCAAGTCCCTCCACTGGCAACAGAGCCTAATTTTTTCAGGATTCCTGTGTATGCTGAAGACCAGCTGAGACACCCAGCCTCATGAACTGAACAACTACTGTGTTCTTCGACTTTGTTGGTAGACCACCATTGTTGGACTAACTGGGCCACAACCTGTTAGCCACTCTAATAAATTCCTCTCTGTGTGTGTGTGTGTGTGTGTGTGTGTGTGTGTGTGTGTGTGTGTATTCATTCTGACATTCCTGTTCCTCTAGAGAACCTTGACTGATACAGAGGGCAAAGAGGAACAAGGGTATGCTCAGTGGTAGAACAGCTGCCTAGCAGGTATGAATCCATGCTTAATCATCAGCATTACAGAAAATAAATACCTGAAAGGTTTGGAAAATATGCTAAAATTCAAACAAAAGATAGCATGTTTTTTCTGGAAAATCTCTCTGAAGTAACAACAAGTTTATGCTATTCGTTGTTTTCAGGATTTTCAAACTGTTCAAAATTCCCATGTTTCTGCCAGCGTAGACAGGGAAGGTTCACAAGATCTCAGTCCTACACAGAGATCTACACACTGCCAAGACGTGCTGAGAGTGGGAGAGACGGTCTTCTCCAGGGAAGAGCACACCAGTTGGTTATCCAATACCAAATGGTCAGCCCTGAGGATGTGGGTGCCTTTGCATTCTTCAGACTGAGCCAGTTATGCTTGAAAATATATGTGTTTAAATATATACACATATGTGTGTGGCAACAATTAAAATTCATCAAGTCATAAATTTGAAAGTGAGCAAGTTGGGATGTACGGGGTGCTTTGGAGGGAGAAAAGGGAGGGGGTAATGATGTGATTGTGTTATATTATAAAAGAAAATGGTGGGGAAAGGAAGTCAGATGTCTCGAAAATATTTCCTTGAGATTTTAATGTTTACAAATACCATGGAAAGTCTGTGGATTGTACAAGCTGGGAGAAGCCTCTGTCCTTGATGGCTGCCTTCAGTGAGCTATTGTTCTTTTCATCAGTCTCAGTGGATAGATCTAGCCTCTAAATAATTTTTTTCTCCTACAAAATAGGAATGATAAATAGTAATTACTAATAATTCTAGGACAGAGGAAGATATTATATTCAGTGTTAGAAGCAATGCCCTGAGAGCAAGTGCTTAATAAATCTTATTTAATGATCATTATTGCTATAATTATCATTATTATAAAGTCTTCTTAATTTCTTATATCTGAATGTCACTTCCTTGATATGCTGCATAACGGTCAATGAGTTCTGTTTGTTAGATTAAAAAAACCATGTTTTCCTTACTTCTATGGAAAATACATTTCTCTGATTTCTTACGAATTTACTTACAAACATTTTTAAGAAATAGTATCATTCTACCAGAGCATTTGCTTGCTTTAAAAAAGAATATGAAATGCTCTCCCTCTTGAACTGACTCAATGCATTTTTATTACCAGTGCTTGCACTAAAATAGAAAGAACTCTTATTGGGTATGAGAGAAAGGTATGGGAAAATCAGAAGCAATAAGTTCGAGATCAAGAAATCAGTACATCCAGGACAAAGTAACTAAGGGAAGTCAGTGACTGACAAGCCAGAAGGATCCTACAGGACATCCCAGATCCTGGCTGCTTCAAAGGTAGTCTGTTGACAAGAAACATTAATATTGTCTGCAAACGTGCTAGAAATGCAGAAGACACTCAAATTTGACCTCTCATTACAACTCATGCATACACGTGCACACATCTCCTCACACCATATGTACAAAATAAATTTTAAAATGCAGAATATGAGGCCCCTGAGACCCATAGAATCACTCTATGATCCCAATGCATATCAAAGTTTACAAAGCACCACTGTGGACAATTTTTTAACACACCAGTACTTGGATCCTGACATCCCATGCTCACCCACAGTCCCAAGTATTCAGTATGCTGAAGAAGGACCCCTTGAGCCCAGGAATTTGGAGCCACCAATCAAACATAATGAGATCCCATGTTAAAGAATAAATTGATGTCCAAGGGCTAGGGAGATGACTCAGTGGGTAAAGCACTTGCCACACAACATTGAGAACCTGAGGTCAAATTGCAAGAGCCCATGTAAAGCCAGGCATGGTGGTGTGCATCTGTAACACCCGGAATGGTGGTACATATCTGTAACACCCGGTATGGTGGTGGGCATCTGTACCACCCAGCATGGTGGTGCGCATCTGTAACACTGGGCATGTTGGTACCCATTTAACTTAGTTTTTCCTGCCTAGCTCTGTTGCCCTATAGCTCTGCTATAGACCCAAAGCAGTTCTTTTATTAACCAATTATATTCACAGCATACAGAGGGGAACCCCACATCAGCACAGGAAACGTCAACTTTGTCTAAATGACTCCACAGAGGAAGAAAACGACAAAGAAAATAAGAGGAAGAATGCCCAATGGAAAAAGGGATCCTAGGTCAGCAAGCACGGTCTCACAGTCCTAGACCAGAGATGGGAGCAAGGAAGGGGGTAGAAAGCAGAGGAAGAAACTGAAGTTCATAGTAATGTTACAACCATAGAGAAAGGGCATCACTTAGAAATACAAAGAAATAGCAAAGTGAAAAACGTTAAAGCCACTGCTGGTGTGGCCCTGAAAGAGAAGAAAGGGGATGTGATTTCTACCTGGACAAAAGCTTAATGCCCAGAGTCTATTATTGTTCAAAATAGGCGTGAGTGCAGGGTCTCTTCAAGTCAGTAAGATACAAAGAGAGTCAAGTTAAAGTGGAGCTTTGTTGACTATCTACAGAGTGAACAGATTCAGAAAGAAAGGGAATCTTAGCTGCCAGCGCCGTATTTGTAATGATGATGTGAATGGAACCCTGGAAAAGACAAACTGTGTGACCGCATTCCCAAAAGTCATCCCTTTGTGCAAGAATATCTCAATCGTTGCAGGGCTGGTTCAACATACGCAAATCTATCAATGTAATCCATCATATAAATCAACTGAAAGAAAAAAAACATATGATCATCTCACTGGATGCTGAAAAAGCATTTGACAAAATTCAACACCCATTTATGATAAAGGTGTTGGAGAGACTGGGGATACAAGGATCATACCTAAATATAATAAAAGCAATATACATCAAGCCGACAGCTAACATCAAACTGAATGGAGAGAAACTCAAAGCCTTTCCACTAAAATCAGGAATGTGACAAGGCTATCCACTCTCTCCATACCTCTTCAATATAGTGCTTGAAGTTCTAGCAATAGCAATAAGACAACATAAGGAGATCAAGGGGATTCGTATTGGAAAGGATGAAGTTAAACTTTCGTTATTTGCTGACGATATGATAGTATACATAAGTGACCCCAAAAACTCTACCAAAGAACTCCTACAGCTGATAAACACCTTTAGTAACGTGGCAGGATACAAGATCAACTCCAAAAAATCAGTGGCCCTCCTATACACAAAGGATAAAGAAGCAGAGAGGGAAATCAGAGAAACATCACCTTTCATGATAGCCACAAATAGCATAAAATACCTTGGGGTTACTCTAACCAAGGAAGTGAAAGAACTATTTGACAAGAACTTTAAGTCTTTGAAGAAAGAAATTGAGGAGGATACCAGAAAATGGAAAGACCTCCCCTGCTCTTGGATTGGGAGAATCAACATAGTTAAAATGGCAATTCTACCAAAAGCAATCTATAGATTCAATGCAATCCCCATCAAAATCCCATCAAACTTCTTCACAGACCTTGAGAGAACAATAATCAAGTTTATATGGCAAAACAAAAAACCCAGGATAGCCAAAACAATCTTATACAATAAAAGAACTTCAGGAGGCATTACCATCCCTGACTTCAAACTCTATTACAGAGCTACAATATTGAAAACAGCTTGGTATTGGCATAAGAACAGAGAAGTCGACCTATGGAATCGAATAGAAGACCCAGATATTAACCCACAAACCTATGAACACCTAATTTTCAACAAGGGAGCTAAAGGTATACAATGGAAGAAGGAAAGCATCTTTAACAAATGGTGCTGGCATAACTGGATGTCAACCTGTAAAAGAATGAAAGTAGATCCATATCTATCACCATGCACAAAAATCAAGTCCAAATGGATTAAAGACATCAACATTAATCCGTCCACTTTGAACCTGATAGAAGAGAAAGTGGGAAGTAGTCTACAAGATATAGGCACAGGAGCCCTCTTCCTAAGTAGGACCCCAGTAGCACAGACAATAAGAGAAACAATGAAAAAATGGGATCTACTGAAACTGAGAAGCTTCTGTAAAGCAAAGGACACTGTCAGTAAGACAAAAAGGCTGCCTTCTGACTGGGAGAAGATCTTCACCAACCCCTCATCAGACAAAGGTCTGATCTCCAAAATATACAAAGAACTCAAGAAACTAGACACTAAAACTCTAATTAACCCAATTAAAAAATGGGGTACTGAACTGAATAGAGAATTCACAACAGATGAACTTCGAATGGCCAGAAGACACTTAAGGTCATGCTCAAC
Organism: Myodes glareolus; assembly: GCF_982192425.1. NCBI lineage: Eukaryota > Metazoa > Chordata > Mammalia > Rodentia > Cricetidae > Myodes > Myodes glareolus. Next base: position 14,987,072 of record NC_142038.1, on the reverse strand, counting down.
CTCCTTAGCGATCAGGGAAATGCAAATCAAAACCACTTTGAGATACCATCTTACACTTGTCAGAATAGCTAAAGTTAAAAACACCAACGATAGCCTATGCTGGAGAGGATGTGGGGTGAGGGGAACACTCATCCATTGTTGGTGGGAATGCAAACTTGTGCAGCCATTGTGGAAATCAGTGTGGCGGTTTCTTAGGAAACTGGGAGTCAACCTCCCTCAGGACCCAGCAATTCCACTCTTGGGAATATACCCTAGAGATTCCCTAACATACTACAAAAGCATTTGTTCAACTATGTTCATAGCAGCACTATTTGTAATAGCCAGAACCTGGAAACAGCCTAGGTGGCCCTCAATAGAAGAATGGTTAAAAAGGTGTGGAACATATACACATTAGAGTTTTACTCAGCGGTAAAAAACAATGACATCTTGAATTTTGCATGCAAATGGATGGAAATAGAAAACGCTTTACTGAGTGAGGTAAGCCAGACCCAAAAAGAGGAATACGGTATGTATTCACTCATAAGTGGATTCTAACCATAATTAAAGGTCTTTGAGCCTATTATTCGTGATCCTAGAGAAGCTAAATAAGAAGATGAACCTGATGAAGATTATTTAGCTATCCGCCAGGATGTAGGAAATAGACAAGAGTCCCAGGTAACCTCGGGTGCATGGGTGGGGGGGGAGGGTTGTTGGAAGGAGAGAGGATTAGAGAGAAGGGAGTAGGGGAGGAATGGGGAAAGCTCGGTGGACCGGGATGGGGGGGAGGGAGGAAGGATGAATATGGGATCAGGGAAGAATATATTTCAAATAAGGGAATCATTTTAGGGCTTACAGGAGACTTGATTATAAAGGGGATCCCAGGTCCAAGGAGAGATCCCCAGATTGTTCTCTGGACAGAGGAGAGGGTGCCTGAACCGGCCTTGGCCCATAACCACACTGATGAATATTTTGCTTATCACCTTAGATCCTTCATCTGGCGAAGGATGGCGATACAGACGGAGACCCACATTGGAGCACCGGACTGAGCCCCCCAAGGTCCAAATGAGGAGCAGAAGGACGAAGAAAATGAAAAAGGAAATAAGGACTGCGAGGGATGCTATCACCCACTGATACAAGGGGACTGATCTAATGAGAGTTTACCAAGGCCAGTTGGACTGGGACTGAACGAGGAGGTGATCTAACCAGATTCTCTGAATTTGGCCGGATTCTCTGAATGTGGCTGGCCCGAAGTCTTTCTGAAAAGCCATTGACTATGACACTGGGACTTGTTTCCTCTGCATATACTGGATTTTTGGGATCCAGTCTGTTTGGATATTCACCTTCCTGGACCTGGAGGGAGGGGGGAGGAACTTGAACTTCCCACAGGGCAGGAAACCCTGACTGCCCTAAGGGACGAAGAGGGAGGAGGAGAGGGAGTGGGGGGAGTGGGAGGGTGTTGGGAAGAGGGGCAGAAATAGAAACTTTTATAATTTAATAAAATTACTTTCAAAAAAAGAATATCTCAATCGTGTGTTTTTAAAAATGTATATATGAAGTCATCAAAAATTAAACAAGTCTCTGTATTGAGTTTAGGAAGACCCAACAAATAGAAAGCAGGCTGCTGGCCTATTTAAAATTAAATGCATTCCTTCTCTTGGTTAACTAGCAGTACCTAGTCAAGGGGCATCTGGACAGAAGGGGACCTATAAATACTACTTAAATAACTTTTTATTTATTAATTTGGACATCTTGGGGGCTTTAATGTCCTGATATGTGAAATAAAAGTACTTCTCAGTACCTGGGACATTACAAGCCCTTAATAGTAGCTCCTGTTGATTTATGGGAACACGCAAATAAGTGTCATTTAACCACAGACACACATCTGGGATATACACACCAGAAAAGAGAGTGAATTGGTAAGATTTTTTTGTATTTTACGAGAGAAACCCTAGAGGTTATGAAGCACAATTCATAATGCAAGGCTTTTTAAAAATAATAGTAAAACTGAAATAAGTCACTACAGTATGAGACAGTTTGTAAAATTCAAGGTGGTCTGCACTCATATTAGACAGGTAAAGAAAACGGTAAGAGGAGGGATGCGAGGTGATGAGCCCCAGTCTTTGGAGTTTAGGCAGTAGTGGTACATATTAAGATGGATTCGATTAATGGCAAGGAGTCACATTTGCTTGTTATGTGCATTTGCCATTAAAAATTTCAAATAATGCTGTAAATATGCAAGACAAAAAGTCAAAGTGCCAGTCCTGAATTAGGAAAAGTCAGGCTTGAAGCAAGAACTTCTCCCTGGGAGGAGAGGGAGTGGGAGGAGTGGGAGGGTGTTGGGAGGAGGGGCGGAAATGGAAACTTTTATAATTTAATAAAATTACTTTCTCATAAAAAAAAAAGAACTTCTCCCTGATACTTTGGAGAGTGTTCAATCCATAATGATCGTCATATTAATCAAATCAGGTACCTGAGGGGAATGCAAACATCAGGAGTTATTAAATATCCCAAGGTCATCCCAAGGGTAGGGGAGGTTAAGAAGCAGAACCTTTGGCAATGGTCTTCTTTGAGTGGGGGGGGGGGTCCTCAAGCCAGCAGCCCCACTACTGCTTGGGAATGTGCTCAAGGTGCAGATTCTTGGCTTCCCATTCCAGACACTGAATCCAGATCCCTGTACTCTGATACCAGCAATCTGTGCTCCAAACGTCACTCAATTAATTCAGTGTGGCTTTGGTACAGAACCACATCCCTGGTGTTTAGGAGAGGTAGTTCAAGATGCATCAACCACAATCATCCGGATTGATAAAATATTTCACAGTTTAGGAATATTACTTCTAGGATAAACATATGTAATTAGAACGCAATTCTATTGTGTTTTTCATTTTTCTTTTAATATGTAGGGATAAATTTCGCCTGTTCATATATGAAAACATGGTAGATCTGAAGACTTCTCTGTTCACTCTTGGGTACCATCTCTCAAGGCAGAAGTTACACAAGAGAACTCCTGAGCAACTTTTCTAAAACCTTGACAGGTACATGAAGACTTTGCTTGGTCTAGCAGACTGACAAACAGTCAGGAAAAGAGGAAGTGGCGGGAGGCAGGGAAGTTGATTTGTGACCAGTCACATCATCTCTCCTGTCCTGATGGGAAGATATTTGGAGTAAAACTCCCCTGGGTGCTGTCTTGGGCTCCCCGGAGACTACAGTTCAGGACCTCTGATTAGCCATGCTCCCACAGAAAAGGCCTTGCCTTAAATTCTAAAGAAAACTAATCTTGCTTTAAGGCCAACTACTCATCCCCAGGAACCTTAGGTGTAGTCATCCCTCAGGATCAATGGGGCTGAGTTTAAAAAGTTCCTGAACAACCCAAAAAGAGGAATATGGTATGTATTCACTCATAAGTGGATTCTAGCCATAATTAAAGGTCTTTGAGCCTATTATTCATGATCCTAGAGAAGCTAAATAAGAAAGTGAACCTGAAGAAAATCATGTAGTTATCCGCCTGGAGATTGGAAATAGACAAGAGTGCCAGGTAACCTCGGGTGCATGGGGGGGTGGGGGAGTTGTTGGAAGGGGAGAGGGTTAGAGAGAAGGGAGTAGGGGAGGAATGGGGAAAGCTCGGGGGACTGGGATGGGGGGGGGAAGAGGAAGGATGGATATGGGATCAGGGAAGTATATATCTCAACTAAGGGAGTCATTTTAGGGTTTACAAGAGACTTGATTATAAAGGGAATCCCAGGTCCAAGGAGAGATCCCCAGATTGTTCTCTGGACAGAGGAGAGGGTGCCTGAACCGGCCTTGGTCCACAACCATACTGATGAATATTTTGCATTTCACCATAGAACCCTCATCTGGCAATGGATGGAGATAGAGACAGAGACCCACATTGGAACACCGGACTGAGCCCCCCAAGGTCCAAATGAGGAGCAGAAGGACGAAGAAAATGAAAAAGGAAATCAGCCCGCGAGGGGTGCCATCACCCACTGATACAAGGGGACTGATCTAATGAGCGTTCACCAAAGCCAGTTGGACCGTGACTGAACGAGGAGGTGATCCAACCAGATTCTCTGAATGTGGCCGGATTCTCTGAATGTGGCTGGCCCAGAGCCTTTCTGAAAAGCCATTGACTATGACACTGGGACTTGTTTCCTCTGCATATACTGGATTTTTGGGATCCAGTCTGTTTGGATACTCACCTTCCTGGACCTGGAGGGAGGGGGGAGGAACTTGAACTTCCCACAGGGCAGGAAACCCTGACTGCTCTTTGGGATGGAGAGGAAGGAGGAGAGGGAGTGGGGGGAGTGGGAGGGTGTTGGGAGGAGGGGCGGAAATGGAAACTTTTATAATTTAATAAACTTTGAATAAAAAAAATAAAAAAAGAAAGAAAATAATAAAAAAAGTTCCTGAACATAACAAGATCCTCGGATGCCCCAGTCCCTTTTGAATATGGCAAAGCATCTGAAAGTCAGCAAAACACAGCCCCCATGTGTTTCATTCATACCATCTCTAAGGTGCTTCACACCATTTCTCTAAGGTGCTTCACGCCATCTCTAAGGTGCTTCACACCATCTCTAAGGAGCTTCACACCATCTCTAAGGTGCTTCACACCATCTCTAAGGAGCTTCACATCATCTCTAAGGCGCTTCACACCATCTCTCTAAGGTGCTTCACACCATCTCCAGATCACTCGCAATACCTAATGCCACTTAATATGTCAGCAGTTGGGTTTCAGTAAATAAAAATGAGAAAAGTCTAGATGGACACATGTATCTTCCCCCAACATTTTAGGTCCACTAGTATTGAAACTACTGGTGCAAAACTCACGGATACTGAGGGCTGACGATACACTACTGGGTATTCAGGCAAGCTATCTATTCCCCAGACCTCTTTGTCTTCCCAGGCATCCTCAAGTCTGTGTCCTCAACTGCAGGGACATACACAAGCTCTCCGAATATACCCCTTCAAGCCACCTGTTCCCACTGGACCTACAGAGAGGAGAGGGAGCAGGGCAACAGTTCTCTCAAAAAAAAAACAATAATAATAATTTCCTTACGCACCTCCTAGCACCCTCTCACTTCTCAACTCGTTTTCTTATGTTTAAGTAGAAAAATTCAAAAGCCTTAAAGTGGTTTACAGAAAGTTTCTTTGTAAAGTTGTGATGGAGTAGGAAGGAAGGTACACGTATTGAAACACGGCGCCTAAATAAAAATGGTCTCTCTCTAGATCCTCTTACATGCAGGGGTTCTGGTGGTTTTCTGAACAGCCTGATGAGTCCTCACTGTTGTTCAAAGCCAAGATATGAAACAGAGCGAGGCAAAGACTTGGATCTTCCAAGTATATGCTGTGCTCTTTCAGCAATCCCCATGATATGGACTGATCTCACTGAGAGAGCAGCGAGAACCTGTGAGACAGAATCACAGGCTAAAGGGGCCAGAACCAACCACCCACCTCAAGGCGCTAAGGAACCAGGAAGAGAACTTCCAAAAGCACAGCCAAAAACCACAAAATGCCCATAAAATCTTATCTTGGGTTTCTCTCACTTTAAAAAATTAATACCACCTGAAGCAAATATATTCACTCTTTTGACTACAGTGATGGTCTCCCAGACTGAACATATGTTAAAACGGATCAAGTTGTCACTTTGAAATATATATGGGTTTTGTATATGCCAACTATACTTAATAAAGTTGTCTAAAAGAAATTAAGAAGAATATGATATGCCAGGTTCTGAGTTCAGTCTCTAGTACCATGGAGGGAAAAAAACAAATGGCAAAACCAAAATGAACTACCGAGTTATAGCAGACTATCCAGGAAACATAATCAGAGGTAGAAACGCTCTGCAATAATAAAGGGGTTTAAAGGTGAGAGTAGAACTAGACAGTAGGAGAAGAATGCACAAGACCTTGGGTTCAATGCCCAGCACTGCTCCCCAAAAGGAAAAAAAACAAGAGCATGACAAAGCAAACAGAAAGGAAAGTACACTTGAGGGCTAGTGTTCCCGAGATATTAACATTCCGTGTCCGTGGGCATTTTATTGTCCTTGTTAGGCGGTAATAAGAGAGTCATAAATATTTAACTATGAAATGGATTTCACAGTAAAATTCTTGTAAAGATCAAATGAAATGAAGTATATGTTATCAATTTGAAAGGCATGCTATGCTAGATCAATGTAAGTGCTCATTAATAATGGAAAATGGTATCTCCGATTAACTCAGAGTTCCCCCAGCAGACACCTTCTTCCTTTCATAACTGGGTATCATGTGCTTCCCTCTTATCTGCAGTCTAAAAGCTTTTCAAAGAGCTGACAAACAGACGTGGACCTATAAGCCACCTGCCACAGAGTCCTTAGTCCTGACTCCCAGCTGGGGTGCCCCCAACATCTGTCAGCGGCAAGATACCTCCATGATGGAAATGGGAGCTGGTGGCAAATTTGTAAGACACTGCATCCGGGTTGTAGAACTTCTCTGGTCTTCTGAAACATGGGAGACGGGATTCCATGCCCATGCAATAATAGCACCTGGAGGAGATGGTCTTAACCTTTCAGGTTAACCTTGCTAGGCCTTTGCCTTCCCTTTCAGTGTAAGGGAAGGGATGAAGGGATGAAACTGTTCAAGTGCATTTCCAAAGATCCCTTTAAGGCCTTCAGGTCAAAAGCAGGTACCTGTGCCTGCCTCCTTCTAGACAGGCGGTGCTCACTGGAGAGTCACGATGCTTGTCTGGCACCCAGAGGCCACACTTGGCATTGGCTCAGCAGAGGAGGAGGCCATGCCTGCCTGTGTCTCTACATGCTCTATGTACTGTCTGACAAAGATCAAGGACTTAAGTTTTGTGCCACAAATGAAAGAGAGAGAAGGGAGGGGAGAGTAAGGGAGGGGAGGGAGGGCCTACCAAGCCTTTCAGCGAGCTCGATCACAGCTCGCTGTGCAAAGATGAGCCCATAGTGTAGGGAGCTCGTGTAGTTTCAAGGCATTCTCTCTATGTAGGATACACTCCCGGGAAATCCTGCGGGCTAGTGGAGGACAGCTACACCTGGTGTGGGAGAATTATCTGTATTCTGTCAATCATGTATTTTAATAAAACGCTGATTGGCCAGGCAGGAAGTATAGGCGGGTCAACCAGACAGGAAGTAGAGGCGGGGCAATGAGAACAGGAAAAGGCTAGGAAGGAGGAAGCCCATTCCTCCATTCCTGCCCAGACCACAGAGAAGCAAGATGTATCCTGCCCTGCTGGAAAAGGTACTGAGCCACATGGCCAACACAGACAAGAATTATGGGTTACCGTAAGATGTAAGAATTAGTTAATGAGAAGACTGAGCTAATGGGTCAATCAGTTTATGGCCTGATGTAGACTCTGTGTGAATTTCTTTGGGATTTGCCAGCTGTGGGGTACCAGGCGGGACAGAAGCGCCAACAAGCTAGCCGGCCTTAATGTTACATACACCCCTGAAAAGTACTGCCCCAGTCAGTTTCTACATGGTGGAAACTGAACTCCCTGGGAGGAGAAAGGCAGGCCTCTCTTGAGCCTCAAGGATCTCCAGAGTCATATAGTGCATCTCTGTCTATGAGAGAATGCTGGTGAACCTGTCTTCCTTTTGTTTTATAAAGTACTCGACAAAAGAATAACTTACATAGAAAGGGTTTCTTTTAGCTCCCAATTCCAGGTCACTGCCCACAATTGTGGTGAAGTCAAGGCAAGAACCTGAAACAACCAGTCACGTGAGCAGACAAGAACAGATAGAATGAATGTGTACACACACGTGTGGTACTTAGCTAGCTTTCTCTGCTCTTCGACAGTCTAGGCCCCAAACCAGGGAGTGATGCCACAAACTTTCAGGCTGGGTCTTTTCACATCAATTATCATAATCAAGGCAGTCTTCCACAGATGTACCCGCCGGCCAATGCTATCTGGACGATCCCTCACTGAGACTCTCTTCCCAGGGTGATGCTAGGTTGTATCAAGTTATCAATAGTTCAAGGCCCAACCTGTGCAGGTCTTTTGTAGTCACCATAACTGCTGTGCTCTGAGACAGTGGTGGTTATATTCATCTCATGAGAATAGGCTTCCTGAAGACAGGAAGGGAAGGAGGGAGGGAGGGAGGGAGGGAGGGAGGGAGGGAGGGAGGGAGGGAGGGAGGGAGGGAGGGATGAAAAATGAGTGAAAGAAAGGGAAAGGGATTTTTATAATTCTTACTGATCTTTCTCTTCTTCCTGCTGGGGACAAAATGAAACAGCCATTTTGCAATCAAGAGGACAAAAGTTCCTTGTCATCCATGCGGGGGAAAGATGAAGTCTGCATCCAAATACCATTGTGGATACATTGCATCACTTTCAAGCTGCCTCCTTGACAGACTTCCTTTTGCATGAGAAAAAAAAAAAAGTCTTCCTCGGGTCATCACCATCAGGTTTCTGTTTTATCTGGCAGATGTAATTACAATAGATGAATCCAAACCCCAGCTGGGTAAGTGCACACAAGCTCTCCTGGAAGCCAGTCCACTAAGAGGAAAATAGCAGCAATGTTCTCCTGAGGGTACACTCACAGAAAGGGGAGCTGCTGTTCTGGGTTGTGGTTTCCCATCCTCATGAGTAAGTGGGTAAAAATGAAGCCAGACAAGGCAGTTAGACCCTCCTTGGGTGTCCCTAAAACCATGGTCATGGAACCAGGCATGCATCTGACAGCAAGAGTCCCACCTGGTGGGGTGGAGCTGCAATAGGAGGACAGATTTTTGGGGAGGAATTGAGAAGAACAAAACACATATTAGAACCACCAGACAGACACCCAACAGACTGACAGCTATACTTCAGACTCAGTCAATGGGGCAAAATGGGAAGATAACAGCAAGAGATGGTAGGTTGCCGTGAGTTATGACCAGGAGCCTTTGTATTCCAGCAATAACTTCCAGCATAGAGACAAAAGTAAGATCAGTAACAGTTACTGAGCTTTCAGGACAATGCTCTCAAGGGCACTGAGCTGGTGTTTGGAGAATCAGACACCAGGAAATATGGCTGATACTCAGGGCTGCCCAGCAAGCACACATACATCCCCATGCTTCTTTGATACTTCATCCTCACAAAAGAGCCCATCATCCACTACGGAAGCGAACGTGACGACTCCCACCTTCCTGCCTTCCCTTCACTTGGAAATGAACATATAATCTATGCAGACTAAGGAGCAGTCTGAACATGGCATTGTTGCTTAGTAGAGAGATGTGAACAACTGGTATCTGGACCAGTCAGAACGTTGTTGTTTAAAAAAAAGAATCCTTTCAGGAGGAAAGATTTTTGGCCCAGTTCAGAGCCGTGGTACGTTGTGTTCATTACTTTGGGCCTAGAGTAAGACAGAATACCACAGGACTGGGGCATGTGACAGAGGCCGTGACACTTCGTGAGAGCAAAGAAGCTGAGAGAAGCCAACAAAGAGGCGAGAGACAAAGCCCATTTCTCTGGAGCATGCCTCCAATAACCTGCTTCTTCCAAGGAGGCCTCACCTCCTGAGGTTCCCACCACCACCCAAAATAACACCCCCCTCTGGGGACCTTGGAACACACGAGCCTGTGGGGGACATCGCATATCCAAGCTGTAACAATAGCCCAGATCACGCTGTGCGCACTCGTGATCATAAAGGGAGGTTGTTAAAATGCAGAGGAGGAGAAAACGGGCAAATGGTGTCCTTGGATCTTAATGACACGGTGGAGCCACTGCACCAAACTGAAACTACCTGCCTCCTCATACCGCTAAAATAAAATAATGAATGTCTTTAGGCTCCTGTCACTTCTAGTTGTGTTTCCTATTACTCACGGTACCAGAAAGCGTCTCTGCTGATACAGAGGAGATGGAAGAGAGCCCCAGGAGCCCCGACCCTCTTAGGAGGGAGTGGAGATTGACTCTCGCCTTTTCCTTCCCAGGTTCACACACTTAGAAACCTAGAAAGAGCCATCCATGCTCAGAAATTGAAGGCTTTCTTCCTTTAATGATACACCATCATAGACCAATCTATCACTTTCCCAGTCCCTTTTCTGCAGCTGTCAAGAACACAAGCAATGTAAAAATGACAACAGCACCTCAGGCACAGTCACCAGAGAGGATTCACTCAGCGCCGTGGTCAAAGAATGCTGAGACAGTTTCCACGTGAGCTGTAGGGAGAAGGAATGTCCCTGTCTCTGCAATAAACACACATAGCAGATCTTAGTAGGAAAATTAGCATGCATCTTGTGAGGTTTCGAACCCAGGACAAACAGCTGAGGTGCTTATTTAATATACCAAAGTAGACCTAGCCACCCATTTCTCCCAGCATCCCTCAGTTCCTATCTGTTACAGGGTGTGGTGTGGCTGGCATGCCCCGCCCTCTACCCTGAACTCTCCTTGCTCAGGGGCTGGGCTTTCCTTCCCCCAGAGGCTCTTTCTAGTATAATCCAGATATTAAGCTCACCCACCCCTTTTTTACCTTTGGCCTCCTGGCTACTGCACCTGGCCCCCTCTCCCCAAACGGCTCAGCTAAGCTGGGTCATGTCCAATCTGGGCTCTCCCAGATGTCTCTGGCCATGCCTCTACCTACATTCTCCCTTTTATCTATGTTAAATTTTCTCTTCCACCATACCGAGCAGTCAAGCCCTTTCCTTTATTTTTGCAATATTTTTTCATTCACATTTAAAAAGTAACATTCTATAAGTAGACTAACTTTAAAGGAAGAAGGAGCTAAAAGGAATATTTTTTTCGAATGTATCCATTTAGTGGCATATTACATATGTTCATTTTTTATCCTGACAAAAATTCTGTATTGATGAGCTTTTCATTAATCAAAATACTAAGGTAATCTATTTAAAGGCCAAGTATTTGTTTTGGTTCACAGTTTCCAAGACCTCAGTCTATGGTCACACCGTGTTGCTTTGAGCCTGCGCACAGCACATTACTACACGAAGAAAACACGTGGTAGAGGAAATATGGCCACCTCATAGTGACCAGGAAACAAGGAGAGAGGATGGAGGATGGAGACTGCAATATCCTCTTCAAGAGAATGGTCTCCAGTGACCTAATTTTCTCCAGCTAGGTCCCACTTAAGGCTCATCTCCCAACAAAGCTAACACTCACTGACCAAGCCTTTAACATGTGGGCTTTGAAGGACATTCAAGACCTAAAACACAGCAAATCTTACACATGAACACACTCTTTGCAGCAAGTTAAGAGAGGCAAATGACGGGTTAGGGGGTGGAAGATAATGACTCATTAGTAAGGAGTGCTTTGTAGGCTTCTCTGGGCTGAACCGTCTCTGGGTGGACATGGTTGAGCATTGTCTCCAGCAGTTAATTTCTATGCTACCTAATAAGAAAGAGAAGAGGGATGTCTGTGTAATTTTATGTCCTTCTTTTAGGGAAATGGAAGTGAGAGACAAAGAGATTTTCTTGGATCTGCTTTTTCTCATTTGCCTTCAGATCAAAACAATCCTCATGCCAAGTGGTGAATCTGGGGGCCACTCCCCAGTATCACTCAATGCCAGCATTTCTTGCCAGCGAGCTCTACTGAGCATCTCTTTGCTCTGCCACGGGAAATTCACAGAAGGACTTTCCTAACATGTGTGCCTTCTCTGCATAAGCCTCAAATCTCTTTTGTGAAGATAAGACCTTCTACCCGACAGGGTTAAAGGCTGGGTGGGGGTGCATATCCAGAGAGCAGCCCGGAAGTGAGAGACTGCTGAGCTTCCTCCCCACGGAGTTGGGTGAACACTCTACACTCAGGGACTCCTGAAGTTACTCACAGTCTGTGATACTTGATCTTAATCATCAGTTTATCTCTGGGTGTGTCTCTAAGGGTATTTCCAGAGGGTTTAACTCAGGACGTAAGACTCATCTGGAATGTGGATGGTACCATTTCTTTGGCTGGGGTTCCCAGCCTGAATAAAATGGAGAAAGTGGAGTGAGCCCCAACATTCAATGTCTTCCTTTCCTAACAATGACAGCAATGTGGCAGCTTGTCTCAGGATCTTACTGTGGTGCCTGCCTTACCATGATGGATCATGCCCTCAAACTGGGAGCCAAAGTAAGCTGTCTCTTTTTTTAAGCTAATTTTATCTGTTCTATTTTTGTCACTGGAACAATGGTAAGCGTAACTAACAAACCATCACAAGGCCCGTTCACCATCCTCACTCACGCATCCTTCACGCATGAGTCTCCTTCTCCAAGGCTGCTTACTCTTGATATTCCTAGGAAATGCAGACAGAATGAATGACTCCTTCCCCAGACACTTGCTGTGAGCCATGTAGCCCTAGAAACAGGAGTTGCTGGCGGTTTCATGGGGAGAAGAAGAAATCAGAGCAGAAGTACCTGAAGCTCATTGATTTCGTTACGTCAGAAAGATACATTTCATGGTTTAAAATAGCAAAGATTTAAATATTCAAAACAAAAATAAAAATTACTGCGTTGTCACCCTTGGAGGTGAAATGTGTCAAGGTCTTGTTAAGGCTTCATGTTACATGTTGTCTACAAGTACATAAAAAGACACAAGTTTAGATAGAGGTACGGCTATAAACGCAATGTGCCTTGGGATCCAGCTGCCCCTACCCTGTACTCCCAGACACTAGAAGACTGAGTCAGAAAATACAAGTGGGTCACACCTCTGTGAATCTATGAAAGTGACCAGACACTTTCCAGAATGAAGCTTGGAGCAACCAAGCCCTGATCCCATGATGTTAGACACATCAAGATTTTAAAAGAAAAGATGCAGCTCTCATCTTCAAGAAAATGACAAAGGAGCAGAGAAGACCACACTTTCAGATAACAAATTTGGCAAAGCAGCGTTTTGTTTCGTAAATCTTATAACTCAAGTAAAGCCATAGGAACAAGATGGAAATGTTCAGAGAAATTCATGGAGAAGTTGACTTCAAAGTCAAAGAAGACGGAGGAGTGGCAGTCCATCCAGGAAGGAACAAAGCCTACAGAAAGCTCTGGAGATGGGACCAAATGTATTCAGGAACTGCTGAGTCTTGTTTGGCTAAGAGCAAAATGGTTACAATGGACTGAATCCCCTTAAATATCCAGATTGAGTATTCAGTTGAGAATACTCAATCTGGATATTCAATAATCCCAACCCTATATTGAAACCCTGGAAGCAGAGCTGTCAGGGGATAATTAATGAAGACAGAGCTCTCAAGATTAATTAATGTTATTATAAGAAGAAATGAGAGATCCGGTTTACCCCTTTTCTGCCATATGCCTATTCAGCGCGAGGATGGTTATGAATGGTTATGCCACTTGTTCCAGGAAATTGGCTAGGTTTCTAGTATGAGATATGATTTCTTCCCTGTTGAGTAGGCTTTAAAGCTACTTAGGCAGCTCTTGGTTACCACCAAGACAGAGTGCCGTTTGTGGCACCTTTCCTGACCTCTTGCTGTGCTGACCTTTGTTGTGGTTCATACAAGTCGCAGTGGAGTGGGACTGTTAACTGCTTGTCTCCCTTAACATCGTCCATAGTGTTTTCTGGGATCATGGAAGCTCGAAGGCAGGAAGGAGACTTTCAGGTCAGATCCAGCTCAACTAACTTGAAAATTACTGCATTGAATCCTTTGTCCTAAGGGTGCCATGTCTTCAGTATTCAGTAGAATAAGGAATTATCCTCCTGAAAAGCAAGCAAGGGCTACATCAATGGGTTATATTCCGATTCTATACATCCTTCTCCTGGGTCTAGCCCAGGAAATGGATGGAACTAGAAAAGACTGTATTGAGTGAGGTAAGCCAGACCCAGAAAGACAAATGTGGCATGTTCTCTCTCATCAGAGGCCTCTATCTCTAAATCTTTAGATGTGACTACACATCCTGGAATGAGTGTAGAAACCAGGAAAGTTAAAAGGTGCCATTGCCAGAGTACAGGGAGCACTAGAGGTGGGACTCGCACGGGACAACTGATCTGAGAGGAAGAATGGAGACGTAGAGGGCTCTCATTAGGGGGGAGGGGAGATAAATTAGAAGAACGGGGAAAAGGGTAAAATAACAGTAAGAATGTTTGGAAAAGTCAGAAGGAATCATACTATTAACTATTTACCTAAAATGCCTAGAAAACACGTAAGTCAGTGTATGAATACAAGCAGAGAGATAGAAAATAAAACTGTGCCATCTGAGCTGACACTGCTCCCTCCAAGAGTCAAAGACCATCTAACAAAAACCCTAAAACCAAACCTGAAAAGTCCTCTTTTGAGTTGTTGGTAAGGGTTGTACCAAAGACTCCCAAAATACTTCAGGCTTTAGCTATTGCCCCTGGTTTTCCTCTCCTCCACCCCAGCCCCTTATACTGGTAGAAAATAAATCTCTATTGCTGAAGACACTATAAACTTCAGGCTCAGAACAAAGAGGCCCCCTACGCTGGAACTAACCTGAAAGTCTCCTCACTGGACTAGTTTTCATGGTACCAGAATACATGATGCAAGTTTCCAAAGGGGGAAGCAGCCAACAGCCCTTTCCAGTTATGATGCCTATAAACCAGCAGCAGCACGTCATAGCAATTCTAAGGGTGCAGGAGTGGCAGGCATACAATAACAGTAACCAACAATTCTCTATTTGGACTTTAGACCTTCTCAGCTAGAGGGAAATCATGCATGGTATCAGAAACCTAGCCAACTATCATTACCCAAGGCTAATGAAGTCATAGATCTTGGAGGAGAACCAACCACCACCACTTTACTAAGCCAACGTAATTACTAACTGCATCCTAAATAGTTGTCCTTATACCCATAGGTAAGTGTAGTCCGCACCACTCATCAAAAAAACTTCCCTTTGTAACATACAGAAAACCAAAGCCAAGAAAGATGCTGAATTAAGGATCTCACTCCCAAGGCTACATCTACAATATAGCTCCTATACCTAAGGCTCGGGGAACACTTAGGAAAGGAGGATAAAGGTTTTTAAGAGCCAGAGGATCAGGAGTTAGCTTGCTTTGAGATTGTGTCTCCTAGAAATATTGGAAACTATACCAATAAAATCTTACCAACATGACCACCCAAATATTAACTGAACAGGGACAACACAGTGAACAGTGGAAAGCCCACCAGGCCTCAGCCCTACACAGAAAATTACAGGCAACTAAGAAATGTTGAGAGTGGAAGAAATAGTCTTTCCCAGTGAAGAGCGCACCAATCGATTATCCAGTACCAAATGAGCCACCCTGAAAACGTACACATGAGCAGTATTGTACAGACTGAGAAGGTTGTGGTTATGTATGTAGGAATAGGCATGTATATGCGTGTATGTATGTAACACAATTAATAAAAAAAGGACATGTTTTTTTTTAAAAAGCAAGAATGTAAATGGGAGGGTTTGGAGGAAAGAAAGGGAAGAAGAAATGTGATTATATAAGAAATCTAAAAAGTAAAAGAAATAATTTTAAATAGTCTATATTATTTTGGAAGTCATTTGAATCACCCTGACCAACCATTCATTCTAAAGGATCTTTCTCATGCCTGACAGAGAGATTTGTGTTAGTCTACAGTCTTTATGAGCAGCATTGTCAGCCGAGGTGGCATACCTTCCTTTCATATATATTATATGTACTCTATATAATTTTAGCTAAATATAAAATTATATGTTTGCTTGAGGCTTTATTTGGCCCCCTCCTTTTGTGCTTCTTTTTCTTCCCTCCCCGGATTCCCCGTTTTTCCGTTTCCCAGTTCATATCACCTGTACCCTACTATTCATCTGTCACCACACACACACACACACACTCACACACATACACACGCTCACACACCACACACACTCACACAATCACTCTCTCTCTCACTCTCTCTCTCTCTCACACACACACACAACATACATACACACACTCACACTCACGCACACTCACACACACACCACATTCATTCACATACTCACACTCACACACACACACTCGATCTCTCTCTCTCTCTCTCTCTCTCTCTCTCTCTCTCTCACACACACACACACACACACACACACACACACACACACACACCGATGGTCCCTTTCTATTCTGGTGTGATGACTCCATGCTGTATGCTCACACCCAAGGATCTGAAAGCTCGGAACCACAGGTAAGAGAGAGCATTCCATTGTGTTGCTATTTTCCCTATTTCTATTCCTTCTGTTTCTACTCTCTCCGTTTTTTTTATTCTGTCTCATTCCATTTCTACTGAAAACAAAGCAGAAAGTAGGATTTCTCTTTCTAACATGGTGTATAACTTTATAATAGACACCGCCGATTTCCTGAGAATTTGATAAATGGACTTGAACTCCCAGACCAGAATCACACAAGAGGGTTGTGTCTAAGACTCTGGAGACCCAACCTGAGCCCCTCAGAGCTTCCTGGCCCAGGTCTCTTCCTCATTACCCTCACCATTCGACCTGGATCAAGAGGGGTTTTCACTCTGATGGTGCCACTATGTCAGATAAGTAACTTTTTTATCTCAATATAGTTTTTATTTCTGAGATTATAACACAATTAAAACATTTCTCCCTTCATTTTCCTCCATCTGAACCTTCCCATATATCCATCCTTGTTCTCTTTCAAATTCATGACCTCTTTTTAAACTAATTGTTGTTATACATGTGTATATGTATGCATATACATATATTCCTGAATATAACGGGCCCAACATGTATAATGTTACTCACAGATGTTTTCAGGGATGGCCATTTGGTATTAGATAACTAATCGATATACTCTTCCCTGAGAAAGACTATTTCTACAGCTCTCAACAATCCTTGCTTGCCTGTAGCTCTTGATAGAGTTGAGAGCCCATTGGGGCTTTTTCCTGTTGGTATTAAATTGTCTGCTGTTATTGTCTTTGTTCAGCCCATGCTTAAGCTGTCATCACCTTGGCGAGACTTTACAGGTGTCCTTCTGACGTCACTGGGAGATGTACTCCTACAACAAACTCTTTTATCTTCTGGCTCTTACACTCTTTCTGTCCCCTAAAGATTTCGGTACAAGGGATGTAAATATGTCTAGGGTAATTAGATTCCATGTAAAAGAGTCTAAGGAAGCAGTGGTGGTTAGGAAGCCCCTCAAACTCTGACATCACTTAAACCTAGTCCATGAGTTATAAAGCAGCGCAAAAGATGTGAGAAAAGATTCCGCTTAGCAAAATGAGTTGTACACCAGTCTAGAAAGCTGGGCATGGTGTCACACTGGGAGACTGAGGTGGGAGAATCTCCAGTTCAAAGCCAGCATGGGCTACACACTCAGACTCTGTCTCAAAATTCAAAATAACTGTAAAACTGCTAACATGGTTACTAAAATGATTGCACTGATTTTAAATAAATAATTAAACCAGACACAGAAGGAAAATGTAGTAAAACTCTTTTTGTATGGGGTAATTGACCTGGAATAGTCAATTCACAGGAAAGGAAAGGAAAGTGTTGATAGAATGGAAACTGCTGGGGCAGGAAGTGAGGAGAATGGTGAGTTTCTGTTTAGTGAGTTTAGAGTTTCGTTTTGGGGAGGTGAGCATTCTGGAGGTGAAAGGTGAGGACGGTTTGTAGCGGTGTGAATGTGTTTACTGCCACATACACATCAGAGTGGGAGGATGATGTGCTTTGTGGTAAGTATAGTTTGCTCTCATACAAAAATACGCTAGTTCTCCATGCCTACATAGAGATATGTAAGAATCAGGTAACTCTTCTGACTTCTGCCGCCAGCACTGCATATATGCAGGGCATAAATATACATGAAGGGCATAAACATGCATGCAGGGCATAGATATACATGCAGGCAAGACACTTAAACAGCATATTAATAGATATATTTTTTTAAACAGAGAGAGTGAATCAGGCAAGCCCATGCCTAATATGTTTGTGGAAAGAGACCCCTCACCCTTTAGCGACTCCAACACACACTTGTGTACATATTTCAATTCCGTGTGAGTACAATGACTATGAGGGCTATGACAGCCAGGCAGGGCTTGGGGGTTGAACTTAAAGGTCGTCAGAAATCTTGACATACATTGAAGCAACACTTTTATGAAACACAAGAAAGAGACCTCCTCTAAGCTTATGGGATACATCATATGACTGGTTTATGTTTCTGGATCTGGCAAACCTTGTCAAAGACTGGGTTTCATTGTAACACCCACTAGGAGCCAGGCTACATAGGAGTTCCCCATCCTAGCTGCCACAGGCTACAGGTCTCTGACTCAAAGAGCCTGACAATTATCGAACAGGCCCAGTTTGCCTAAGCCACTCATCAAGTTGTGAAAAAAGCTAGGGCTTGGCCTCCAGCCCAGAATTACAGCAAACAGACAGCAGCTCAGGCCTCTGCCCTGGCCCCAGAAAAGCAGACAGATGCCCAAGGGCTCACACACACAGAGAATGGTTGTGACAACTGCCCGAGGACACACATGCATGTGTACACACACACACAAATGGTTTTGACTTTGAGAAAAGCCACAAAGTTGATGTGGGAGGTGATGTATGCTGTGAATATGTTTTCTTGTCATTGGTTAATGAATAAAGAATCTACCTTAGCCTGTGATAGGATAGAGTAGAGCTAGGTGGGGAAAACTAAACTGAATGCTGGGAAAAAGAAGGCGGAGTCAAGAAGATGCTCTGTAGCCACAGCCAGAGCCTGCACACTGAAACTTTGCCGGTAGGCCATGAGCCTCATGGTAAATATAAAATAATAGAAATGAGTTAAATTAAGATGTAAACGTTAGCCAATAAGAAGCTAGAGCTAATGGGCCAAGCAGTGATTTAATTAATACAGTTTCTGTGTGATTATTTCGGGGCTGAGCAGTCAGGAACAAATAAGCAGCCTCCCACTACACAGAGTGAATAGAGTCCCTCTTTGATCTCCACACAGATTCAATAAAGGAAACTGAAGTCATATAAAACCCATCTGCTGGGCTATGGAAAAGGGAAAGTAACAGCTGTCTAGGATATGTACACAAGCAAGGCAAATGTATACCACAATAGGAATCAATCTATTCCTTATAGACAAGGAGAATCATAAAGCTACTAATCCCCACATTTCTAGAGTATTAGCTCCTAAGAGAGCAAGTTGTGACATTTCAGTTGTCAACACCACTCCAATGGCTCAGTGCACCCCAGACACTAGTTAGCTCTTGCTGCTTCTGGAAGAAGTTTAATATATTCAATGTACTAGACAATTAATTCCAGGAGCATACAAAAATGAGGGTGTCGTGGTCATTTTTGTTGTCATTGTTGTTCTCTGTAAGAATTCATAACTACTAAAAGGATAGCAGAAACAAAAAAAATGATGGCTGAAATGGTTTTTATCCAGTGAAACTTTTAACAGACAGCAATTAATTAGAAGAAATTCCCACACTGAGGGCAAATTCAACGACGCCAATAGGTATCCTACAGTTCAACTCAACTGTAGTACTCCTAGCTGTCAAGAGCATCAGACACCACATACTTAAGGACTCAGTCCCACAAGGTTGCCTCTAACTCAGGTGCCAGTTACACATAGATTTCCGGGTCACCTACATTTAGCTATGAAGTTATAGGTTCCCTCCTTTGTTGCGTTCAATAATTTGCCAGAGTTGAGCTAGGTAGTCAGTTAGCACCTTCCTCACTTGAATTAACTTGTTTTAAAGAATACAATTCAGAGTGGACCAAATAGATGTATCTGAACCTCTCTGCCCTCTCCAGGGGCACACCCTCCAGAACTTCCTGTGTCACACACATCTGGATTGTTCGGGTGTTTTCTGGAGCGTAATCCTCAGCCACTCACTTCTTCTTCAAAGAGATCGTGAGTGTGTGTGTGTGTGTGTGTGTGTGTGTGTGTCTAAAAAAAATTCAATCTTCTAACCACCTGGTCTTCTTGGTGACTAGCCCCATCCTGAGATACCTGGGTCCCTATCCTAAGTTACTTCATTAGCATAAACCAAAGTGTAATGGAAAGGTACTCGCTATAAAAAATATTTTAAAAGGCATAAAACAAACAAACACTTATCACTTAGGAAATTCCAAGGATTTTAGGAGCTCTGTGCCAGAGACAAAGACATTATTGTTGTTATTGTTGTTGTTGCTGTTGTTGTTGTTGTTATACCACAGTAGTAGAAAAATCAAGATGAGATCCAGGTTGAGACAAAAGAGGTAATGTGTAAGAAAAGCCCTCAGTCAGGAGACCATGACTGAATCTTGGAAGATGACAGTTGTCCACTGGAGAGACAGCTGGAGAAATGGCAAAGGGACAAAGGACAAGAGAGTCCAGCACATTCCACTAAGGAATGCAGAGCTCACAAGACTTTTTCAGGAACTCCTGATTGGTCCCTGTTTCTTCTGTGTCTCCATCCTTCATTCAGTGCTACAAGAATTATTTTTAAATATTCATCAAATCTCTAGCCCTCTGAAAGCTCCCTACCCAACATAAATTTATTCCAAATTCTCTGGTTGGTCCACAAGGCTCTGCTTAATGAATCTCCCTGTCCACTTACTTCTCTATAAGAAAATAACATTTCCCCATTCTGGTGGCTTCATTCAGACATGGTGCTCCATGACTGTCCCTCAGGCACACCACACTCCTCTTTATCTCTGGGTCTTGTTTCCTGGGATGTTTGTGGTTTACAACAGAGTTCCTTGTAGACAGTGCAAGGAAGTTTGGAAGAAACATAATAAAGGGGTTAACAGTGTGGTTTCTGGTGTCAGATTGCCTAGCTCCAAGATCTTCCTCTTGTTAGCTGAGAGAAATCATGATTCCCTGAGAGTCATTCTCCTCAGGTAAGATGAGGGCACTAACAAAAACAGTGCTTAGGGGGCTGGAGAGGTGGCTCAGTGGTTAAGAGCATTGCCTGCTCTTCCAAAGGTCCTGAGTTCAATTCCCAGCAACCACATGGTGGCTCACAACCATCTGTAATGAGGTCTGGTGCCCTCTTCTGACCTGCAGGCATATACACATTCAGAAAGAATATTGAATACACAATAAATAAATAAATAAATAAATAAATAAATAAATATTTAAAAAAAAACAGTGCTTATATCACAGGATTATTGAAAGTCACACGGGTTTCTTTATACAAGCAGACAGTATGGTGTTGGCACATAGTACCAACGTTAGAGTTCTTTCTTTTTTGTAAGGAGGAAAGCTATGAGGGAGTAAGACAGTAAGGAAATCAAGTTTTCCTTTGGCCAAATCTGTGATCAGAGGTGAAGGGGTCACCTTCACTAGCAAGGAGATTTTTATAATCCTTTATTCAGCAGACTCCAATAGTGGACAGTGTGCTAGTTAGTGAGAAAGTGATTGCTAGTGCCTGTGTTTGGATATAACTTCAAGAGCCCAGCCTGAGCTTTGCTTGGCAATTAAAAGAACCATCCATTCAAAATCTTCCCCTCCATCAGAAATCTTCCCCTCTGAGAAGAATTGGCTGAACTCCAAGCCTGAGTCTTCCTTAATTACATAGTGAGTTGAAAAGAATTGAAGATAAGGTTTGTCACACATTTCCTGGTGACTGCATGCTGTGTATATGCAGAAAAGAGAAAGCTATAAACCAAAAGTCAAACTCTTTCTCCCTCACTCCACCAAGTCTCAGCTCCCCAAATGTAGTCCTTGTTAACAGATTATGTGTTATTTCTTTAAAAAAAAATAAAATTAAAACTGATCTTGCACATATCTATATTTTGCACATGTGTGCTTTCATATTTTTATACAAATGAGGTCATGAAAGTTTTTAAATGTTAACCCTTAATTCTTTGGCACCCATCCTAACAAGATGTATAGTCTAAACAATCTCCCCTTAGATATGCGCCATTCACTATGAACTCAAGTCCAAACTCAGTATGGTAGAAATGGTGCTACGCCAACCACTTAGCCAGGACTTAGGAAACTTGAAGGTTTACTTCCTGCATTTTGAGATACTTATTCTTGGAACCCCGCCACCATGCCATGAGGAAGCCAAACAGCCATATAAAGAGAACATATCCAAACCAAAAGTCAACATCAGCTGCCAAGCATGAGGTGGAAAGCCCTCAGATGTGTCCAGCCCCAGACATCAGGTCACCTTGAGGTAATCCTAGGTGACTCAGGTGTGACAAACACAAGCTGTCCCTGCCAAGTTCTTACATCTCGCAGCTGTGTGAGGAAAAATTAATGAGTGCCATAATTTGAAGTCACTGAATCTGAATGTTCTTTATACAGCTACAGGTATTACTTTTGTAATTTTAGCAAAGTATTATTTTTAAGATCATCTATAACATATTCAAATCTAAATTTTAAGAGCCTAGCCCTCCGTATTACGAATGTGTCCTTTCAAATCAACCAACAACACACTGATGGACATTTAATTTGTTTCCAGTCTTTTGCCAGTGCAAATAACTGTTAATCACTTTAGCATGCTTTAGAATCAAAAAGCAACAAGAATTTTACATTTTGAAAGATAGCACAGAATTAGATATTGCTCACCAAAACAATAAAGGTTTCATTGACTTATATTCCTGCCTATTTTCTATATATTCAACACTGAGTTTTTAAGAGTTTTATACTTGACCAGAGGGGTGGTGGTGCAGCTTTTGATCCCAGAATTTGGGAGACAAAAGTAGGCAGATCTCTGTGAGTTCGAGGCCAACCTGGTCGACAAAGTGAGTTCCAGAACAGCCAGGACTGTTACACATAAAAACCCTGTCTCTCTTGGCAATCTGGATGATTATTTTTCAATATCTCTAATGTTTTGTTAGTCCTTCAATTGTAGTTAAAAGTGTCCCAGTTGAAATTTTCTGTAAAATGGGCTAGTAAGGAGGCTAAGTGGGTAAAGGCAATTGCCTCTAAGACTGATGGCTTTTTTTTTCTTTTTTGGTTTTTCGAGACAGGGTTTCTCTGTAGCTTTGGAGCCTGTCCTAAAACTAGCTATTGTGGACCAGGCTGGCCTTGAACTCACAAAGATCTGTCTGCCTCTGCCTCCTGAGTGCTGGGATTAAAGGCATGCGCCACCACGACCTGGCGACTGATGACTTGAGTTCAATCCCAAGAACCAACATGGTAGATACAGAAAATTGACTTAGGAGAGTCACTCTCTGATGCTCACACATGCACTATGATGTATGCACACTCCCGCACATACATATACATGCAACCAAAACTTAAGTGTTAAACAATTTAAATTCTCTATAAAAGCACAAAACAAATTCAGTTTTAATCATGGAAGAGAAAATCCAACATCATACAGATAGGATATTTTAGTGAGTCCCCCCCTCCAAAATAATTGTGGATATTCTCCTCCAATACTACACCAAAACTTCATGCCAAATATATTCTTTGGGACATGTGGCTCTTAAATAATGGACAACTTTTGTGTGTCTCTGTGTGGTACTGGGGGCTAAACCTGGAACCTCATCCATACGAGGCAAGTACTCAGCCACTGAGCTATATCCCCAACTCACAACAATGTGTTCAGTCATGCTCATAGTGACCAAAGAGCTAAAGTCAAACTACGGTCTCTGGTAAAGGCTCTTTCTGTTTGGTGGATCACAAAGCACCTTCTCATTATGACATTACATGACTTTCCCATTGAGCAAATCAGAAAGCAAAAGAAAGAGAAGAGACATATCCTTAAAGATTGCTGCTGATGTTGAATCCGACATCCAAATCACAAAACTTTCACAATTGTTATATCAGTATCCACTGAACTATCATGATGTTGTAAGACTATGCTTTGTTCATTCAAAACAATGTTTTCCAAACCTGTGTGAATAATTTAACATTGACATGCTTTATTATATACAAACACATGCATGTGTACACATGTGTGCGTGCACACACATTCATTTAGATCATTCCCATTCTAACCATAAAAGTCTTTTATGTCTGTTGAGGTTGTTAATATCACTGTGGAATCTGTGAGATTCTTTAAATTTTGATTGTTGCTTAGGAGTCAAATTTTATAATTGATAAAAAAACACTTTTTTCCATCAATAAATTTTATAAGCAGTTATACATACTGTGTATATGTATACTGTTATTCCTTATGCTCTGGTCCGTTTAAGGACTAACCACGCCCACTCCCAGCCACTTCTGACCTCCCTGTCGCCATCTTAACTCTCTCTCTTCTGTCCCCCATCTCTTGGCGTGTGCACATGTGTCTTTGTCTCTCTCTATGTTTCTCCCCATGCTTCCCTGTTTTCCTCTTTTTTAAGTAATAAATGTCTCTCTCTTCTTTAAGTAATAAATATTTAGCTTATTTTTAGCCTTACATCTATTTACTATGTCCTATGAGCCTTTTATCCACTGTACCCACCCGCATGACTCGCCCGCCGCATGGCGGGACCAGCCTGCCACCCTGGAGATCTTGCAGGGACCCACAGCTGTCCTTGTCGGACTAGCGGCTGCTCTGCAAGCCTGCCAGGGAACACACCCGCCTTTTAAAGAACAATATATGCTATGTATTGTCAACTCGACAAAATCACCTCTTGCCAGGAAAGAGGTGTATGAACTGAAGAAATATAAGTAAAGAATATAAAGAAGCATAAAAGTAATAAGACAGAAAACAGAAAGTATCGGGAGGGCATTCGTGACTGTAATCCTGAAATTCACCCAGGTATATTTTTCCACAGCTTTTATACCCAACATAAATGGGGGGGGGAGTAACAAAAGACTTTATCAACATAATAAAAAGGATAACTCACACAGTCAATGGCTTTATCACTCTGAGACATCAAATCATTAGCATTCTGTTGTCTAGGTAGCAAAGGTGCTCTTGGGCACGTATTCTGAAGACCACCCTTCCCTAGGTGACCTCATAGTTACAAAAGGAGCAGAAGTACATTTGCATATCCTGACCACCTGTCAGGAGGGCATGGACTTATTAGAATGAGCTATCTTAATTTCAAAAGAACCAAGCAATCCCCTCCTGAGTTAGGGCCTGCAACTATACTTGTCAAATCTCCAAACTCTCTGACCAGTAGACAAGGTAGAAAAAGGCCAGGATTTTTCAGCCTCCACAATTCCTCTCTTCTCATTAATTTTAATAAAGCCTGTGCTTCTGCAACAGGACAAATGTTTGCATCTGCCTTAGGTAAACACTTTCCCTTTTCCCAGACTTATCCATCTTCGGTACATATATTATAAAGCATACATGTCAATGTCTTAGGAGCCTGGGAGGAAAAAGGATCAAACCCATCAATGACTGCTACCTCTATAAACAGAGGATTAAGGGATAAAAATACTTTTGGACTCTATGTCACTGAGCCAATTTTTTTGTCAAAAGGGTTCATCAGAAAATAGATAATGTTTGTGAATAATTATGTTTCTAATGACTACAGTCTCCTAGTTAAAGAGGAGGAGGATCACCAGGGTTGGGGATGTCCTCTTCAGTTGTTTTAGAGTGCTTTTTAACAATTTTTTACTGTATCAAAATCTAAATTTTTTATCAAATATGTTAAATCCAAGTATTCATAGGAAATGTCAAACTTTTCTTAACATCTTATGGTGAACTAAAGCAGTTACAAATATTAAACAGTCAGTACCATAACTCTAGAATGGAAATTAATGATAAACCCACAATTTGTCATATCACAATTCTCCTAAATCAATCCATTCTAATCAAAAGACATGAAAAGGTTTTTCTGCTGGATGAGAGTCCGACGGCCTTGCTGCTTTTAAGCAATTGTCTAGTCCCTGAGTAGTGGCTAAAACCCTTAGGCTGCCCTCCTCATATTTGAAGAGGACTTCACACTCCTTGTAACAAGTCCTTTTTCCCCTGACAGGAAAGTTTAGGTCTCCATTCTCAGGTCCAATATTTCGACATAGATTGAATACCATACTGTCAAAAATGAGTTCTGTGTCCCAAAGAGTAGAACAGTCAAAAGTTCAGTATGTGTTTCTGATCCAGCTCCAAGGTAAACAGGACTCACTAGGTCTGGGAGTCAGTACAGGAAGTCCAGCAAGAGGCTGTAAAACACCAGTCATCACCACAATCTTCTTTCCCTTGTCAGACTGCAGCAAGCTGTTGTTAGGAACATAGATTCAGGTAACTCTTTCCTCAGCCTGCAGCATGATGGTACAAGAAGTCAGGTTCATGGGTTCAAGTTCTGCTTCTTGTATGAAGACATCAGCATCTGCAATGACTTTAGGGCTGATACTCCTCTGTGGGAGAATTAGCAGCTACCATGTCATTGGGGATGGCTCTTCTCTGCTGTATATGCAGTCATCTCATACCGGTCTGTTTTTCTCCTGCAAAAAAAAAGCACAAACACATCCTTGACCCCAAATTAATATAGAGATGGATATTTTCCACAATCCAGTGATGTGGGAATCCCCTCTGTATGCTGTGAATACCATTGGTAAATAAAGACACTGCTTTGGCCTGTTGATAGGCAAAACTTGGGTAGGCAGGGAAAACTAAACTGAACGCTGGGAGAAAGGAGGCAGAGTCAGAGAGAAGCCATGTGGCCCCGCTGGAGACAGATGCAGGAACTTTACCCGGTAAGCCACAGCCCGCATGGTGATACACAGATTAATAGAGATGGGTTAGTTTAGGATATGAGTTAGCCAGTAGCATGCTTAAGCTATTGGTCAAACAGTATTACAAATAATATGGTTTCTGTAAAATTATTTTAGGGCTGGGCAGTTGGGAAACAAACAAGTGGCTCTTCTTACAACAATCCAGTGAAAGGATTTTTTTTTCACCTTGCCTTAGCAAAGGTAACCCTGGTGCCATTATGCCAAAACCTGTCCACAGCAGATTGCTTATGGGCATACATAAAAGGTGCATGACTTAAGGCATTATGTGCTGATTTTTAATTCTCCTGTTTTTGTCCTTTTAACTTGTTTTCAAGGAGCTCTGGGCACACTTCATAATTCCTTTTCGCTTTTTCACCTTAACACATGCAGCTTTTCCTTTGGAAGAACCATCTGTAAAATTTAACATAACATCTTTTAAGGGATCTTTTGCTACAACTTTAGGAAAAATAAAGGAAATGGGCCTGCATTTTTAGCCTCTACAGTGTATCTGAGTGTGTTTATATACAGTTGAAACAGTTATCACTGAAAAGTTTCTGTGCCCCATAAACCCCTCCACTGATGCCATAATCCAGATCAGACCAAATCAAACCAAATTAGAAAAAGCCCAGGTTTAATGGATACCAACACTCCTGAGTGGCCTTCCAGCCCTCCAGAAAGAGGAGACTGGGAAGGAAGACCAGAAAACAACGCGTTTGCTCTCTGGGAGGCAGTTTGAATGCCCTGTGGGAGTGGTCTTGAGCATCTCTGGGGAGCAGTCATCACTTGGCAGGTTTTCTTGGAAGTGGAGTATGGACTGAGGCAACTCCCAGGGGAGGGGGCTTGGGATGGAACTTCCACTCAAACATTCCACACTCTTTGAATATATGGATGCCAGGGACTGGGGTGAAACCTTAACCCAAACATTCCAGACTCTTCCGGTATGTGAATGTCAGGGGCTGGGGTGACACTTCTAACCAAACAATCACTGTGAAACAATCAATATCCACATCATCTCAATAGTTACCTGCTATATTTTGGATGAGCAGCAAAACCTTAAAAAGCCCATGTTAAAGACTTTTCCCCAGCTTGTCTTTGGGAGGTGGTGGAAACTCAGAGGTGGGGACTAGTGAGAGTTCTTTAGATACTGGAAGAGTGTTCCAAAGGGAGACAATGCAGGTCTGGTCTCGTCCTCTTCTCTTCCCCTTCCCAGCCAGGAGGTGAGCAGTTCTGTTCTACCAAGTGTTTGCCACCATTGCCATGTGGCAGTCCAACAAGGGCCCTGAAAACAATGGGCCCACCTGATCACACACTGTTGACCATGGGTAACATACATCCTTTTCTCCTTCCTGGGCCAAGAGTAAATGTCATCATTTAGGAAAATGTTTAATATGAGCCTCGTATTGTACATCATCCTGCACGTCTGCTACTGTAGACCCTTTGGCCTACATCCTTCCCCATTCCCTTCTCCCACCCAAGTTGCCCCTGATAGCCACCCTTTTGTGCTCTATCTCTTTCTGCATGTTTGACTGTGTTTCAGAGTCTGTGAGGTCATGTAAACCCTTCTCTTCTTGTCTGGTTTATTTAATTTAGCATCACCTCCTATAGTCTCACCCACGTTGTAGCAAATAGCAGAGTATCCTCCAATTTTAGGTTGAATAGCATTTACTTTACTCACCAATTCCAGCTTTTCTAACAAGAGACAGAGAAGGGAGAGAGGGTAGGGGGAGCTAGGAGTGGAGGGAAGGGAAACTGTATTCAGATTACGATGTATGAGAAAAGGACCTATGTTTAATAAAAATGGGAAAAGTCAGAGTTACAATTGACGTAGCTTTATCAAGCAGTCCTCACTGTAGTAACCTCAAACAAATTTCAAATTGTGATGTTGAAAAAAAAACAATAAAATAAAATACCACAGACAAGGTTAACTTAAGGAAAAATGAGTTTATTTGTACTTTGGCTTGCATAGGGAGAGTCTATAATGGTGGAGAGATGTAGCAGTAGCTGACCAGGCAAGAAGCTGAGAGATCACATCTCAACCCTTCAAAGGAAGCAGAAAGAGCAAACGAGAAGTGGAGTGAGGTTAAGAATTCTCAAAGCAAGCCCACAGTTGCCTGTTTCCTCCAGCATGCCTCCAAGTCCTAAAGTTCTATAACCTCCTCCAACTAGGGAATAAATGTGCAAATACATTAACATATAGGCGGACTTTTCTTATTCAAACCATCACAGCCTGCCCTCGGGGATAACCCAATCTAGTTGTACCTAAACCGCCTATCCAACTTTAGGTTGCTGTGAGTACCCTGACGTAACTCCTGTGTAGTCATATCTGAGTTCTGTTCTCCTTCCTGCTGTGAGCAATAAGCAATCTTGCCTTTTGAATGAAAGGGGGAAGACAGAGAGGAAGCCTGTGTGATTCTACTATTTTCTCGGAAGTAGTCAAGATCCACAGGAGCAAAGAGTGGGATGGTATCAGATGAGGAACTGTGAGAAAAGGTTGGGAGCCCCTGAGCTTCAGTTATGCAGGATAAAAACCTTCCAGGGATCAGCTGGACAACAACACACCCAGAGTTAACGGGAATGTACTGCACACTGGGAATTTTATTCATAGAGCACACCTCATGTTCTGGCTTTCTTTAAGCACAGGAAACCTGCACATAGCCAAGGACTGGTGCTCTCATATCCCTTTATTTCCTTCTCACTGGCTTCTATCTGGAAAAGTTTCCAGGGTGTGATTAATGACAGCCCGGGAAATACTGGTCCCAAATCCCAGACCGCATTTATAAAGCTCAGGTAACCACAAAGCTGCCAATACATAAATAACTTCTGCATTCAGTATTAATTATCATGAAAGACCCATATGTTCAAATAAAAGTACAAATCTCATTTCTTATAAAAACCTAGGTTTCAGGACCATAGACCATCAAGGCCTGGAGATCAAATTGACCAAGTTCTTCTTAGAGACAAGGGCCAAGACACTGGAACTTGCCCAGGGTCACCCAGCCAATGAAAGACAAAAACACAGGCTTTTTAAACTCAAGGCCAAGGCTTCCTCTGCATTACCTCACTACCTTCCTGCACCCCAAGGACCTCAGCTTCCCACCAGCTCACATGGATTATTGTAACATTGCTGCCATCTCAGAGAGAAGCGAACAAAAACCTAGATGAGGAGATGGAAGACGGGTGTCAACGAAGACAGATATGTCATGAAAAATGAAAAAGAAAAAGTCAAAAGAGAATAAAATAGAGAAAAAAACATTCAAAATAGACACTTGCAGAGGTAAGTTTCCGGCTATGTTAGCGCCGTGAGTGGTGCTGGGATGGTTTCCAGAATTGCTTTAGGCCTGGGTGGAGAGCAGAAACTATTTTCTTTATCTGTTGAAAGTGAAATCATGTTTCAGGTTAGGAAGCAATGGTTCTGATTAAGTCGCTAAAAAATATTAAGAAATGGCAATGTTGGTCAAAGTCAGCCAGCCTATCTGGGGCAACTCAGGAAATGGGGATTAAAAAGAATATCTAGAATGTACTAGATTTACTCATCGATAAATGTGTTTATTTATTTGGGGGTACATGAAGGTCATCATTTTACGTCACTTCTAAAGAAGACTCCTGTCATCCTCCTGCCTTCCTCCATGTGATGACCACATCCATGCCTAAGTTCCTTTAGTTTGGGGCTTCTACAAACATACCCCAATTCTTGGTTTTCCCTTTTCTTTCAGTCATTCAGCTTTATTCACCATCCAAGATAAAATGAACTAGAAAATTCTGTTTTCACCTCACATCCGTTTTCCTCATTGGTGTATGTCTTTGGTATGATGCCCTGGCTACACGCAAGTGCAAGCCCATATATATATGTATATATGTATACAGCTATACATATATATAATAATGTATTTATCATTTCCTACTGCAAGCTCTAAGAAAGCACAACCAGGAACAATAAAATGTTGCTGACAGGATTGCCCTAGACCCTGCATCTACTATCAGAAAGGATAAGAAGATTCACACTGTAGTCCCTAGAGTCTACCGAGCAGTAGCGAGACACACGTGCACAGCCCCAAAACAGGGTAGTATGACATATACATGACTGGTACAGATTTTTGCAGACTTCTACAAGCGGTGAAATGCAAGAAGACTCAAGGGCGGGAATAGGTGAGGATTCATGAATTAATCACTATGAGAGATTTTCAAGGATTGGAAAGATTGTACTAAGTAGAAATAGAAGAGAAAGTCTCCTTTTGTCACATGCACATAAATTAGATGGGTTGTAATACAGTTGGTCCCTCTAGGAATAGACAGAGATAAGGGTGGTAATGTCTATTTCCATCCATGAAAAACCAGTGCAAATTGGGAGAGTCCCTGATTGGAAACTCAAGCAACCCAAGGTGCTGAGTGAGAGAACAGAATATGCTTTAGTAGAAGCTAAGTCCCTGTTGCGGAGACCCCAGAGTCTGTTGGGTCTACATTGCTAGATTGAAAAAAATGGAGAGTAAGAAATAATGTGATTGCCTGAGGTGTAGAGAATCAGATGGAGTGAGTGGAGGATGGTGACGGGTGGCTGTTTACCACTTACCACAGCAGGAACCAGAAGAAAGGGCAAGGACGGCTGATAGTCTTAATTATCAGTCCTAATTCCTGGGCTTGCTGGGGGAGATAAGGAGCTATTGGTTCCACTAAGGTTGGGTTTGACCAAAGAATAGCTACAGTATCTATCAGAGTACTTGTAATGCAAGCCCTAAGGAAGTGTGAATTTCTAAGTTTATCTTATAATTATTTGTTATGTTATGTATATGTTAAGACCCCTATGTCTTATGTAACAATAGGATAAGCATCCAAAGCTCCAGAGATGGCTGCTTGCAGTGATGTCTGGCCTGTGAATCAGCTCCTTTATGATTCTTCAGCCATATCCTTTAGAAGTACAAGACAGATGGCTACAATGACTTCAGGTACCACGTGGTCACATGACATCATCCAAAACAAAAAAAGAATATGAAAGCACCTCTACCAGTCTTGGAAAAAGAAAACTTTATGAAAGCCACCTTTTATTCCCACTTTCAAGTCATCTTCCTACCAGCCATAGTTGGTTCACAAGCTGACATCAGACCCGCAACTGACATCAGAACAGGGCTCCAGGGCTGAGCAAGGCACTGAAAGGGACTGAGTTTTAGAAAAATAATTCTAGAGGCAAAGGTCAGAAAAGTCTTAAAAAATTATTGGCCGGTTTAGTTTAGAACATGAATTGTGCTGTTAGAGATACTTTGGGGACTCTAAGGACATCATTAGTCTAACCCACAAAATAGGAACATCTAATCAGAACATCAAAAATAAGCAGTATTCACCTAGTACTTGACAATGAGTCAAAAAAAAAAAAAGTAGATTCTAGACCAGCTTTTGTATTAAGTGTCTGCAGCATACAAACTTGATGGAGGAGGGTTAACTGTCTATGTGTTACTTTTATTGGTTAATAAAGAAACTGCCTTGGCTTTTGATAGGACAGCAGCTTAGATAGGTGGAGTAGACAGAACAGAATGCTGGGAGAAAAAAGACAATGAGGCAGCCACCATGACTCTCCTCTCCGAGACAGCTGCAGGTTAGAATCCTCCTGGTAAGCCACCACCTCGTGGTGCTACACAGATTATTAAAAATGGGTTAGATCAATATGTAAGAGTTAGCTAATAAGAGGCTACAGATAATGGGCCAAGCAGTGTTTAAAAGAATACAGTTTCCATGTAATTATTTCAGGGGTAAAGCTAGATGGGAGGCGGGCGGCGGGAAGCGGCCCACCGCTCCTTCTACACAAACTCACCACCCTTCTCTGAACCTCCATTTCCTCACCTGAAAAACAATGTTCCTAGAGTATGACAGCCCCCTCCACAAGCGTCCCTCCTCCATCAAACAAGAGTAGCTCTTTGTGAGGATATCAACTCAAGCAGATGCTGTCTATATGCACTTTAAGTGGAGAGGGCTGGCTGAGTCATTTCCACTTTGCTACCAGCTGAGTATGGCTGTTTTCCCCCAAACATCTGCACCATTATTAGTGGTGTCCATCTTTCCGAACACAATGAGCTTTATTATAATTAATGATGATTGTCGCTATTGAACCTAACAACGTTTGTCTCATACCGATTATTTGTTTAATGTCTCATCAGCTCTCTTTCTCACAACACATATCCATTTATCTTTAAAATCGAGAAAGAAGGCCCCATCCTGAGAGTAAGGCCCTCAGAATACTAGTGCCGTCCGGCATCATGACGGGCAAATCACTTTTTATGTCTGCATCTCGGAGTGGGCAAAAGAGTAGATTCAGTTGTATTTGTAGTTCCCAAACATGAATGATCCTTAAAATCACATGGGGCTCTTCAAAAGCAGATCCAAGAACTCCTGTCTGAACCCAGAAAACCTGCATGTCTTGGGGAAGGGCTGGCAATGTATACATTGAAAGCTATATGGGAGACTTTAGTGGGCCCACTAAATTCTCTTTAGTTTTAGTCAATTATGTATGTATTCAAGACCTACTGAAGTACATAGAAATGAAATTTTCCTTCCAGGCCTTTCAATGTCTAACACTGGCAAGGAAATATAAACCTGAAGCAGACACTCACTGCAGAGGCTAAGTCCTTCCACATTCACAAGAACTGGCTGCTACAGGACGCCACCTGTTCTATTTGGTTTCCTATTGCTGTGGCAACACTGACCAAAAACCACTTGGAATGGGGTGGAGGTCTGTTTGCCTTATATATACATCCTGATCACAGTCCATCATGAAGGCAAGTCTAGGCAGGATCTCAGGACAGGCACCTAGAGACAGGAACTGAAGCAGGGGCCATGGAGAAGTGCTGGCTACTGACTTATTCACCTTACATTCTTATATCACCCAGGACCACCTCCCCAGAGTGCACCACACACAAATGGTTAGGCCCTCACGCATCAACGGTAGTGAAGAAAATGCTCCACAGGCCTATCTGATGGAGGCATTATTGAAGATCTTTATTTCCAGATGATCCTAGCTTATGTCAAATTGACCAAAAACTAACCAGCACCCTTCCAAAGATGGCAGAGTACCTTCCCAGAGGGAACAGTGCTAGAATTCAAGTTTCAGAACAATCAGAGGGTTAGATGACCAAGAAGTTGAAAAGCACAGGGAAATATCTATAGTTAAGAAACAGATGTAA
This sequence comes from Myodes glareolus, assembly GCF_982192425.1. Lineage (NCBI taxonomy): Eukaryota > Metazoa > Chordata > Mammalia > Rodentia > Cricetidae > Myodes > Myodes glareolus. Next base: position 14,953,540 of record NC_142038.1, on the reverse strand, counting down.
GCTGCTTGACATAAGTACTGGTATTGGAACTCAGATTCTCTGGCAGTGAAGACCTTAGGCAATCAGTACTCTTAACCACTGAGCCATCTCCCCAGTTCTAACATGACTCAGTGGTTAAGAGCACTGGCTGCTCTTCCAGAGGTCCTGAGTTCAATTCCCAGCAACCACATGGTGGCTCACAACCATCTACAATGAGATCTGATGCCCTCTTCTGGCCTGCAGACATACATGCAGACAGAACACTGTATGTATAATAAATAAATAAACAAATCTTTTTTAAAAAAAAAGAAAAAGAAAGAGACATAGATTTTATGAATATGATACAGAGACAGAAAAGGCAAAGACCAGGGCCAGAAGGAGAGTGAGGTGAGGAGTAGAAAGCATAGGAGCAATGGTGTCTACCTTACATGTCCTACAGATTGTCTTAGCTCCCCCCTGACCTATAGTGTAAGCTCAGAGAACCTCAAACAGCATTGGCTACTGGTATAGGATTGAGACCTGAGGAAGGGGATGCTGCAGAGTCAGATGAGTGAGAAGGACAGTACGCAAGCTTCAACAGAAAAATGTGAGACCCTTCTCAAAGGGCAGAGAGGATGACGTCGGCTGTTCCCAAGCCCCCAGCCCGTCTTACCCACAGCTCTCAGGCTGTTCTGAGCCTGTACTGTAATCTCACATCAACTCATCCTCTTTTGGGGCTGGCCCCAGATGACCAGCTAGATAGTGTGCCGTCGATATGAGCAGGAACTGTGAAGGTGGGAGTCAGCACCACAACACGCCTGTGTCCCGTGATCTGTCTTGTGTTGTTTTCTAAGGAGGAAACTGCTAACAGGTAGCATCTCTTTCTCCATCCGTGCTGTCCTTGTCAGTGACCCAGTTCCCTGGAGGAGTTACTGGCTTTGCAAATGCTACAAAACCCTGCCACAATTGTCCCCAACAGTCTGTTCCCACCCTGCTTCCTCAGACTCCCAGTCTCCTTAGCGAAAACTCATCCCTCCTAATAAAGCAGCCTATAAAAAACAAAATAAAAGATAAGGATGTTTTTAGTTTAGATTGAGAGTGGTCCCTGCGATCACCCACTGATACAAGGGGACTGATCTAATGAGAGTTCACCAAGGCCAGTTGGACTGGGACTGAACAAGCACGTGATCCAACCAGATTCTCTGAATGTGGCCGGATTCTCTGAATGTGGCTGGCCCGGAGTCTTTCTGAAAAGCCATTGACAATGACACTGGGACTTGTTTCCTCTGCATATACTGGATTTTTTGGGATCCAGTCTGTTTGGATACTCACCTTCCTGGACCTGGAGGGAGGGGGGAGGAACTTGAACTTCCCACAGGGCAGGAAACCCTGACTGCTCTTAGGGATGGAGAGGGAGGAGGAGAGGAAGTGGGGGGAGTGGGAGGGTGTTGGGAGGGGGGGCGGAAATGGAAACTTTTATAATTTAATAAACTTTGAAAAAAAAATGTCGAGGAAAAGATATTTTCATGAGAACCTAACAGCCATCTCTCCTAGAGCTTCAAGTTACTCCTTAGGTAGCACAATTTATAAGGTAGCCATCATGAAAATACTCAATACTAGAATAAATATAGAGAAAGAGAAATGCTTACCTGAGGCCATGGAGGCTTTCAGAATATAAAATTCTGGGAAATCCACAGCCCACAGGAGCCCAGTGCGCATGCCTCAGTCCACAGACCCACTTCCTTGAAAGGAAGAGTCAGTGGCAGGAGGAAACCGAGCAGGTTGTTATGGATGGATCAGTGGTTCTCTCCTGGGGAACTTTTTTCCTACCCCAGGAACAACTGCTGAGGTCTGGAGGCATTTCTGATTGTCAAAACTAAAAGTGGGATGCTTGCATGTTTGTAAATGAACACCATGGATGATACTAAGTAACAATACAGGATTTCCCACACACAGAACAAAGAATGATCTGGTCCAGCAAAAGAAGGGAAAGACTAAAATAATCCTTGGGTAGACCATGCAGAGAAAAGCTTTGGAGCCCCGACTGACTTCACTGGTGAAAGTGACAGCTGTCTTTCTTGTAAAAGGGGCAGAAGCCACTGCAGTGACCCAACGCCATCACTGACAAATGACGGGAAAACGTGAGGCTCTGAGAGTTCAATGACTTTTCTGAAGTCACACAGGTTAGCAGACTACACTTGCTTCTTGAAGTCCTACTATTAATTCAATGTTCTTACTCCATGCCCCAGGCTTCCATAATGAAACCTAATCTCTAGTGTGGCTGGAGTCACATGTGTTTCTATGAACAGTGCACCATTGTAGTCCTGTGATATTATAATGGAGCTAAAAAAAAATCCTAATGTCCTGTGACATCATAGCCAGTGTAACAGAATGAGACATGCTACCACACTCTTCACTTGTTCGTGATGAAGCAAACACACTTTGTTGCCTGCTGTGTAAAAAATATTCCTTATACAATTGTGCACGATACTTGATAATGACAATAAATACCTAGGGTGCTGGTTTATGTAGTTTCTTAATTTTCTGCTGTTATTTTACTACATTTTCTCTTTCTCTCTCTCTTCCTCTCTCTCTCTCTCTCTCTCTCTCTCTCTCTCTGTATGTGTATGTGTGTATGTGTGTGTCTAACTGCATTGATACATGCCATGATGCACATGTGGAAATCAGAGACAATTTACAGGAGTCAATTTTTTTTCTACCACTATGTCAAGTAACATGTAAAGGCAGACCTATCAGAATTACACCCAACTTCTCATTGGCAATCATGAAAGCCAGAAGGTCCTGGACAGATGTGCTGCAGACACTAAGAGACCATGGATACAAGCCTAGACTACTATGCCCAGCAAAGCTTCCAATCACCATTGATGGAGAAAACAAGATATTCCATGACAAAGCCAAATTTAAACAATGCCTATCCTCAGATCCAGCCCTACAGAAAGTTCTAGAAGGAAAACTCCAACCCAAGGAAGCTACCTGCACCGACAAAAACACAGGCAACAGATAACCTCACACCAGCAAAACCCAAAGAAGGGAGACACACAAACACTACCACCGAAAAATACCAGCAGTTAACAATCACTAGTCATTAATATCTCTTAATATCAATGGACTCAATTCACCTATAAAAAGGCATAGGCTAAGAGAATGGATACAAAAGCAGGACCCATCCCTCTGCTGTATACAAGGAACACACCTCAACCTCAAAGATAGACATTACATCAGAACAAAGGGTTGGGACAAGATTTTCCAATCAAATGAACCTAAGAAATTAGCAGGTATAGCTATGCTAATACATAACAAAATAGACTTCAAAATAAAATCAGTCAGAAGAGATGGAGAGGGACACTTTCTACTCATCACAGAAACAATCCATCAAGATGAAGTCTCAATCCTGAACATCTATGCCCCTAATACAAGAGCACCCACATATGTAAAAGAAACATTACTAAAGCTTAAATTGAACATCAAACCCCACACACTAATAGTAGGAGGCTTCAACACTCTACTCTCCCCAATGAACAGGTCAACCAGACAGAAACTTAACAGAGAAATAAGAAAACTAACAGATGTCATGACTCAAATAGACTTAGCACACATCTACAGAACATTCTACCCAAACACAGAAGAATATACCTTCTTCTCAGAACCTCATGGAACTTTCTCTAAAATTGATCACATACTCGGTAACAAAGCAAACCTCAACAAATACAAAATATTGGAGTAACCCCCTGTCTTATCGGATCACCGTGGTTTAAAGTTAGAATTTAAGAACACTACTCTCAGAAGCCTACAAACTCATGGAAATTGAACAGTGCTCAACTAAGCCATCCCTGTTTCAAGGAAGGAATAAAGAAAGAAATTAAAGACTTCCTAGAATTCAAGGAAAATGAAGGCACAACATACCCAAACCTATGGGACACTATGAAAGCAGTGCTAAGAGGAAAGTTCATAACACAAAGTGCCTACATAAAGTGGAGAAATTTCACGAGACTTAACAGCACACCTGAAAGCTTTAGAACAAAAAGAAGATTCACCCAGGTGGTAGACAACAGAAACAATCAAGTTGAGGGCTGAAATCAATAAAATAAAAACAAAACAATACAAAGAATCAAAGAAACAAAGAGCTGGTTCTTTGAGAAAATCAACAAGATAAACAAACCCTTATTCGAACTAATCAAAAAGCAGAGAGAACGTCCAAATTAACAAAATCAGAAATGAAAAGAGAGACATGACAACAGATACTGAGGAAAACCAAAGAATCATTAGGTCATACTACAAAAACCTGTATTCCACAAACTTGGAAAATGTAAAAGAAATAAACAATTTTCTGGATAGGTACCACATACCAAAATTAAATCAATACCAGGTGAACAATTTAAATCAATATATAACTGATGGAGAACCTCCTTCAGCCAATGGCTATATCTGTTATATATATATATATATGTGTGTGTGTGTGTGTGTGTGTGTGTGTGTGTGTGTGTGTGTGTACCTTTTGTTGAATATATGTCTATATGAATAATGTTTAGGTTTTATGCAATGAACAACAAAGTTTCCTGCAGTAATCTTTGAAGTTTCCAGGAAGAAGATGGGGCCTCACAACAATGACTCCACCTGGTTAATATGATGTCATGCTGCTGATAGCATTACTAAAGACTAGTTTTGGATATCAGTTGCTCAAGATGGTTCCAACTTGGTTAGCTAAAATGGTGTGCCTTCTTAAAATGCTTGGCCAGAATTCCAAATAAGAACTTCAGGAAAACTTTATCGACTACTCAGAGACTATTTGCAATTATACCAGACAGTAATCTTGAAACTTAACCATTATGTTAGTTTTACAGGATCCCATAGAAAAAATATCACCTCCATATGCCCTCTCTGCTTTTAGTGATATGTCCATTTTACAGTATTAATCCTACCAACCAAAGAAAATAGGAGGCCATTCTGTATTTTTGTATCATCTACAATTTCTTTTGGATTAAACTGAGGTAGAGAGGGAAGGTATATCTGTAATAGGCTATAAAGTCCTTCGGGTATGTGACCAAGTGTGGTAAGGCTTGGGGGGGATCTCTCACACTGATTTCCATAGTGACTGTACCAGTTTATATTCCCACAGGCAGTGAACAAGTGTTTCACTTTTTTCAGTTCTTGGAATATTCTAGATACTAACTTTGTGTCAGATGTATAGCTGTTAAATATTTTTCCATTGAGTAGGCCATCTCTTCACTCAGATAATGATATTCATATTTTTATATCTTCTTCTGTTTCTTTTAGGTTAAATTGAGACTGAGAAAGTGATATCAGAGTAGAGGAAGAAAATTGGGGATAAACAGATAAACACTAAAGACTTCAAAAACCAGTCCTGTGAAATCCTGCTATCATAGTAGCATGTGTGTATGTGTGCATGCATGCATATGTATGAGTTAAAATGAAGTTACCCTATGACAGAGCAGCAATGCCCCACTAGACATCAGATACTCACAAACAAAAAGTGAAGGGCAAGGAATAGGTTACTTACTTCAGAGTTGTTAGCCACCAAGGCTCCACAGACCCCTAAGCAAGGCAGACTATTGCCAATGTCTTAATTACCTTCCAGAACTTGATGGGAAGACACTACTGCCAAAGACATCTCATAGTTGAATCACAGAACTTGGAGAAATCAAGCTGACACTGACCTAGAAGCCTCTTCCCATTTGGCTGGTTTTCACAAGCTGAAAAATCCAATGAAGGAGAAAAGTAGTCGTCAGTCTTACCCGGCTATCAATCCTGTGAGCTACAATAATGACTAGTCTGGCAAGACATACCTATTTGTGCAATACTGCCATAAACATCATTGGAGTAACCAGCCAATTTATGATTAGGTGTAACTCTTTCTTGGTCCACAAGATGAAATTCATACCTAAGCCCTTAGGGCTAGACCCTAAGGGAGAACTTACTACTATTATTTTGCCAACTGGACAGAATTAAACTGGCTTCTGATGACTTATTGCTATACCCAGAGAGTAATGCATCCCTCAACCCTCATCAGAAAAGCTTCCATTTACAGTAAATTGATGTGGGATAATCTTCTTGTATACTGCGAAGATGTGTCTCTGCCTAAAGTACCTTCTGTTTGGTTTAATAAAGAGCTGAATGGCTAATAGGCAGGAGAAAATAGGCAGGACTTCCTGGGAGGCAGAGAGGAATTTCAGAAGAATCTGAGGCACATGGGATGAAGCCAGCAAGACTCTGAGGGAGTCAGGTGTTTAATTTTTTACTTGGTTTGTGTGGCAAAAAGATCCATTCCAAAATAATATTGTCTCTTTGCTTCAAGATTCCTGTAGGAGAAATTCTGGAAGGCAATATAACGAGAATACAACTAAGCTTTGGATTTACCCTGTCCACATGAGCCTCCTGTAATTTTTCTTCAACCATTGTCAGGTTTTTTTTTTCTGCTTTAGCTGTTAATTCTCTGGGACTGTTTAAGTCTTTATCACCATCCAAGGTTTTGTTTAAATGAACTATTAGATCAGGTGTTATCCCAACAGCCGGTAGGCTGGAGATGTCTCCTAATAATCTTTGAAAGACATTAAGAGTTCGTAACCGGTCTCTCCTGATTTGTGCCTTTTGTGTCTTAATCAAATGTATCAACATTCATTGTATGTAAACCCATTCATTCAAAGGCGCTGATCTGATCTTTAAAGGCCCCAGGGTCCTTTTGCATTCTACATTGGCATTCTCATAAGCCAAAGACTCAATTACTATATTTCTTGCTTCTGGATCAGGTATCCCTATTTATACAGTCTTAGTTAGTCTTTGTAAAAAGTCATTAAAGGGTTCTCTCTGACCCATTTTACCCTGATATATGATTCTATTTTCTGACCTGAGTCTTGAACCCTGTCCCAGGCCCTTAGAGCTGCTGTGGCACATATGGATAAAATGTTTTCATCATAAAGAGCTTGTTTCTGAGGATCAGAGTAAAGTCCTTCACCTAGAATTTGATCTAGAGAAACCTCAATTCCTTTTGCTGATTCTTGTTGTTGTAAAAGTCTGGCCTCTTGCTTGAATAGGCATTTGAAATGCCATAAAGGTCTGTTCTCCAAGACAGCTGACGTGAGCTGGTTACAATCTTGAGGGGTGGCCCTGCTGCTAAGAGCCCAGGATTTTAACATCTCTCTAACTAAGGATGAATGTAGTCCATCATTCACAATTGCTTGTTTAAATTCTTTCAGATCATTCATACATATAGGCTCCCATGTATGTTCTTTAATGACCTTAGGGTTTTTGGAGCCAGTTATCTTTTCTGATGTTATTATTGGAAAGGCAGGTATAACTCTGTGTAGACTCAGAGTTTTCGGAGGTAAATGTTGCCTTTCTACCTTTTGCTCCTGTTCATCAGAGTCTATGATTTCCTCAATCTTATTAAATCTGTTCACCATTGCCTTCTGTAAGTCCTGAATCTCCTGTTCAGTATTATGCTCTAAAGCCTTCATTAACGATTCTAAGGCATGGAGCTTGTCCGTCAGAGACACCATTTCCTCCCTGGACATTATCGCCTTCACTGATAATTCTAAGGCATGGAGCTTGTCCGTTAGAAATACCATATCCTCTTTGGACATAATCCTCATGGCATGTACTGTGCCTTCTTGTATGGAAATCCTGTCAATTAATCTATCATACCCTTTTGATAAAGTCCGATTTTCACGTTAAATGGTTTTAATCCTCTCAGCTAATGTTTCAGCACTTATAGTCATGGACTGGAGGTTACGAGTCATTTTGGTTGTCCCCTCTTTGAGAACTTCAAACTCTGATCTAGTCTTCTCCTTGAAAACTCCAAACTCTTTTTTGAGGAGGTTGATGTCAGTTTGAATTGTCCTTAAGGTTTTAGTCTCTGCACTCTGCATTGTGGATTCAATCTGTAGCACAAGACCAATGCAAGCTCAAACCAAACCAATAACATTCGTGCCACTACTGCTTAGCATGGAAGGAGAGTTGAGTCTGAAATTCTATCCCTAGTCACAAAGTTATTGCCAACTGTCAACAGCTGGGGGAACCATTTTTCTCTAGTCCCTAGCGAGCCAACCACAGTCTGGTGAAAGCCGGCACATCCAGGAATATGTGAACAGCACAAATGGGTCTTACGATAAGAGAAAAAAAGACAAATAAAAAAGATGGGTAAGTGGAGGAGGATGAATGTGGCACAAGTTGGCAGTATATGAATATGATCAAAACTCACTAATTAATTAAAATTTTAAATTTTTTTAAAAGGAAGCAATTCAGACATGGAAAAACTGTCATGCATGAAGCTTCTAACCTGCTGTCAAGTTTCTACAACCAGAAGGAGCTGTTGGAGAAAAAAGCCAAAGTCATCAGCAGTCTACCCCACCCGCAAATACTGTGGCCTCCAGCAGTGACTGACTTGGCTAGATAGGCCCACAGTACCATGACGACTATTCTTGGCTGTCAACTTTGACTATATCTTGAAGTAACTCAAACCCAAGAAGCTGGGTACACCTGTGAGGGTTTGTTTTTGTTGTTGTTTGTTTCTTAATTAAATCATTTACAGTGGGAAGAACCATTTTTAATCTGGATCTTTGAGATAGGAAGATTCACCTTTAATTTGACTAGCTAGACAACACCCTGTAAGCCATTCTAATAAATCCCATATATAAAGTATATGTACACACACACACACAATTCATATATATTCATATAGTTTATATACTATAAGTTTTGTTCATCTAGAAAACCCTGAGTAATACAGATTTTGGTACCAGAAGTGGTTCTAGGACAACAGAGGTATGTATAAGGATGAATTTTTTATTTAATTAACCTTTTTCTTTATTTTACATATCAACCACTGATTCCCACCTACCCCTTCCCCATCTGCTCTTCCTCTGTCTCCATTTCAAAAGGGGCAGGCTTCCTATGGGCCTGAACAAAGCATGGCACATCAAGTTAAGGTAGGACCAAGCTCCTCCTCCTGTATAAAGACTGGGCAGGGTAATCCAGCTTGGGGAACAAGTTCCCAAAAGCCAGCTAAGAGCCAGAAATGAAATTTTTAAGAATCTGGAATAGGCTTTCCAATTTACCAACACCTACAGTTACTGAAGCCTCTCCTAGAAGCTCAGAGTCTTGAAAGCCTGTGGCATGAACTATTTTACAAACTTAAGGCGACAAATGCATTTGATTATCCTGATGTACCAATTGTGAGAGAACAGATTCGATGACTCTATATATGAAACTTTCGAGAGTTTGCGGGAAAATCATGATAATAAAGTCACTGGTTTGTTACTCCTGGCATCTCTGGATAAACTGACAAAAGGAAAACAATGTACTCTGTAATAAAAAGTTAACCAACTTCTAGCATCTCAGATGCCTATTTAGTTCTGGAGACAGCACATTCCTCTCTTGAGTGTGTTACTCTGGCCCATATGCCAAGTGACTTGGAAGGTTGCTAGCTTTGAGTGGGGCCTGGCACGGAGAAGGCCCTTCAACAGGTCCAGGCTGCTGTGCAGGCTGCTCTACCATTTGGACCATATGACCCAGCAGACTTCATGGTACCTGAGGTGTCAGTGAGTGACAGGGATGCTGTTTAGAGCTTTAGGCAGAGCCCCCTAGGTGAGTCACAAAAGAGAATTTGGAATTTTGGAACAAGGCTGTACCATCATCTGCAGACAATCATTCTTCCTTTGAGAGACAGCTCTTGGCCTGCTATTGGGCCTCAGTAGAAACTGAACATTTGACACTGGGTCACAAAGTTGCCATAAGTTGCCCAACATGATCTGGGTGTTATCTGGCCCACCAAGTCATAAAATATGACATGCAGAGCAGCAATCCATTGTCAGATGGAGGTGGTATATAAGTGATCAGGCCTGCACGGTTCTGCAGGCACAAGTTACACGAGGACGTTGATCAAATGACAGCATGCACCAACAACCTCATGGGTGGGCCCTGTGACCGGATAACTGAGGAGGGGAAGGCTAAGGACTGGTTTACTGATGGCTCTGCACATTATGCAGACACCACCCAGAAGTGGAGAGCCGTAATGCTATAGTATTTTACAACCCCTTTCTCAAAGAACCCTGAAAGACACCAGCAAGGAGACATCTTCACAGTGGGCAGAACTTCAGGCAGATACTTTGGTCATGTATTTTGTTTGGAAGGAGAAATGGCCAGAAGTGCAATTGTTCACTGATTCATGAGCTATAGCCAGTGGGTTGGCTAGACAGGTCAGGGATTTAGAAAGAGCATGATTGAATTGGTGAGAAAGACATTTGGAGAAGAAGTACATGGCTAGATCCCTCCCAATGGGCAAACGATGTGAAGATACTTAAGTCCCATGTAGACGCTCATCAAAAGATACCTTCAGCAGAAGAGGGGTTTTGCAGACAGTCAGCGCCTCTCCCTAGTCATCGCTGCATTGCCCAATATACCCATGAACAAAGTGGCCATGGTGGCAGAGATGGAGGTTATGCATGGGCAAGACAACATGGACTTCCGCTTACCAAAGCTGACCTGGGTAACTTTTGCTGAGTGCCAGATCTGCCAACAACAGAGACAAACACTAAGACCCAGACACGGCATGATTTTCGGGGTGACCAGCTAGCGACCTGGTGGCAGGTTAGCCTCATTGAACTACTTCCTCCATGGAAGGGATAACACTTGGTCCTTACCGAAGTAGACATTTATTGTGGGTATGGATTTGCCTTTTCTACACATGATGCTTCTGCCAAAACTTCCAGAATGAACTTACAAAATGCCTTGTCTACCATCTGGCATTTCACACAGTATTTCTTCTGAACAAGGAACTCGCTTCACAGATAGAGACGCGTGACAGCGGGCCCACGGTCATGAAATCCACTGCTCTTACTGTGGCCCCACCATCCTCGAGCAGCTGGTCTGATAGAAGGATGAGATGGCCCTTTAAAGACACAGTTATCGCACCAATTAGGTGGCAGTAGCCTGCAGGGCTGGGGCGGAGCTCTCCAGAAGGTAGTATACACTTTGAATTAGTATCCAACATATGGTATAGTTTCTCCCGCCGCCAGGTTCCATGGATCCAGGAAGCAAGGACTGGAAAAGAAAACAGTTCCGCTCACTATCACCCCTTGTGACCCACTAGAAACATTTTTGCTTCCTGATCCTCCAACTTTAAGTTCTTCTGGCCTATAAATTTTGGTTCCAGACCAGAGACACAACAAGCATCCCACTGAACTAGAAGCTCATATTTCTCGTGACCACTGAGGCCATTAAGCCAACGGTCTAAGAAAGAAATAACAGTGTGAAGATGGGGGTTGCTCCAGACTGACTACCAACGGGAAATTGGAGTGCAGGAGCAGGGGGCGACTGGTCACGCTGCATCCGGGTCATGCTCAGCTCACTTTCTCCTTTTCAGTCAGTCTTAGATCATAGCCCATGATATGGCACCACCTACATATCCAGTGGGGTCTTTCCACTTCAGTTAACCCAGCCCAGAAACTCCCTCACAGGCAAACTCAGAGACACGTCTCCTAGGAAATTCTACATCCTGTCCAGCAAACAAAAAATAGTAGCTATCACACGAGCCTCCCACCAGTGTCTGTCGGGTCGTTTCCATGCTGCTGACTTCCATACTTAAATCTGGTCTTCTTTCCTGATCCACGAATATTCTATATGATTCACACCACTAACTTTAAATGAATGAATTCACCAACTAGACTATGAGCAGCCTAAAGGCAAATCCCATATTAATGCTTGTCATTGTCTCTTCAAAGCCACAATAAAGATAGCTAATACCTGTGAAGTGCTAACTGTTTTGAGCATTCAGGAAGCACTTAGGATATCTTATTAACTTAATTATTCCTCAAAACAACCATAAAAAGGGTAAGTACCATTATTATCCCCATTTTATAAATGAGAAAATTACAGTTAATACTAGAAAGAAGACCTATGTGGGCTGGTTTCAAAGCCTCCACTCTCTGCTGTAGGTGGCACTGTAGGTACTGCCTAGTTTGCCTGAAGATACTCAATAAATTATTCTTCTTATTAAAGAAATGAAATCTATACTCTCTTAACCCACAACACTAGCAGGTAGCTGTGCTGGATGGTTTTATATCAACTTGACACAAGCCAGAGTCATCAGAGAGAAGGAGCCTCAGCTGAGGAAATGCCTCCATGAGATCCAGCTGTGAAGCATTTTCTCAATTAGTGATCAATGCAGGAGGACCCAGACCATTGGAAGTGGTGCCGTCCCTGCTGGTTCCAGGTTCTATAAGAAAGCAGGCTGAGCAAGCCATGTGGAGCAAACCAGTAAGCCGCTCACCTCCACGGCCTCTGCATCAGCTCCTGCCTCCAAGTCCCTGCTCTGCTTGAGTTTTTGCCCTGACTTCCTTCAGTGATGAAGAGTGATAGAAAAATGTAAGCCAAATAAACCCTTTCCTCCCTGCCTTGTTTTTTGGTCATAGTGTTTCATGGCAGCAATAGAAACCTTAAGAAAGACAATAGTCAATAAATAAATGAATCAATGAGATTACAACTAGTAAGAATCAAGACATATACCAACTCTGCTTGTACCGTTGGGGCCAAGTAGAAAGGCTGAAGGAAGAGAATCTGCGGCCTTCGCCCTAGTCAGAATTCTCCAAAGAACAGACCCAATAGGTTACTAAGCGAGGAGGGACAGGGACTCATCTTAACAAACTGACTCTTGTGATTACCTACGATGGGAAGTCCAGCATCGACAGGGCAGGCTTACAGACTGGATACCTGGGGAGGAGAGGATGTCCTGCGTCTGGATGCAGACTTTCATCCTTCCTAGATCTCAGGTTTTTAAGACTCTCGACTGCTTAAATGAGACCTGTCCACCTCTACCAGGAAAATCTTTTTTATTCCTTGTGTGCTGGTTTAAATGGGAATTGTATCTCAAAAATACCTTCATGGAAAATATCTAAACTGTTGTTTGAACCAACAAACGAATTGCCTGCTGACATTGAGAGGTAAAGGTGACTATCGTAGATGGCAAATCCAGGCCAGGTAAGAACTGGCCTACTCTATTGAAATCACTCCCTCTCTGCGCTCAATAATAATAATTACCCCACCCATCTGGGACAAGTTACACAGTGACCTGCTTTCTTGTTTACCTTTGATTTCCATGTGTCCTGTCTCTCTCATTACAATGACAACTCTGTTAGGCTGGGAGCATGTTTTGTTTTTGTTTTCGTTAACTATTTTTCCCCCTTCCCCTTACTCAGTAGCAAGCACTCGGCAGTCACCACACATGGAGTTAAAGAACAGTCCTGAGAACTAATGACAGATAAAGCAGGGAAATTCCCGGGGTCAATGACTCAATAGTGTTAGTGAACAAGCTTTGTTCAACTGGCAGAGGTTCTTTATTTTAAGCATAAAACTAAATATGACCCTCTCCTGCCCACACCTGGGCGTAAACTTCCCTTTCTGATTAGGACTTTGAACACTGACAAAGGCGTGTCTGCATCTAGAGGGTCTGAGAGAAAAGCCACCGTGAATGGAGCAGCGAACTGCAGGCAATTTCCAGGCCAGAACATAGCAACCAATCAGAAACTTGATGTGCTAAAGAGGATGCAGACTGCTAGCTACGGAGTTCTCAGTTCATCACTGGCTCCCTGGGAATGAGAATGTTTTCAAGCATGCGTGATGAGCATAGAGCATCTGAATTCAAGGAATGGCAAACCCAAAACAGAACCCTCCCTGCCCCACCTCCACATCTAAAACTCCCCATCTTCACACTGAGCGCCATTCTCCCCAGTTTTTGTTGTTGTTGTTATTATTGTTTTGGTCTTTTGTTTATTTCATTTTTCTGTCTCTTTGTATCTTCACACTATGTGGCAGTTATGTTTGCTTGTCTGGGTCTCTTTCTAAACATTAGATGAAGCTTGTTCATCTTTGAATCTAACAGTGATTCTCAACCTTCCTAATGCTGTGACCCTTTAATACAGTTCCTCATGTTGCAGTAACCCCCAACCATAAAATTATTTTCATTGTTACTTCATAACTGTAATTGTGCTACTGTGATGAATCATAATGTAAATATCTGATGTGCAGGATATCTGATATGTTACCCTTGTGAAAGGGTCATTCAACCCCAAAAGGGTTGCTGCGACCCCACAGGGTGAGAACCGCTGTCCTAACATCTCAGACAATGGCTTGCAAATTCTTGACACTTAAAAATCAAGTGAGAGAAAAATCCTGGGAGAGAAGAACAGGACGTGTGAGCCTTGAGAGCCAAGTGGGGGAAGCAGTGCAGCTGCAAACAGCTGTAGGGCTGACTCCTGTGAGGATGAAGCAGGAAATCAATACTGGCGTTGGCGGAGCCTCTGTCTCAACACCAGAAAGTGCTTTAGAATTCTGTGCACCTTCAAGGACAATACCTAGTCCTGACCTTAAAGCTGTTTTTATTTGTCTTTTTGTTTGTTTAAGCATGCTTGGGCAATAAATTGAGGGCTGGGAGTGCAGCTGAGTAACAGATGCCTTGCCTACTGTGTACAAGACCCTGGAATCAACCCTTCAGCACTGTACAAAATAATTTAATTTTTGCCAACAGGTAAATCTAGATCAAATATTGATTACTTAATGAAAAGGAAAGAAAGAAAAGAGGGAGGAAGGGAGGAGGAGCCACGGAAATGTTATTACGGTTTGGATCTGAAATGCCCCCCAAAGGCCACATGTTAAAAGTTTGGTTGTCAATGAATAGGCTTTTGGCTAGATCATGACGGCTCTAATTTCACCAATGGATCAATCTACTGATGGGTTTTTAATGTAATGGACCATTGGGAACATCTTAGGGTTTCTAATGCTGTGAAGAGACACCATGAACTCTAATAAAGGAAAACATTTAATTGAGGGAAGTTTAGAGTCTCAGAGTTTCAGTCCAGGTCATCACGGCGGGACATGGCAGTCACCAGGGGAGTGCTGAGAGTCCTATGTCCTGCAGGCACCGGAAGTGGTCTGTGACACTGTGTGAGAACTTGAGCATACATGAGACCTCAAAGTCAGCCTCCGCAGTGCCACACTTCCTCCGACAAGATCACCCCTACTCCAGCAAGAACACACCTCCCAACAGTGCCACTCCCTTTGGGGGCCATTTTCTTTCAAACCATCGCAGTGACACCAAAGAAACTTAAGAGGCATGACCCTATTGAAGGAGTCACTTATTTTATTTTTTACTCTTTACTCTTAGCTCTTGTGGGGGCCTAACAGGTTTCAGATATAACTTCTGAGGTTCAGAGTTTTCAAATTTCCGCTAATTGTCTTCTAAAATGGTCATGCTTTACACCTACAGTCATAGCTTTTTGCTCTGACACCAAGATATAAACCTGTTCCGCTGTCTCACAGACACCTATAAGTTCCTGGGAGAACTTCTGCTGCTGTATCAAGAAGTCTGATCTGGTGAAACTATCAATGCCCAAAGCCTATTTGACCCTACCCATGTTCAAGCATATTTTGCAGGTCACTCCTGCTGCCTGGGTTGAGGCCAGCCTGCAGAGGGTTCTCCAGGTAATGCAAGCAGCTGCACCAGATCCTGGGACTCCACTTTTGGCACCACCTCTCCAGGCTCAAATGGCACCTACCATCAATTGAAATCTGGCTTTAAGGGCATATCTGCTCTCATGTCCCACTCATTCATCCTTGCCTCTTCGGCACAACCAGGGCTCTTCTCCTGTCCTTTCATTCTGGCAGTTGATCACCCTTCCCATGGCTAGCCCCATTCATAGACCCACTGAAAACAATCTGTTTTTTCTCCTATCAACCTGCCTTCTCAGTTCTCTCAAGGAACAGATGTCTGAGGTCTCCAGGATGTCAGTTAATAGGATGCCTCTCCACCCATACCTCCTGCTAAATGTGAGCCCACCAACTCCCAACTCTCCCCCTACCCACATCATCCCATGCCCGCAGGAAGTAGCCGGACTTCAACCGGTGTCCATATACCCTAAGAGTCTGGGATGTTCTGGAGGAAGACTTACCCAGCCCCTGGCAACCATATAGCCAAAGAATCTGGAATATTTGAGTGGGGGCTCCACCTCAAAACCCTTCCTCAGGAGTTGTCTCAGTCCAGACTCTGGCCACCATAGAAAGCACACCATCAGTGACTCCACCCCACCCCAGGGTATTAAAAGCCCCCACCTTGTGGTTTCCTCTTGTGGTCTCCCCAACTCCCTCCCTGACACCACCCAGGAATGCTATGCTCAGAATAAACCTGGATTTATTGATTCCGTTTGATTGGCTTATTACATCAGCAGTGGCAGACTGCCATTTACCAGGAATTAAACTTAACAGGGTCCACCACCCAGATCCCAAATAATCACACACAGAAACTTATTCTTTCTCATGAATGCCTGACCTTAGCTTGGCTTGTTTCTAGCCAGCTTTTCTTAGTCTGTCTACCTTTTGCCTCTGGGCTTTTATCTTTTTCTGTTTCTGTATGTCTTTTCTTTCCCTCTTACTCTGTGTCTGGCTTTGTGGCTGGCCCCTGATGTCCTCCTTCTTCTCTTGCTCCTCAATCTTCCTTCCCAGATTTCTCCTCTAATTTATTCTCTGTGCCTGCCAGCTCCACCTATCCTTTCTCCTGCCTCAATATCCAGCTCTTTATTAGATCAGTCAGGTGTTTTAGACAAGCGAAGTCACACAGCTTCACAGAGTTAAACAAACGCAGCATAAAAGAAGACAACACATCTTTGCATCTTTAAACAAATTTTCCACAGCATAAGCAAATGTAACACATCTTAAAATAATATTTCACAACAATAGTTCATTGTGGATGTGCCCTTAAATCTTGTCTCCAATCTCTCCCTTCTCCTCCCGCTCCCTCCCTCTCTCCTTCCTGGCCACCACGAAGTGAGTAGCCATCCTCTGCCATAACCTTTCCCATGATATTTCTGACTTCCCACAAGTGTGAATGCAGTGGAGCCAGCTGACAGCAAACAGACCTCTGAAACCATGAGGAAAGATAAATATGTCCTTTTTAAGTTGATTTCTTCAAGTATTTTGCCATATCACAGAAAGCTAGCATGAATGTTAACTCAAACTTACTAACTGACATTGGCTTTTAAAGAATACATGATATAGAAAGTTTTTTTCTTATGTGTAAAATATTACATCCATAATACAATGCATATGAAAATATGAAATTTAAAAACCCATATATATAATACTGAGAATTCACAAGCTACAATATTTCCAAGAAAAAGCCAATAATATTAGAACTATTCCAGAGCATTTTTAAAGTGGAGTAGGGGGAATTCTCAATTACTTTTTGAAGTTAATGGTCCAATGATGACAAAGGCTTCTTAATTGATAACAATGGCTCCTGGTAGGTCAACCACACTTTCATGGAAGGACATACATCCAAGACTTTCTGAGCAGCAAAAACTGTGCCTGATGAAGTTGTTGTTGTTGTTTTCAATGGAAGGCTACATGAAGTGGGGTGAGCAAGAAAAGAAAGAGAGATGGATCTGGAAGGATTTGGGGAGCTGAGGGAGGGAGGTGAATATGATCAAAATATATTGCATGAAATTATCAAAGAATAATAAAAGTAATGAATTTAGTTTTGTAACTTATGAAAAACACAGGCCTAGCTCCATTTTCCCTGTTAGGAAATTTAATAAATACCTCACCATAACTAGAAATAAAAAGAGAAGATGATTTTCATATATAATTACTTACATGAGTGATAAAAAGATAGTCAGGGCTTGATTTTTTACAATGCAATGTCTACTCTTAATAAAAAAATCTTTTAGATATATGGTTTCTTCAATTCAAATTAATCAAATACTTGTCGGACATTTATTACCTGCCAGAGGGAATTCTGGGCACATGGAAGAAGGCGGCGAATAAAACAGAAATCCCTGTCCTCCTGTGCGCACTTTAGCAGTGGGGCAGACGATAAATAGCAAGCATCACAATTAAGTAAATTATTAATTATGTAAAAACATAGGGAGCAGTGTGAAAAATGGAGAAGAGAAGGAAAGTGGGGAAGCTCCGTGGGAGGCATGGCGTTTATTCCTATTCAGGGATCTATCATTTGGGTTTTTCTTTTGAGGCAGAATCTTGCTTTGCAGCCTAGCCTATCCTGGAGTTAGTTACGTAGCCCAAGCTGACCTTGAATTAATGACAATCTCCCCCCCTTCCATACCTGTAATTATAGGTATGTTATGATAAACCACACTGTTCAGTTTCATGAGTGACACTAAGGTAGGCCCAATAAGAAAGGAGGAAGCTGACACTGGGCCAGTAGTGGGAGGAGATAAGGAAATGAGGTGTGGGGAAACGGATTGAGTTGAAAAAGCAGCCAACGGACCAGCACAACTGGAATTTATTTTAGTACAAAGCATGACATTTTAGGTTTTGGCAACAGAACCCTCACAAAGCCACATCAAAGAGCAGAAATGACAAGCTCTTGTCCCAACTTTCAAGACAGAAGGAATGCCTGAAGCTCCACCCTGGACTTCATAACGCTGTTAACATTTCACAAATTAGTCCACACTTAATACAACCCCTAACTTCTAACCAAGACCAAAATGTGCTTTTAATATGTTTGCTGACTCTCAGCTTCCCACAGGAGAAAAAAATAAGCACAAATAAACACAAAAATACCAAGAGAGAAGCATGCACAAAGGAAAAACATCTCGTGGGCTTGTAAAAGCACTGGATGTTGGGTCTCTACCTCACACTTCAAGCTACAATTAATTCTAAGTTGAGAAAAAGGGAAGAGACTTAAGTGGTTGGAGACAGTTATGGATAGGAGATTAATTTTTCACTGCAAACCCTTTGTGTCCTTTAACTTTTGAAATCTTAGTATTGAAGATTTACACAAGCAACAGAGTACAGGGAAAGACGCAACCTGAGAATCTAGTTTTCTACCAGCAACTTTGCCCTGCTGTGGTTGGTCTGTAACCTTAGGCAACCCATTTCGCATTGGTTTAGATGGATTTTAGAATCTCCGGGTGCTAAAAGTTTTTAGTGCTATATGCTGAAGCTTACATTCTGGTCTACAAATGCTATTGTCAACTCTCACTAGTTTTGATGGTAATTCTAAGAAACATAACTGTTATGTTGGGATTAAGACAAGCATCTCCAGGCCCGGCCAACAGTTTCTAAGTTGTTGGTCAAGGAGTCAGATGGACCTCCACATCATGCAAGAAGATAGAAGGATTGACTCACAGGATGGGCCCCCTAGAATGCAAGGGCCTGTGACCCATGTGAGGGTTAGTCACAGGGACTCCATGGTATAAACTGGCATCCTGTGATTCAAAGGCACATTTTCTGTTTGGAAATCTACTCAGATATTTGAGGTCTTTTATGCCCCACCTACCAATATCTCCAGGAAAAAAAAGGGGGGGGGGAAGAAAGACACATCAATTGGACTGCTTGTTGATGAACAAAATAATCTGTGTGATTACTCGGTTCTGGGCAGCCCGGAAATGCAAGCGCAGTCTCTGTCTACTTGGTTGAAAGCTGTTTCCACCTGTCATCTTTCGGCATTAAGTGGTTTTTGCAAACTCTGCTGCCATTTACGCGTCAGAATATCAATAACTGACTGCGGTGCTGGTGACAGCGGGAGTTTCTGATAATGCCTCGGCTGTGATATCCCCTGCCTGGGCCTTGATCTTCTTCAGATCTGCAGCTGTGGGTATAGAGGTGCTAGGTGGAATGCTGATAGCAGGAACTAAATGCAGATGGAAATTCCACATGGAGCTGCCCTTGAGAAGCTGTTTCTGACCCAGCCTCCCCCCCCCCGCAAGAACACCTCCCCCAAGAACACCCTGCCGTCTAACAGTTCCCTCTTAACAATTCTGTCCCCTCTTTTACACTTCCCTCTCCAGCCAAAACAATTCTTAGAGTTCACAGGCTTCTTTCTAACACGTACCTAACCAATTTCTACACGGGAAATAAGTGCCAGAACATTTCCATGGGGGTTTGTAGTTCCCTTTAGCTTAAGCAGGTCACTGCACTAAAGATAGCAGAAAGGCGGGATGAATGAAAATAAGCCCCTGCATTTGGCTGGGTTTTGATCTGTGAAAAACGCAGGAGGGCAGAGTGGCCAGACTGGGAGTGCCAGGGAAGTCCCCATGATCCTTCTGATGACTCAGCCCTCACAGAGTTACTAGTCAGACAGGCAGGGTGAACACTAGAAAGGCTTCAGCTCTAAAGATGTGAAGTCGCTGCTGGACTATGTCCGTGTGTGTCTGAGTGTCCACTTCCTGTGGACAGGGGGACTCAATAAACAACAGGAGACACCACAGCGAAGGATGGGGTGCTTGGGGCCGAAGAGGTGGAGAAGGGTGATCTGAAATGCAGCTCTCTTATTAACACGATGGACTTCCAACAAAAATAATCATTAATTAATAATTGAGCAGGGTAGGTAGCACAGCAGTTAATATCAGCTCTAGAGAGAGTGAAGCGGCAATCACGAGTTAGTTGGCCTGGGCTGTGTAAAATGATCCTGTCAGAGGTGAGGGGAAAAGGTCTGTTTCTCACTGCAAACCAAAGTACAAATGGCAAAGGCAATCTTGCTGGGGAAAGGAGGGTTGAGTCACCACGAGGAAAGATGGCATCATGGGGAATAAACATTGTTAGCAGGTAGCAGCGTAGTATATTTTTACATGGAGACATTGTTGGTCTTTATCTCTAAAAAACACCCACAAGTTTGCTGCTTACCAACTAAGGAAAGAGCTACCCTTCTGTGGCCAGGACATCCCTAGCCTAAACATAGGATATGGTCTGTGCTATGGTTTAGGTACGATTACCAGATCTACCAAGCTTAAATGTTTTAACTTCCAGGAGATGAAAATACATTGGAACCTCGTTGGCCTCACTGCTTTATTGGTATTGTTCCTGAGATTTTTACTCTAAAGACAGATTGGTCTGGGCGTGGAGCTCCGTGATAGAACCTTGCCTAGCAAGGACAAGGCCCTGGGTTGACCCTTGCCACTGAACAAAAGAAAAAAAAAAAAGAAATACAGCAACAAGACATACGGCTCTCTAGGTGAAGCTGTTCCTGCTGTGTTGGAATGAATTTTAGCCATTCACCTATGTGCTAAGCATTTGTGAGCATCTAGTAAGCAGCTGTAAAGAAAGATGCAGGGTGAGAAAACTGCCCTGCTCCAACTCATATCCAACTCTGAAGACATACTGATCCATAGCGGTGACAATGTGGGCCACACATGGAATTCTAGGCTTTCTCATGCTCACATTTTAAAAAATAAAAATTGACAGTGAAACTAACCCTAGAAGTGTATTTTATCTGGTTTGGTAGATCGCAACATTATTTTTACTTTTTAGGATGGTTTCATTCATTCTTTAGCAATTTCATGCATGTGTATAGTGTTCTGTGATCATATCCACCCTCCAAACATCCCTCCCATTTTGCTAGGACCTCCCAACATGGCCCCCTCACATCTTTACAGACTCTTCTTTCTTTTTTCATAAATAATCACTGAGACCAATTAATGTTGTTCTCATATGTAATCACATAGAGACATGCAGCAGAGTGTGGGCAGCCTACCAGTCCCCATACCGCTAAAGAAAAATGACACCCCTTCCCCCCAGTAGCCATCTGGTGCCAATAGCCCCTTAGCAAGGGGTGGAACGTCGTAAGTCCCTTCTCCATCCGCGCTGGAATGTTGACTAGTTTGATTGTGTGTAAGCAACCACAGCTGCTCTAAGTTCACCAGTGCCAACAGCCATGTCACAGCAAGACAACATTAACAGGCGTCCGCCCCAGCTCTTGCGTTATTTCTGCCTCCTTTTCTGGATGTTCCCTGAGCCTTGCAGGAGTGCTAGACAGGTCCCAACACTAGACAACCACTTATTCTCAGCACTTTGACTGAGTAAGAATCTCTGTAATGACTGCTGCCCACTATAACAAGGAAATTCTCTGACCAAGGTTGGAGCAGCACTAATCTACGGGTAGAAGCATAAATATTTAGAAGATAGTTCAACAACGTGTGCATTTGGCAAACAACAGTCATGGGTTCCTCTCCAGAGCCTGTACTCTCTCGAGCCAGGGCTTTTGAGCACGTTTTCAGGGCCAGGGCAATTCTGGGTAGTTGGGACCCTTGACTCCACCCCTCATCCTCCTCAGGACTTTGAGTGAAAAGTCTTCCATTACATGCTCTGTCATCACATATGTGTTGCCTGAGGCCCAAAGCAATGGAGCCAAACACCGTGGGCGGAAACCTCAAAACTAAACCAAACAAGCATCTCCTCTTTTTCAGTTGTTTATCTTGGGTATTTTGTCCCAGAAATTGAAAGTTAACTAACACAGACACTAAGTATGATCAGAAAGGGGTAAAAGGGAAAGAAAGGAAAAGTATTGTTTTAAAAGTAAATTCTAGCAAACATGGTAGATCTATATGTGTATAGATTTTATAGTCAACAGAGCAGATATACCACATGCCCAAGTAATTTCAAACATGCTTACAAGTTTGCCAATAACTTTGCCTTTAGTTCCCAAATTGGAATTAACTAAAAATAAGAAAAACATACAAACTCAGTTCCTTGATCATGCTACATCGAATCCATGAGGCCATGGTTACACTATAGACAATGAAGCTTTAGAGGAAAAACTAAACAATAAGCAAATAATCTCAAGAAAAGAAAACCAAATTCTATTGCGGAGCTGGAGTGATGACTCAGTGCTTAAGATCACTTTCTGCTCTTGCAGAAGACCCAAACTAGGTTCCCAGTACCCACACGGCAGCTCTCAACACTTTGCAACTCCATTTCCAGGAGATTCGGCACCATCATATGGCCTCCAAGAGTACTTCACATCTGGTGCACTTACACACGCAAAACAAAACACTCATGAACAAAATTTAGGTCTCTCTTAAATAGCAGAACAGCTCTATTGTGATATGTGAGAAATGATACTCGATCATCCCAGTCTGAGAGGAGGGCAGAGTCTAGAGGAAGTGTGTTCTAAGCCTTTTGAATATTCATATAGGAACAGTGAATTTAAGGGACCCTTTGGAGCTAAGGAAACAGAATGAACAAAGGCCGTGGGACAGAAGGGAGTCCATGAGGTCTGTATTGTCAGCTTCCTGTGGGGAGGCAGATGGCCCCTTCTCACTGGGTTATTTTAGGAATGATCAGTGAAAGACTCTAACAAAAAGAGATCAAGCTACATAAGGTAATCAGTAGAGTTAGCAATAGCAGACACCATTCGCTACCATCCTCACCCCAGATGAAAGCAAAGAAGGAATCAAGGAGATAGAACAAGCACAGCAAGGACCACCTGACAGGGGCTGTGGCCTTCAGTAGGAAGGAGCAACCAGCCAAAGAGTTCTGATCAAATGATGGATGGCGAGGAATAAAGAATTCAGCTTTATTTTTCTTCTTCCATCTATTGTATGACACTGTTCTCTAGGAGATGTGAGCAAGTCTATCTCCTCATCTCAGATAAGAAACAGATGACAGGACAAAGTATGAATACCTCCAAAGTCCAACTTAGTGAACCCAGGCATTGTACTGGTGTTAGGAATATGGGTGAAGGGTTACTTACAAGAACAGAAATAAAGGCAGCTGCATCACGAAAACCCACCCCAGCAAGGGGGACAGTTCACAGGAGCTGAGAAGCTGGAGCAGACTGCAGATGCAGGCCGCTCAGCGGGACAGTGAGTGTCCTATGCCAGTGCCTCGGTTGGTCTGAGCCTTTTCTGGGCAGTTCTGCTGGTGTCTGTTTAATTCTTTTAGGCAGCTTGGCTTATCTGTCTCTCCTCGGCAGTTCAGTTGGCCTGAGACTCTTCTAGACAGTTTGGTTCATCTGAGACTGTCTTTCAACCTTTACTGGTTACACATTCTTGGGGAGGGAGAACTAGAGAAACTGATCAGTTTTCAGGACTTCCTGAAGTACTCTGTTTGCTTTTTGTCTTAATGAGCTTCACAGAAGGAGGGACATTTTCTGCCTCCCGGTAGAACACGCTGCTGTTTCACCTCCCTGTAAGCATCTTGTGTCTTCCCGCCAAGATGGGAGGTTTTAGTCGACACAGAAACTGATATAGACACCACCCTTCCATACCCCATGTGTTTCCCAAGCCCAGCCAGAGCCAGATGTTAAAATAAGTCAATGATTTAGTCAGCCTGGAAGCAGAGTGTAGTACGAAGATGGTGTGAGGTATATCCGGAAGCTTCCTGGCTTAAGAGTTTCTGTATTCTGTGGGAGCCCACAGAAGTGGATCTGTTCCACCTCGACTAAAGGTCAGAGAGTTCAGGCCTAGTCTTGCTCCTTCAAGGTAATTGACAGGAGATTTGACTTAAGGTGTGATTACTGACAAAGATATCTTGACCCAGGCTGCAGTTATATGGTGTTTTGAGTGTTAAGACGGTAATTGCTTTGTTTGTTCTTTCTATCATGATATAAAGAAAAAAAAGTCTTTTGCTTTTTTTCCCATCTTGTGGATTGGGGTATTTAATGATCATAAGAAAAAAACATGGGTGCATTCAGTACCCACTTGGTTGCCCTCCCTGTATTATCCTATGTCTCTGTAGTTCTTCTGTGTCTCTGTCCATTCTGTCTGACATTTCTAATCCACATGCCCCTACCCTGGAACACACGAACCCATCCAGGCTGAACCTCAAGAGATGTCACCCCAACATGTGGCTATGGCAGCATTCATTCCATGTTGTCACTATACACACACACACACACACACACACACACACACACACTGCATAAACACACACATTTGGTGACTTAAAATAGCACAAATGCATTATCTTTTATTCCTGAAGTGCTAAAATTGAGTTGTTGACAGGGATGGATTCCTTCTGGAAGCCCAGGAAGGAGTGTTTCCTTGCCTTTCTGTTATGAGAAGCTTCTGTGGTCCACATCACAGTCCCTCACTCACTCCATGTTATAGCCCCTCACTCATGTCACTCTGGTTCCTGGTT
Organism: Myodes glareolus; assembly: GCF_982192425.1. Taxonomy (NCBI): domain Eukaryota; kingdom Metazoa; phylum Chordata; class Mammalia; order Rodentia; family Cricetidae; genus Myodes; species Myodes glareolus. The sequence continues at coordinate 14,928,679 of NC_142038.1, read as the reverse complement.
CCTTCATTATATCTTATTCTCTGCCTTTGTCCCTCCTATCTTGCTCTGAAGAGAACTCTTTTTTATTTTTAAAAAAAGAAAACAAACTATCCTTTTTTCATTTACATACCAATTCCAGTTCCTACTCCTTCCCCTCTTCCCATTCCCTTCACTTTTTCTCCCTCCCTACCTCCATCCACTCCTCAGAGAGGGTAAGGCACATTGCTTAGAAGAAGGTCCAAAGCCCTTCCTTCTATATCTAGACTGAGCAAGGTATCCATCCAAAGAGAGTGGATTCCAAACAGCCAGTACAAGCAGTAGGGATAAATCCTGGTGCCACTGCCAGTGGCCCAGCAGTCTGTCATAGCCATATAATTGTCACCCACATCCAGAGGGTCTAGTTTGGTTCTATGGTATGGGACAATTGTCTATATTCTGTCAATTATTTTAAATAAATGCTGATTGGCCAGTAGCCAGGCAGGAAGTATAGGTGGAACAACCAGACAGGAAGTAGATACAGGTCAATGAGAACAGGAGAATTCTAGGAAGAGGGAAGTTCCCTCCTCAGTCCTGCCCAGACACAAAAGAAGAAAGATGTGGCCTGCCCCACTGAAAAAGGTTCTGAGCCATGTGGCTAACACAGATAAGAATAATGGGCTAATATAAGTTATAAGGGTTAATAAGAAGCCTGAGCTAATGGGCCAATCAGTTTATGATTAATGTAGACCTCTGTGTGATTTCTTTGGGGCTAAACAGCTGTGAGACCTGGTGAGGGGACAGAAACCAGGCAGGACAGAAAACCTCAGTCAACAATCCTATGCTTGTTCCTTCCCTGTCTGGCTGGAGTTGGTGAACTCCCATTAGCTCGGGTAAGTTGTTTCAGTGAGTATCCCCATCATGATCTTGACCTCTTTGCTCATATTCTCACTCTTCCTACTCTTCAACTGGACTCTGGGGACTCAGCTCAGTGCTCTGCTCCAGGTCTCTGCCTCTGTTTTCATCAGTTGTTGGAGGAAGGCTGAAGAGAACCCTTCTGATGCATTTGGGCCCCCAGATGATCCAGAAATGGCCCCAAATCTCCACCTCAGCATCCCTACCTGAATCACACCTGCCTCTTCATGGTTATAAGACAAACATGCAAAGGCTTCAATGACATTCATGGAGGTAGGGGATAGATCTGCAGGTAAAGGAGGCTATGGAATAGGAGGGGCCCTATCAGCATTACTGATACAACAAAGATTTTGTCCTGTATCATAAAGCCAATGTAAAACACTATAACTGCACAATGAAAACTGTATCAGGAAGAAGTGTGAACATGCTGAAAATGAGTTGAGATGTTGCATAGTAATCAGACACTTGCTGAAAGCATATGATAGCTTGGACTAGTAGGTAGCTATCATAATGATGGAGGGGACTGGAAGGTCTTGGGAAATACTAAGGAACTATTTTAGGATTACTAATAGACAAGCTGGGTAGTAGAAGTAAAATTAAGGACATGTCAAAGATGATCCATAGGTACAATAGAAATACCCTCATACCCATGTTTATCAGAACACTCTTTACAAGAGCCAACTTATACTGGCACTAGATCCAGAGAAGTGAGTCCTCCTAACAGTCAGTTATGGAGGAGGAAGGGATCCACAGAGTTCTACCACCTACTGTTGACCTGTAGAGGGAGAGGGTAGCATGGTGTCAATTGTATACTCACTGGTAATGCCACAAGGCTCTGGTGGCTAGCTCCAAACTCAGAATGACACAGACAGCCTTGGTTAAATTTTGAAGAACACTAAACAAAACTAAAACTAATAATGAAAGAAGACTTATGAAAGGGGAGCTGGTAGAAATGGGGAGGGATAGGAGATGACTGGAAAGAGAACCAAAATACACACTGTACATGTATGAAAGAACAATATTATTAATAAAAATAAATAAAAACAACTTACTAGCATAGGTGCCCATCAGTACATGAGTGGCTAAATAAAGCATGGTACAAATTCACAACAGAATATTATTCAACCGTAAAAAAGAATGAAATTATGTCATTTGCAATGGATGGAACTAGAGTTCATCTTATTAAGAGCAATAGGCCAGACTCAGAAAGGCAAGTATCACATATTTTCCTTCACATACAGAATACACATATATGTTTACATGTATGAAGATGTGAAAGTTAAACAAGGACTATGTGGGTAGAAAAGAGTGAAACCAATGGAAGACAGAAAAGGCAAGAGAAAAAACAAGAGCCAAAAATGTTCAAAGTACATTATACACAATCTACAGAAGTACCACCTTTACTGACCTAATGGATGAAATTGAAACAGACTCTATCAGCTATGCATTAGTTACTTTTCTCATTGATATGACAAGATGCATAACAAGAAGCAATTCATGGAGAAAGGGTGTGTTTTGCTCATGATTTGAGGATGCAATCCATCACAGTGGGAAAGGCATGGTGGCCAGAGCAGCTCTCATGTGAGGCAGTAGATCATGTGGCTTGCACAGTTCAGAAGCAGAGAAAGATGAATGCTGGCACTCAGCTCACTTTCTATTCCCTCTTCATTCAGTCCTGGACATCAGCCCATGGGATGGCACCATCCACATGCACGGTGAGGCTCCCCTCAGTTAAATCTCTTTGGAAAACTCAGAGGCATGCCAGCAGGTGCATCTCCAAGGTGATGCCAAACTCATCCAAGTTGACAGTGAAAATTACTGTAATGAGGGCAACACACTTAAATCAGGTTATTCTGGAGGACAAAGGATATGATTTTAAACATGCTGAATTTGAAGTAGCTCTACGATAATTAAGTAAAAATGTTAAAATAGCAATTTCATGAAATAAGTATTTTTAAAATGCTGCTTTGAGGAGAGTCTTGTTCCGTAGTTTCAGAGAGCAGCTGACACCAGGCAACATTTAACAGAATCAAAATCCTTACAAGGAGGCCTTCACAGGCCATTGCATGATGCTGTAAAGGCAAAGCCAAGGTTTCAGTGGAAAACTCGGGATTTTGGAGTTGCCAGGACCATAGGATATCTACCAAGGGGAGTTGTGGGTATGAAGTGGAACTATTTCAGGAGATATGTGTGCTCCAGGCAGCAGAATCAAAGAATGGAAGTCAATCTAAGCAAATGAAACCAAACAAACAAACAAACAAACTGGTACAGCTGATCTTTTAAAGTAATCTTTGCAGGTGGAGTATTTCTGTGCCAGCAGCTGCTCCCAAATAATCATTCAGAAACTTAATATTAATTGTAAATTCTCAACCAATAGCTCAGGCTTATTACTAGCTAACTCTTATATTTATGTTGCCCTATACTTCTTATCTATGCTTTGCTACATGGCTCACTCAGTACCTTTTCTCAGTATGGCAGGCCCATCTTGCTTTTCTCTGCAACTGCTGGCAATTCCTCAGACTCTGCCCTTCTTCCTCCCAGCATTCTCAGTTTGGCCCTCCCACCTAACCTTATTCTGTTCAACTATTGGCCAGTCAGCTTCTTCATTCAACCAATCACAGTGACATATATTCACATAGTATAAAGGAATATTCCACAAAGCTTCAATCAAAATTATTCAGAAGAGATAATAAAGGCCACTACATATTAATAAAATGAATAATTCACCAAGGATATCCCAGTTTTATAAAACAAACACTAAAAGGTATGAAAAGTCATATGGGTACCCCCAAATAATAATAGCAATAGTGAGAAACTTTACCACTCCACTCCCATCTCTAGATAGGTTTTCCAAAAGAAAAATCGACAACAAAACTTGAGAGTTTATCAAGTAAATCAGCTGGATTTAACATTTACCTACAGAGTACTCCATTTAACATGGAGAACCTAGTACTACTGTTTTGCTAAATAGACCTGTGGACAGACTGCCTTCTAAATATTCATATGGATATCCATATATTATTGCTGTTTCAATCTTCATCAGACATGTGATCTAGATCTCATTTCCTAAGGCTTCACTCTCCTGCTGTGGAGACCTCATCAGGTTGGTCTGACCTCAGTAGTAACTGGGAGCAGTTGCCCTCAAACCCCCAAGTGGTGGCTGGAATGGGGCGCTGTTTGAGGAAGTGCTGCAGCCTTGGAGGAAGTGTATAACTAGTGGTGAGCTTTGAGGTCAAAAGCCTAGCACCATTCCCAGTGTCTGTGTGTGTGTGTGTGTGTGTGTGTGTGTGTGTGTGTGTGTGTGTTTCATATTCATGCTTGTGATGTGAGATACCATGTCTGCTACCTCCTGCCACACTATCCCCACCATTATAAATCCTAACTCCCTGGAACCATAACCCCCCTCAAAAAAAAAAAACATATTTCTTCCATAAGTTGCCTTAGTCATGGTGTTTTATTATAGCAACAGAAAAGTGACTAATACACCCCATAAGAATAAAAAAAAGTCTCTCTCTGTCTCTCTCTCTGTCTCTCTCTCTCTGTCTCTCTCTCTCTCTCCTCTCTCTCTCTCTCACACACACACACACACACTTCCAATGTACTTTATCTAAACAGTTACAAGACAAGCCTACTCCCAGTCTCTGTTCCCTGGTGAACTCTAATCTTACAACCACCTGTTGTTTGTTACCACCCTGAGCATCAAGAACTGGCACAAGTCTTATGGAACGCACTGAATACGAGAACATCACATGACCTTCCATGGAGTGTGTGTGTGTTTGTGTGTGTGTGTGTGTGTGTGTGTGTGTGTGTGTATGCACATACATGTGCACTAGACAACTGTCTGGAACACAATTTTCCTATTTGCCTAAAAGAGGTAGATAGATTGCCTAGAACTGATAAAAGTCCATTTGATTCAAATCCCACCTGGAGTTCTAAGAGCACTATAGAACCTACTTAACAGTACAACATGGTTTCTATGGAGAAGTGAGTTCTGAATTCCAGTAAAGCGCATCCCTTTGCCATTACCACCACAGGAATAGCCAGGCTCTCGCCTTCCTTCTACTGCCTGCCAACCCAATGGTAGGGAACTGCCCAAATCACAAGTGCTTTGCTATTTAAGAAGGAGTGTGAGAGCCAGAAGGGCATGAGAGGAAAGCAACACCAGTCTATGGAGAGGGGGGGCACAAGAGCCTAACTACCTCTGAGTCTTAGGCTCCCCCAAAGATAGGCTGTTCTTCCCGCCAAAGCCAGGCCTTGGTGTTGTGAAGTCTACCTGAGCCTTGCTGTTGTATAAAACAATAGAATTGGGGGGTCTGATAAAAGAGGGGCACAGACTAAAGAAAACTCTGTTAAACCTGGGGATGGGTTTCTATGTATGGACAAACGTGAGCTAAAAAATTGGAAATCTAAAGCCACATTGGTTTTATGGCCAGTACTGTTAATGTTGATGGGGTTAAATCCAATCTTTGCACTGTATCATGGATGTCTGAAGTAGGTAGCTCATAGTCAGTCCTATTAAATATGGCTCGTCTTTTGAATTAGAAATAATCCTTTGGCCCCTGTCGATAACTAAGCGTGTTCTTTCTCTCTGCACTTTAATTGATACTTAGCTTGTGTAGAGACAGGATGTATTTATATTTATTTTACAAAATTAAGTGTACAGAAGAACAGGAGTCTCTGTTTGATCTCCCTGGATCTTCTCATAAATGTCAAGCAAAGGGTATTTTCCAAGATGGCAGATGGCAGAATGTGGTAAGTTCCCTATTTTATTACATTTATTGTGTACATATGTGTGTATACACACATATGTGAAGGCATTCACATGCCACAGTCTATATGTGGAGGTCAGCGGACAAATTGTGGAAACCTGTTCTCTTCTATCATGTGGGTCCTAGAGTTCAACCCCAGGTTATCAGGCCTGGCAGCAGGCAGCTCCTCCCATACGTTTTTAATTTTTAATTTAGTAAGTTTGTTTGGATATTCAAGAAGAATTTTTATATGATAATAATAATAATATAAAAGTGTTTCTTTTATTGTAAGTGCAAGTTGATTTAAATTTGAATGGTTCTCTTTTTATCAAAATCTATGTTATTCTACTTAAGATAATGCCAAATTACTTTTACATAACTAAACATGAAGTTAAGAAATAAAACACAATCTAGAAAAATTATCAGGTTTAGAAAAGGAATGGGGACCACCTTAAGTTTCAGAAACCTAGTAGCTTTGGTATTGAATTATCAGATTGAACAATTCATGGAAATTAATTAGGTGCAATCAATTCAATGATAGTTTGTGATCATGTCCTAAACAATATAGTATAGAACATAAGAATGCGCACACAAAACACCCAGCAAGTCCCATCATTCATGGACACACAAACACACACAAAAGGAAGAATGAACTCAAGGTGTGTTTCTTGAAAGCATCAACAATTTAAATAGATGAGAAAATTAACAGAGCCCAAGTAGTGTCCCTTGTCCTTCGATAAGAGACTGTGGAGACACTGGCTTGACCCAAGTTAAAGGGATGTTTTGGAACAACTGGGGAGAATTGAAAAGTAAGGAGAACCCATTTTGAGAAGAAGGCCCTATTGATGAACTCGACCTTGATAGGCAGAATGTGTACCAATTATGAGGTCACAGAGGAGGGTGACGGCACAGTATGGAGACATGAAGAGGGATAAAGACAGGATAAAGGCACTCTAACCGAAATACAGACACAAAGAGCCACTCATTAGACATAAGTAGGAGACAATTCTCTTTCCTCTGGAACTTTTGATCTGGGTTCTTTTATTCCTGGGTCATTTTATTTTTTAGATTATAATGTAATACATTTCTCCCTTCTATTTCCTCCCTCCAAACCCTCCCATATACAGATCTCCAGTCTCCTTTAAATTCATGGCCTCTTTTTCCACTAATAGTTTTCCTAAACATAACCTGTTCAATCCATATAATGTTACGTGTATGTATGTTTTCAGGGCTGACTATTGGGCCCTGACCAACCAATTGGTGTGCTCTTCCCTGGGGAAGGATACCCCTCCCAACTTTCCTCTGTTGCCTATGGTTCTTTGTGTAGGGTTAAGGCCCTGTGGGCTTTTCCCTGTCCAGTTTGACATGTTCATTGGTGTCATCCTTGTTCAACTTATGTCGGTTAGTCATGTTTATGAGAGTTTATGAACTGTAGTTTCTGACATTACTAGGAGACATAATCTCACATTAAACTTCCTGATCCTCTGGCTCTTAAAAATTTTCTACCCCTTCTTCTGCAACATTCCCTGAACCTTAAGTACAGGAGCGTTTTGTGGGTGTATCCATTGGGACTGGACTTTCCAACTCCATATTTGGTTGGTTGTAGTTTTCTGTGGTGGTCACCATCTGTTGCAATGAAAAGTTTACTCAGTAAGGGGTGAAGACTACACTTGTCTGTGGGTATAAGGACTAATGTTTAGATAGTTGTTAGGAATTATGCTGGCTTAGTAAATTGGAGGTTGTAAACCATGACTTCTCTAACACTGAGTTACGTTTTCAATAGCAGGCATGGTTTCCCTCTTGGTTTCTGAGTCTTAAATCCATGCTGCTGCTGCTGCTTCTTCTTCTTCTTCTTCTTCTTCTTCTTCTTCTTCTTCTTCTTCTTCTTCTTCTTCTTCTTCTTCTTCTTCTTGTTCTTCTTCTTCTTCTTCTTCTTCTTCTTCTTCTTCTTCTTCTTCTTCTCCTCCTCCTCCTCCTCCTCCTCCTCCTCCTCCTCCTCTTCTTCTTCTTCTTCTTCTTCTTCTTCTTGGTTTTTTTCAAGACAGGTTTTCTTTGTGTAAGCCTTGCTGTCCTGGAACTCATTCTGTAAGGCTGACCTTCAACTCAGAGATCTGCTTGCCTCTGCTTTCTGAGTGCTGGGATTAAAGGAGTGCACCACCACCACCACCCAGCTCGTGGCTCCATTTTTATATGCCTTTCATTTGTATCTTGTTTTATCATTTAATTCTCTTTCATTTTTATTTGGTTTACTGTACTTGTCTTTGTTTTAGTTGTGGTAATGCTTCTTATTTTGTCGTAAAAAAATGTATATACTTATTTTGAACATGGATAATAGACATAAAAATGTAAAAGGGCATTAAAGGCACCTGTATTCTCATCACCCAGAGATGGCTGTAGATCTCTTTATGTGTAAGTTTTTCGGATCCTGGTATATGTTTCTAGGAGCAGTGTTAACAGGATGGGCCTGGTGGAGAAAGAAAAGGCTTGATTACACACATGCCCACTGACTGCCTTCAAGCCTGAGTCATCTCTCCCCTTCCCATATACATGAGACTGCCTTCAAACATGCACCACCTGTTACTGCCCCAAATCCTCAGCCCTTAACTGTAGGCAGACCCCATAGCCGCCTTCTCTTTGAGATACTGGAGCTGCTTGCTGCGCAAACATTAGCAAATCCAGACTTAAGTTCAAGGCAAAACTGTACTTTCTGAGTCTAGATCTATATGCAACTCAGGGACCTAAAGTGGAGGAGGTCATACATTCTCCTCATCCCACCTCTCTCCCCCCTGGGAAAACCCACACAGCATCACCCAGGAGTAACAGTGATGGCTCTTCCTACTGCCATCCCCGAGCCCCGCCTCCATTATAAACATTGCCAGTCAACTTCCCATCTTCAGACACCTCCCGTGCCATCAGGACCAGGGTTCATGCCATACAGTGCTCTACTTCTAGAAATTAGCTACGAATGAACCTTTTTTTGCAGGGGAGGGGAATCTCTTCTGTCGCCTTCTGCTAGTAGTATGGTGGTCACTGAACTTTTTCTTTCATTTATAGTGAATACTATGAAGCTATATATAACCCCTTTGTTGAGAATATGAATACCAGTTATACATAGCTTTGGCCAAAAGTTTGACAACAGAAATTTTATTTCACATTCTAATATATGTATGCATACATACACAGCTCACACAGTAGTAACAGAGACCTTAACATATTTTAACCCACACTTCTTCTGCACTAGACCTCTACAGTGAGCTTTTCCAGTGCCGAGAAATACAATCCAAATTCGTGCATTTTAATTAATTTATTTTACAGCTCAACCACAGCTTTTCCTCCCTTCTCTCCTCCCACTCCCTCCCTTCACCTCCTCTCTGCACCCCCAGCCCACCCCTCTTCCGTATTTGCTCAGCAAGAGTTAGGCCTCCCATGGGCATTAGCAAAGCATGGCACATCGAGCTCATGTATTTTATTGATGGATCGTTTCCCATCATATGACTCTGCCTTCTCAATCAGTTAATTAAATACTTATAATTTTACTAGTGCAAATATCACTGCAATGAACGTCTTTGTATGTGAACCTTAGTACATATATGCCCAGAGTTTTATACACAGAAAGATTCACATTGTGATGTTTGATTATATCCTTAGAATAAGTCCTAAATGTGGAATATTTCCATCAAAGATTATAGACATTTTGAAGGGTTTGGTACATACAACAGAGAAATACCTCAAGAAAAGTGGAATACCCCACTATTTACTGTTCACAAATATTATTATCATATTTTCCAAAACTCTGTGATATGATTGGTAGAAAACCTTTCTTGTTGGGTTTATAATCAACTGTTATTCAAGCAGGTTTATTCTATTGACCGTATTTTTCTGCAAGTGCCCCATTGGTAGCCTGTGTTCCTCCTTTCTCACAATGTTATTTTCTTACTAATTTGTAAATTCTCTCCATTCAATAAGGATAATTACCCTTTTTTCAAATTGTATTGCTTCCCAATTTCTTTGGCTTGATTTTTTTTCATATTTTGAACTGTAGAAACTTTTTATCCTATGCTGTCAAATCTATTGATATTTCCATTACACAGCCTAGCTTAAATGGAAAAGGATCTACTGCAGAGAGTGTGGTTAGCTTAGAGAAAATTTAGAAGACCTCTGCCACCTCTGTGTGCCTTTATGAATCCTGTTGCCGCCAGTCTCTGAGTCTCTCTGCTTCTCCTCTAACCCCTCTGGCTTCATAGTCTCATACTCTACCGGATATTTTCTCCTGCCTGATAACCCGTTGGCTCCAAATCTACAGATTGTAAAGATCTGTCCTCCGCTCTAGAGATTGTAGAGATTTGTCCTTAAGATAAATGTTGTAAGGAAACAGACCCAACTTTCTGACATGATCACCTTCAGACCGAGGATCAGTGTCAACAATCCTCAGAGTTGATGGATAAAAGGCATGTCGCCAAACTAAGAAGATAATAAATAGGCCATTGGGAAAGCAAATGTTTTTTTTAAAAAAAAAAAAAGCATTCTTTACAAGTTTGATGCTTTTACTTTCTCTTTAACATATTTTCTTAGGTTTCCCTTTCATTTTTATTTTATTTAGAAATTTATTTTATTTATGTTTTCTCTAGGACCCTTCATTCTTTTTTTCAGTATCAAGTTCATATCAAGTACATTTTTACTACTGTGCTCCACTACAGTGTGATTATCTCAAACCTCATCTCCGTGTAGTCCAGCATTCCCTTCACCCCAGCACATATGTGACCTTTACTTCAGTTCACATCATGCCAAAGTTAACACTCCTCAAACTCCACATCTATCCCTTCAATGGTATCGTTTCCCCTCACGCAAGTCCACCCTGCCAATCTAGCAAAGAGGCAATGACTGCTAATATGGCCAACGTTCCCTGGGCTCAGTCACAATGAACTCTTGTTCCATGCAGCCTTCATACCTCTGCTTGGTAGATACCAGCTCTTTTGCACAGAAGAGAAACTGAAGTTCAAAGAAACTAAAGCACACGAATAAGATTGCTCTTATGTAGTAGAGCTGAATCCGGACCTCTCCGTCTGCATCCTTACCCGAGAAACCGGTCAGCCCACAGCAGACAGGTCTCAGAGCAGCTGGCTCCGCTGTTTCCCACGTCCTGGCTATGCTTCGGCTCATTGTCAATAACTCCACTTCCAGTTTAACGAAACCCATCTCCCAGTTCTCCCTCTGCTACCTCCAATCCTGTGAGCTTCTTTTTTGTCTTTGTAACTTTTCTTGTGATACTTAAAATCACTGTGACTTTCACTCTCCACGTAATACACTACTCTTTAGTCGCTCGGGATACATCAAAGTCATGGGAATGACTGTCATGCTATCATAGTGCCTACATTCATGTGACCTTCATTTTACTTAATAGATAACCCAAAACAGAAGAATGGGGATTCTGACAGTTATATCTTGCAATGATATTATAATAACTCATCTACTTATTAGTCATTGTTAGTCTTTGACTGTCCCTAATTTATAAGTTAAATTTAATCATTGATATGTTTAGGAAAAATACATAATACACAAGGTTTTGGCATCTATTGGGATCTTGGAATGCATCCCCATGAATAAAGGGGACTACTGTTATTTAGAGTTCACCCCATCCCATCTTTATTTTTCATTCAAATTTCACTTTTCCTATAAAATCTTTGCATCTCAGAAAATAGTATTTCTTCTTAGAAAACCTAAAATGTATTTATTTATGTGATGGCCACCTAACTAAATTTATAGTGTTTTATATTCTTACCTATCTGTCAACTAGATTTTGAATCTCTTGTGGCCTACTCATGACTTGTATTTTTTTATTCTCCACTTGCTTAGCTCAGAGACTTAGAAGGTTTCCAGTGCTTACTGACTCACATTTTTCTCAAGAGTGCTATACTGAGTCAGAACAACTCAGAGTCCTCCATCCCTGGATCAGTGATTTTTATGAATAAAGGTAATAATTGTCATAAAATTCTAAGATTAAAGATAACATTGGGAAGTTTTCACTACACGAATTCAATTTGCCTTGTAATAGACATGCTAATGAACATGGAGAGGGGATTTATTACTAAATTTCCCTACATAGGAGGTTTGGGTAATACACTTTTAAATAGTTCATATGATCTAAATAGATGAGAAATCAATTTTACAGGACATTATTATAAGCTTTTTACCCACTACAATTCACTTTCTGGTAGACTTTACAATATTTTATACAATAAATACAAGTTACAGGAAAACAAACGGCTCTGGAAACTGTAGATGAGGCATCCACACAGCAATTTGTATGGAGGTTGGGTTGGAGCATCTTTTTCAACTGACATTGTTTTGAAAATTGCATGAAACGTTGGAGATGATGAATGTTTACAATTTGCATCCATAGTGTTGCTAAGACAATAGCCTGTTAAATCCCTAGCCAGGAATATGAGCAGACTGCAGGCCATCCACATTATTTATCAAGAGGGAAAAATACATTATTCACACATTTTAATTGCTCCTATGGCACTAACATCCTGAAAATGAAACATAAGAATGTGGCCTTGGGGAAGCTTTGCTGGCAATGACTTCAATGCAAACCTGACCGCGGGGACGATTGTCTGTTCCACAGCTACCCAAGGACCTGGACAAAATAAGGTACTAGTTTCAGCTCAGGTCCTAGTGGACAGCGGTATGTTTTAAAACTCATTTTATCCACCAAGGATTCAATGACTTCTACATGTGACCCAAAACAAAGAAGCCAGGGACTAGATTGACACAGAAATGGTATTATATAGGCTCATCCTTAAGAGAAGTTTTAAACCAGGTCGAGCTTCAAATATTTAACAAAACACTGGAAGAAGAAATATTTTCACATTTCTCCTACCTAGAGAAATGAATCCTCCAATATCGCAAAATCATCTTCAGATTTGCTCCCAAAAAGTAAATTACTACAAAGCATTCAGTTTTCATTTATTTTTATTTGTGCAAATGCATGTGTATATATGTATGTACACCTGTGTGCAGTTGTCCGCAAAGGCCAGAAGGAGATCTAGGGTCCCTTGGCGCTGCAGTTACAGGTCCTGTAAGCCCCTCAATATGGGTTCTGAGAACCAAACTCTGACACTCTGTAAGAGCAGCAAGAATTCTGAACTGTTGAGCCATCTCTCCAGTCCGCAAATACAGCTTTTATGGAGAAAAAATAAAAAGAAACATTCATTTTAAGAAAAAGCGCAAGTTTATTTTTCAGATAAGAATCACACATTCTCTCAAAGACAAGCCTTGAGGGACAATTTTGGTGAAGGAGATTGCCAAAATTAGCCTGGCCTTCCTGCCCAGAAAGTCGGAAAGGAGAAATGGGGAACTGAGAACACAGATGGTGAGAAATACCAAATCAGAGAAGATGTCTTTGAATTCAAACGACAGACGGAGGGCACCAATTATCATGAAACTCATAAAACCATAGAAATACTTGGTCCTGAATCAGCCCCTCCCACTCACAGCAATGCTGCCCTTCCAGTTGATCGGGCAAACAATCTTGTCATCACATGGCTGTCTTCAAAAATGTGTCCTACCACCCATAGTCTTGTTGCAGAGGTTTTTAGTACCACAGGTTCTTTCTCGTCCGGCTGTGACTGACCCGGAGACGTGAAGTGCAAGACACTCATTGGTCACCAAAAGTCCACCTAAACCCTTGACCCTGAGTTCCTTGCCTCAAACCAATGAAGACTAAACATAGACTTTTGTGCAGGAGCTTCACAGAAAAGTGAGGAACTGAGGAAAAAGTACGAATTTAAGGAAAAGTGAAAGAAATTCCTGAAAGTTGGAAGGATTCCCAAAGGAGAAGAAAAGCCCCCAAATTCTTTACATGCAGAAACTGGACAAAGGCTGTGGTGATCTCTGTTTGAGATTGTTTACTTCCCTGGGCTATCAAGAGCCATTCCAATGGAAGGCATACAAAACTCCGTGGTTACCCCCTAGACCAAACATGTGCTGCCCGTGTGCAGTGCATCCAGTCAGGGGTGACTGAAAACCCCCCCACTCCCCCACTCCCCAACCTCCCCACTCCTCCACCCCCAACTCACCCCTCCTCCATCTCCGACTTGTGCTTTGTTAGCTGTTGACCTTGACTCTCTCCAAGCTGTCAGTCATTGGCTGGCGTTGCTATCTCTGGCCTTGCAGGTGTCCCAAGAGCTGTGAAATACACTAAGCTCTCTGTATTCTCACAGCTTCTAGGAAGTATCCGGATTGTTCCTAGAGTTCCCGGCTACAGGATGCTCTGCGGTCTTGACCCTGGGACAGGTGAAGGCCTTTCCTTAGGAGCCACCCTTCCCTACACCACTCTGTAACTGTTGGCCTCAGTAGAATATATGAAAAGACAACGGTACTTTACACTTGCTCCTTCGGGGCTTGGGGAAGAGGGGAGACAGCTACACTGCTGTCCTGGGCCCCACGTCCCGTCCCTCCTTTGAGTTGCTCAGTTTGATTTTCTCATATCCAGCCACAAGGCTGCTTATTTATCTGCTCAGAGCTCTACATGCTGCTTTGATCCTTCCTTTAACTCCGACTTCTGTTGTCACAGCAGCATATGTACCTTGCAGCTTTGACCTAGGGACAACTAGCTACTGAGCCTACTACTTGTCATCTGTCCTGATTCTTACTTCCTACAGTCAGTTCTCAACACCTTTGTGATGTCAACCGAAGACTCCAAGGTGGCATCTCGTTTCACAAAGACTAAAGCTAAAACCCTCCAAATGGCCTACAGTGCCACCCTTATATTCTCCAGCCAGTCATTTGACTGAATTTCCTCACTACCAAACCTATATGACGCAGGTATCCCCTTCTCAGGGTCACCATGCTTAGATGTGCAGCCTAGCAAAGCGCTGTAGCTGGTGCTCTCCTTCCTCTATCACATTCTTAATTTTTTGGTTGGAAATACCTACATCTGCATCTCTAACCATACAAACATATTCACTGGTTAGTGTCTTCCTTGTAGAATGCTCCATAAGATAAAGGAGTTCTTTTTTATTCACTAGTTTATTCTAAATTCCTTTTTTTTCTTCTTCTTCTTTTGGTTTTTCGAGACAGGGTTTCTCTGTGACTTTGGAGCCTGTCCTGGAACTAGCTCTTGTAAACCAGGCTGGCCTCGAATTTATAGAGATCCACTTGCCTCTGCCTCCCAAGTGCTGGGATTAAAGGCGTGCGCCACCACCTCCTGGCTCTAAATTCTTTAAAAAAAAAAAAAGCAACTAGGACATAGCAAAGGCTAAAAACAAACCGTTGGCTGGGTAAATAAATGAGGCACAGACCAGGTAAGTGATTCATCAAGCTAATGGTTCAAATTCCATAAGAGGTAGCCAATTCCCTTAGGTTAATCTTCTCCATGGTCTCAGAAAAATATATTCTATGGATTAGGTTATTCTAGCAAACTGATAATTTGGTAAAAAGGCTGCACTGGTAAGCTGAATTGACAAGCCTCAGAAGTTTAAAAAAAAAAGTAAAAAACTTACTTAATATGGTGATGCCTTTGGAAGATGAAGGCAGGAGGACCAGGAGTTGAAGGAGATCCTCAGCTACACAGTGAGTTCAAGGCTAGCCTTGACTATATGAGACTCTCTAAAAAAGAGAGAAACTGTATCATTTCACAATGGTTAAATATTAAGAATTCAGAAGTGGAGAATACAGGAGAATAAAGAATCTCAAGTTCACTAATAGAATCCAAAAGAAAAAAGATTAAAGAAAGTAATATTACATTTGTCTTGATAGGCAAAGTTTCTTTAGTATAATCTAGTATTTTTAATGTAAGTTTAAAATGTATCATATTTATTTGTCCTGTCTCCTTTGAATCAAGTAAAGACATATTTCTTGGCTCTCCACCAACTACTATTTATTTATATTCAAGATTGATTTTGGTATTTTTCCCCTTCCTTGCTTCTCAAAAATCTTCATGCTAATTTTTGTTCTTTTATACATTTGTATGTTTTATTTGCCATTACTTATTTCTATTTCAACAGACTTCATGCCTTATTTAGACAATTTTCTACTTTTCCTGACATTTCTGTGAGTATACATTGCTCCATTTTACAGTATTTTTATATTATAATAACTAATCATTCAATTTAGTATTAAATCAGTTCCCTTCAAATTTGATAGTCAATTGTATTAATTTTCCCTTTTACTTCAAAATTTTAACTTTTGAAGTTGAGATTGTCTTTCCCATTAGATTCTCAGTTAAATTTCTACATACATTAGAAAACTCCATCTAAAGTAGTAGTATTCTCATTCCAATCTGTACGCCTATTTCTTTTCTTGCATCATTACTAAAAACTCCTCATACGATGTCAGCGAGAGTGGTAAGGATATATACATTTTTGCCAGGTCCCATTCTTAATAAGAAAGGTATTTTCACTCTTAGCAACAGTATTAGCTGTGGATCTTTGTGGCGTGCAGAGGGAGTGTATAACGTGTGTTAGTTAAGTTTCATCGCTATTATGAAGCATTATGACCACAAGCAACTTGGAAGGAAAGGGTTTATTTGGCTTACACTTCCATATCACAGTATCACAGTTCAACATCAAAGGAAGTCGGGGCAGGTACCTGGAAGCAGGAGCTGCTATAGAGACCACAGAGGGTGCTGCTTACCAGTTTGTATCTCACAGTTTGCTCAGCCTCCTTTCTTAAAGAACCCCAGACCACCAGCTCAGTCGTGACTCCACCCGCAATAGGCTGGGCCCTCATCTACTAACTACTAATTAAGAAAATGCGCTACAGACTTTCCTTGGGTACAGACTGATCTTATGGAAGCTTTTTTTTTTTTCAGTTGAGAGTCCCTCCTCTCAGATGTCTTTAGCTTGTATTGACATAAAACTAGCCAGGATAGGTTGTATGCAGGCATGTGTGTATCTGTGCATGTGGAGGTCAGAGGACAACCTCAGGTATTGTTCCTCAAACTCTGTCCAACTTTTTGAGATAGTGTCTCTTACTGGTCTGGAACACAGCCAAGTAGGCTAGGCTGGTTGGCCAGTAATTCCAAGACTCTGACTGTCTCCTCAGCAATGGGATTACAAGTACCCACAACCACCCAGGAATCAAACCCAGGGCCTCAAGCTTGCAAGGCAGAGGCTTTACAAACTGAGCTATCTCCCTAGCCCTGTTGAGTCTTGTAGATAATCTCAATCATCTTGAAATTCTTTTCTACTCCAAGTTTGAATGATTTTATGAATGGATTTCATCATGTGGTTTTTCCTGTATCAATTGATATATATGGCTTCCTCTTTAGACTGCTGATTATATTAATTGACCTCATTATATTTTTAATTTAGTCTCCTCTCTCCTCTCCTCTCTTTATCTGTCTGCCTGTCTGTTTGTGTATGTAATATGTTTACACACACATGTGTGTGTATGTAGGTCAAAGGACAACATCTAGAAGTCCATTTTCTCCCTCTACCACTTGGGTCCCAGGGATTAAACTCAGGTCACCAGATATAGCAACAAATGCCTTTACCAGCTAAACTATCTTGCTTGGCCCCTCCATTGATTGACTTTTTAAGCCTTAAAATTCATCCTATTAAAGTGTGTAACTCTGTACTTCAGTGTATTTACAAGGTCTGGAACCATCAGTTCTAGAACATAGTCATTGTCCAAAAGAACTTTGTACCTAAGAGCAGTTACTCCCTGTACTCCTCCTCTCCAGCCTTGGGATGTTTTCATCTTCTGATTCCATTTACCTAATGTGAAATTTGATAGAAAGGGAATCACAATGGGTGGCCTTTTATGTTTTAGATTCACTTAGCAAAGTGTTTCTAACATTTATGTGTGTCGTATCTATAAAAGTATTTCTTTTGTGTAGGTAAATAATATTCTACTATATAAATATGCCACATTTTATTCATCTATTAGTTTTTATTCATTTATTAGACTTTTGATGTTTTTGTTTTTTAACTACTATAAATATTGCCGTGATAAACATTCCTGTATATGTTTTTTTCTTTTCTTTTGGTAAACGTGTGTGTGTCTGTGTGTGTGCGTGTGTGGAGATTAAACCCAAAATCTTGTGAATGCTAAGCACTCTACCACTGAACTACATCCTCATCCCTCTATATTTTTATTTTGAAAGAGGATCTTGCTAAGATCCCTGGTTACTCTCAAACTTGTGGTCCTCCTGCCTCAATCTCTCAAGAAGCTAGAATCATAGACACCCTCTGCCCCACTTGGTGCCACTGATGGACTTTTACCTATTAGATAAGCTTCAAATATCTGAAATAAACTCTCTTCTTTCATTTGGTAATATTTTGTTGAGATGTCTATGTTTGCATGATTTGTAATTTTGTTTTCTTTGGTTTTGCTATAGGTACCAGGTTCATAAAATGGAAAGTGTTCTTTCTTCTCTTTTCTATGAGAGACTATAAAATTGGTATTAGCTTTTCTTTAAATAGTTAGTAATGGGCTGGAGAGATGGTTCAGAGGTTAAGAGCACTGGCTGTTCTTTCAGAGGTCCTGAGTTCAATTCCCAGCAACCACATGGTGGCTCATAACCATCTATAATGAGATAAGGTGCCCTCTTCTGGTCTGCATGGATAAATGCAGACAGAGCACTGTAAACATAATAAAATAATAAATAAATCTTAAAAGAATAAAAATAAATGCCCAGCTTTAGCTTGGCTTGTTTCTGGCCAGCTTTTTAAAATAATAATAATAATAATTAGTAACATTCTCTAGCGAAACTTGAAGTCAATTTTTGTGGGAGCTTTTCAGTTGTGGAGTTCCATTTTATCAGATTTTATGTTTCATCTTACTTAAATTTTGGCAGTTTATAGATAGTAAGGGAAAGGTCTACATCTTCCTGGCTGTGGAAATTAAGAACTAAGTTGTCCATGGTATTCTCCTTTCAACTCTTTAATGGCTGCAGAATCTATGCAGACAACCTCCAATTCAGTGTTGATAATGGCAATTTGTGTCTCCTCTTTGGCAAATCTTGATAAAGGTTTGTCAATTTTATTGATTTTTTTCTAAGAAATATTGGCATTGATACTCTGCTGTTTTCTTTGCTTTGAACTTCATTTATTTTTGCTTTTTATTAGTTCCTTCTATCTGCTCTTGTGGGTTGATTTTGCTGTTCATGTTCCAGTTTTTTTGAGGCCTCTTTTCTCTAACAGATTTAATGCCACAAACTTGGAAGCTCTGGTGCACACATTGTCTTGGTTTTGCTTCCTGTTCCTGTGATAATGCACCCTGAAAAAAGCACTTTAAAGGAGAAAGGGTTCATCTGGTCATGATTCATGTTCCAGTCCATCATTTTAGGGGAACCAAGAGACAGAAACACTGCAGCTAGGTCATAACATGTCAAGAGCAGAGAAAGAATTCTTATGTCCATGATAGCCAGTTCACAGCTCACTTCTCCGCTATAGTCCAGGACCCAAACCCAAGGAATAGGACCACCCAATTTTAGGCCAGGTATTTCCACATAGGTCAACATAAGACAGTCCCTTACCGACACGCCTATTGGCCAACCTACTCCAAACAATCCCTCACTGAGACCTGAGTCCCAGGTGTTCTAGACAGTTAATTCACAATTAAAACTAACTTTCAGAGCTATGTTTTTATTTCTGTACAAATTAATGTGTTTTTTTTATTTCCCATGAGACATCTTAATGACCTATGGGTTACTACTATAAATGTGCTCCATAATTTATATGTATTTAGTATTTTCATATTATCTTTCCATTATTGAGTTCTAACTTGATCTTGATAGAGTCAGTTAATAGTCCACATAATCTTGACTCTTAGGTTTATTGAGGTTCATGTTTATAATTCAGATAAGGTTTACATGCGTGAATTTAACAATGGGTACTTGAATTTATATCCTACTGTTAGTGAAGCGGTATGTAAACATCAATTAAATCCTG
This sequence comes from Myodes glareolus, assembly GCF_982192425.1. Taxonomy (NCBI): domain Eukaryota; kingdom Metazoa; phylum Chordata; class Mammalia; order Rodentia; family Cricetidae; genus Myodes; species Myodes glareolus. Next base: position 14,909,163 of record NC_142038.1, on the reverse strand, counting down.
TTGGCTGGTTGTATGGCTTAATTAGTTTTGTCAATGTTATTCATCTGTGTATTTTAATAGTAATTCTACTAATTATTGAGATAGACATGCTCAAGTCCTCAACTACAATTATGGATTTATTTCTCCTTTCAATTTTGTCACATTTTCATGTACGTTTTGAAGTGTCTGTTAGGTGAACTCATAGACTATATCTGAAGTAGTTCTATAGAAGACTATATTTTTGTAGCTCTGTTATGAAACTAGTCTAGAGAGATGTGCAGAAACTCTATTTTCTGCTCACTTCATTTTTAAAGCAGTTACAGAAACCCAGGAAGAGTGAGCAGAAAAAGAGTTTCCACACATCTCTCTGGAGTATTCCACTGCCATAGAAATCCATTGTACTCCACCTATTCGTTCCTCTTTCTGCCATAACCCTCAGAAATCACTGTGTTCACTCTCTTTGTACAAGTGAGGGGTTTTTAGACTGGTATATAAGATAACTGCTATAACAAATGTATAAAAAAAGTATACACTATTTCAAACTAGAAGACTGCATCCAGTTTTTTGTTTTGTTTTTGTTTTTCCTGCTGTGATAAATATCTGGGAGATCTAAGAATTGTCAATTAAGAATCTTGGGAATGGAGCTGATCGTTTATGTGGAAAGGATGGAATAAGCAGAATGCAAACCTAAGGGAAATTCTTAATGCATACTAAAATGTAATGTGAACCTTCGAAGTAACCCAAGGCACGCTGTAGAAACAGGAATAAAAACAGAAGAATGGAGAAATGCTTTGGGGAAAGTAAAAAATATATATATATATATGAAGTACTGCTTGGGGAGATTACATTCCATGGGGTAAAAGCACTCACTGAGGGCTGGGAAGGTGGCTCAGTTAATAGATGCTTATCTATGCACAAAGCCTTTGGTACCTGCTCAGCACAGCTTCTGCATAAACTGGGTGTGGCACATGATTGTACTCTTAGCACTCAAAAAGCGGGAGCAGGAGGATAAGGGGTTCAAAGTCATTCTTGGCTACTGAACAAGTTCGAGGCCATTCTGTGCTTCGTGGTGGGGGAGGGGGGGACGACACAAAACAAACTTAAGGATTGGTGAAAAGTCGTTCCAGGGAAGCATCAGGAATCATGGCTAGATTGAAGTGTTCAGTGAAGGAGCAGACACTGAAGACAGATAGCTTACTGGAGTAAGAATGAGACAGTGTGGAAAGAGGAGTGTGGCATCGGAGTTTCTGTAATACACAGAGATTTGACCAACTGCAGAGAGCCTGAAATCCAACCCAGAAGAACCCATCTCTAGGAAGTGGAACTCTACGCACCAACTGACTATTATATTCTTATATTTCGATACTATTCCAGGAAGCATACACCCCACAGGCTAAGGACTCCCTCCTTCAGGGGAAGCTCTTGGAGTCACTGACCCCTGTCCTCATCCTGTAAAAAAAAAAAAGCCTGTTTAGTTTAGGCTGCCAGGAAAGCCAGTCTCTGTTTCAGCGAGGCAGTGGTAGCAGTCCTCAAACTTCTTCAGCCGCTTTTCTGCAAGGACAGACGCCTTGAGTTTTGTTTGGTTTGTAACTGACTCCGTCTTAATACCAAAACTAGATTAGATTTAAAAGGCTAGGTTCAACAATCAGTCTGCTATTGGGTAAACAGGGAATTCTATAGTTTCAAAGAGCCCATTGTATCAAACTGCATCCTAATCAGCAGCTAAGCAATAAAAGGGAAATCATATTCAAATGCAAAGTTAATGTCCTGGTGGTTGTGGAAGGGCAGAAGGGACTGGCTTGCTTGGTGAACTTAAATGAAAAGTCCACTCATATATTTATGGCAAAAGAAAATCTAGAAGTTGCTTCATAAGCAAGATTTAATATGAGACAATAACTTTAGGCCCAAATGGGAAGGTTGGTAAATTTCAATATCTCCTGCCTTGTTCATAAATCACAATATTGATCACGTATAAATTAATGCATGAACGTATATATTTGTGTATGGGGACACACGAAACCTCATTTATTATATGAAAGTGAAATAGAAAGCAATTTTTATATCATGAACACCTAAATTAAACCGTTTAGCATCTCTTTAAAAAAATCTTAAATGAAGAAAAACCATCTTAAATGAATCTTATCGCCGTGGACTTTATGTCCATGAGTCTGACCTTTCCGCCTCTCAGTGGTGGACCAGCTCTCCTGCCACAGCTTCTGCCCTAGGTCCTGGGGAAAAGGATTTAAGACAATGCACGAGAAGAGAGGCTGCCGATGATCTCTATTGCAGACTACTATATATTCCTTTCCAGTGACCAAAAACATATCCACTACTCCACTGCAGGCTTTATTTGGCTTTCCCCCTTGGTATACTTGACACGAATTGTATTTAAAAAACAAAAAACAAAAAAAAAAAAACCTGCCCAAATACACTGAGAACATCAGGCAGTAAACAGTGTATATTATACAAAGTGAATGACTAGACACTGCTTATTTACCAATGTTTTCAAAGCCTCAATCCCTTTAGGACGCCGTGAAATATGCCCTTGAGGGCCTACCAGTGAAGAGTCTACCCAACTGGAAAAGTAGGTAAGATCATATTTCGTAAAATTAATAGACTTCTGTAAACCCACTGAAACTCCAGAACAGTGTTTTCCATCCCACTGCAACTGGAGAACAACCTGTTTGACTTTTAGAAATAGATCCAGGCCCCCATGCCAGGTGTAGTAGATCAAACTATTCAGAGTATGCCTCTTCCTGTCTGTGGTAGTGGTCACCATGTTGAAAAACTTGGCTAGAACCCGAGAGCACTGGTTGCCGGTCTGTGCCTCCACACTGGTACTGTTTCTGTCACACCTTTGTGGATGGCCAGGATTGGGAATCCATACTCCACAGCCTTGAAACGAGCATCCATGAAAGCGAGTTGGAACAAACAAGGAAGGTTTACTAACATCTAGGATTCAACAGCCCTTCTGACTAGAGGAGATGAGAAGAGTTTTCTGCAAAAGGCTTTTTAGGCACAAAATAGTTTGTGGAAACCATAGACGAGCTTTCTTTTGTACTGTTGCTGTGATAGGGGCCAAGAGTACTACAGTGGCATTGTAACAAACTTTAGGTAACTTAAGACAGGGGAGGGTTGAAGTTACATTTCAAAACTCAGGAGATTTGGAGGTTTTCGTGGCAAAATGGACCTGAAACGTGGCCAGTGTGAAGCAAAATGAATCCCTTCGTGCTACAGGTGGAAAACGCAGTATTATCAAAGATTTAGCATGAAGGGGAGGTGTACTTTAATTGTATATTGCTTGCATGCTTAAGTGGCAATATTTGGGACGCAATGAAATGGGTGTTCTACTAAAGCTGTTTCTTTCAACTTTAACGGGGTCACCAGAAACTTCAGGATTCCGTTGTGTTCAAAATCTCTCGGTGGGACCACGCGGGAGGTTAAGGCGAACCTGGAAAGGCCTAACTGGAACTAAAGGGGAGGAGCATCCAGCAGGACACACCCAGCTAATTTCCTTTCAAAAGCCCCAAGGACTTATAAACTCAGCCCTCCAGCCCCGACCTTAAGGAATTAGCGCCATTGGGGGAAGCTCGGCCGGCCGGGCGTGGGCGGCCACCCCGAGGGAGGAGCACTCCCGGAGGGAAGCAGAGGAAGGCCCCGGAGCCACGCGGCTCAGGAAGCCACCCCCGCGAGTGGCTAGGACACTCCGGCCCCGCCCCCGACGGCAGTCGCTTCCGCACAGCAGCCCACGCCTGCAGCCCCAGAGCCGGCCTTCTCCTCCAGCGCCTTCCCGAACACCGCCCCGGGACGGCCACGGAGCGGGGAAAAGAACCCAAGAGTGCGCTGAGACCGCGCGCCCTTGCGCGGACCCCCGCTCGGACCCCTCTCCTCCTCCGCTCGCGCGCCTTCCTCCCGCCTCTTTCCCCGGGCACCTGGCTACGTCACAAAGAGTGACGTACCCATCGAGCAATCACAGTCGCTTCCCTCGTGAGCCCGGGGGCAAGAGGAGGGCGGGGCGTGGGGAGGGGGACTGAAAGAGCCGGCTTCGAGGACTGGCTCGTTGTCGTCATCCAATCAGAGCGGCCTGGGGCGCGGCGGGGCGGGGTCCGAGAAGAGGGCGGGGGTGGGGCCGAGGGAAAGGAACTAGAAGGCTGCAGGACGAGAGGGTGGGCTCCCGGAGATTAAAAGCAGCCAATCAGAGCGCGCCGGCTTCCTTCGGAGAACGGCGTGGGGCGTCGCCACCGCCGCCGCGCGCGCCGGGGGCTGGTTAAGGCCATGAAACAAAAGAAACCCTGAGAGGGGAGCCGCTGCCGTCCCCACCCACCCACCTAGTTACCTACCTCGGCTCCGTCCCCGGCCCCTCCACCCCGCCCTCGCGCGCTCCGGCGGCCCTGGCGCTGCTCAGCCCGGGGCGCGGGCACCGCCGCCGCCTCCCCCGAGGAAAGGTGTTTGTGCGCTGAGCAGGGCCCGGGCCCCGTCCGCCATGGGGCCCGCCGCCCGCCGCGCCTGACGCGCCCGCCGCCGCCGCCGCCGCCATTGACAGCGCGCCGCCGCGATGCCGAGCGGCAGCTCCGCGGCCCTGGCCCTGGCGGCGGCCCCGGCCCCCCTGCCGCAGCCGCCGCCGCTGCCGCCGCCCGCGGGAGGCCCGGAACTCGAGGGGGACGGGCTGCTGCTGAGGGAACGCCTGGCCGCGCTCGGCCTCGACGACCCCAGCCCGGCGGAGCCCGGTGCCCCGGCGCTCAGGGCCGCGGCGGTGGCGGCGGCGCAGTGCCAGGCCCGGCGGGCGGCCGCGCTGGCTCCGGAGGAGTCCGCTCCGCCCGGCCGCCCGGCGACCTCCGAGACGGCGGAGCTGGAGCTGGAGGAGGACGAGGAGGAGGGGGAGGAAGCGGAGCTGGACGGAGACCTGCTGGAGGAGGAGGAGCTGGAGGAGGCTGAGGAGGAGGACCGGTCGTCGCTGCTGCTGCTGTCGCCGCCCGCGGCCACCGCCTCCCAGACCCAGCCGATCCCGGGCGGGCCCCTGGGGTCGGTGCTGTTGCCGCCCGCGGGGTTCGATGCCCGGGAGGCGGCGGCCGCGGCGGCCGGGGTGCTGTACGGAGGGGACGATGCCCAGGGCATGATGGCGGCGATGCTGTCCCACGCCTACGGCCCCAGCGGTGGCGGGGCCGCCGCTGCCGCGCTGAACGGGGAGCAAGCGGCCCTGCTGAGAAGGAAGAGCGTCAACACCACCGAGTGCGTCCCGGTGCCCAGTTCCGAGCACGTCGCCGAGATTGTCGGACGCCAGGGTGAGTGCGCCGAGGTTCCTCTGGGCACGGCCCTGGGCGTGGGTGAGAGAGGAAAAAGACGGGCGTGCGGCGGAAGAGCGAGCCCGGAGGGTCCCCCCGGGTCCACCAAGAAAGGGTCTGGGAGGGAGGGAGCGCGGGGTCGCCGAGGAGGGGATGGGTCACCTTGGCGAAAACCCACGCCGGTCGCCCGCTTCAGCCTGATAAGAAGTGTTAAGTTTCCCGGGCCGCCCAGGCTAGTAGTCTTTACTCGGTGTCTTCGTGGAACCCCAGGCTGGCATGGCACCAGAAACCTCAGTACGGTGGTAAGAGGGCAGGTCAGAAGTTTTGGGTACGGTACGGTTTCCCGAAAGCTTCGAGGTGGCAAGGGTGTGTAGCCGCGTGGCCGGTAAGAATGGCCATCCTTCCCTCGACCGGCTTGTGCTGATGAGAGCGGACCGACATGGAGGCTCTGTGTCCATAAACCTACTCGGGAGGGAAGCGATGTTCAGGCGGCCGCATCGCCGCCTCCCTCCTCCGCTATTCAGAAACTTAGCTTTAGGAGAGCACCCAAACTCTGTTGGTCTTAGGTACTCAGTGGACCCTTTTTTCAAAGAGGGGGTCTTCGGTCTCTTGCAACACTTAAGCTTGTACGATGAAGGGAAAGCTGGGCGGTTAGGTAATTAAAGAACTTTATGCATTTGTGCAGTTTTCGACCAGTTTTCTTCTTCACTTGCCAGCACACCCGGTCTGCAGACAGACTCCTCCCACATTGTTCAGACAAAGGACCTATGTCTCAGATTCCAGGAGTAGGTTTGTGAAGGTGGGGGAAGGGGATGCGCAGAGTACCTCTGTAGCCGACATTTTTAGGGGAGGTTCTGTATGCTGGAGTGCAGCTTGTGCCTCTTACAAGGGGCCATGCTACCTGCTGCTGCCGTGATACAACGTGGTGCAGCCTGGTGGAGACGTGCCTCTTGCTGAGGTCAGAGAGAGGATGGCTCTGCTGCTTGATGATCTCATTTTCCCAAGTGGTTCTAAAGTACACATAAATAAGAGATTGTCGAAACGGTGACTTCACACGTAAGAGACGGCTTACTTCTTTGCTGGGGTTTTGGTAAGAAAAGCTTATGTGATGTCTGGACACCAAATAGCTTGTAAAATAGCTTCTTTCAGATTGTCTGATCAGTTTCACATGCCTCACTCGCCAGTTGTAGGAACTGATCAGGATAACAGGCAATGAGAAAACTGTTTTATGCACATGAAATAAAAATGCATTTTATTTGTAGATACAGAATGCGATGACTTTTCGTTTAAAATCATTGAATGCTTGATTTTGCTCGATAATGAGTTTATGATAATAAAAATTTGCGGCTGATTCAGACTTTCTGCTCTTCGTTAGAAATTAACAATTCAATAGAACGGCTCTAAAGTACTGTGACTGTAGGCAGACAAATGACACGTGAGAAACATGACCCTTAGATTAGAAAACAAAGGTGCAAGTATTCGACATGTAAGGAAACCGGAAGAGTAGTACCTCCTGGATGGTGATGAGAAAATCGCCCAAATTTTGTTAGCAACTAGGATCTGGTAAACAGGGGTGATGGAAGGGGTCTGGGAAGTGATTGTTTAAGCCGTGGAATATAGAGATTTGAATGGCATACCGGGAAAACACCTCAACACAACTTAATTTGGTGTTCATGTGCTTGTCTGAGGTAGCAAAGAAAAAACAATTGCTTGCTAGTTTTACCACATGACAATGATATATCTTGGTAAGTTTAGTTTAACATGAGCTTTCGTTCTTTACATCCTTAAGCACCTTAACTGTAAACTGGTACTACTTATACAAAAAAGTAGCACATTTTTATTTTGTGCTATTACATGATAACTGCCTTAGTTTTCCTTAGGGCTGTGCTTATTGGTTAATAAGGAAATGTGACTCTTAGAACATGGAGACAGATTGCTGGCTGTTCTTGCACTTAGTATTTCCCAGAGTTGATGGTACTATTAAAAGTATGTCGTCTTCCTCTATCTTATCTTAAGGGCAGAAAGTCTTGCCCTTTTCCTGTTTTGCACCATTCAACTAATGGATCATTGACCCCTTTACCACCCACACACCCCAGTAGCATGGTAATAAAACTTGTATTTGCTCTCTCCTATATAGAACTAAGTGGCTTCTAATATTCATATCGTTTTACTGTGGGAAACTTTCTCCTTGTCAGAGTACCTGTCCCGAGTGAATTTTTTAAAAAATGAGATTTAAAAAAAAAAATGGTAAATCACTTCGAGTTTTTTGTTTACTATGGAAGAGCTGACTGTTATCCTTAAGAATTTGCCATTCCTGCCATCTTATTCATTACCTGAAGTCATAATTTTCTATTTGACATCTCTTAATTGGTTTTGGAAATAATTATGTCACATATGGAGACATTTATAACTTCGGCTGTGGAGCAAAGAGTATAGTATAGGATAAATGGAATTCCGAGCCGTGCATAAGTAGCAACGCTTGCAACTAACCCTTAGTTCATACGTACATTTATTTTGTTTTTGTTGGTGATAGGTTTTAATCATATAGCCTGGCTGCTGGGCTCACAAACATGTGCCTCTACACCTATCCCCCGACCAATTTTTTTTTTTTTATGTTTATGAGTGTTTTGCCTTTGTGTGCATATGAGCAACACATGTGTGCCTGGTGCCCAAAGAGGTCAGAAGAGGGTATAGGGTCCTTTGGAACTGGAGTTAAAGATGATTATAAGCCGCCATATGGTGCTGGAAACTGAACCCAGGTCCTTTGCAACTGAGTACTGCTAACTGTTGAAACATCTCTTCAACCCCAAGACGGTTTCTTTTTTTTTTTTAATGAAGTGTCTGTGTATGTGTATGTGAATGACTGCAGAGACTAGAGTTAGATCTCCCTAGAGTTGGAGCCCCAGCCACCAGATTGGGTGCTAAGAACTGAACTGGAGTCCTCTAAAAGAACAGTATGTGCTCTTAACCACTGAGCCATCTCTTTTTATCCCTCTTCTCCCCAGACCACTTATAAATGGCAGAGCATTTGACCTCCTATTTTAGTTTATGTTGTTACTATTATGTTTTTTTAAAATATGTATTTATTTATTATGTACACAATATTCTGTCTGTGTGTATGCCTCATTACAGATGGTTGTGAGCCACCATGTGGTTGCTGGGAATTGAACTCAAGACGTTTGGAAGAGCAGGCAATGATCTTAACCACTGAGCCATCTCTCCAGCCCCTACTATTACGTTTTTTAAGTGTTGCACTTTGTGAAATTAGCAATACTGTTAATATTGTACTTAAATTTATTTATTACATCTAATAAATTATATTAAAATAAGATAAATTCAGAACTGGAAAGATATATTGATAATAAAATTTTTTTAAATAAAGACATCAAAGTAAGTCTAAAGCTGAGAAGATGGCTCAGTGGGTCAGATACTTACTCCACAGCGTGAAGTTGTGACTCAGATCCCTAGCACCACATAAAAAGCTGGAGCTGGTGCCATGTAGCTAGAATCCCAGCTCTGTAAGACTGACAGGAGGACCGGGAGACTTGCTCGCCAACTAGTCTAACCAATCACTGGGCTCCAGGTTCAGCAAAATACCGTGTCTCAAACAAGGCGGAGAACCATAAAGGAAAACATGAGACATAAACCTCCAGCCTCCACGTGGGCATTTGTGGGCATGCACAGATGTACACATACTATAAGTATTATACAATCTTGTTTTATAAATACAGAATACCTCTGTTTTTAAATGTGATGCCTGCAAGACATTAATAGTGGTTGACAGGTTTGGTTGAAGACAACAGGTTTTATTCTAGTTTGTACAGCTGTTACTATCCAGTAAATCTAAAAGATAAATTACAATAGAACTCTTGATTCTTTTTTGGTTTTTCAAGACAGGGTTTCTCTGTATAGCCCTAGCTGTCCTGGAACTCACTTTGTAGACCAGGCTGCTTCGAACTCAGAGATCTCTCTGCCCTGCCTCCCAAGTGCTGGGATTAAAGACATCACCACTGCCTAGTTTGGATCCATTTTCCTACACTATCAATTAATATTAAATGCTGTAAATTGAGTTTAAGATCAGTGCTCATTTTCAGCTACTTTTAACAATGACTTTAAGTTTTATTATATGTTCTTTAACCTTATAGGTCTAAAAAAGTCATTTTTAATTGTACACTCTTAACAAATTTTGTACCCCCAATATACAATTTATACACGGTAGTGTATAAATAATGTATGCTAAAATAATGTACACCGTACAAAAAATTAAAAAAATTAAAGTAAAATGAAAATGAGTTCTTTGTTTTTATCTGTTTGCTGGTATTCTTATACCCTAGATGTCACTGAGTTAGACCACTTAGAAAACTCCTTCGTTGATCGGATTATTTTGTTACCGCTGATCTCCAGTGACAGTGTGTATTAGTGTGTGGAGGAGACTTCACATTGTTCCAAATTTTTGTCAATAGTGTTTGATCAGGAGAAATAGGTTTTCCATCCAAAAGTACATACGTATTTAGCTAAAGAATTTCAGAACAGCACTGAAATCATGGTATCTTCCCATAATACTGCTGGAGAAAGGAGTAAGTCCGGGCTTGCCTCAAATCAAACTCCAGATCTCTGCCCCCTGCTTTATGAGTGCTGAGATTACAGGCATATTATCACACCCAGCTAGTAATTTTCTAGTACTAGAATTACCAAACCCAACTAAATTCAATATATGTGCATATCGTAATAGTTTGAATAGTTGTCTGTAACAGATTTTGAGAATTTTGTTATTCTTCAGTAGCTAGAATATCTCGTGCCAGTGTTTGAATTTAGGGCCGTTGAGTATGGCTATTGTATGATTATTGCCTTTGTCTAGTAATCAGAAGACTACAAATCATTGCATGTAAGGAAAGCCTTATTTAACCATACACAGTAGGATGAACTAGTAAGACTTAGCTTTAAAATAATAGAGAATTTGTTACTGACAATTGTAGGTGCGGTTGAAATTAGGAATAAAGGATTTAGTCGTGAACATTGTTCCCTCTATGCCACTGTTCACCTTTGCCTTTTCCTCTATGTTATCTTCATCTCTGTTACCAATAACTGGGACAAATCATTTTCTTTAAGCCTATGTTTTATCTTTTTGGAGAAAACCTATTCCATGTTCTGTTGTGACTTCCCCAAAACCTTGTGAGGGTAAAATTTAAGATATCACCATGTAAATTCAGTGTGCAATTTAAAGTACAAGATAATAAATTCTATAAGGAGTAAGGTAAAATTAAAAAACTTTTAGCTATAAGTATCTCTATATTGCCCGGGCTGACCTTGAACTACTGGGAATGTGCCAGCTATGCCCTACTTATAAAATTTTTGTAGTTAATAAGTTTCTTTTACATTCTGTATGAATTCTGGATGAAATCTAGAATTGTCATTTTAGTGTTTGACCTAAAAGATACCAGATCTTTGAAGTTTATAGTATGTACTTCTAGCAAAGAGTAAACTAGACTAGAAGAGAATCTTTTACAGATAGCTGGTTCCACTTTGTTTTGGTTTGGTTTGCTAGTGGTGCTGGAGAGCCAACCCAGGAACTCACAAATGCTAGATAAGCTCTTTACCACTGAACTACATCTCTACTCTGGTAGTTCTGAGAATCCTATTAACATTTTCTAAAGGTGCTAAACGTAAGATCTCTAGTAAGGAAGACTATCTTTCTGTCTAATTTACATCTTCTGGAAACTGTTACAGCTTTAATAAAAGACCAAATGTAACTTTTTTCATTAAATATTTGAATTTCTCTAACATACTTAAGGGTGGATTTTAGAATCACTAATTTGGGAGTGGAAAGATGGCTCAGCAGATAAGAGTACTTATACTGCTATAATGAGGACTAGGGTGAAAATCCTATCACCCACATTGAACAGCCACAAATACCTATAATTCCAGCTCCTAGACATCCTTCTGGCCTCCTTGAACACATGTGTGTATATTCTCACACATAAATAATTTTAAAAAAAACTTCTAAAAAAATTACCAGTTTATAACTTTGAGCAGTTTGGGGGGTGTCAGTTGGGGTTTTTTTTTTTTCAACTTTAGACAATTCTAAGTTGTTTTCTTAATGTGTAGAACTAGATGATATCATAGAGCCCATAACCTCAACTTTGTCAAGAAGAGCCTCTAAGTCATGTAGAATTGGATTGACTGCACATTTTGTCCTGACTTTGCAGTTTGAAATATGTTAACATTTTTACAACCTGATATGTGTCTCTAGGAGTTAGGGATGTGTGAGTGTGTATGTGCACATGTATGCAGGTGTACATGTTTGCAGAAGCCACAGAAGGATCTTGGGTGTCTTCCCCTGTCAGCTCTTCATTTTTATAAGACAGTCTTCTACTGAGCCTGAAGCTCCCTGTTTTGGTTAGAATGGCTCACTTAAGAGTAAGCTCCTGGGATCCACCTGGCTTCACTCCACAGCACTGAGTTATGTACACAGGCTACCATACCTGACTTTTGTGGATGCTGGATATTTGACTTCAGTTCCTCTTGCAGGTGGATCTCAATCTCTCTCTCTCTCTCTCTCCCTCTCTCTCTCTCTCTCTCTCTCTCTCTCTCTCTCTCTCTCTCTCTCTCTCTCTCGTACACGCAGACCCTCTTAGGACTTAACTAATGTTTACCAGACTTTGAAGATATAATGCCGAAATTGAGTTCTTACAATGTGAATGGAGCTTTTAATATAAACTCCAATGATATGACTCCCCTTGTTAATTGAAAGTGAAACGTGAAAGAGTATGAAATTTGAGACAGTTTGAGATCTAACATAGCTGAGACATCCTTAAAGTTATTTCCCACCTACCCTAAAACACTCTACTGTGAAGAATGAGTGAAAATGTGTCTAGAAGAGAGGTTTTCGAAGCTGGAGTGCTCTCTAAATCATTATTAAAGCCAGTTCCAGTCTCTCTGTTATTAGCTGAGTTTACTCAGGGTGAGAAATAATAGAGGAATGCTGAATGGTTCTAAATGCCAAAACGGGAGTTATGATTAGCTTCGAGAGGGAAGGGTGGTTGGAATGACCCCCAAGGCCTTGGGCGTGACAAGCATATGCTTTACCACTTAGCTATATAACCCATCCCAGTAAGCTTTTATTTTTTGGGGTGGGGGACATGGTTTCGAGACGGTTTCTCTGTAGCTTTGGGGCCTGTCCTGGAACTCACTCTGTAGACCAGGCTGGCCTCCAACTCACAGAGATCCACCTGCCTCTGCCTCCCGAGTGCTCGGATTAAAGGTGTGCACTGCCCCCTCCCCCAGTAAGCTTTTTTAATATGATATTTTGTTTAATTTTTCTTGCAACTAAATGAGGAAACTATCTTTAATACTATTAGTTTCTCTCACACGACAAAGAGGTAGATAGAGACTTAATGACTTTAAGTTCACTGATTCTTGATGGTTTGTCCACACATTATTCCATTTTCAATCTTCACTAACTCTTGAAGAAAGACAACACGCACACATGTGAAGTGTGGTTGGTATCTGATTGTCCCAGTGTTTTTAAAAGACTTTAGAAAATGATAAAGGTATTTCATTTCCCATAGTAAGAATTTGATGCAAAACATAAGCATTATTGGGAACTTTGTTGCTTGTATTTTTGGTGTAAGAGGTCCTTCTGTTTCTGTGTTGCTTTCATTGGTTGAATAAAGAAACTGCCTTGGCCTTTTGATAGGGCAGAACTTAGGTAGGCGGAGAAGACAGAGCTGAATTCTGGGAGAAAGAAAGAAACAGAGGGAGAGAGCCCCATGGAGCTTCCAGGTCACACATGCTCAATCTTTACTGGTAAGTCACGACCTTTTGGTGACATAGAAATTATTAGAAATGGGTTCAATCAAGATGTGAGAGTTAGTCAATAAAAGGCTGGAGATAGTGGGCCAGGCAGTGATTTAATTAATACAATTTCTGTGTGATTATTTCGGGTGTAAGCTAGCCGGGCGGGACAAAGGGCCTGCGATCCTGTTACATATTTTCTTTTAACTAGACTGTAAATTATTTCAGTGTGGTAGCTATGATACTGAGTTAATTTATTGTTTGTGTATGTAGGTTGTGTTTTTTGTTGGTGAACTTTCTTGTGAAGGCCAAAGGTCAGCCATGGATACTATTCCTTTGGTTTGGTTTGACTTTGAAGATACATTTTTATATTATTTAATTATTGTGTGTCTGTCTGTCTGTGTGCCTGTGTGTATACCTGCTAAGGCTGGAAGAATATCAAATCCCATGGAAGTAGAATTACAGTTAGTTAGTTAGTTAGTTATAAATACCTAATATGAATGCTAGGAACCACTAGGGTCCTGTGGGACAGCTGCAGACACTCTTAATCATGGTCCTAGCTCTTCAATCCCCCACCTTGTTTCTTGGTCCCGTCTCTCTCATTGACCTAGAGCTTGCTGTTGAGATGGCTGGCTGGACAGCAGCCCCCAGGTATCTATTTCTGAGATTCCAAGTGCACACCAACACATCTGGCTTTTTATGTAGGTGTTGAAGACTGAGCTCAGTTCTCTTGTTTGCACCACAAGCACTTTACCAATAGTTGTCTTCTCACCCCTGTTTGTGAAATTTAGTTCATAAAACCATACACACAGTTTCTACTTGTCAAAGTTCCATTGTGTTCATTGCAGGGAGAAAGTTTGGTGTGTATGCTAGGCAGGTATCCCAAGTTATTTAAGAAAGGATATGTACAGAAATGGAACAGCAGACGTTTATAGGAGATGAGAGAGACTGAAAAGAATTAGTTTTTACCATTTACTGTTAGGAGGAAAATGAATTTATATTAAGACTGAGGAGTTGCTCAAGTCTTAATATGTGAACCCTCTTCACATTTTTATTAAACAATGTATGCATAATTTCCTAGTATTTGTAGATTATCAGAAATGAAAATGGACATGGTTCTGAGGTTTGTTTTTAAGGGATAAGTTTTCTTAAATCACTGTATACATACACTAATTTATTAAATAATTGGAAAATACAGTGAGTGTAATTTCTACAGAGCAAACTCATCTTTGCTTTTTTAAAAATTTAGGAACACCAGATACACAAGATACCAGAATGTAAATAGTTCTACCAGGCCTGCCTTGTATGGTATCATTTTCTCCTTTTTGTGCTGCTTATTGTGATAACTTTTCATTTCAGATAAGTCTTCCCCTTGGGTTCTGTAACTAATTGTCTTTCCCCAAAATCTTTTGTGCTTGTATGATTAAGTCTCTATTTGACATTGAAAACTTGTCCCCCTTCATTTTAGTCACCTGAAGCTCTCAAAATGCTGAACTAGCTTTAAGTCTCCACTGTACTCCTGTGTACTCCCGTGTTCCTGCTTTTGCATTTCCTCCCTTGGCAAAACCATTTTCTTAAAGCCTGTTTTCAGGCTGTCTTTGAAGTTGACCTGTGCTTGTGTGTTGAGGTCAGAGGTCAATGAAGATTTTGTCTTCAATTGCTCTCTCCCTTATCTTTTGCAACAGACAAGATCTCTCAGTGAACCTGGAGTTCACTGATTCATCTAGATTAACTTGCTAGCTAGCCTCAGGGGTACAGCTGAGGTTCTTGTGCAAGAACCTTCTTGTGCAAGCTCTTCACCATCTACCTCCTGGGCCCTTGAAGCCTTCTTTCATGTGTTTTAACAGAATAAAACTAATCTCCTGTGTGTTCCCCCCACTGTTTTGTAAGCCTCTGTTTGTTAAAGCAACTATTGTATCCCTTAGGATATGAGTTCCTTGAAGTCAGAAATGACCAAGTTTCTCATACTACTGGAAGTAGACCCTGTACTTCACTTTAGGGGGAGTTTTAACATTTGAATGGATAAACATGGCATTAAGCTGAACTAAAGTTCAGGGTTAATGAAAGGTTTTTAGAGCCCAAGAATTGGTTTAGCTAGGAATACTTTGACTGGCACAGATCCAGAGAAGAGCTTTTGTTTATCTCCCGTAGCTACTCACCTATATAGAGCCATCTCATCAATAGTTAACTTACAGTTTGCTTCTTTTCTTCCTATTTGATTAATACACTATTCCTTCAGTATTTTATTAATCTCCCAACTTCTCCCTGGCCGGTAGAAGCCGTTTGATTACTTCTTCCAAAAGCTGGGAGGTTGGAAGAAAGGAAGGGGTACTATACTTAGCAGAATAACCCCACACATCCAAAGATTTTTAACGCTAACCCACCATCACCACCGAAGACAATTGTTTACTTCACTTGGTGTGCTGCAAATGTACTTAAGGACATGGACTTAGCTGAGTGGAGGGTGTCTGCAGTTATCTGACACCACAGCCACTTAAGGACTTTATTGGGTTTTTGTGGCTGCATAATCATTGTCATTACTTTAGTTTGCAACTTTATTGTCACTGTTTCTTTATGTCCAAAATCTGGATGTGGTGTTTTAGGTCTTGCTGGGCTGAAGTAGGGTGTTTAGCCAGGAGTAAAGTATCCTCATCATGGAGTGCATGTCTTCTCCTTCCTAAGTTTACAGGTTGCTGGCAGAATTTAGCTGAAAAATGGGGGTCTCTATTTTATTTCCAGGTCTCTCTCTGTTCCAGAAGCCACTACAGTACTTGGCATGGACACCACAGGCAGTTCACAACATGGATAGTTTGCTTTCTTCCAGATAATTTGGAATTCTAACTTCCTTCTCTAAGACTAGCTGAAAAAACTTTTTAAAGAACTAAAGATTAGGTCAGAGCCTCCCTGGTAATCAGGACAATCTCTGTTTAAAAGTAAATTGAGCTAGGCTGATGTCTCTGCCTCAGGATTCCTAGCCCTTGGCCAGGTTTGGCAGTGCACGCCTTTAATCCCAGCATTCTGAAAACAGAGATAAGTGGATCCCTGTGAGTTCTAGACCAGTTTGGTCTATATAGTTAGTTCCAGCACAGTCCTACAGTACTGGGTATTTAGAGAGACCCTGTCTCAAAAAAAAAAAAAAACAAATAGACTTCTTTAAAGCATAATTGTATCTATAAAATCTCTTTCCAAGAGTACCTAAATTTGTGTTTAAATTAGGCCAGGCGTTTCTTTTGTTAAGACAGGGTCTCACTGTGTGTTCTCCTGACTACCCTGGAACTTGCTATATAGTAGAAGCTTGCCTCAAACTCAGCAAATCCACCTACTTCTTCTAAAATGTTAAGATTGAAGGCATGCAGCACTACATCTGGCCTAGGGTCATCATAAATTCTACCTGCCAGCAAAGCATGTGGCACACATCTGTCTAAGCACTCCAGAGGCTGAGTTTGAGGCCAGGCTTGGCTGTGTACTAGAATGCTCCGTCAGAAACAAAACTTAAGCTTACTACACTGATTACAAATGCATTGAATATACTTTCTTTGAGGGAAGGATAATCAACTCATTATAGATCCATTTTATTAATGAATAAAATCCATTATTTTATTTATTTATTAAAATTTATTAATGAATAAAATGAATCCATTTTATTAATGAAACTATAGATTTCATTAATAACAAACTGATTCGAATCTTTATTATATATTGCTTTTTCTCTTTTTCTTTAAAGTTGTACAAGTGTCTGGAGGCCACATCAGGTGTTGCTCCTCAGGAGCCAGCCACCTTATTTTTTGAGACAATTAGGCTAGTCTGGCTTAACTGGCTAGCAAACTCAAACCATCCTCCTGTCTAGGATTATGCATGTATACCACCATGCTTTGTTTTTTCCTGAGGATCTAACTCAGGTCCTCATGTTTTGTAACAAGTACCTACTCACTGAGCTGTCTCCCCCGCCCCTTTTTAAAACTGGAAAATAGGAGCAAATAATATAGGTGGGCCATGTAGTCTTTCTAAATAAACCACTCACTCATTTAAGAACAAAAGCAAACAGTTTATAGTCTTGCTGTAGATATCCAAGGTATCTTTCAGATAACTAGGGGGAAAATTGACTTTTTAAATTTACCTTTATAGATGTATTTAGACTCTCTAGCCTCCAAAAGTTGGTTTATATGACTATAGAGCAGAACTACAATGTCTATTTGATCTGGAAAGTTCCATCTGCAAATGGGATCTTGAACCTTGCTCTTCTCGGTGACTCCTTCCACTTCACACCAGTTCTTTTGTTAGCAAGTATATCTTCTCATATTTTTTGGAACTAGAAGGTGGTCTTCAAAATAATCAAATCTGGAGGCCTTATGCTTTAATGATGGTAACCCATGATAAAATATATTTTACATTGCAGCCCATTGTACACGTGTTCCACAGAAACATTGGGAGCACAAAAAGTCATGGTTTTATTGGTTAGTTTTAAATGCTCCCTACAACACAACAAAATGATAATGCAACTCACAGTTTGAAAACTGAGTTTCCTCCTCTTCCTTCCAACTCCAATCCCACCAACAGAGAGCTGCCCTTTCTTTAGTAGAAATCTCTTAACCTTGAGAAGTGTGAGATAGAGTGTAGAATGTTTTGCTGTGACAGGGAGGAGACAAGTTGTGGCTGAGGTTGGAGGGTTTTAGCCTGAAACCGCCCTCACAACAATGATAGAAAGGGGGAAAGGGTTCATGTGCTAACAAGGTAAACTAAAGACTTTATTGCAGGGAATTTACTTCAAATTAAGTTGAAATTACAGCTCTGAAATTTGTTAGTACTCTAATTGTTGACCCATAAACTTCTGGTCCAAGTTTCCACCCTGTAAACTACCTTCAATAAAACTTTGATACATGCTAGTTTTATCTATAGCTATAAGAAAACAAGTAGTAGTTGGTGCATTTAAGAGTTGCAAAACTGAGTTTGACTTTGAGATTGTGATATCATTTATCCTGCTGATGTAACTTAAAATAATCACAGCAATGCAATGCTAGCTAAAAGTAGTAAAATATTATTCATGTGTTCTAATCATATTTATTTGATTTGAATATACAGTGAAGTCTCTCTTACCCTGTTCCTCCAAGTCAACCAATTTTATGAATACGTTATATTCTATTCTACAGCAGTCCTGGCCTCATGCTTATACAAACAATAAGTAATAAAATACTGAGAGCATTTGCACTTGCACCAGTATTACTGTAGGATCGTCTTTGCCAGTGGGCATATAGGGGCACAAGATCATCTGATATACAAACTGCCCTCTGTAAATTGTCCACCGTGACCAACTAAATACGGTCTCCTCATCCCACATGTACTACCAGTATTATAATGTTGCCATTGGCATCTGTAAGTGGAAAAATTAGCTTAGTTACTGCAGAAATGAGAATTTCATCTAGCCAGGCGATGGTGCCATACACATTTAATCCCAGCATTTGGAGTGGCAGAGGCAGGCAGATGGATCTCTGAGTTCAGGGCCATCCTGGTCTGCATAGCAGGGTTCCTCCATGATTTCTTTAAAGTATCTCAGTTTTCAAACAGAAATTCAAGATTAAATACTCAAAAAGTTTTTAAATTAATTGGTTTCATCTCCTTAAGTTAATGTCACTTTTTGAAAATACCTATTCAAGTAGTCCCCACCTTCACGGTATGATTGTAGAAATGATGTTGTTTGTAATTCAGCATCTTTATGCCGTAGAAGCCATGTTGTGATGAGTGAGGGTTCCTGCAGTCTTTGTTGAACTGCCACAAATTTAGGGAGAGAAGTGCTTGCTTCTGTGTTTATTGTTGGTACCTTAAAAGGGCTTGGTCTTACTCCCTTTGTTTGTTTGATTTCCTCTTGCTCTGCAAAACCCAAGTACATTACTCTTTGTACATTACCTTTTGTGGGACAATGGCCTTTCTATCTCAGAAGAGATTCGAAGCTAAAATATTCCATTTTTTCCACTGACTACACATTAAACACCTGTTTTTTAGTACCAGCCATAGATCAAATAAGTGTTCTATGTACCTGTAAGCTAGAACTGATAGTTACTTAAATTACTGTGTCATTGGGGTTTGGGTTTTTTGGGTTTTGTTTCTTCTTTTTTTTTTTCTTTTTGTTGTTGGGGTGTGCTGTGCAGAGCTAAGGATTGAACCTAAGGTCTCTTGCATGCTGGGCAAGCACTGAACCACTAAGCTAGCCCCCCCCCCAGCTCTCAGCAGTAGTTAATTAGAAACGTCTTAATTTTCAGGTTGATATTAGAAAAAATCAAAAGGAGACAAACTTATATTCTAAAAATACGTGTATTTAATAGAAATTGCCCATGTTTTTCTGCAGGATGAACCAGGACTGCCTGTTACTGGGAACAAGGTTTTACTTTTCAATGTGTGTATTATTGTCAAGTTGGGAGCGTATGCCCCAGTCCTTCGCATCTATTCCAACCCCCAGGCCTGGTCTGGACTCCAAATCCCAGCAGGCCAGGTCCTGACCCCTCCCCAGAGTATTTAAATGAGCTCCCAAAAGAGGAACACATGGTCTCCCTTTCTTCCTCCTGGTGGTTCACCCCCTCGGGGCCACGGGAGAGTGCAGAACTCCCATTAAACCTGGATATTTCTTAATTTGGTTTGGTTTGGTTTGGCTTGATTGGGAATTTTGTGTTGACAGGGAGCTTGCCTTTAGGAAATATTTCTAACAATTATATATTCGTGTGTTCGGTAACCTTATTCCTTGAGACAATCTCTTTACTGAACCTGGAGCTAGGCTCATAACCAACAAACTGCAGATATCCTCCTGTTGCCACCCTCAATTAGCACCTGTGGTGACTTTTCACATGACACTGGGATTTGAACTTGGGTCTTCATGCTTGTGCAGCAAAGGACTCTTACCCACTAAGCCATGTCTGCAGCCTAGGAATGAGATTTTAGGAGGTTGCCTGCTGATTAAGTTGTAGCCCGGAGTGTAAACTCATTTAACTGAATTGTACTCTGAGTATAGAGTATGGCCAGCTAGTATTTTGCCTTTCAAATTTTTCTTAGGCATCTCTGTGGTAGCATGTTGTTCAAGGGATATGATCTCGATTCTCAGTCCCAAGCAGCACCTACTATAAGGAAGATTTGACTGTGTAGAGACAAGATTTGCTAATGATCATCTGGTTCATTTTACTATACAATAAAAACAGATCTAACCCATCTTTCACTCCAAAGTAACCATCACCCATTTGGTTTTAATATGATTAATAATAATTGATCATAGATATAGTCTTACCATTAGCACTTAGAAAAGTTTTCATGTTTCACAGTAATATGTTTTACTTGTGAGTTCTTGATAGGTCCCACCAAACTATCTCTTCCTCTTAGCCCTACTGTACTAAATGATGCTTTCAGAGAACTTGAGCCTGGGTTTTCATGGTAATGTACCTGTAGGACCCAGAGTGAAAAGGCAGCCATTTCTTTGTAAGCTCTACCGTTGTTAGAAGGAAGAACAGGACCTTAAGTTGTGCTTAGGATTCAGAAGTTCCATAGTAGGTTAAGATGTTTTAAATATGTTGTAATTTAATTTGTATGGACTCTCTTTTCAGTATGGATGAGATTAGCAAGCAATATGGGACCAGAAGTGAAAATCTTGAAAGCCAGGAATTAAAGGGAACATTGGGGTCCAAAATAACATTAAGAAAGGCCTAGTGTACTAATGCAGAAAATTAGCAACCTTCCTTTCCACAAATACTACATGGCACCCAGTA
This sequence comes from Myodes glareolus, assembly GCF_982192425.1. NCBI lineage: Eukaryota > Metazoa > Chordata > Mammalia > Rodentia > Cricetidae > Myodes > Myodes glareolus. The sequence continues at coordinate 14,888,366 of NC_142038.1, read as the reverse complement.
GTATATATGGATATTCAATTTCCCGGTGTTCTGGTAATTTAGAAGGCAGATCCATAGGAGAGAAGGAACATCATTGAGGACAAGGTACCTAAACCAAAACCAGATGGTTAGTAGAAGTTGAACAGTGCAGAGCTAGGACTAAAGAAGCAAAGAGGGAAGATTTTAGTCACAGAAACATGGAAGCATGAAGGTTGAAATATACTCTAGAGCTTAAAAGAGTAGAGAGGGATAAGTGTAAGAAGAATGGTGTTAACAAGTCACGAACCAACTGAAGCATAGGTGCTTTGTGTACCATATTGTTTGGACTTCAGTTTATCAGGAAACAGTAAAATATGCTGTGCAAAGAAGTGACCATATAATCCATGCTGTATTGAGAAAACATCATATTAGAGAAAATAGAAATAACTGGTTTAAGGTAAGATTGGAGACATTTGGGGTTGTAGATATATATTGCAGGCATGTGGGCTCAATATTATATATCTAATTATAAAGTCATAGTTTTACTCAATAATGACTTGTCAGGGACAAGAGAGGAAAAGAAAAAAGCCTGCCCAAATTGTGGCTTCTGTCTTCAATAGCACCACCTTTACTTTTTTTGAGGAAATAATTGTATGGTGAGAATAAATTTATTCTAGGAATATGTTTATTAATTTCGTGGAAAACTAACTCCAGAGATTTAAGCCATAGTTGTATATTGACAGTTTTGGAGACTTGTGTAACCTGTATACTTGGCACTGTAATTCTGTGGTCACTCAGAAACAATTGATTTAAAGTTAAGAAAAATGTGTCTTCCGTGTTTTATTTTAACTTAGGTACACTTGGAGCTTGGGACCAAAGCTTTTAGTTTGGGTTTGGAACTGGTGTTCCTCCAGCCATTTTCCATGAGTCTTCAATATTTGTTTCTCTAAATGGATCAAGAACTTTACAGCAGGCACAAAATCATTCTGCATTACTTTTTCAGTACTGCATCTTTATGGTTGTCTCCCCAGTATATTAAAAAATAAAATAAAAAGCAGCTTTTTTCCCCATGTCACTCCTCCTCATTAAATTTTTTAAATGTTTAGATTAGTTTTTAATTTACAAACTTTATTTGCTTGAGTACAACTGTCATAAACTAGACGGCAATAACTAATAAGCATAGAATTTAACTGGGACCTGAAGAAAGATAGCCACTAGCCATAAATATTGTTTTCAATAGAATTTTATAAAGATGTCGTGTTAAAGCAATAAAATAATCAAGTGAAAGTCACAGAGTATTTGAAAATTAAAATTCTTGAAATAATGAAAATGCCAAAGATTTCTACATCACACATAGCTTAGCTCTGGCTTTGCCACTGATGTGTGAACATAAACAAGTTATATAATTTTCCTGAGCTTCAGTTTTGTTTTCTTAGTAAAATGAGGTAATAGTCCAGACCTAAAGAGTTCTAAGTGGGTTAAATAAAACAAAAAACTTTATAATTTTTTGGAACCCACTTACAAGACAATGTTAACCATCTCAATTACATTAATATTTTTCTTGCCGCCAACATCTTTGCAAAATAGAAAATCATTAGTTTTATAGAACTCAATCTTTCTGATGGTATAGTTAGCTTTATAATAAAGAAGAAATTTTTAAGAACTATACACTAATAGGCATTTAATTTGAAAAGAATATTTCATGGTTTGCCTTTACAGTTACTTTTAAAGTAGATGCTGATTCTGGAATATTTTCTTTTAACAGGTTGTAAAATTAAAGCACTGAGAGCCAAGACAAACACGTATATCAAGACACCTGTTCGTGGTGAAGAGCCCATTTTTGTTGTCACTGGACGGAAAGAAGATGTTGCCATGGCCAAAAGAGAAATCCTCTCGGCTGCAGAACACTTCTCTATGATTCGTGCATCTCGAAACAAAAATGGCCCTGCGCTGGGAGGGTTATCCTGTAGTCCTAATCTGCCTGGTCAAACTACGGTTCAAGTCAGGGTCCCCTATCGTGTGGTAGGGCTAGTAGTTGGACCAAAAGGAGCAACAATTAAGAGAATTCAGCAACAGACCCACACATACATAGTAACTCCAAGCAGAGATAAGGAGCCGGTCTTTGAAGTGACAGGGATGCCCGAAAATGTTGATCGAGCACGGGAAGAAATAGAAATGCATATTGCCATGCGTACAGGAAACTACATAGAACTCAATGAAGAAAATGATTTCCATTATAACGGTACCGACGTGAGCTTTGAAGGTGGCACTCTTGGCTCTGCATGGCTCTCTTCCAATCCAGTTCCTCCTAGCCGTGCAAGAATGATGTCCAACTATCGAAATGATAGTTCTAGTTCTCTAGGAAGTGGTTCCACTGATTCCTATTTTGGAAGCAATAGGCTGGCTGACTTTAGTCCAACGAGCCCATTTAGCACAGGAAACTTTTGGTTTGGAGATACACTACCGTCTGTAGGCTCAGAAGATCTTGCAGTAGACTCTCCTGCCTTTGACTCTTTACCAACATCTGCTCAAACTATCTGGACTCCATTTGAACCAGTTAACCCACTCTCTGGCTTTGGGAGTGATCCTTCTGGTAACATGAAGACTCAGCGAAGAGGAAGTCAGCCATCAACTCCTCGTCTGTCTCCTACATTTCCTGAGAGCATAGAACACCCACTTGCTCGGAGGGTTAGGAGCGACCCACCTAGTACAGGCAACCATGTTGGCCTTCCAATATACATCCCTGCTTTTTCTAATGGTACCAATAGTTACTCCTCTTCCAATGGTGGTTCCACCTCTAGCTCACCTCCAGAATCAAGAAGAAAGCACGACTGTGTAATTTGCTTTGAGAATGAAGTTATTGCTGCCCTAGTTCCATGTGGCCACAACCTCTTCTGCATGGAATGTGCCAACAAGATCTGTGAAAAGAGAACGCCATCATGTCCAGTTTGCCAGACAGCTGTTACTCAGGCAATCCAAATTCACTCTTAACTATATATATATACATAAATACTATATCTCTATATGGACTCATAAAGGCATGGGTATCATGGTACCCCGAGTAAACTTCCTAATGAATTCTTATGACTGTTATCAGGCTTTATTGGGATTAGGCTAAAGTTGTTAGTACACTTATAAAAGGCTGCTATGGTAACACTAAACCTGAGTGGTCTCTTGTCTATTAGTTTGGTTTGAATTATTAATGCTATCTTGTAGACTCAGAGACATAGCTTGTATAAGAGTTTTTAAAGCTGAAGTTCTACTTGGCTGTGTAACCTAGGAGACTGTAGCAGTGGATCCCAAAGCCTAGCCACGTTAAGAGTTTATGGAGGGTGCCTGGCATTACAGATGACTGACACTTCCAGTGCTGCCTTCTTTACACTGCCAGTTTTGACAAAACAGGTTTGTTTTTTATTTTACAACAACTTCTGCCTAATTCTGCAGGATTGCAAGTAACTTTTTAAAGCATTGTGATCACTTATTAGTAATAATAGGGCTGATGGCAGTTTACTAGATCACTGGTTATAATTTGGGACAAAAACTGCTACACTGACTTTCATCTCGCCCAGAGTGCTCAAGGCTGGTGTGTTCAGTGGATCAGGAATACAGTTGTCATGGATTGTAAATTCCTACCCATTGCCTCCTTTGGTGAATGTGGAAAGAGTCACCTGCATTTTCCCATTTCAGGATGGGCTTTGGGATGCACCTATATTGGCTGAAAATTTTGAGAATGAGAACATTCCATTCATTAGTCTGATCAAGCTATTAATATTTAGACTGTAGATCAAAATGTGAAACATTTTATGTTCAATCCATATTTGTCTTGCACATTATAAATATATTTTTATTTTTTAGTAATGTAGGGGATGGGGAGGGAGATAATAATGCCCTTGGCATAATTCATGAAAGCAGCTGTGACAACCTCCAATCAGTTTACTTCATTTCAAACCTATTTCCAATCACAAAGAAAGGTTTCTTTAAAACACACTTGTACATTTCACCTGTGGATGTTTTAACTTCATCCTCAGTATGTCCCCAATTTTGCTGGCATTGAAAGGACAAAACATTATACTGGTGGGTTTTTCTACTAATTATTTTTTTGAAGCGTTATTTTCCCAACACAAAAGAGCTTTTTTTCTCAGTATAACAAAAATTGAAATCTTCTGTGTATTCAATAGCAAATAGACAAATTTTATTTTTTATTTCCACTTGAAGAGTTACATTTCGTATAAAGTTTACAAATAACGGTTTTTATTTTGATTTTTCAGTATAAAAAAGTTGCCTTGATGGCATATTATGATGTAATGCTAATTGCTTGTAGGATAGTTAATTGTCAGTATTGAAACCTAATCTCTAGCTGCCGTCTTGTAGATATGGACGAATGTCACCAAGCATGTGTTTTGTATTTTGTTGCATCGTACACTGCAACTAATAAGCCAAGGAATCAACATATATTAGGTGCGTGTACTGTTTCTAAAAACCACAAACTAAGAATGATAAATTATCAATATAGTTTAGTATTTGCTAATTTTACTACACTCTTTTGTTATGTATATGTAGGGAAGTCATAGGGATTATAAATTCAATTTGAGTAAAGTTTAAAACCATATATTTTATGATAAAGGGCCTTTAACTTAAGATGGCCAAAGCACTGATATTATATATTTGCTGTAAAGAGAATTATAAGAGTTTTATTTTTCTGATATTAAAAGTTACTTAATAAAGACTTGTTTCCATTAACTTGAATGTATTCTCCTTGGTGTTTTTTATATAACTATTATCATTTAATCTTACACTAGGGGAACTACTTAACAATATGATTTTCTTACCAGATTTTCCCATTCTCTCAACTTATGCTCTTGGTTGTAGTGTCATGAGAGAGAGAGTGTGTGTGAGAGAGAGAGGAGAGGAGAGACCATCGGTTAGTCAGTGTTTGCATGCACACATGCTTCTGGTATTAAATATGTCATTTCTAGTCTACATTTGCCTCTTCTGTCATTATCTACCTTACTTTCTAAAACAGGTCTCTTATTCGACCTGGAGGTCTGATTCTGGTAGACTGACTGGCCATAGAGCTCCAGGGATCACCTGTCTGGGCCTGCCAAATTCCACCCCCAGAACTGGCATTGTGAATACACACTGCTGCTCATGGCTTTCACATGGGGTCTTCATTCTTGCACAGCCCGGCCCTTCACCAGTTGGTCATCTCCCCAGCCTGAAAGAACAGGTTTTAATTTTTTTATTAAAACTACCTTCTGAAAGACCATAAATGGTTGACAAAAATATTAAACCATTTCCAATTAGAGTCGATTTTTGTCATTTGGTTAAAAAGAATAAAAGAATCTTTAAGGTTGATTTAAAGTAATTAAATTCTACTCAGTCTGCAGAAGTTTAACCCCACCATAGCAAGTCTCTGCATTGTAGGGTCTTGACGGAGACTGCTTAGAGTATGTAGATTGATGGGCAAGAATAGACTGTGTATAAGAATAGAGGCTTTTTGGTGCTAGGGTTAGTTTAACTGGTTAGAACCAGTGTCAACAAAACTGATAAGTACTGGGGAAGAGAGGCTCCAGGAACTCTTTCTCATTGTGTAACAAGGGATTTCCTCCTCCCCTTGGATAGTTTGCAGCATGAACAATCAGGCGGCCAGCACACCTTATTGAAAACTTTATTTCCATTTTCACAGCCTGGGCAGGAAGAAGCTAAACATAAATTCTGAAGTTACACACTTCTGTCAGATTTTATCAACAACCTCTATGCAAAATAAGTATTTAGCAAAAGAGGAAAAGACTAGAATAATTGGATTTAGAAAGTAAACATGAGTGACATATTGGAAATTAAGTTATTCTGAGGGATTTTCCTCCAGAACTACACACTGCTTCTCCATCTGCTACCTGCCCTCCTCCTCCTTAAATTTCTGTGTTTCTCATTCAAAAACCTTAGAAACATCAAGGGGTTAAAAGTAGTCAATCTGTTGTATGTTTTCCATGTCAATGCATATCTACAATTTAATGGTTGCAGTAATACTATTCCATACCTCAGCCATGTACTGTTGGTCACTATGTAACTGGGAAATGGGACATTCAAAGATGTAGGACATTGGAAAGCCTGAGATTACACTTAATACATAACTAAATACATTTCCATTTGAATATCTCTTAGTAACCACCTATTTAAGCTGACCGTGTGGAATTACCAAAAGTTACAAGGTAATTGAATTGTCCTGCCATTGAGGTTTCTGCTACAGGACTCTGGTGGTGCACACTTCAATTCCAGCATCTGGGAGGATCTGAGTTCCAGGCCAGCCGGGTCTCATAGAGATCTCTGCTGCAAATCACTTGTTTTTTCTCAGTTTTAAAGGACACCATCGTGCAGCACCAGAGCGCTTCAGTAGGGAGGAAAGCGATCAGAGATTTAAAATACCTAAATTCTTTGATCAAAGATGGAGGTCATTAAGGAAAAGAAAATAAGTAAAAAGAAACCACACATGATTTTAGAACCCCATTCCTATCTCCTGGTAAATGGGTGTTTGTGACCCAGGGACAAGAGTTACAGAATTAGTTTTCGAGCTGCCTTTGGATGATCTTAAAATTATAAATCTCATATGTGTTCAAGCACTGTGAATACCTTCTTTTTTATTATAGACTCAAGGAGAAATACTGAGCTAGACTCACTAGAGCAAACTAAAAACTTAGCATCTTAGTTCCTTAAATGTTAGAGCTAAGAGGTAGAGCACTGGGCCTAGGATGTGTGAGGCCCTAGGTTCAATTCCCAACAATATTGGAACTATCTACACTCATACCATCTTTTTTATGTTTACTGGTGTTTTACCTGTGGAAGCGTGTTGAGTGCCCTGGAGCTGTAGTTGGGAATGGCCATGTGAGTGCTAGGCATTGAACCTGGGTCCTCTACAAGAGCAGTTAGTGCTCTTAACCACTGAGCCATCTCTCCAGTCCCTCAGTCACATCATCTTAAAGGTTGAATAAATCCTTAAAATGTAGGACAATTTTGATGGAAGTTCTGTTAATTATAATGTTCTTAGACAAGTTAACAATTATAAAGTATTCAAAAGTTAGATTTTGAGTTTCCTTATGTTATCCTAAGACTAAGAGAATAATTACTTTAAACTGGAAATTAAATTGTAGGTATTCCCATTTTAAAGCATCAAGGCTCGTGACATTTTGCAAGATGAGAGTCCGCGAAACTTTGACCTGATTTCCCCCCACAATTTTAAGGAAATCTCCAAGACACATATGAGTTAGTTGCAGGTCTACTTTGAGTCAGATGTGCTACAGGGTATTGCAGGTAAATGCAATTTAAAATATAAGCAATGTCAAGGATTGAAAGGATTTCTGATAATTTTATAGTTAGCTAATTCTAATAAACATTTGTATGTTATCTCGATTGAAAGTCTTAAGTTTATTAGATAATAAGGTATAATTGTTTGAAATTATATGACCTCAATATATGTTGTTTTCTATACCCTTTCCATCTCTAAGTACTGGGAATACACGTGTCCTTTTGTTTTGGTTTCACGTGATCATGAGAATGGGCCCATATATGTTATCCAGGTGCTACCACCAAATTATGTCCCATCCTGTAAAGCTCTGTACTTAAAATAGCCTTTGCTACCTCAAGGGCTTTGTTTCTAGACTACAAGAAAACCAAGACTAGACTCTGAATGAGGCTTTATGTTGAAATTAAATAACAACCAGGCTGGCATTCCTCACCTTTGTTTCCTCTCCAGTGGAAATGCACATTGAAATGCTGGAAGATCTTCCCTAGACACTGGACAGCTCCTTATCTGTCTAGGGTTAGCATTGAGTGTAAGGACGAAGGTTCACCAAATTCAGATTTTGAGAGCTGCTGTCATTTGAATTTGAGAACGCCAATCTCCAAAAACATGCTTTGCCTGGATTGTCCTTGGTAGCCTTTCTTTACTGCATTTAAACCAGAGAGATAAGGTCCCATTTTCAAGATGAGAGACTGGCAATGAGAATATATGGCCATCTTTTCCCAAGCAGGTGATTCCTTGTTCTTTTTGTAAGATTCTTCTTCATGTCAGAGCTTGTAATCAAGACTTGCACAGAGTGAACAGGCCTTTCATTTCTCAACCTTTTAAGTGATTTCAGTTCCTGACCTTTGTGTAATCTGTCTCCCAGGAACTGGGTTTTAAAACCTTCCTCAGGAATAGCGCCTATGGGCATCCCTTCTACTAGCACTACTCTTTGGACACACTTCTATGTGACGCTCTCTAAGCAGAAGACGAAACCACTTCAACTATGTCTCTGTCACTCAGAGGTTTTTAATTTGAAGTTGACCGGCAAAGAGGGTTGTCCCACCTTCTGGAGTACATCTGAGCTCTTAGTCATTCCCCATTCTTTTCAAGTCCTGATGATTGTGCCTAGGTTGCTTCTGAGCTAGGCCTGCAAATCTCCTAAGACAGAGTGATAGAGTTTCATCCCTTGTAGTTTGGGTTTCCTTTTTCCCTGCCTTCCTTAGAGGGTATCTACTTACCTTATTTGCTGACTCTATACTTTGGGTATTGTTTTGTCCATCTGTGAATTCAAATACCTCTAGGGACTATGTGAAGCACAAAAGAATCCTAGAGTTGCTAAGAAGTACCTAATTTGGTCTCCTCCTAGCTACCTCCTGGTTCTGGTTCTCTGTAAAGCGCAGCACGATTCTGTCCCAAGGAACCATAGAGTAAAGGAAAAGCTTGAGTCTCAGGAACAGCCTCTAGCCATGTGGCCACCATAACACAGCCTCCTGTGCATAATCTTTTTTAATCAACCATGGTCCTAAGAGTTTAGACACTGTTATCTCCATTTTACACAGAATGAAGCTGTGTTAAGAATTTAAGTAATTGTTTAAAGTAAAAATTTAAATCTGAAAAAATTAAAGTTCCTAAAGTCAAAGTGCATTTTCAAAAGATTTCATTGACAGTGTCTCTGACAGCAAACAGTGTCTCCTGATAGCAAACAAGATGTTCTCATGGGAGCAGGCCAGCTGCAGGTTCTCTGGGGGGGGGGGGCAGTCCTGGGGGGTCTTTCATTCCCCCCTTTTCTTTTCTCATGGATTTAATCATAAATCCATGTGTTTGAAAACCTCTACATCATTCTGCTTTAATATCTAATATTGCTGGGAGAGTACCATGGTTTGGATAACTGAAAGCCTGTCTTTTATAAATTGCACCAGGCGATTTAAAATGCAGGGGCCGAATGTAAAGATAAGAAGCAAAATAAGTAGGGGCCCAGCTATAGTGGAAATTAAGGTCACTAACCATAGTGATTTATCAAATCATCCTTTAAATCATCCTTGTTGAGAATCATATTTTTTCTTTCTCTGTTTTAAGCGTTCCCTAAGTTTGGTCATAGATTTTCTAACCAATCCGGTATGGTTAGCATAAAAACAACATTCTTCCTTGAGTGCAGTGCAAAGGCCCCCTTCCTTTAAAGACAACAGATCCAGGCCCCTCCTGTTCTGGAGCACCACCTCTGAAAGTGAGGTTATGGATATATATATTGAAAACAAAATCAAAAGACTTGCTCAGACAATAACCACATGAAAACTAGTATAACTGATGGAACAAAATAACTCATATTTACAGAGCACTATTTACACAGCAGTGTTGAGAGAAGATAGTAAAACACCTCCAGGGCATGCAGAATAGCTCTAAAAAATTATCTGATGAATGAGGCTTGAAAGTAACTACATGGTAGACATTGTGAACCATTGCAGACCCGGGAATAGCACCCATCACTGCGGCAATAATAGTCTATTGACTACAGAGAGCTTAGCCCTAAGAAACACATGGATGCCTTATCACTGTAAAACAATGTTTCCCTTAAAAGGCAAGTTCAGTAATATGAAGACAAATCTCCTTTGCTGTAGACACTGGGAGTGTTAATCCTCAACTCCAGAGAATGCGCCTGAGAGGTCAGCTTCGGCCCTGCTGGCACCATATGACATTCACCAGCTTCCATTGTGTTCTGTAGCATCAACTTCATCCAAATGTACAAGGGTTGTGCCCATTGCAAGAACTTCAACAAGCAATGAAAGAAAATGCAATACAGAATGACAAATGTTCAAAATAAAACAAAAAGCCCTAAAGCCAGAGGTCAGCCAATGAGGAAGCAGAAATCAAGAATTAGGTTTTGTTCGTAAGAGGTACAGAAAGACAAATATAATTAACCCAGTAAGTCCTAAAAGCTCAACATGTCATTAAAACATTAGGCCAGCTTGGACCTAGGGACAACATTCAGAAATAAAATCAATGGGGTGTAAAAGGGAGATGGTATATTAGGATTTATGTTCAGAACTAAAACAGAAATAGAAGAAAAGGCTCAGCAGCATCTTGAGAACCCAGACAGTGGTTCTCCAGCCTCAGCACTCGAACTGGAATGGTAATCGTAAATAAAACCATATTTGTTTATCTTCTGAAAGTCAGGCCATTCCATAATCTTATAGATTAAAGCAAGATTTTCCTGTAGAAAAGCAAAACCTGTCAAGAGGTGAGAAAGATTTAGGTGTGCTTGCTTCTCTCGGCAGTTATCTGCACAATATGGTCTGATCTGGAAAAATCTCAAACCGTACAAAATAATTCCTGTCAATAGGTCCCAGACACATAGGGGAGGAACAGAACAAAATTACCTTTTGCTTCTGCTATCTGATACTGTGTTTTAAAAGACATCAACTCTTAAAAAAATGAGCAGAGCCCTGTGGGCTTCTGACTTTAGGAAAGAAGAGCCGTAAAGGCGATGTAAACCCACCTTACAGCAGATGTGCCTGTCCTGTGCAGGCCTTGAGCTCAGGATATCCATCACCAGGGTCAACCACAGTCAGCAGATGCACGAGCAGCAGCTAACTAGCCAGGAAACAGAACTAGTGGCAGCGATTGCTGGGGTGTTTTGAACCCAGAACAGGACAGAGGGAGATCTGTCCAGTCATTTTTGCTGGTCTCTAGGGCCAATTTTGTCAATTTATAAATTTTTTTTTTAGAATTTTATTTATCCTATCTATCTGACCTGAGCTTTGGGTTTGGTAAGCATAATTTAATCTTTAATTGATCCCCAGTGTCTTGGCCATGCCCTGACTTACCTGGGCAACAGAGGCAGGTCTGTCATCGGACATGATTACCTTGGGCATCCCAAACCTCAGGAAGATTTTTTTTTTTTAATGATCTTCTTAGCCATTACATTGGCTGTCTCAGTCCTGGCTAATGTACTTTGGCTATCTTCTTTGGCAAATGTGTGGCCTTGAGGAGGCTCAAAATTTCCGCAAATGTCAACAGTCCTCTTTGTCTGTATATTGCTCCGTGTATATGGGTGGTGGCAAAAGCATACCTGCTGTCAGTGTAGATGTTCCCCTTTGCCATGCATAGAATTTGTATCAAAGCCACAAATTCAGCCTTCTGAGTGGGCCAACGTCCCTGAAGGGAGGCTATTCACCCAAATCATTCGCTTCCTGTTCACCACTCCTGTCCCCACCTTTCGCTTACCTTCAGTCTTGTATACCTGCTTGTCTCTGACCCCCAGCCTTGTGCCCCAGGCAAGCTTCGCCATCATTTCCGGCTCTGCTTGGCACTGCTCAGCCTGCCATTCTGCCAGCCGCCTGTCCTTTCTGCAGATGCTGGTATGATCCATAGTCCATCGACGTGAGCAGGGCACAGGAGCAGCAGCCCAGTGCAGAAGGGCACCTGTGGTAGCATTGTGAGTGCTCTATTGCAGTCTGACACGGGTGAGGGGAGCAAGACTGCAGGGTGAGCAGCCAGGGCTCATGCAGGCTTTAGGGCAAGTGTGGTACCAAGGTAGTTGCTAGGAGGCAAGGATTTCTCTGGTGGTGATTGCAGCGGGAGGTGGTTATCCTGGTGAGGAGGGCGTGGTGGAAGCAGAGGCAGGCAAGTAGCCTGTGTCTCCTGCAGAACTGAAAACAGCAGGAAAAGCGAAAGTCCCTGGTTTGGTCAACAAAAGGCTTTGATCAGGGGTGATCAGGGAGTCTGTCCATCTTCATTTGTTGATCTTCTGTTGCCCAGGCTCCCTATCTATCTGAGTCCTGTCTTTTTTTTTTTCTAGTCAAATTTTTTGTCTATGATCCGTCCGTTTTTTTTCTGCCTCCCCGCCTTTCTCTTTTTTTTTTCGCTTCCCGCCTTTTTATTATTATTATTATTATTTTTCTGTCTCTCTTTTAACATTTTCTCTGTCTCCCCAAATTCTGCAAGGTATAATCTTGCAACCTATTTACCTGCTGTAACTCTTTTTTTATATCTGATGCTGACTGACCTATGAAGGTCATAGCTATTGCTGCCTGCGGACCTTCAGAGGTTGGGTAAAATGCCTGTAAACTTTTATTAAACATTTAAGGAACACAGATTTTAACTGGCCCCTGGAGAACCTCTCTTACCTTGGCCAAATTAGTGGGGTGCCTTGTAGCCCCCCTGAGATTTGCCATGAGCCCAGCATTTTGACTGTCAGTTTTTCCCTTTAAGAATTAATTAGACATCATCATGTAGAAGAATGAAAATAAATCCATATTTATCTCTATGCACAAAACTAAAATCCAAACAAATCAAAGACCCTAACATAAAACCAACAATATTGAACCTCATAGAAGAAAAAAGGATTTAAATACATTTTTAAACACAGCCTCAGTGGCATAGACATTGAGAGAAACAATCAATAAATGACATCTCTAGAACTGAGAAGCTTTTTGTATAGCGAAGGATATAATCAACAGAACATAAAGACATATAAGGAACTTAAGAACGTAGTCCTCATAAGAACAAATAATCCAGTAAAATTATGTTACAGACCTAAACTGTAAACTCTCAACAGAGAACTTAAATGAACTTAAAATGACTGAAAGACATTTAAAATTTGCTTAAATATAACATTCTTAATCATTGAGGAAATGCAAATCAAACAACTATGAGATTTTGTCTTATCCCTGTAAAAATGACCAAGATTAAAAATACTGTTTGACAATTTATGCTTAAGAGAATGTGGAATAAAAATAAACTGAAACAACTACCTTGAACAATAGTATGATGAATTTTCAGAATTAGGTAACACATTACCTTAAAACTCAGCAACATCCCTTTTGGGCCTATTTATAAAAGATGTTTAGTTATATCATCTTGAAGACAATGTAGTCCTGTGCCCATCTAAACAGAGCTGGAAGTTTATTTATTTATTTGTTTATTTGGACTTACTGTGTAGTAAGAAATATAGAAACCAACAATCTGTAGTTTTTCTATAAGCACATTCTTTAAAGTGACTCAGCTTAATTCCCCTCAATTTTTAAACCAGAAGATTTACCCTGGACACAGCACGTGATGACTGGAATAGAGCATCCCTAGAGAAATGCTATCAGGGCTGGCAGGCCCTTGAAGACATACCTGCCAGTAGGAGCTGGAAAGACCTTGGCATTGGCTATAGGGAGAGGGAGCACCCTGGACTGTCTAAGGCAGCCCTCCTCCTCTCCAGTCCTCCTGCACGGTGCTGATGGACTCCAGGTCAGAATGGAGCCCTGCTGGAGCAAGGGAGGATGTCACATTCAGCACAGGGACTTCAGTGGGGCAAGCATTTCCCTCTCGTGGATGCTTCGGCCCCAGTCTCTACCTGCTATAGCAAGGAGAACTAGCTGTGAGCAGAGGTGGGCAGGATTACATAGCCTAAGAGGAGTGACGAGCCGATAGCAGAGGCTCCTCACCGGGGAACTTAGCTGGAGCCCGTGGCGAACTTTCCCCAGGCCTGCCTTTTAGCCCATGGTGACGGTGGAGGTGGAGGGGCCAGACTGGGTGTCAGGGAGGCAGGGTTTTCTGTTTTGTCCCTCCTGCACGGGAAAAGAGACAGGGGAGGGGAAGACTGCCGTTATCAAAGTCAGAAGGAAGCCAGCCACGGTGCCTGCACCGTGCTCTGTAACAAAATGCTTTGACCCAGAGTAGGAGGGGGGGTGGTTCTCTGGACAAGCTCTCCCAGGTAACAATATAGGGAACCTGGTCCGGGTGGCCATAAGGGTCAGGCTGGAAGACTTTTTCTTTAACCTGCAAAATAGTATCTAGATTGAATGTCCCACCCTGTGACCAGTCCATTTTAAAAGTGGGCCATTCCGGGAAGCAGACCATTTCTTTCGGATTTCCATAGCTGGGTCTGCAGCTTCTCTCTGAAGTTAGAGTTAGGGTCAGAGAGGTGGTTACTTACTGCCCCCACGGTACCAGATTTAGACTCGAGTACAAACAGATATACAAAAACAAAGACACGACATAAAAACAAAGCCACGAAAAGCCAAAACCAAACTCAAAATCAGAAGCTGTGCAGCACTACAGATTCAGATGGAGGTGAGCGACAAAAAGTCGTGCCTCCTGAGAACTAGAGGAGTGACCTGGTCACTCTTAGCCCCTTCGGATACTGGAGTGTCCTCCAGACTTACAGATTACTGGAGCATCCCCCAGATTTACAGATTACTGGAGCATCCCCCAGTACAGATACTGGCCCTATGTAGGTACAATTTCAGAAGCTGCACAGCACTACAATAATGACAGAAACAAAGCAGACAAACAGACAAAGACAATAGACAGTGCTGGCCGGACTTACCTCCTGCTGGGAGCTGGGTTAATTGAGCTGGGGTCCATCAAATCTCAGTGGGACCTCCAAATAAAGACCCTAGAATTTCTAAGGCCATGAGGGAAGTCCCCAGACTCATTAATCCAGGCCAGCAGATGCAACAGCAAGAGGTTTATTTCGGTAGCGCTATCGGGTGACTCAGGGCTCCAGGGGGAGACTGGGCACCCCGAGCAAAATTTCAGCAAGCTATATAGGCAAAATTAATTATGTAATTGGCAGTTTTCAGAGCATAAAGATCAATAGTTATTTTAAACAGATCAGACAGTGACAATGGACAATGTTGTTTGTTCATGCTATTTCCTAGATGTTTCATTTTGGCCCTGAAATTTCCCACTAACATTCTAAGTTTGGCACATGTGCCAACCATAGATATCCTGTTCTCCTAAGCAAATGGGATGTTCTCATGAGAACAGGCCAGCTTCAGGTCCTGGGGGGTCTCGAGGGTCTTCCACCAAAACAGGATGTTCTCATGGGAGCAGGCCAGCTGCAGGTTCTGGGGGAGGGTCCTGGGGGTCTTTCAGTCTCCTTTATTGCTAAACTAAGTATTTTTCATTTTAATTCTTAACTTTCTTAATTCTTAGAAACATCAATCAAAAGATTAGCAACATACTTCAATACGATACAGTTAATTTGTAGTCTCAAGACATTAATGACCACGAAGGGTTTGGGACCAAATCTTTTTTAGGAGTTAATTTGCAAACTCACTAGTTATTAAAGTGAAATGTCAGGATCAGCCAAAACTGGTGGAATGTGTATTTTTTTCACTTCATCTTTAAAATATACATGAGCAGATTGTGGCCTAGGCAGATGACTTTGTTGTCTTTTTCCAGTGCTGTGTAAGCTTCCACTTCATGCTTTCCTCATCCCAGAGAGGAATTCGCACGTGAGGAATTGGCTTGCGCTGCGATGATGCCCATTTTCCCATTGGACAGCGCATTTCAGTCCCTACTGTTCCCTGTTTCATCCTCCTGTTTCCATTGTTCTTCACACCGTGTAAACGCAGTTTTGGTTTCTGTGACAAAGTTCCTGCCGTAGGGGCAGAAGAGATGATGTATTGGTTAAGAGCACTGGCTGTTCTTCCAGAAGTCGAGTTCAATTCCCAGTACCCACATCTAGGTACTAGGGCTCACGACATCCTGTATTCTATTTCCAGAAGCTGTGATGCCCTCTCTGGCCTCTAAGAGCAACAGGCACACAGCATGCCTGTAGATACACATGCCCGCAAAGCACCCAGACACATAAAATTATGTTCTAAAACTACCTGAGGTGACGTAGAAAGAAAGATGTGTTTGATTTAGGGCCAGAGATCTCCATTGCTTGGTTCTGTGAGGACCCTGAGTTGGAGCAGAATATCATTGGCAGATGGCATGAGGTGAGGGAAATTGGCTCCCCTCATCAGTGGGAGAAAGTAGAGATAAAGGAACTGCAGAAAAGATGGTACTCTTACAAAGGCACACTCCAAATGCGCCCCTCCCCGCCTTACCTTTGACCTTTCAGCCATGAACTCACCAGTGAATGGTTTTATCCCCATTGAAGTTAGTGTCTTCATGTCCTTTTGCCTCAGTAGTACAACTAGCGGGAGGCCAAGCCTTCAATGCGTAAACCTTCAGGGACATTTTATATCTAAACCTTCAGGGACGTTTTATAGCCAAACTAGAGCATCATGTGACCTAAAGGCTACTTCAGTTCATCCACTAAGGAGTCAGTCTTGAGTCTCCTACCTTTAATGTGCCCTTGAATTTCCGCGGATTATCCTGAAAGGCCTTTGGTGGCTGATGCCGTTTATAGATGCTGCCAGAGCCCACACTTACGAGGCTGTTTGCTTCCGCTTCCTGCACTGGTCAAAGCCCGAATTCTCTCTTTAGGTCCAGGTTTCGGCTTTATAGGTACTGCTGTTAGAGGCTGGCTACTTTGTCAGGGAGGGAGGGAGTAGGAACTCTCCCGTACAGTGTAGGGTTTACCAGTGTTTCCTGCCTTCTACCCACTAGGTGTCAGTAGTACATAGACACTCTTGACTTCTGAAAATGGAAACCTCATTTGACCTGTTGCCCTGAACAAGTCCTAGGTACTAAGGCAAGCTAGGGAAGAGGTTTCCCATGAGCTAAAATATCTGCCACTCTAAGTATTTGAATTAAGCACGCCACTAAATGTTTCATATGCAGCCACACCTAATCAGACTCTGGAAGGGAGGCAGTAGCCCCTGACAGAAGAGAAGACTCAAAATCGTAAGCTTTCCAACTGCCACACAGTATGGGAGTCTGGGTCCGTACCTGTGCGATTCTGATGCCCGTCGCCTTCACAGGCTTCACACTGCTGCCTGCCCTGGGCAGCTTGCCTTCCAAACAAGCTGCAAGTCAGTAAACCTGAGCCTGAGGTCTGCTTTACCATCTGTCTCTCTCCTGTCCCAGATGCCCAAGAGCAGCTTTGCTGCTGGGATGCCTGGCCATGGTGCCCTGATCAGGGGACATGCCTTACAGTCACAGACGTGCACCATCTGGAAAACTCCGTCCCAGTAGCACCGAGTCCCCTAATCTGTTTGGTAAAAGGTGATGCATTGCTTACAGAACAAACAAGAATTAGGCACACCACTAAATATTTTATGTGTGAATCTATTCCCATGAATCTATTTTCCTTAGATCACAAAATTTTATTTTAAAACGTGGGACACCTGCCCTTCTCCAGGAAGGCTCTGTTCTCTCCCAGTTTTCCCTTTGGTCCTTTCCCAGTAAGGAACTAAGGTCTGCAGAGCCACCACCCCTTGGGCTCAGTAAGTCCTGGGAGTGTTTGTTGTCACATAGGGCTTTAAGAGTCCTCTCAGGCAAGTCCTTCCTCAGTGACTTACTCTGACATCCTTAGTTTGTTCTTCTTTGTCGAAGGATGGAAAGAGACCCCTGAATGAGACTCTGAACAGTGCCAAGACTGGACCTAAGCCCTGTGGGCTTACCCCCTAGGGCTTCGAACTTAACGGAGGAGTGATCCAATCTGGCAGAGCTCCCCAGGGCCTTTGCCTCTGTCATTCAGATCTTAAGGAACTCAGTGGGTCTTACCTGGAAAGACCCAAAGCTGAGGGAGTGTGCTCAGCCTCTCCCCCGACCTACAACAGCAAACCCTCCCCTGAGACGCGCTTCCCGATATCCCTGAGCCCTGGAGTCACCTGGGAACACTTGAGACTGATTGGCTTCTGCCTTCAGAGGGCTCAACCAGGGCTCCACTGCATTGTGGGAAAGGCGGTTCACCTCTCCCAGCCCGCTTTCAGCCAAGAGCCTGAAATGGCCCAGAAGGTATGTGTTCTTCAGCCACTAAGGATTATTTTCAGAACGTTTTTTAAATATAAAAACTGCCTTTACCTGCTCGACTCCCCACACACCCTTTCGAGAGTAAAGCAATCCCGGAGAAGATGTTCTTTCCCATCCCTCCTGTGTTACTACTCTCCGGCTGGGACAAGTGCTCACAAAGCCCTCCTACGGTTTCCTCTAGCTGCTGGGTCATGGGAGGACACTGGCCAGCTTCATGGGAATGACAGTTGTTTGTCTAGGGCTCTGGCTGCCCAGTGTGGGAATCAATAGATCAGGTTCCTTTAGCCCCAGGGCCAGTTGTTTCTAGAAACAAGCACAAAAGGATCGGGAGGCACTCTCCTGAAACATTCGGTTTTGACCGGAAAGACAGCACAAAAGGAGACCCCGCCAGTCATCAGCAGGAGCAGGTAAGGCCGACAGCGGTGGGGGTGAGGGGAACCCTTCGCCAACTCAGTTCTCAGGCCTGCCTGGTGCTCCTGGGGGTGAAGGTTCTGTCTTAGTCTTTCATTCTACCATGGGTGGTACTAACAGCAACCATCCTGCCAATCCATTAAGAGCCGTCACCACACTTTAAAGATGGGGTAGGGAGAAGACTGAGACGTTTCTAGAACTGAGACCCCCAAATCTAGAACAGTAAGTATGAAACTGAGGCCAGAGTCACCCTCAGAGCTGCCTTATTTTTTTTAAAACATTTTAACATTTAATCCCAAGACCACAGCTTATAGTAAATACAGTTCAACAAAGGTCCTTGGATATGAACTAACTCAGAAAATACCGTCTGTTCTGTGTTGTTCGTTATAACCAGACTCCAGAACGTTCGTCCCTGTCAGCCTCCATCCCCGAGACCCTCCTGTGTGCTGTGGCTTCATACACTGTCTTATCTAGAACACTCTGCACAGTCCCCTTAGCAGGATCAAAACAGGAATGGGGATGTGTTTTAGGGTGGTCTTGGTCCCACAGCAGTGCCACTAGGAGACACCGTAAGCTTTGTCACCCTCAAGCCTCTCTGAGGGGTTTGGTCAGACGACACACATTCTGACTAACTGGCCTAAGCGGGAAACAGACTCTAAACAACTCAGACCTGGGAGGTCATCAGCTTCCAAACAGCTCAGGGGACCATGTTAGTCTCACTCAGGGAGCCAGTCTAAGCCTATGCTTTTTCAGGGTCAAACTACAGGCCTTTTCAGAGGAGGGAATAGAAACTTATTTTAATCTGAGTAACCAGGTAGAGGAAGCAGAGGAAAAGGGCGATCCTCAGCCCCCCAGTTCAGACACTTAGCTGCAAGGATCAACAATGAGAACGGTTTGGCGAAATACATTTTCTGGCCCGGGCTGGAAATTCTGGCAGTGATGGGGTACTAGCTGGTCTCACCTGCAGCCCGATAGAAATTCTGGCAGTGATGGGGTACTAGCTGGTCTCACCTGCAGCCCGAGAGAAATTCTGGCAGTGATGGGGTACTAGCTGGTCTCACCTGCAGCCCTCATCAGGGCCAACCAGACAGTTGGGGGGTCTCGAACTCAGGCCCTCAGAAAACCCATGAAGCAGTGGCTCCTCCCCTGGGTCCCTCTCTATCCCCCCACCCCCACCTCCCCATCACCAGGGAATACTTGGCTCATTAAACCTGGACTTTTAGTTCGGGCCTGATCTGTCTCATTGCGTCAGTGGAGAAACCCACTACCAAGATTTCCAAATACTTATCACAGACCTTGCTTGAACAGGCAGGTGGCACCCGGGGATAGAAGCTAGCTGACAGCTCTCTCCCTAGTACCCTCGGGAAAGTCCTTCAGCCACCTCACCTCATCCAGGCCTCTCCTTGCCGTCCAGTCACCGCATCCATTGATCCCTCCTGATGACACCTGTCAGCTAGACCTGGCCTTCAGCGTAAAGAAGCCGACGTGTGGAAGAACAACGCATGACTCCGTCTTCAGCTACACCGGTCCTCACCACCCACCCAGCTCTCCTCAGGAAAAAGACTTCCATGCATCCTGCTGATGGATATTGAATCCCAGCCTGCTGGGCAGCTGTGGAATACTGGCCCCGAGTGAGGGGATGGAGCAGGAGGGGGTTCTGAACGGACACAGGCGGCCAGTTTGCACAGCCAATATAGGTCATTATAAACGATGAAAACTCTAAGTGATGCAATTTGTTGCAACAGCTATGGCGTGGGCTCAGATGTGGGTTTGGGTTTTTAGGAGCGGGTGTGCCCTGTGCGTAGAGCAGAAACAGAACAAAGTGCCATTTCTAATGCCACCGCTTGCTGCATGCTTTGAAACTGCTGCGAGGCGCAGTTGCCATTCACACTGCAACTTGCCTTGCTGTCCAGATAATATGCAATTGTTGTCTTCCCGGGGCCCTGGTCTTCTCGGGTGACTTGTGGGCACTGGGTGCCACGGGAAGCTGTGGTTTCTAGAAGCTGCGACGGTCGTAAAAACAAGCAACCCTCACAGAGTTAAAGACATGGTAGTTTCTAGAAATGGCCCCTGTATGCCAGAGTTCCTGATTGTTGGTAAAGTAGATCATTGTCATTTGTGACTGACATTCTCCCTCCTGAGACTTTCAAGGAGACCAGCGCGGGGAACACAGAGCCTTTATTTACAAGGATGGTTTAGATAGTGTGTAGTGCTGTGTCTGTCATAACCAGGGAAAGGCAGCTAGCTGCCCTGAGGTGACGCAGAGCCATGCCTAGCTTTACTGGAGTGTGAGGAAACAACCAGCGATGTAAGTCGCCAGGTGAAATAGCCTTAGAATCACTTCCCGCTTCTCTTGCACAAATGCAAAGGTCTCCAATTTGTCAAACTGAAAACTGGAGAGAGGAGGTAGACCTTTAGCAGAATGCAGTAGAACTGGCCAATCTTCCCATCAGAGCGGCCCTTCTGTCTCAAAGCATTTCCTAGCTACCGTCTTCCTTTGTAAAATCGGGAGTGCAGATCCCCGGTGGCACTTGCTTAGAGTCTGTTGCTTGTCAGCTGGAGCTGAAGCTAGAAGCCAGGACCCTGTGACCCTGTGTGCTCTCCTCAAAAGAGGGCCCCAGGAAGCTTTGACCCTCCGAGAAAGCTCATAGGGGAGCCTTGGTCTCTGTTGCTGGAGGTGAGAGTAAGAACTGAAATAAAGACGCCTCTGAAAGGCAGGATATCTGGAACTCAGGGACAAGCAGATATTTTTCTCACAAAAGAGGGAAGCATAAATAGTCTGTGTGACACAAAATGGCTGCAGACTGCACGGCAGGCGGGTGACACCAGCGTGTGACTTTAGTGAGATGTCTGTAGCTCACAAAGTCCTGAGGGCTTCCAGCGACTTCTAAGTACAAAACAGCACTGTCATGAAGGCCGGAACTTACTTAGGTTGTAAGGTCACGCTTGAACAGGCGCTGGCCAGGTTTGGACCTTGGGCCGTAGCTCTAGTGTCTTCTGTCAGGAGCTGTGCTTTGAGAATAAAATTGTAATGACAGTATAGGAGGGGAAACTGAGGAGGAAAAGAAAACACACACACTCTACAGGGTGGTGGAAGATACTGACTGGCTAATGCTACCTGCTGTGCCCTGGGACTGTCTGGAAGACAGTGGCTGCCCACTGTGCCATTTTTGCAGCCACTGCATTTGAGGTACAGGAAGCCATCAGACCTCAGGAGAACAGAGGCCCTGCTGCAGGCCCTTGTGGGTCAGCTGACCAGGAGGCAGCTGCTATCTCCTGCCTGCTCCAACTGCAGCACTCACCCCTCCTCCCCACGCAAGCTTGTCAGGATCCTTCCTTAACCACAAGGAGGCTGAGAGGCCAGATTGGTCCGCATTGCTGCAATGTTTGGGGTATTTGAACCATGACGCGCTGCAAGTTTCGGGTTTTGAAGTGTTTAGATTTCAGATTTTCAAGTGAATGACACACAGCTAAGAAGGTCTATGGAAATATTCTAGAACCCCCAAAGTGTGGGATGTCTGAGCTACGCCTATGCTTCTAGTTCTAGATAAGAGACACTCATCTATGTCTCATGCAGTTGCCCCTAATGAGTAAGATATTAGCACCACTTTACAGGTGGGAAAGAAACCTGAGGCTCAAAACCTAAAGTAACTCAATCAAGGCAGAGCAGAGGTCCATCCACGTCTAACTTCAAATTCCTTTTTCTTTTTTTTTTTCTCTCCATATAGTCCTGGCCCTCCTGTAGCTTGCTTATGTAGACCAGGCTGGCCTCAAACTCACAGGAGATCGACTGGCCTCTGCTTCCTGGGTGCTGGGATTAAAAGCATGTGCACCGCCACACCCAGGTAACTTTCTGATTCATCTTCCCAGCAGCTTGGTGTTCATGGAAGCCACCAGAGATGTGTCCTTCTAGATGAACAACCGCAGGTAAGCCTGCATTTGTATGTGCTTATTCATTAGTTGTAAGTGTCGGAGGGATGGATAACTTCGTTCGTGCCAATTCACTCACCAGATGCCCCCCAGTTTAACTTGCAATGGAGCAACCTACAAAGGTTTTCTGGAGTGTTGTCACATTGAATCGGCACACCATAAGGATGTGAGGGTGTGTACAATGGACCCAGCTCTTTCACACTTTGCCCCCAGATTCATGACCATCTGTAGTCAGCTACACCTTACACTGTGTGCAGATATGTTCCCGTGACTGGCTTATTGACAAGCTAAATGGCCAGTAGTTAGGCAGGATTTTTCAGGGCAGAGAGAATGCTGGGAAGAAGGTGGAGTTGCCAGCCAGATGGAGAGGAAGCAGCATGGGGTATACGGAGTAAAGGTAGCTGTACAGAGCCACATAACAGAACGTAGATTAAACGACATGGGTTACAGTAGCGCAGACATTGAGAGAAATGATTAATAAATGAGATCTCCTGAAACTGAAAAGCTTCTGTTAAAGCAAAGGACACAGTCAACAAGACAAAACACAGCCTACAGAATAGCAAAATATCTTCACCAGCCCCACATCAGACAGAGGGCTGAACTCCAAAACATACAAAGAACTCAAGAAATTGGTCATCATGCCGGGCGGTGGTGGTGCATGCCTTTAATCCTAGCAGAGGCAGGTGGATCGCTGTGAGTTTGAGGCCAGCCTGGTCTATAAGAGCTAGTTCCAGGACAGGCTCCACAACTATAGGAAAACCCTGTCTCAAAAAAAGAAGGAAAGAAAAGAAAGAAAGAGAGAAAGAAAGAAAGAAAGAAAGAAAGAAAGAAAGAAAGAAAGAAGAAAAGAGAAATTGGTCATCAAAAGAACAAATAATCCAATAAAAAAAAATGGAGTACAGACCTAAAGAGAGAATTCTCAAGAGAGGAATCTAAAATGGCTGAAAGACACTTAAGGAAATGTTCAACATCCTTAGCCATCAGAGAAATGCAAATCAAAACAACTCTGAGATTCCAATTCCATCTTACACCTGTAAGAATGGCCAAGATCGGGCTGGAGAGATAGCTCAGTGGTTAAGAGCACTGACTGTGCTTCCAGAGGACCTGAGTTCAATTCCCAGCAACCACATAGTAGCTTACAACCATCTGTAATGAGATCTGGTGCCCTCTTCTGGCATGCAGGCATAAATAAATCTTTAAAAAGAAAAAAAAAAAGAATGGCCAAGATCAAAAACACTGATGACAACTTATCCTGGAAAGGATGTGGGGTAAAGGTAATACTCCTGCATTGCTGGTGGAAGTCCAAGCTGGTACAGCCCCTTTGGATAACAGTATGGTGATTTCTCAGAAAATTAGGAACCTTCCTCAAGACCCAGCAATACCACTCTTGGGTATATATCCAAAGGATGCTCAATCATGCCACAAGGGCATGTGCTCAACTATGTTCATAGCAGCATTGTCTGTCATAGCCAGAACCTGGAAACAACCTAAATGCTCCTCAACTGAAGAATGGTTAAGGAAAACGTGGTATATTTACACATTTACATGGACCACATGATGTTGACCATCTCACTGGCTCATCTGTGCTGAGCATCCTTCCACCATGCCTACATCCCGTGTGCTAGTATCGAAGGTGGTACTGGTCAGAGATGAAACATGTGACTTCGGCCCACCCATGTGCTTATCCAAACCACCTTCTGGCTCAGCCTCTGTCTCCTGACCTTGGAATAGGATGGCTGATTAAAGCCGTGACAAGCAGTGGGGTAGCCTGCCCCACAGTGATGGCAGAGATCCCCCACCATCCATTTACCACCCATTCCCTCAGATGCACCCCCAGCTCCTCCACATTTGCAAGCCAGCATGGAGCCTTTCAGTTCCAAGACCTTCTCAGAAGGCCACACAGGATCAGAGGTAACATGGTTCTTGTAGTTTTATTTTTATGTTGCATATTATCTCAAGACTGAGTGGCTCGAGATAAATCCATGCCCCGCTTAAGAAAAAGGAAGAAAGGAAGGAAGAAAGAAAGAAAGAAAGAAAGAAAGAAAGAAAGAAAGAAAGAACAGCAGGATGAATCCTAGGCCAGCTGACTACAAAGACTGTGTCAAAACACCAAACAATAAATAAATAGGCTGAAGATACTATTCAGTGATAGGATGCTTGCTTAGCATGTTCAAGTCCATGGGTCCATTACCTCATTACTGCGAAGGTAAAAAGAAAATAAACTCAGAAAATAAACTCAGGAAATCCACATAGCGGATGCACTCAGGTGTCTCTGGGTCACAGAGTGTAGTGGGTCTTAGGCCGCTCAGTGGGCTCCTCATCACTGCTCCCAGCAACCCTGCTCAGACTCATTTATAGCATTCCTATGCTAATCCTGCCCTTCCTACAGACGGTGTCATGGCCACATGCAAGGCCAAGGAGTCTGCCTCTAACATGAAGGCTGGACACTGGTCTTTTCCTTCCAGCCAGTGAGTATCCGACCTCTCTGCCTGCTTCTGTTGTTGCCCTTCAGACTGTGATCGTTTCCAGACAGCCAAAGCATCTCTTAGGAACTTATTTTTAAAATCATAAATGCTCACATCCCACCCAACGGTCCGCAAGTGAACGAGTCTTCTGTTGATTCCAAGTAACCTGAAGCCAAAGACCACGCGTTGGATTGGGTCCTTCAGTTAGAAGGTTGAGACAGAGATGAACCCGGTTTCAATGCCTTGTCCATCTCTCATGGCACCTTATTAATCATGCTTTGGTTAGGGGTGCTGTAAGTGACCCATTTTTTATCCCGACAACTTTTTTCACATTTAGCAGGTATGGAACCCTATTTCAATGGTCTTGAATTAGTTTAGCTTTTTGACCAAGTCCCCACCATCACGTTTGATTGAAGAGCCACTGTTTTTACTGCCTGCTGATTGGAGCCTGGACACAGTAGTAGTGTTCTCTTTAGTTCAAGCCCAACTTCAACACTGCTTTATTTGTTTGGTGTTATGTTATCTTTTTTGTTTGGTTTGTTTGTTTTTGTTTTTTTGTTTTTTGAGACAGAGTTGCTCTCTAAGCCCTGGCTGTCTTGTAACTCGCTCTATAAGACCATGCTGACCTCAGACTCAGCGATCCACCTGCCTCTGCCTCCTGAGTGCTGGGATTAAAAGTGTGTGCCACCACGGCTTTGCTAAGAGAGTTGGTTTATTTAAAAGTAGATAATGAAATCTTGAAATCCCCTTTGTGGGGACATTTAAGTTGCAGTTTGCTTACCCAACCATGTACATACTATTGTTCTTTAAAAAGATAATATGGTGGGGATGCCCCAAGCGGCCTGCAAGCCAGGCAAAGGCTGCCGCCAGAGCAGTGTTCCCTGGGCAAGCAGCAGAGTCAGGCAGCTGGATGCGGTGGACGACAGAGTAAATGGACATAAGGCTATACACAAAGTTAAACATTTGTTACTTAGAGAAGAGGGAGATATTTATTACTTAAAGAATAAGGAAACAGAGAGACATGGAGAAAAACATAGGGAGAGACAGAGACACGTGTGTACACACCAAGAGACGGGGGACAGAGAGAGAATTAGGATGGCGACCAGGAGGTCAGAAGTGGCTGGGGAGTGGGCGGGGTTAGTCCTTAAAGGCACCGCAAAGGAATAACACATACAGTGCCTTCCTCCCCAGAAGCGTACACCCACGTGAGAATATAGAACTCCAGGGGTGCAGGACTTTCTCAGCCTTGCAGTAAAACACCAGTCCTCACAGATGGATTAATCTTTCCGAATTCCAAGACCTCGAAGATCATCTGGCATGCCTCTGCTACCTACTGAACTCTGCACCCCTCTCTTTCCCCTAAAAAACCACGTAGGGGCCCCTAAAGAGATGTGTTTTATCGAGACGATAAAGCCATAAACGATGGCATAGTTACAAAGAAGGTTGCTGGGTTCAGGGTTAAGGAGGTCTTGTTATTCAGCTGGAACTTACAGCTGAGAAAGCCCCATTCCTGCCTCTCCAAACCCCGCCCTCTCAGAAAAACCACCAAGCCGAGGTTCCTCTCCTGAAGCGACCAGCTCCGCAACCCCCACCTAAAAGCGTTGTAATTGGGCACAAACCCAGCCTGTGGAGGACGAGCCATTGCCTGCACCTACAGGGTGTTTAAGCCCTCTACATTAGACTGGTCGGGTGATTTTTCTCCTGCTCCCTTCCCCGCCTCAATCACTGAGACCTGGAGGGTCATCCGGGCATGCTTTGCCCAAATAAACCTTTTACTTTTTAACTGGGCTTAATCTTGCCTACTGCGTCGGTGAAGAAACCTTTTATCAGGGTTTAGAAACCTTATCACTCACGTCCCCTTCTCCTCCATGACCAGGTCTCTACCGGTGAGAACTGAACCCAGGAGTATGGAGTCTTGCCTGAAGCAGGCGCGCATAAGCACCTCCTGGACGCTTGCCCAGAGTCATCGGCCTTGGTTCCCACCGGTGGCCCCGTCGTCAGTTTGGAACTGAGACGCGGAAGAAGTATAGGGCCTGATACTTCACCAGACTCTTGTGGCATCTCTGAAATCCTATTTCCTATTACAATCCCAAAGCAGGTGCTTTCATTGAGTACATCGTCGGTTGCCAGTCCTTTGAGTAGCTAGTTTCTTTCAAGGGCTAAACTGCTGTTTTTTTCTTTTCCTCAGGTGGAGTCACTGTGAGCAGCCAGGAACAGCTGAGGAGTTGTGGCCCCTCCCATATCACCCCCATCACTGGGAGATTGCCACAGACAAACTGCTTGCTCTACCAGGAGCCACCCTTGAGCACGCCCTTTGTTTGGGGGGTTCACTTGGGCAGGGTGTGTAGACCCAGCCCCTCCCAGGAAATGCAAAACAAAAACAGGCCTGTGCTTCACAGGGGACCTCAGCTCCCTGGGGTATTGAGAGTAACAAAGACAGGCCCAGCAGAAAGCAGCCAAAGCTGTCTCCATAGGGAAAGCCTGTGTACACAAGTGTACAGATGGGGGTCCACAAACACCCAGAGAAGGCCACACAGTCTCTGTGACAATTTCAGCTTTATTCTGAGGAAAATATTAAAAAACAATGTGAACATGTTCACATCACGAGTAAAAAACATCTCCCAAACTATTTCCGGAGATTTCGGGACCACATAGTGTCAAGTTGGGAGCGTAGGCGCCTGCCCCTCGCATCTATCCCAGCCCCCAGGCCTGGTCTAGACTCCAAATCCCAGCAGGCCAGGTCCTGACCCCTCCCTGGGGGTGGTCTCCCTTTCTTCTTCCCCGGGGTCGCGTTTCTGCGGCTTCCTGGTTCCCCCTCGGGGCCACCCGAGAGCGCAGATGTCCCATTAAACCTGGATATTTCTTAATTTGGCTTGTTTTGATTTGGCTTGATTGGGAATTTTTGCGTCAGCAGGGAGCTAATATTAAGAAATATTCCTAACACATAGTACTCATCTTTGAAAAGTACTAAGGGATTCAGGTTCTCCCAGATACTGGGGAGTCTGAGGCAAAAGGATTGTGTGATCCTAGTTCAAGATCAGCCTAGGCACCGCATCCAAACCCCCACTTCTTTAATTCAGTTGATTCTAAAGAATAGAGCAGGGCTACTTCACTTAGAAACACCAGCAGGTGTCATTCTCTGGTGAAGTCCCAGTAAACACGGACATCGTCCCTTCAGGGTGGCATCTTCACAGAGCTTAGATTCAGAAAACAGCGGAATAGCTCTCATGGAGGTGCTGACGAGGCTGGGCTGTTTTGGGGGCCTTGGTTGTTCATTTCTATACATACTGGGGTGTGGGTTACATAAGAGCTGTTGAAGGGTGCAGCTTGCATGATTTTATGTGGGGCTGATGTTCTGTGTGTTTATATAAAATAATGTTCATGTTTACCGTGATAGGCAAAATTACATCAACTCCAGAACTCTGGTTTCCTCTGTTAAGAGTACTGCGTATGACTCAGGTTTAGAGACCACTGCTTCTGTACTGGAATCCCACGTCTACGGTTATGGGCAGCAGAGGTGGCAGCTGGAAGGCTTACCAAGTGGTTGGGAGCTGAGAACCAGCGGAGGGGAGGGCGCTAGGGTGGAGTGCTGCCACTGCGCTTGCCAGGAACGGCCCGGCCCGTGAAGCAGATGGAGAGGGCGAGGCAAGGCAGCATGAGGGAAGCGGCGGCTGGTGGGCCTGAGGGGGCTTGTCTAGCACTGTCTCTGATCATCCTGTCTGCTGGAAGTGCTCTGATTCTACTACTGTGGTCAATAAAGACAAAGTGAATTCCATGTACGTGTACTAACTAATGACTGATACTTATGTACACACACAGGTTTCCCTAGAGAGCAACTGTAAATACCCTAAAGGTACCAGAAGCAGGTGAGGTCATTGCCAAGGCAGCAAGGAAGCCTCCCTGACTGTGCCGGTTTGAATGTGAATGGCCCCCACAGGCTCACAGATTTGAATACTTGGTCACCAGGAAGAGGCACTATTTTAAAGGATGATTGGAACAGGTGTGGCCTTGTTGGAGGAAGTGTGTCACTAGAGTGGACTTTGAGTTTTCAAAACCCTAGCTAGTCCCAGTGACTCTCTCTCTCTCTCCCTACCTGTGGGTCGGGATTAGAACTCTCAGCTGCTTCTCCAGCACCTGTCTGCCTGCACACTGCCATGCTCCCCACCAGGATAATGGATTGAACCTCTGAACGGTAAGCCAGCCTCCAGTCAAATGCTTCTTTTTCAGAGTTTCCATGGCCATGGTGTGCTGAAGACACCGCACATCTTGGTTGCATAATAAAGAGAAAGCAACCTAACCTGAGTCTGAAGCCCCCTCCCTACCCACTAGCCTTCATAGTTTCAGAGGGGATGGGGAGAGAGCCGGGGAAGGGGAGAGAGGTCCTACCCAGCTTTGAGCCCTATCAACTCACAATACCAATCTGTCAGGCAGGATGTGGCCCCAGTACAATAGTTGCACTATTGTGGAGATAAGCTACCCATGATTAGATCTGAGAGGCCCACTTAAAAGGAAGAAACCTGATACTGTAAACTTGATCAATATATAATATCAGCACTAAGGCTTAGAGAATATCCCTGCCTCTCCCCTCCCCCATTCAACTCTCCCGCAAGGTCCCCATGCTCCCAATTTACTCAGGAGATCTTGTCTGAAAATGATATCTTTAACTCATAAGTGGAATATACAGAAATTTTGAAGCATCATGAAAAGATCAAGTCTATGAATTATGGGCATAGAAGACAAAGGATTCCAGGTCAAAAGCACAGATTAGATCTTCAATAGCCTCAGAGAAGAAGGTGTACAAGAGGTACACAGAAACCAGACAGGATCTGAAGAAATCCCCACATATTGTAGTTAAAACACTAAATACAAGAGGTACAGAGAAACCAGATAGACTCTGAAAAGAAATCCCCACATCATGTAGCTAAAACACTAACTATACAGAACAAAGAAACGACACAGGAAGACTCAAGAGAGAAGCTATCAGTCACACACGAAGGCGAGCCCATCCGAAGTACAGCTGACTCCCCAGTGGAAACTTTAAAATCCAGAAGAGTTTAAGAGTAACATACTTCAAGCCCTAAAAGCCCATGGATGCCAACCCAGACTAATCTACCCAGCAAAATTCTCTGCCGTCATTGAATGAGAAAGAAAACCCTCCCGTGACATAAACAGGCTAAAGGAATAATGGTTTATATCCACCAATCCAGGTCTCAGAAAATACTGAAAGAAATACTTGGAAATGAAGAGAGTAATAAACATCACCAAGAGGCTACAGGATGAGAAAAAACTAACACTATGAAAACAACATCACCCTAGTTATCCTCAAGGGCCAGCTTGACACAGCCTCGAGTCATCTGGCAAGGGAATGGTCTCAGCTAGGTAATTGTCTTTATCAGGTTTGTCTGTAAGGGGCTGTCTGGTCTTAATGGACGTGGAAGGGCCCAGCCTGTTGTGGGTTGCCCCATTCTCTACACAGGTAGCCCTTGGCTGTAGAAGAGGCCAATCCACCAGCCAGTAAGTGAGCCATCAAACAGTGTTCCTCCATGGTTTCAGCGAGAGTTCCTGCCTTGACTTTCCCCAATGTGATGAAAATCACCCTCCCCTCGGTTGCTTTCGGTCAGAGTGTTTTATGACAACCGAAAGGAAGCTAAGACACAGAGTCCACGGAGCAGGACTCCAAACACACGTATCGCAAAAGCAGCGAAATGACAGTTGACATGCACCCCTTAACAATAACCTTAAAGACTAATCACCGAGGGCTGGAGAGATGGCTCTAAGGTTAAAAGCACGGGCTGCTCTTCCAGAGGTCCTGGGTTCAATCCTCAGCATCCACATGGTGGCTCACAACCATCTATAATGAAATTTGGTGTCCTCTACTGGCAGGCAGAACACTGTACACATAATAAAAAAAGAAAGAAAGAAAGAAAGAAAGAAACTAGGTGGTGGCACACGCCTTTAGCCCCAGCATTTGGGAGGCAGATCTCTGTGAGTTTGAGATCAGCATGGTTTACAAAGAGAGTTTCAGGATACTTAGGGCTTTTACACAGAAAAACTCTGTCTCGGGGGAAGGAGGGAGAAAAGGAAAGAAAGAAGGAAGGAAGAAACTACGGAAACTGGGAGGAGAGGACTTTGGTTGGCATGTAAAATAAATGAAAAAATGTTAATAAAATAAAATTTAATAAAAGATTTAATGACCTCAACTTTTCAACCAAAGGACATAGGATAGCTGAATGAGTCAAGCAAGGAAAGAAGAGCAAGCTAAACCCAAATAAGGAGCTGAAAAGAAATCATTAAGATCAAGGCCCAAAATTAATAAAATGGAAACAACAACAAAAATACAAAGAATCAATGACACAGAGAGCTGGTTCTTTGAAAAGATAAACAAGATTGACAAAATTCTTAGCTAAACAAAACAAAAGAGAGAGAGATCTGTTATAGGAGGTTGCTTGTTTTCCCAGCTGCCTAGACTCCTCAAATAATCACACAGAAACTGTATTATTTACAACACTGCTTGGCCTATTAGGTTATGCATATTTCTAGCTCACTCTTATCTCTTAAATTAATCCATTTCTATTATTTCGTATTTTGCCAGGAGGCTCATGGCCTAAAAGCAAGGTTCTGGCTAGTGGCTTGAATCTTTCTCCTCTGGCGGCTCCAAGGCATCTTGCAACTCCGCCTGCCTTCTTTCTCCCAGCATTCAATTTAGTTTCCTCCCTAACCACTACCTGACCCCCATCCCCCTCCACACCCCACCTAGCTCTATTCTGCCCAGGTCAAACCAGCTTCTTTATTCATTAACCAATAAAAGCAACACATATACAGAAGATGTCCCACACCAAAGATCCAAATTAACAAAATTTGGAGAAGAAAACAATTACAACAGATATCAATACAACATAGAAAAATCATTAGAGGGGCTGGTGAGATGGCTCAGTGGTTAAGAGCACTGACTGCTCCTCCAGAGGACCCGGGTTCAATTCCTAGCACCCACATGGCAGCTCGCAGTTGTCTGTAGCTCCAGTTAAAGAGAATCTGACATCATTATACCAATGTGCATGAAATAAAGTTTAAAAAAAGAAAAAAAGAAAAATCATTAGATCATACCTTACCTTAAAGACATATATTCTACTGAATTGGTAAAAGATATGGATTGATCCTTTTTCTAGACATATTATGAGAACAAAACTGCAACAGGAACTATTAAAACACCTTGCAAGTTAATAGGAGACCAAAACAGGAAGAACATACCTTGTTAGTGACAGGTTCTGTTTTGCAGGTAAGACAATTTAGAATAAATTTCTGTTTGTCCTATGCTTGTACCAGATGTGCTTGGTTACATGTAAGCAGGAGGTATGTGGGCAAGAAATACATCAGGATGCATGATTGCCCCTGATTGAGTGTGGGCAGAAGGTACAGAGGCAGGAAGTATGTCAGGAAGTATGCTTGCACCTGATTGGACCTGATGGGACATGCGGTGAACTGTGTGTGGGGTTTACCTTTCTAAAGCCTCTGCAAAACATGACTTGGAACCATTTTTTTTTCCTGGGAACCCAGAGATGGACCTAGCCAGAGAGTCCATCCTTCCTGGCCAGTATTTAATTAAAGTGTGCTTCAAATTTGATTAAAAAGTGTAGTAGTGGGTTTTATTCTTGACCAGTGGGATTAACAGTGTATGGCCTACTAAAATTGAGCCAAGATGAGATCAATAATGCAAATAAAATCTGTAACAAGCCGTTGAAAAGAGTAATTTAATATCTCACGACTAAAAGAAGTTCAGGCCCAGATTGAAACACTTGTAAAACTGAGCATACCTTCAAATAACTAATACCAATGCTTCTCAAATAAAAGGAGACGGAACAAGCACAAGGGCCAGAAGATAGTGGAAAGTCCTGGGAATCCGATCTTCTAGGTGTGACGTAACTATTGTACAGGCTGCAGTTGTGGCTATCCGCACGCGATCAAGGGAACACTCCAGCGTGAAGCGTTAATTAAACTCAATGTTTTGAAAAGGGAGGAGATAAAACATGAAGGAATATAAGGTATGCATATGTGAAACTGTCAAAACATAAAGAAAAGGAATTCTAAAGGGAAAAGAGAGAAGGGAGGGAGGACTTAAGATAGGGAAATAGGGGAAAGGACTATGACATGCTATCTTCTGGGCACGGCACAGCCAGGACACCCATGACCCCACAGCAGCTGAGGTCGCCTCCACTGAGCCTGCACAAAATGAGCGAGCCTAGTATTAGTCAGTCACGGATGGGAGAGGGTCTCACGGGCCCTGACTCTTCCTGCTGGACCTAGTGGCTACCATAGGTCTGTCAGAGGGCTGCTAGTAGCTGTTTTCAGTCATGTGACTGTGAGGGAACCCACTGAGCACCAGGGGACAGGACCAGACCCATAACCACACACATAGCTCTAGCTAAACTCAGTGGGTTTTAAAACAAAAAGACATGAATACGAGAAAGAGGTTTATACGGAAGCGGGGTGTATGCGTGCGTGCGTGCGTGCGTGCGTGCGTGTGTGTGCACACATGCCTGACAAGGGTGAGAGGAGACAGGAGAGGGAGGAGCTGGAGTAATGGGAACATATTATACATATGTATGAAATTATCAGAGAGGATGGGAGGCACGGGGTGGTTACAACGAACATCAAGGCAAACTGTCTCAGTGGGCTTTCTGTCCCGTCAACAAACACCACGGCCAAAAAGCAACTAGGGGAGGGGTTTATTCAGCTTACATTTCCACAGTACTGTTAATCGCTGAAGTCAGGACAGGAACTCAAACAGGGCAGGATCCTGGAGGCAGGAGCTGATGCAGAGACCGTGGGGGATGCTGCTTACTGGCTTGTTTCCCATGGCTTGCTCAGCCTGCTTTCCTATAGAACCCAGAACCACAGCCCAGGGATGGCACCACCCACCATGGGCTGGGCCTCCCCCATTGATCACTAATTGAGAAAATTCCTTACAGCTGGATCTTATGGAGGCATTTCCTCAGCTGAGGCTCCTTCCTCTCTGATGACACTAGCTTATGTCAAGTTGACACAAAAACCAGCCAAGTACACTCACCATGTTCATTTTCCATGTAAGGGGAAGGATACACACAGGACCCTTGCACCCTTCACACCTTACTTACATTTATTTACACTCTTTTACTCATACTCAGCATTTTATTTTCAGTTTTTTTTAAAACCTACATCATAAAGTGGAGACCAGAAAGACTGCTCTCTGGTTAAGGGTACCTGTTCTTAAGTCTGATGACCCGAGTTCAATCCCCAGGACCCACATGGTGAGAAGAGACCTCCACCTGAGCTCCATGGCACACATTTGCCTCCCCATGCATACACATACACACACATGCAAATTAAAATTTTAATGTGAAAAGCACATTGAGTCTAAAAACTGAAACTTTAAAAAGTAAAATATAGACTTTTTTTCATAAAAGAAAATGAGGCCTCCCCAGGTTTCAGTGTTAGTGCTAAAGCAAATCCACAGTGTGTGCCTGTGAAAAGTGTTTGGCAAGAGAAACTCCACCTGCGCTGTGTGGGAGTGGGGAAGGATGGGAGGGTCAGGAGCGTCGAGGAGAAAGTCCACCTAAGATAGTCTTTCTTTTCTTTTTGCCTGATTATACTATTCTTATTGTTCCAAAATAGAACGTGTGGTTTAAAGGTCTTCAACATGTGTATTTGTAAGCAGAAACCTAAGAACTCCTGGGAAATAATCATACCCAGCGGCTAGTGTGGTGGTTTTAATGTCATTAAACCCAATCAGCTCATAGGGAGTGGCACTATTAGGAGGTGTGGCTTTGTCGGAGTGGGTACGGCCTGTGTCACTGTGGGGGTGGACTTTGAGGTCTCCTATGCTCAAGTGTCACTCTGTCTCAGTTCACTTCCTGAGTGATCAAGATGTAGAAATCTTAGCTCCATCTCCAGCACCGTGTCTGCCTGCACGCCACCATGTCCCACCATGATGACAATGGACTGAACCTCTAAACTGTAAGCCACCCCAATTAAACGTTTTCCTTCAGCAGAGTTGCCATGGCCATGGTGTCTCGTCATAGCAACAGAAACCCTGACTAAGACAGCTAGTGACTATTCAAGACATCACGGGCCACAGGCATAAAGGAGGGAACCTTTTGTCGTAACTGAAGTTGAACAAATCTTGGTGCATGACAGAATAGATAGGTTCAACTCTGGTTCCGTGTGACCATGGAGAGGTCAGTTCCAACAGTCCCTATTCCCGCGATTGTGTAGATAAAGAAGCCCTCTTACCTCCAAAGCTTGTGGCAAAGCCTCGCCACCCCTCAGGTCCTACAGACACTACAAGGTAGAGTAGCAGTCAGCACCCTGCGTCCCCTCCCCCTCTAAGGTGGTAGGGAGCAGACACCTGGGTAACAGTATGATGGAGAAAAACACAAAAGGGCTCCCAGAGGAACTCAATAAATCAAGGGACAGAAATTCTACCTGCCTATCAGAAGGGGCTGTCAGCTACCCCAAGCCCATATCTGCAAGATGCTCGTAGTGTCTGTAAGTGCAGAAGAGAACACAGTTCTGTCTCTGTGAGGGTCTCCCAGTGCAAGGAAAAGTCAGGCTTGATTAACCCCAATCCTCGACAGCCGGGCAGAGTCTAACGATTGAAATGAGGCCAGCAGCCACTCCTCTAGACCCCACTGGTCCAGCTGTGATGACATCCTGACGTCCCCAGCGTGTGACCGCCTGGGAGGATGGATCGACAGGCTCCAGGCCCCAAAGGGGTTTCCTGAGAACAGCCCCTGACATCCTCAGGACACAGGCGTGCTGTCTTCTTCAATTCCATTTTTTTTTCTTAATGATGAAAACTCCAACTTAGACCATGAGGCCTGAGTCTCATCTGAGCAACTAGGCAAAAGCTCCGGCCCCCTTGAGCTTCTGCTTCACAGGCTCTGTGGGGGTCAGAGTCAGGACTGAAGCCTGTAAGCCATGCAGAGAGCTAAGTCAAGGTGGGCACTGGATGCACTTCGTAAACTCAAGGCACCAGGCGTTCTCTGTTCATGTTCTTCAGGTGGCCTCTGTAGGGCCCTGGAAAATTGTGTCAAGCAAATGGAAACTTCAGATAACAAAACAAAACAAAACAAAAACACTCTTTGGCTTTTCAAAAGAAACATTTGCTCTCATCAGAAATGACTCTTAATTCCTTCCTCACCCCAAGGACCCTCGCTGGGCAAAGACCACTTTTCACCATATATGGATTAGAATGTCACACAGAGGCAGGGCTCTGAAACATGACGCTAAGGGTTTCTCATGGCTAGGGTGGAAGGCCCAGCCTCGGGCTGGCCACACATGTGATTGGGGTCTGTCACCAAACTTGTCATTGTAAGTTGTCTGGAAGGCAAAAAATCAAACAATGGATGACCGCCAGCCCTTTGTGGCTGGGTTGGATCTGGGTCACAGCTTGGTCTATGTCCTTGGGCGTGTCACCTGGTCACTGTTTTAACAGGTCTTTCCGAAACCATCTGAATGACAGGAACATGAAGATCATCTCATAGGAGGGCTGGGTGGGCTTACTAGTTCACACAAAGCCTCTCACATTGCCTCGCACTGACCTGGTCTCCACAGAGTGTCAGCCATTACTTTAGGCAACAAAACAAAAGGCAGGCCAAAGTTTTCACAGGAAGGCAGCCCACGGAGGTCTCCCTATGAAATTTGCACAAGAGGACTCAAAATGAATGAATGAAGGCCTCTCTCAACAAAGAAGCTATCCAGGGTGCCCATGCTTCAGGGGATCAAGAGGACACAGACTTTGGCTCGTGTGCAGTAGGAAGTTCATATAGAGGATCCAGCAAGGCTTGTCCCAAAAGTCCATAATAATTGAAACCTCTCATAGAGCTCTGGCTATCAGGACCTGTGGCTACAACACAGGGCTGCAGGTTGTCCAGGGAGGGGCCTACCATTCACAGGTCAGCCACTCTGTCCATGTACTGAGATGTAAGTCTACGCATCCCTAGCACTTCATGACGTGTGGGATCCCTGATCTCTGGCTGGAGCCATTCACCAGCAACATGATTCACTATTCCAGCATAGTCGTGAGATCCCAGTCATTTCAAAATGCCCAAATGATTGCCAACAACTAATAGCCCTCTGCTGTACCCGGTGTCTTCACAGAGGTTGTCCCCAAGCCTCAAGGATTCTACACCCCAGGAATGTCTAAAACGGTGTCCATGGTGATCTGCTCCATCACCAGATCATCCCAAAGAGTTGGGGAGCAATTAACTCATCTGCCCAGCCCCTCTGGAGTGAGTGTCTCAGCCAGAAGGCATGATCCTGGAATGGGAACACAGAAATTCAGTCACTCAGAGAAATAATGAGCAAGCTGGACCAGCGGCTCTCGTGGGAAGCGTTTGAAAAACGAGAGTCTTTTAGAAATTCCTCTACAAAAAGACAAGATCTCCTGAATAAATCGGGAACATGAGGACTATGAGAAAGGATAGAAGGGGAGGGGAGAGGAAAAGAGAGGAGCAGAGAAAATATATAGCTCAATAAAAATAATTTAAAAAAGAATATAATAACACAGAGTCAACAAAAAAGATAAAATTGAATAATATAAAGTGCTCAAACTAGGAAAATTGCATATATATGTAAATATTCAAACTATGAAAAAATATATATGCTATTTTTTAGTTTGAGTATTTTATATATATACATATGAGGGTCAAGGAGATGGTGCGTCAAATGCTGGGTCATTCTGAGTATCTGTAAGCACTGTACCCAGAGCAGTAATGCAGCTTTCTTAAGTCTTCCACGGCGGGGCCAGCTTTCGGATGATGCAGCTACCTTTGGATCATCTATATCCCTATAAGTGGCCCCAATAAACATACTGGCTCACTAAAAGAAAAAAAAATTGTCATGTGCCCACTGAGTCTCGCTCAGCAGGAACAGCCCTGCCCCACCCACGAGTGTATCTCAGGGAGGTTCCAAACCTTCCCTGCCCTATACTAAGCCTAAACATTCATTATCTTCATTTATTATCCTTTCTAGACAATGTTGCACTTTGTAGCCAAGATTGGCCTTGAATTCAGCATCCTCCTGCCTTAGCCAGTTCACTATTGGGCGTACAGGTACAGGCCACCGTCTCCGGTATTGTCTCTACATTTTTACTAACATATGACCAGAAAGAAAGGACAGCAGCGTACAGAACTCACTCTGTTTCATAAATGCCCATCTCCACCACGCAGATACCCATTGTTTTTGCTGGAACATTTGAAAGCAAATCCTCTTATAATCTTCAGAAACAAGCAAGCATAAGGTCCTTAGTTTTAATAGTAAGACCAAGCAGCATAATTTAAGACTCCCAACCTCCTTTTCAGTTTCCACCAGACCCTCACAACCAGGGCTGCTCCACCTCCATCTTTGCCTCTGCAAAGGAGAGGCTGCCCCTTCTCTCTAGCTTCCTTTCCTAGCTGCCTCTGGCTTCTTCGGGGCTTACAGACTGGAACAGGAGGCTGAAAGACAGAGGCTGCAGGCAGTACTTACCCAGAAGCCCCAGTGCAGACTCTCTTCTCTTCTCTGCAGGTCTTGCCTATCTAAGCTGATGAACAGGGAAAAGGTGCCATATTGGGGCCTGGAGAGATGGCTCAGCAGTCAAGAGCACTGGCTGCTCTTCCAGATGACCCAGCTTTGACACCCAGCACTGACATGATAACTAATGCATCACTGAACATTCTGAAACGACCGGGCTCTCATAACCATGCTGGAATACTGAATCATGTTGATGGAGAACGGTTACAGCTGGAATCTGGGGATCCTACGCATCATGAGGTGCTAAGGATGCCTGCACTAACATCCTTAACTCCAGCTCCAGGAGATCTGATGTCCTTTTCTGACCTCTGTGGCCACTGCACACATGTGTAGTGATATTTATGCAGGCAAAACCTCCATACACATAAAATAAAAATAGCTAAGTCTCTAAAAGAGAAAGAGAGACAGAGAGAAGGTGTCTGGTGGCCAAGGTTAGACCCCGGCGCAGTGCATTCCAAACATGGTATGGCTTTTGAAAAGAAAAACTGGAGGGGACGGGATGTGTGAAGAGCATGCAGAGCCCCCACACGGCAGGAAATGCAGATTTCTTTTTCCCACTTAGGTCTCACTGCGGAATTTGAGGGTCACAGCCACTTCTCACCCTAGATCTGTGCTGTTCACAGTGATAACCAGAAATTGGTCTGAAACATACTTTATATTCCTAGAATTTTTCATGTGGATTGCATATTGACCCGTGAGATATTTGACTGCTGAATGTAAGACTAAAATCGACCTTACCTATCTTTAACTCGTGTGTGTATGTACAAATACACGTCTGCACGTTTGCAGTGTGCATCCATGTGCCTGTGGGAGCCAGAGATCAACAAGTGTGTCTTCCTTAACGATCACCCTTTTTTCTTTTCTTTTTCTTTTCTCTCTCTTTTTTTTTTTTAGACAGGGCTTTTCACGGACCCTGAAGCTTAACAATTTGGCCAGACTGGCTAACCAGCAAGCGGTAGGGATGCTCCTCTCTGCCCCTGCCAAACACTAGGATCACCTATGCAATAGCCATTGCCATTCCCAGATTTTATTTTCTAACACGGATGGGTGCTAGGAATCAAACACAGGCAATGGGTAATTATGCTTGCGTTCACTCACAGGGCCATCTTCCCAACCTCTTCCTTTTTATTTTAATGTGACTATTAGAAAATTTAAAATTACACCTAAGGCTTGCTTGCATCATGCTCCTGCTGGATGGTGTGAACCTAGTTCAACTAAAGCCACAAGTCGAAGGGTTACATTTTGGTAGTATGTTACAAAATTAGCACTACCACCAAAACCAAAACAAAACAAAAAAAAATTGACTCTAGAGCCAATAAAGACTTGAGCTGTGAGTGTCTAGTTAGACATTTTCATATTACACACAGTAAGACTGAGATCCAGAAACAAGTGACCTAGAGGTTATAGTCACCTCTGTTGTTATAGAGTACTTAAGCCATATCAAAGTGTTCCTGGGAAATACTGAAACGATAGATACCAATCTCCAGGAAACCCTTCATGTATCTACACCTAAATAGCCACATAATAGCTGGGGAGGCCAAAGGCAAGCGTTGGGGTGTCTTCCCACTGCCTGCAGAGACGGCTAGTTGTGAACCAGCAGGCAGGCCAAGGTCCCGCAGAGGTCTGGATCTCAGGTCAACTAACTGGAAGTCAGAGCCCTTAATCTGGCCCTTAGACCTGTTTGGGTTGGCTTTCAGTGTTGGACCAATTATTTGAATCACTTGCCAACATTCAAACATTAGGAAACAGCAATAAAAAAATCTAGATTTCCGGTTTGCCTTGAAATCACAGATCTGGTGGCACGGGATTTGTTTTTCCTGCTGGCAGTGGCCTATCGGACTCCTTGGCTGCTGTCTGCTCTGTCTGCCGCCTTCTGGCTGAGGCATTGTCCCTCTTCCCCACAGGCCAGCTGCTGGGCCACTCCTCACAGGGCCCCCAGAGCAGTGGACAACTTTTAATACCTGTCCATCTCTACCAAAAAGCTACAAAACTGAGCGAAAAGGATTTCCATGGTCTAGGGGTACAGCTTAGATGGTAGGTGCTTGCTTAGAGAACAAGCAGCCCTGAATTTGGTCCCCAACACTGCATACACTGGATATTTGGGCAGTACATCTGTAACCCCAGCACTCAGGACATGGAGGCAGGAGTAGCTGAAGTCCAATGCCGTGGCCAACTACATACGGTGCAGGCCAGCCTGATACATACAAAATACTGTTTCAAAACAAAAGACAGAGACGCCCCTGGAGAGAGCTCAGTCCTTAAACTCTTGCCTCTTGCCTCTCAAGCCAGAGGACTGTTGTTCAATCCTCAACAGTCAAGAAATCAAAAGGAGGGAAGGAACGGAAGGGAAGGAGGGAGGGAGGGAAGGAGGGAGGGAGGAAGTGGCACAGGCTTGTAATTCTGTAGCTAGGGAGGTGGACACAGGCAGATCCCTGGGGCTCAATGACCATCTTCTACTCTAGCCTATTTGGTAAGTTCCAGCTCAGTAAGAGACACTGTTTGAAAAAAAAAAATGGCGGATGTCCCCCCATTCCCTCCCCCCAAAGCTTCACTTCCTAGGAGTAAAAAAGAAAGGGTCTTTTTTTTTTTCAGTCCTACTGTTTCACTGTTGGCTCCATGAAAGCACCTGGTCCTAATCTCCCATGAGGAAACTGAGGCTGTGATAAGCAGCCACGCACTGGCACTGATTACAAGGAGCTGCTTAGAACGTGATATCCCAGGGCTCCTGAACGATGGAAATTCTTTGGGCTTTCTAGCCAGAGCTAAGGGTGTTTCTGTGGCAAGGACAATTGACACAAGCCCCGGAGACAAAGTCATCGCAGTCAGACACCCCACGAGTCTCCCGTAGTTTTGCTTCACACAGAAGGGAAAAGGATACAGTTTAAGAACAGGAAACAGCCCGAGGAGCAGCGGCTTCTGGTGACTTCTGCTGTCACCCCAGCTTCCATCTCTCTCCTGTCTATGGGGTCTCCTCAAAACCGAAGTCCCTAGCCTCGACACCGAAGGGCTTCTCCATTAGCATGCCAGTCCTGGCCAGTCCTGTCAGGGGTGAGTAACCACCTTCCATTAGCGGCCCCTTGTGAGGTGTAAAGATGCACTGATTCTGGCCCAGGGACCTGAGACCTCAGAGTTCGACGGACCTGAGGGCCCTAGAGAGACTGACTGCTTGGGCCAGATTCTGGGAGCACGAGGGCCTGGCTTGCTAGTTCCGCAAGAATGGGGTCCTTGTAGACCTCAAAACGACATTTCCAAGTGTTATCTCCCTAGAAGTCCGGCAGCAGCTTTGCTTTCTGAAGGATAGGACAGACGCGCTCCAGCAGGCCTAGGCCTCTGACCCGGGCGCGGGCTGCTGTGAGCATGTGCGACAAATGGCGGGACCCATTGTGCTTCCCTGGGGTGCCCTGAGCCAGGCAGGATCGAGTCTGTGCAGTTACCGGTGAAGGAGACGCCATAGCCTGACACTCCTGCGCCCTTCGCGGGACAATGGCGACACCCAGTGGTAGCAGCAGGAACTGATAAGCATCCATGCACTGATTTCAAGGATCCTGGACACCTTCGGGGCATACCTGCTCTCATAACCTGATTCTCCGCATAAGAATCGCTCCTACTGTCCCCCCACCCCCACCCCCATCCGGGCAGTCCCTGGGCAGCTGTGTGTGCAGAAGAGTCTTCCACACAATCGTTGCAACCTCTTCCTGGTCTCTTGGCGCAAGGTTTGCCTCATACCTACAATATGTCTGCCTCTTCCAAAGCTGGAGCCCCAGAGTCCGGGCCGCATCCCTCCTGTAAGTGCACGGTTAGGCCCTACCTCTTTTAAGAACCAGGCGACATTCCCAATACGTTCTGGCTTTGCTTTAAGGATCATCGAACAAAGGTGTCAGCTGGGGTTTGGTACGCCTTTCTAGGCAACAGACCCACTGTTGAGAAGTCTACACACGCTCTTGTAACATCAACCCCAAGAAAGATTACTGTTTGTTTGTTTTTTAAGTCTTAAGGATTGCCAAAAATCCAACAGAGCCAGGAACCGAACAGTGTCCGACAGATGACAAGCCACTCTAGCCAGGTCAAGCACACCTCCAGGTATCTGCCAGTTACTGCTCTGTGGGGAGATTACATGCTACAGCGATGGGTATGCTGTTGGTGTGCTCCGCTCCTGTAGCCCTGTGATCCTCGTCCCATCCCATCCCATCACTGTGCTCCCTGATCATTTGTCCCTCCTGCCTTCGGCGTTGGGGTCAGTCCCTGGCGATCCTTGGCTTGTGATCCGATTCTGTCTCATCTTTAACACTGTCTTCATGGATGTCTGTCTCCTTTTCCTGTAAGGACACTAATCATATCAAGCCCATCTTCCCACAATTTCATTGGCAAAGACTCTCTTCACGAGCAATGTCACATTCACAGGTACCAGGGGATAGGACACCGACATGTCCTTCGTGGAGACAAACAGAACTCATAACAATAACAAAGGGCAGTTGGCTTGTGAGCAGGGCTCAGATGGCCCCAGGAAAGGGCAGCAGGTTTACGAGTGTTGATTTGATACTTTACTCACTGCCGAGATGGGCTTTCTTCTCTCATGAGTCCTCCCTTTTATTGGTCCATCGGTGATGCTCTGTGGTCACAGTAATGACTGTGTTTACTCCGGGCTTAAGTACCTGTGTTTCTCCCTCTCATATTAGGTATAAAATGGAATATTAACTTGGAATATGGCCTCTCCCTCTTGGGCAGTGGTGAGGCCATTAATGTCAGAATAAGTCAAGCCGACCTTGCCTTTCTGCAGAAGCTCACCCTCCTCTGCCTGTTCTTTAAGGCTCATCGGAGTCAGGCCTCAGCTCCTGGTTGTGGAGGGCCGGACCACATTCTCCATTGCTTCTAGGAACAAAGGTAGAGATTGACCTCTGTGACCCCAAGGTGTGGCGGTACACGCCTTTAGTCCTGATGCCTGGGCAGCAGAGGCAGATTGACCTCTGTGACCTCAAGGCGTGGTAGTATACGCCTTTGGTCCCAATGCCTTGGAGGCAGAGACAAGCAGATCTCTGTGAGTTCAAGGTGATGTAGCACACGCCTTTAATCCCAGCGCACGTGCTTGGTAACTCTCTACCGCTGCGTCCCTGCCTACTCCCGAGGCATCATCTGGGATAATGGGCAGTGAACCAATCAAAGAGTGACACGTCCAAAGCAGGGTCTGTTTCCTATATAAGGGATGGGTTCCATCTTATCTGGGTCTCCGCCATGTTGGCTGATGCCCGCTCTCCCAAGGGGCATTAAAGCTTTACTGCAGAAGTATCCTATGTGTACCGCGTGGTTCTTGCTGGCGAGACGGTAGCGCGGGACATCTGGTGCTGATACCCGGGAAAAAGAAGAACTTTGCACCACCGGAGACCCCTTGGACACAAGGAGGATTCAGAACTGCAGGCATGCAAGCTTAGAAAGGTACGCTCTAAAGTCCAGAGAGCATATCAGAAACTGAGCAGCAGTGGGAGGTTGTGCGCACACTCAGATAAGTTAAAAAGGACCCTCCGGTAAAGAATGGGGGAGACAGAAAAGAAAATAAGTTAAAAAGGACCTCCCAGTGATTTTAAAAAAAATAAAAATGGGGGAGAAGGCTGATTTACAAGGTCAAAAGCTTTATGTTATGTTATATGTGTTGTCTTTTGTGTACTGGATAGGAGAAAGATATTTAAACTTAGAAACTGCTAAGGATATGATGTTTTGGGAAAGAGGTTCTGTTTTCGTCTCCACAGAAAAGGAGAGCCTAAGGGTGTACTTGGGATTTATGTGGTTTGAATCACCGAGACCTCCTGAAATGTTGTAGTGTATACCCCTAAGAATG
This sequence comes from Myodes glareolus, assembly GCF_982192425.1. Classification (NCBI taxonomy): domain Eukaryota; kingdom Metazoa; phylum Chordata; class Mammalia; order Rodentia; family Cricetidae; genus Myodes; species Myodes glareolus. The sequence continues at coordinate 14,844,304 of NC_142038.1, read as the reverse complement.
CAACGGCCCAATAACAGCAGGAAGCAGCCAGAGACTAACGACGCCCAAATTCCCTAAAAGATTAAATGAGGTCCTTGCAGAGCAGCAAGCCTGCTTCTCTGAGTTCCGCTTTGCTCCGTACACCGGTTTGGGCTCGGAATGGGTGCAGCTGGGGCTGGAGGGCGGCTGGAGCGGAGCTTTGCTCTGTGGCTATGGTGGAGAGCACGTTGCGCAGGCTCAGTTGGTGCCTGGCCTGGAGGGTATCACAGCTGTACCGAGAATGAGAGCGGTGCCACAGACAGCCGGGCCAGAAGGCTTACAATGTACCTAAAACTGTGCTGGTCTCTGAGGGTAAAATGGCTCTGGTTCCATTTGGCTATGCTAAACGATGCTGACTTCAGGCAGGGCTGGTCGTATTTATCATAATAAAAGCGCAATTAAGGTTTAAATGCAGTAAACAGGCAGTACCGTATTACATCTACATAGTGTGACTTAAGTTTTTAAGAACTGCTTAGCATTTTAAGAACTCAAGTCCTCCTGAAAGATTGCTGTGTGTACGCTTGGCTCGTCTGATGTTTCAGGATCCGCAGGGAGGTGGATGCGAAGGGCCCTTGGATTTTGGGGTGATTGGGTCGTTGACTGGATTTGTGAGAGTTTACAGCCGCTTTTGCTGTGGCACAGGTGTTGAGAGTTTGCTAGTAGGGAAGCGGCCCTGTTCGCCGCCTCTCCCATCAGCCCCTTGAGCCGCAGGCTCTGGCGCGGACCTTGAGTTATTGCCGGCCTGTGCAGCCTTGGTCTGGGTGTCGGCTCCCGCCACACTCCGCCACCAACACAGCCTCAGACCTCAGAGAACGAGGCTAGCCCCGCGGGGAAGGCAGGGGCGCCTGGGGGTGGAGCCGCCACTTCTTGGCTTGGGACACAGGGAGCTGCGCAGCGAGCAGGCCCAGGGCCGCACACAGCCCTTGGATGACGGGCGGGCTCTGGAGCCCGAGGCCACCGTACCAGCAAGAAATACGGGAGCCAATAAATCTTAAATCTAATATCAACAAACAGGTCCTGGGTTTTTCCTAGGCGCCACTGGGGCAACACGGCCCATATCGTAAAAAACAGAGATCCCCATATGGGTTCCCCAATGGCCACGTCATCTTAGGACTCCAGGCTGGAAACAGGAAAACGGTTTTCTCATATTTTTAAAACAATAATCTCATCGGTGCCAGATTTAAAATGGTTTAATTCTAAGGCCTACTATAATGACACAGACAAACAAGATTGCTCTTTAGAACAGAGACCTATAGGTCTCTAAGTTCAAGACCAGCCTACTTCCAGTACTGACTGTGCTAAATTTTTACACTGAGTTTTTTAATACTCTTAAATGTTATTTTGGGAGAAGAGTTTATGTTTTTTTTCTAGAAATACTACTATTCATGCTGTGGATTCATCTGTCCAGAGGCCTGAGGACAAAGCCTCTGCTATGGAGCTGTCTGGCCTGATTGCTGCGGAGCTGGCGGGTTCCTGAGGGATGGTCCAGCTCCTGCCCTTGGTCTGTCAGTTATTGCTATGTTGTTGTTGTACATTGCAATGTTGTTGTTGCTATGCCATTGCTATGCTGCTAGATTTCCCCTTGTTTTGTCAGTTATTGCTTGCTATCAGTTTCCCTTATCCTGTCAGTTATTTCTGCTAAACACTATGGGTATCTTCAAGATAGGTTACAAAATGCCATGGTTATTTAAATTAAAAATTGGATAAATATCTATTTAAACAAAAAGGGGGGAATAATATAAAGGAACTGCCCCCGATGCCAAGAATGGCCATCGCCATGGCTCTGTTCACCATAAATTTTTTAAATCTGGATGATAATGGCCAAAATGCTACAACACGACATTGTTCGGATCCGCAGCGGCCCAAAGATTTGGTTAAGTGGAAAGATGTGCTTTCTAATGAATGGAAAGGCCCGGATCCCATCTTATTGAGATCCAGGGGAGCTGTTTGTGTCTTCCCACAGGATCAAAAAAGCCCATTCTGGCTGCCAGAGCGATTGACCCAAACAGTGAAGAGTGATCCACAACACACGGATTCGCCTGAGGAACTGGCTGCTGTTCCTCCTGCCATTTTGCGGATGGATGACAGAGCACCGATGGAGGACACTCTCAGCCTTCCTGAAGCTGTTACCAGTCAACCATAGGATGGCGGTGTCTCCCCGATTTTTTACAACCAATAAGACTCTGGGCCCCCTCCATACCGTCCTAGAGATGATTTATAAGCTTGGCCGTAGGACTCCAGTCCTGGGCCGTGTCTCTCATTCCCCTACTTCAAAGAATGGGTGGGGGTGGAAATGTTTTGGAACAGTCCTATACTATGGATTAGTGTTTCTCCTCTGGATGGTCTGCTGACTCAAATCCCAAAATCGTAGGGACAAAGTGGTTATTGCACAAGCGCTGGCTGCCCTGGAACAGGGGCCTCTACTGATGTGTAGTTATTTATGTTAAAGCAGTAAGGTTTAAGCCAACCAGCTCCTGCACCCCTAGGACTGTGGTCCATTGCACAGGGTGGAGTGCTTGGCTTAGCTAGCCCTGAAGGTTGTCGAGCTGAAGAGCATCGCACAGAGAATGGCCCTCTCTGAGAGATAAGTCGCTCTGCTTAAGGGTTTCCTGCCATATATTCCCTTTCCCAGAAAATTGGCAGAGGGCAGGCCGGATAGGTTCCAGGTGTCATGAGCCTAGGGACAGATTCCGTGTAAGCCCATTTTTATGTTTTCATTTTGGGAAGTGCGACCTCTATCTTTACCTTCCTAGGGAGTTGCCTTTCTGCAAAGAAGTAAAAAAAGGGGGATATGTGGAGGGCCGGACCACATTCTCCATTGCTTCTAGGAACAAAGGTAGAGATTGACCTCTGTGACCCCAAGGTGTGGCGGTACACGCCTTTAGTCCTGATACCTGGGCAGCAGAGGCAGATTGACCTCTGTGACCTCAAGGCGTGGTAGTATACGCCTTTGGTCCCAATGCCTTGGAGGCAGAGACAAGCAGATCTCTGTGAGTTCAAGGTGATGTAGCACACGCCTTTAATCCCAGCGCACGTGCTTGGTAACTCTCTACCGCTGCGTCCCTGCCTACTCCCGAGGCATCATCTGGGATAATGGGCAGTGAACCAATCAAAGAGTGACACGTCCAAAGCAGGGTCTGTTTCCTATATAAGGGATGGGTTCCATCTTATCTGGGTCTCCGCCATGTTGGCTGATGCCCGCTCTCCCAAGGGGCATTAAAGCTTTACTGCAGAAGTATCCTATGTGTACCGCGTGGTTCTTGCTGGCGAGACGGTAGCGCGGGACACCTGGTTCTGGCTCCTCCTTCATTCTCAAACTCAGGAACCCCTGAGTTGTCAATCAAGCTCGATGCCCATATCATGTCTGTGTTTAGTGATTTCTAAAGCTGTCTTAAGTTCTAGATGCTCCTTGCTAAAACTGAAAGGAAAAATTAATCTTACCTTGTGGGTGCATGGGGAAATCTTAATCCACCTCATACAATCTTTTGATAAACATGAAAATGCAATGAAGACACAGCTGTTAGCAAATGATGCCTGCTGCCATGGAGACACGAACTTTCTCAGTCACAGAAATATCTGAAATTAGGGGATAAGGGAACAATGGGGGGGTGAATGTAATCCAAGTACATACATTTGATGTATGAAACTGTGAAGAAGGGAAAGGTTTGGGAATCGCCCACAACCTAGAACAAATAACTTTCCTCTTGTCATATGCATATTCTAAATAAATACGAAGTCACCCAGAACTAGAACGACAATAAATGGGTGATCTCCAAGTGTTGCCGGGAGCCTGAGCTGTCAGGAAATGCATCTTAGACCGTGTGTTTCAGTATAGACTTCAAATAGGGCATTCCCAGCTGTGGATCTAATACAAGCATGGTTTCCAGGTGCATCTGGAGATTGAGCAGATAAGGATGAGCCAGGAAAAGAGACATGACCAGTGAAGGGAGGAAAAACCAGGAGTGCAAGGTATTTGCACAAAGAGGCGCGGCTAACGCCGTCACAGCCCTGTGGTTAATCTGACAAGATGTTACTGCTGCTGTGCTGAGTAGCAGTGCCCAGCTGCAGAGGGATAGCAAGACAGCAGCAAGCTGGAGTGGTGTGGGGAAAGACAAACGGAGGCAGAGCAGGGAAAGCAACAAGGTGAAGAGTTTTACAAAGTTTCCTCCCTACCCCAGGGGGTTGTCCTCAAGAGGGGCACCGGTTCCAGAGTGTGCACCCACGTGGCGGCTTTGATAGAAACGGGATGAATCATTTCTCAGGATGGAAAGAGGGTCGAGTGTGCAGAGAGTGTCAAGGTCTATGAACATTGTGATACAGTCTCATTTGGGGGAACAGGAAGTAAACATTTTGTATATATGGTGCAGACTTGAACACACAGCACGGTGGCCCTAAGTGTGACATGGATGGGATGTAACAACAGCCCATTCCCACGAGCATATCTTGAGCCTGTCACTGGTACCCAAATTTCTTAAAGCACTCCATACGTACATTATTCACTGTCCTTTCATTTTTCCTCATTTTACTGATACTGTTTTATATAGTTTTTAAAAATTAACTCTTTTACTGAGCTCCCCACTCCCAAACAAACCTGATCACCTAACTAACCAGCTGTCTCCTCTTCCACATGGGCAATGAAACAAACCTTGAGGAACACACAAGTTTCTGCCTGATCCCATGTCATACAAACTGGAAACCGAAGGCGATCTTCCCTTTCCCCTGCCGGCTAAGGATATTAGGCACCTTCCTAATTGTTAGCCATTTGTATTTCTTCTTTTCAAACTAGTTTTGAACGTTAACTAGTTTATTTATTAATCTAATAATTTGGAGAAGTGGTTGGTGTTTAATTTATATCTCGATTATCAACTTCGTCTGACGCTGGCAAATATTTCTCATTCTGTAGGCTAGCTCTTCATCCTGCTGATTGTTTCGTCAGACAAAACTTAATTTCAGATAATCCCGTCTGTCAACTCTTAGTGCTATTCTCTGTGCTAAAGCAGCCCTGTGCAGAAAACCTTTGCTATGCCTGCCCCTTAAAGGTTTCAGAGAATTTTCTCTAATTCAAAGTTTTAAATCTTATATTAAGGTCTATGATCCATTTTGAATTCATTTTCAAGGTGAGAGATGTGGATATAGTTCCATTCTCCAAAATACGGAAATGAAATTTTCCTAGCACAATTGGAGTAAAAGACTATCTTTCCAACAATGTGTATTTTTGACAGCTTTGCCAAGATCTCTGCAGTCAGAACTATGTATTTCTGGGTCTTCCGTCCTGCTCCCTGACCCACGCGTCTGTTCTGTGCTGGTATGTGTTGTCCTGTCACTATAGCCCTGTAACGTAGTTTGAGATCGGGGATTACAAAAGCTCTGGCATTGTTTTTTCTGCTACAGATTGCTTTCAAAATTTGGGGGCATTTTGTGCTTCTATATGAATTTTAGGATTGTTTCTTTTTGGGGGGGGTTGAGACAGGGTTTCTCTGTGTATCAGCCCTAGCTGTCCTGGACTAGTTTTTGTAGACCAGGCTGGTCTTGAACTCACAGAGATCCGCCTGCCTCTGCCTCCCGAGTGCTGGGATTAAAGACGCGCACCACCACCGACTGGCTAGGATAGTTTCTTGTAACTCTGTTACAAGAATCTGCTAAACCTGTTTAATATTACTTATGTGTATATTTTTAAGGCTGACCACTTAGTACTGGATAACCAATTGGGGGCTCATCCTGGGAAAGACTAATATTCCCTTCCTCAGCAGTTAATAGCCTATTATCAACTAGTGTTGACATTGTTCTCATCTTGTTTTAACATCCATATTGTTGAGATTTCATGGGAGGGGTTTTCCTGACATTTCTAGAAAAAATCCTGCATATTTGGAAAGCAATTGCTGCAGCAGACTTCCTTTCTGGCTCTGAACATCTTTCTGCTCCCTTCCTCCATGCTCGCTGAGTCTCAGGTGTTGTGCTCTAGATGTATTGATTGAGGTTGCGTACCCGTCAGAATTTTGACCAGTTGAGGCTTTCTGTAATGGTCTTCTGAAAAGAGGCTTCTTTGACACCAGTGAGAGCTACAGCTGACTGTGGTGTAGCTACTCACACTACAGTTAGGACTACACTGGCTTAGGAATTAATACTGATATTCTTGACTTCAGGAGCTGCAGGCATTTGGCTGCGTTCACAGTACCAGGCATGTTTGCCTCTTCTTAAGGAAGTCTTAAGTCCAATTAGACAGCTGTTGGTTTGGTTATTGCCAAGACATAAGTACCACTCTCACACCTGAAGTGGTACTTGCCATTTTCATATTTAGTCTTCTTATCCACAAGCATAAGAGACTTTTAGTATCTTCTTTTTTTTTCCTTCGGAGTGATGAAGTTCTGTTGTAGATGTCTTTTACCTTTCTGGTTAGGTTTATTTCTCAGTTATTTGGGAAATAACTCAGTTTTTGAAGCTATTGTAGATATTACCAACCTCCTACCCCAAGATCCTTTCAATGAATTCACTACCATTGAAAAAGCTACTATTTTTTTCTCTTGATTTTGGATCCTACTACTTTACAGGCGTTTGTAATGGCTAGCTGTGTTACAAACAGAACCGTGTCATCTGCAAACAAGCATAATTTGGTTTCTTCCTTCCCTGTTCGTCCCCTGACATTTTCATGCTCTAAAACTTTAAGCACTATATTGTATGAGAGTATCTTTCTGGGTGAAGTGGCACACACCTTTAAACCCATCAGAAAGCAGAGGCAGAAGGATCTGAGTTTGAAGCTAGCCTCTGTTACATATTGAGTTTCAGGACAGCCAGGGCTATTTACAGAACTGGTGTTAAATCAACCAATCAAACAAAGAAACAACAAAATATGTTGTTCTGGATTCTAGGGAAACGCTGTGGTTTCCTACTTGGTGTAGGGCTGGCTACAAAACTATCATGTATAGAGCATTTGTTTATGCTGAGCTCCTTCATCTAGTTTCTTCAAGACTTTTTAAATTTTGTGTGGATGAGTGGTTTGCCTGCATGTATGTACACTGTGTGCGTGCCTAGCCTCTATGAAGTTCAGAAGAGGGCATCAAATTCTCTAGAACTAGAGTTAGAGATGATTGTGAACCAACATGTGGATGCTGGGACCCAGACCCATGTCCTCTACAAAACCAGGAAGAACTCATAAATGCTCAGCCATTTCTCCGTCCTCATCCCTACTTTTGTCATCAAGGAATGCTGAGTTTTGTCAGTGGACTTTTCTTTATTGACTGCCATGTGGTTTCTGCCCCAACGTTAGTTTTGAGTCAACCAGGTATCCTTTTAGGGTATTGGTGAAATTGGTTAAGTGTGTGTGTGTGTGTGTGTGTGTGTGAGAGAGAGAGAGAGAGAGAGAGAGAGAGAGAGAGAGAGAGAGAGAGAGAGAGAGAGAGAGAGAGAAAGAGAGAAAGTGGGGGCTGCACATACATGTAAGAGAGTCTGCGCATACATGCGTAAATGCACATGTAGGATACGAACACAGGTCTACTATCTCAGGTGCCTTTGGTATAATACACCTTGAGGCAGGGTCTCAGACTTCTGACCCAGAGTTTGCCAAATAGTGTGGCTGGCTGGCCAGTGAGTCCCAGGAGTCTACCTGTGTCTAACTCCCAGCCCTGGATGATAACATGCACTACCATGCCAAGCTTTTCCATGAAGGTTCTGGAAGCTGAGGTCAGGTCTTCACCCTTGCACAGCAAGCACTGGACTAAGCTTGCCCCAAAGTCCGTCATGTGCTCTTCAATTCAAATTTAAGAATGTTACTGAAAACTCATGTTCATCATAAAAATCATTTTAATTTTGTTATCCTTACTGGTTCTGGTATCAAGTTGATGCTGGCTAGCCTTGAAGAATTTTCAAATGTATCTTTCTGAAGATGAGCATGGTGGCACCTGTCTGTAACCCTGGCACTGGAGACAGATACAAGAAGGATGCTCCAACCTGGTCTATATAGTGGAACACAGGACACTTTAGGCCACATAGTAGAACCTTCTCTCAAAAATAGAAAAAAAACAAAACAAAACAAAACAAAACAAAAAGCAAACAGCAGAAAGAATAAAAACCCAAAAGCTTGGCACGGTAATTGTACATGCAAAGAGGTTCGGTGTGACTTCTCAGTCATGCAAACAGCATGTAATGACCAAACAGTGTCACTGGCAACAGTATTACATCAGCCTTTACTTCTGTTATGAATATTCAAAAACTCCTACTTACTTTTGCAGCCAACTTTTTTTCTAAGTACTTCTACTAAATCACTAGAAATTAGCCCTTTTACCCAACTACAGCCATGACTTAAATTTTCTCCATTCCCAGAAAAGTGTGCATTGTTGTTGTTGTTGCATGGATACTTTCCTGGAGTCAGGGAAGAGGGAACCATAGCTGGGAAAAATGACGCCAGCAGACTGCCCTGTAGGCCAGTATATAGAGCACTGTCTTGATTTAATGGCTGAGAGCTAAGACGAAGCCATGGAGCTCATCCCTGGAGCTAAGACGAAGCCATGGGGAGCAAGCCAGGAAGTGTCCTCCACGGCCTCTGCTTCTGTTCCTAACGGACTAGGAGCTGTGAGGTGAAATAAACCTCTTCCTCTTCAGCCATTTTCACAGCAGCAGAAAGCTAGGACAGGAGTGACTTGGCCTACAAACGTCAATCAGACCCTGTTAGCTGCAAATGCTGCTGTTCTCTGGGGTCTTTAATGAAAGGGTTGCTGAAGTCTGTCAGCACCTTTTGCTTCACGTATTTTGCAGGTCAACTTTTTGGTGCCCGCTGTCTAGGATTTCTGTCTCCTTAATGGACTGCCTCCAACCCCCTTGTGAGATGCTGCGTATGCCTGTAATTCTGTTATACAAGAGGCTGACATAGAAGGCTGGTAAGTTCAAAAGTCAGCCAAAATTATGCAGTGAGATCTCATCTCAAAAGAAAAAAAAAGAGCGAAGGCAGAAAAAAATATAGAATTTTCCCTTCTCCCAAAATGTGTTCCACAAAGCAATTTCTTTTCCTCAGTAAGACTGACTGCCAATCTACTTCCTGCCTAGAATATCGCAAAGTTCAGGTTAGTAAACAAGAACGAACAAGTCTCTTAGCCTGTTGTGCATCTCTCAAAGCTGATGTGGTCATACTAGCCATTACTGTAGAAACAGTTACCTGTTCCATACAGCCTTCTTTCCTCTGAGAGCTGGAAACCAAGAGTATAACAGCTTCCCTCAGCCCTTCTGCCCCCACTCCATGCCTCGTGCCCTCCCTCCCAGCATGCACCGCTCCCCAGAGGAGACAAGACTGAGGGCTGCTATTCCAGGCCTGTCTCTGGAATGTCATTATTTCCCACCTCAAAATCACAAAGAAAGAAAAGGTCCATCTCAGGTATGAAGATATTTAATCAGGAACTCTTTCCAGATCCAAGGCATCCCTGAGCTTAAGAAAAAGAAAGAGCACATATGATTTAGTTGGCTTTCTCTTTTAATCAAAAACATACTTTGTTACAGAGTTCTCAAGAAAGTTTCAACTATTTTATTTTTAGCCACAGACTTCAACCAGGCAAAAGTATATAGAAAGGAAGTAACTGAGTCTGAGGGCTTCCCTAGGAGCACAAGCTCTGAGTAGCCCTGAGCGGGAGACAGAGCTGGGAGACCACGTCTGTCCCCGGCACCTCCGCCGCGTCTCCCACACTGGACTCTGCAGCACTGCACACTGGACTCTATAGCCAGTTCTCATCACGACAGGCAGTCATGCTTTTCTCGGAAGTCACATGTCCGATGCACTGAACAAAAAACCCTCCGTTTGGAGGAAGTTTGCAACTCCATAGTCAGCCTTTTAACCAATCCGAGCCCGTGAGTCCTTCTACCAATGACAAGCAGCCTTAGCAAGAGCAGCTGGTTTCCTCCCTTCTTCACCAGCTACCGCAGAGCGGGCCTCTACCAGGACTCCCCAACCCCCCACCCCTAGCCCACCCCCTAGAAAGGTTCCCAGGCCTTTAAAAATAACAAATTCAGTTATTATACTCATCCAAGCAGGTTGGAAGAGAACTCTCTGGAAAGAATGATCCAGCCAAAAGTTGTCTAATCAAAATGGATAGAAAAGAGGCAAAACTGAAGTGAATACGCATTCACTGATACTGGTTTTCATAGCATCAATTAAAATATTGATACAATTCTGGAGAACTTCCTGTTTTGAGCGTAGAAGAGTTAAGCAACTAAAGACCCAAAGAAAGGACCTCTGATATCACCAGGCATTAACAGGATTTCAATCCATTTTAGGTGAAGAATTGCTAGCACTCAGGAAGACAGTGTCACACATACCAACTTGTGTCAGAACGCCATGACTCAGAAGAGCCTTTAGACAGGCTGTGAACACAGACTACGGGAAAAGGAAATGGAGGCTCCCCCACCCCAGCTGTTGATGTTTTCGTGGTGGACTCACTGCAGCCCCTAAGGTGGTGCTAGGCCTTTGGTTAAAGTAAGTCATAAGGACATATGTAACTACCTGTCCACAGAAGACCAAATAATGAAAGATCAAGCCTGTCTCACTGAGTAACAAAGAAATAAGCAAGAACCCCCTCAGACAGCAGAACAAAGGGACAGAGCAATGCAAATCACTGCAAGGCAGGCAAGGTCACTTAAAAGCCAGAGCTGCAGAGCAGTCCTGGCCTCATTTCACAGGAAGGGAAGCGACTTGCCAAGGACACACTAAATCGTGAACCATAAGTGCTACTGTCTGAGTCCAGAGCCACATGTGTTTGGTTGAACAGGAACATGAACTCTGGACCAACTGAGAAAACATCTTAAACAAACTGTGTGAACACAGAGAAATGATTGTCTTCATCAAAATTCTTCTCAGTTCTTCCCATATTAAAAAAGGAATAAAAAGCTTCATTCATTTTAAGTTTGATGCGAAAATCCCTGAAAACATCAGTCATTACATTAGCTACTCCTTGGGGCATGATATCAGACCCTCAATTCTCATAAAGGCACCTAAAGGTCAGAAGTATCTACAGAGGAAGGCGGCTAGAGTGGGGTTAGGAGGACACAAAACAAGCAAGGATGCTTTCGGAAGAGGGTGTGTGCGGTCTGATGATGTCTCTAGCAAACAGTACAGTTCTTAGGAGTGAATTATGTGGAAACTAAATCTTTCCAAACACTGGGGGAAAAGGAGGCTACGGGGCTATGAGTATGACTTAATTCTCTCTGTATCGACCATATAAAACTCATCAAGAATCAGAGACCACTGGAAGCAATCGAATCAATGCCAAACTGCAATGTACCAAAGTCCTTTTCAAGGCCAAAAGGAAAGTGTCCTGGGTGAACACTACTAATTTCCCTCAACTGGTTCCCTCAGCTAAGCAGTTAGGACTGATGAATTAGAACACAGTGAGAACACTAGGGAGGCAGACTGCCAGCCACCCAAGTAGTAGCTGTCAAAAAGGAAGATGAAGAGAATTCAAAATGAAAACATCCGTTCAGAAAAGGCTACATCGTGCTGTCTACCTCAGAGGCCCAGAGCCCAGAGACAGCAGAGAAAGAGAAGAAACGCTACACCCAGTACATCCTGATTTGTTAAATAGCTCCCACCAACAAATGGCTAATTTTTAAAAGGTTTTACTCTTTAATAAGGCAAGATGATGAAAACCTTCACTCTTCAGTAACACCAGATAAACAATCTCGCTGTACCGAAGGTGTAGGTCAGAGGCTCTGCCAAGGACGCTGCTATGGATAAGGCCACTGGCTGTTTACACACTTCTTAATGTATCACAAGAGAAGAAACTGCTTGGTTACCAGAAGGGAAAACTGGGAAGGCTTGAGCAGGAGGAGGATTTCAGGGGCTGTTTACAGATCGCTGTGCAGCGAGATGAGTTTGTCTCCACCAGGCCCCACCTATGAGCTGTTCTGTGACAGGGCTCACGCTCACTGAAGTAATCCAGCTCACCCCAGCTCCCCTCTACACCACTCTCCATCATTAAGTAAAATGACAGCAAAGAAGACACAACCTACAGAAACTACCAAAAGGAACTCTGGCCAAGTCCAAATAAAACTGCTCCTTCCAAGAGGCCTCAACTGGATGGAACAACAAATGGAAATTAAAAACAAACAAAACAACAATAAAAACAAAAAACCCTAACGAGTGGCAATTAGCCAACTCGTAGCAGCCAAGGGGCAAATATACTTCACTTCCACAGATACTTCACAAGTATTTCCGGAAGATTCCCTTCTCCAATCTGTAAAACCTCTGAGTTTACTTTGCCTTTAAAGTTGCTAACACAAACCACACCACTCCCTATAAAACTGGATTTTTAACTTTGAAATACAGCATAGTTAATCATGTGTATGGCGGCTCATCCTGTCTGTGAACCTGTACTGTTTATAGGAACTGTGGGTTAGGACAATACAAAAACATGGTGTTTGGGGAAAAGTAAGTACATGGCAGTGGTGTATCATCGTCTTTGTTCAGCAGGGGCAGTAAAGCAGAACAGTTAAGTAGAGTCGACTCTACCCCACAAAAGAATCTATTTCCAAGCAAATAAAGGCAATACCATTAAGGATTCCCTTTAACTATGCACAGAAAAGGCACAAGACAAAAGTAGAATGGGTTTCAAACCAGGTAGGCCTACTACATCTCTCACTCAGTTTCCAGTGAAATTGAATCTTAGGAGACTCTTGAGCTATGAATCAGAGACCAACACCCAGAACCACACCCACATTGTAATCAGACTCTGAAAACTACAGAAACTGTTTTATCCTAAAATGGACACAAAATTTTGAAGCTTGGGGAAGTTTTTTAAAGTCTTATTCATCAAAGATGGCAACTTCCAAGGAACAAAAAGAAACAGTTTATAAAAGCAGAGGATGGCCACATTACAAGGATCATCAAAAACTAGGAGAAAATTCTATGGCTCTTAGTAAAAAAACCAAGACAGGTGGCTTGGCTCTGAAGAGATACTTCTTAGCAAATTATTTCCCACATACTTTATGAAGATGATTAAACATATCTGTAAAGTAGAAAAGGAAGCATCAAGGTGTCCCACGGCATGGACAATGTTCTAGTGGGATGACCTGGACTCTTGAAAGTCTGTTACACTAAAACTCTCCCCTCTCACTCCTATTCCCCAGTCATAGTAAAAGGGATCTAAAGACAAACATTTCTAGACAAGGTAGCATTTTATAATTCTGCCAGTACAACTTTTTAAAAAATTACCTTAAACTTATACAGATAATAATTAGGTCTGTAACAAAAGTATTTATAAGTTCTTAGAAATGAACTAGTAAAGAAGTTTCTTAAAAAACAAGGTGTGTAAGGTAGGGTGAGATTTTCACTTCGTCACGGCAGCAGTCGGGGTCTCTGGCCCTTCTGAAGCAGGCACAGGGACCTGCTCACCACAGCACAAAGAAAACGCTGTGCAAGTGTTTCCAGAGCTCAGATGCCTGCCGCACCGCAAAATTCCTAGGGAACTCTCAGAGCAAGGCCTAAAAGCATCTCGATGGTGATCCTGATTTTATTCACACTATTAACCCCAGGTCTAGTTTCGCTACAGTAAAATAAAAATTCAGAAAATAACCAACTCTACACATGATACATAATGTACATGGGAAAGTCCTGGTAGAGTGTGAGGGAAACCAGAGCTGTACAATCCAACTGGCTGCTGCCTGTCATTTAGTAGAAGGTGTCTTGCCACTGAGATTGGACTCAAAAGTGCAAAAGGAAAGCATTTTAAAAACAAAACCTAGAATTCAACTTTGTATATTGAGACTCAGTTTTATTTACGCTACTAACTAGGTAAAAAGTATACATGTGTCTGTGGTACAGTCAACGCATCTGCAGCTTTTCTAGTTCAGTCTCTATACAAAGTCACTGCCGACTGATCGATGATGTCAAACAAAGGGCTTAGAATAACCAAAAGGTATAAAAAAGTTTGCAGTCTTGCCCCAAGATACAAAAACTGAATTTTAAACAATGTCAAAACATACATGATTTAAACAGTATATGAAAAAAAGTCACACATCAAATCAAGTACAAAAATACCCAAACTACCTATTACGAACCGCAATGTTTCCATTATTCTGCACAGCATTTAACAGAGAATTTAGCAGTTTCCAAAATAGCCATTATTTTAGTTGAAGGACTGCCACCTTGCAGAACAGTGAAGCATCAGGCAGAGCAACACTGTTTTTAGTGTTTTTATAAATACAAAACCGACTGTGAATTAAGGGCAAAGAAATTCCCCCTAGGCTTTTTTTTATAACCAACCATATGCCTAGAAATATAGAAGAATTCATCTACTGTTTAACAGGGCAAAAGTATACATCTTGATAATGGTCATCCATTAGGGCTAAAAAAATCTGAATGGCATTTCTTTGACTGGTAATTGTAAAGAACTGTCACTATGCACACAGATTAGTGTTTTGTCTTGGGGGGGAAAAACCCTGAAGTCTGCAAGACAGTATGAATTTAATTCACCTTCACTGTTTAACTTGCAAAAAACATTCTGGATAAAAGGTTGATAAAGGTTTTTAGAACAGAGTGAAGTTGCTTTCAGTAAAACTGACTCGCCCACGTGGCACCTGAACATGGCGTGTCCAACAATAACCTGCTCACTAAGTAACAGGTGAGCTATTTGAGAACTGCTCCACAGAGGAACACACCAGTGTCCTGAGCATGAGCAGCTCTCGCACACGTCAAGGGCTGAGTTCCCAGCACTGGAGTGACTCCTTCATACATTAACAACCAGAGAAGATTTAGTAAGAATTGGGTCTTCCTGATCTTCAAGCTCTGAGCCATGCCTGAAAAGTTTTAAAATAGAAAAAAAGTTTTAATTCAGTTTCTGTCTGCTAAGAGCAAGGCAGCAAACACATCTTCAACCCTTTATGAAAAGACAGAGCAGAACAAAAATGCAATAGATCTTCAGATTATAAACAGGATTATATTTCATAGTCCACCATCCTGAAAATGGCTAGGGCGTCCATGGTGAGCGCTCTCAGTCTAAAGGCTGTGGGTCTGCAATGGGCATGGTGTGGAGCACTTCATCAAGGAGCTGGAGAGCGCGGTGGAGGTGAATCTCAATCCAGCACGGTGTTTCCTTGATGCTCTGTCTCGGATAATCTGGGCCCCAGCCTTTCACAAAGCTCATCCTGAGTATGCACAAGCGACGGAGGTCATCTACCCCGATGCCGGCAGCAGCGGACAGACCTAACAGAAGAAGTGTGGAAGGTGTCAGGGAGCAGGGTCATCTCTTTCCGTCCTCCCCACACTCTGTCTTCTTTATGTGTTTTCCTCAGCACACAACTTCTCTGTCAAAGTGTCAAAAGTAACTGCGGGTCTAAACCTTATCAACGGGACTGAAAATTTGGTTAAGACAGTTTACATTCCACATATGTATTTTAACTACCAGAGACCAAATAATTTCCCACAATTCACCAACATTTCATTCCTTTTTCCTCTTTAGAAGTTGGAATACAGGAGGAAGAATTGACTTCTTTTGTAAAAGTCAGAGCATGCCATGGTCCTAAGAACCTCAGTATCTAAACGGCCACACTAGAATAAGCCGTGACTGATAACCAGTCATGTACCTGGTCCCACTGAGACCCTCAGGTGTCTTGTGTTTGTCTCTCAGTTTTGAGATAATATATGAGGGGGGAGATAGATAAAATTAAGAAATTCAATACTAGTCTGAATTCTTAAGGACACAGAACATGTCTGTCTATAACATTAAAACTAGCAAATGTTTAGCTCCCTAATCTTTTTTAATTGAATTAGTGACTGTATTTTGTATATACCTAAATTGTAAACTCCTGAACATATGTCACAACAGACTGTATCTAATTTTCCAGTCAGAACATACAGTCATGTAGTCAGTCCACATTTATCAATATTACCATGAGCCTAATTGGAGGAGTCTGTAAGGAGCTGGGCAACTCCAGCAGGGCACTGCAGTTTCCTTAGCCAGTGTGATGTGCTTACCACACTGAAGAAGTTAACAACAGGGGCTGAATGAACCACTAGTTATGCCTTCAGACGTGAAAGATGGCTGCCACGTGTTTCCATCATAAAAGTCTAGTGTCAGGAGTTTAACTCTGCAGTAAAAAATTCCCCATCAGTGTGAAACCTGGCACAGTTCAATTTTACCCTAAAATTAAAAACTCTACAAGTTATAAAATGCCACCCTCTCTTAGCTCTGTGTTCAGAATACTGTTCCTAAATGGAGGTGTCCAGTTCTGAACCTGCGGTAGCTGTTCCCAACACAAAGTCAAGTTCTCAGTGATTTAACCCCCTGGCTGGGGAGGCAACAACTATAATCAACAGCACCCAAAGAGGAAAGACCCAAGTATGACAACCCCTGCATCACCTAATGCCAACAGGATCCTAGCCCAGCAAAGTGAAGCTACTACAGAAGGAAGAGTTTTACAAATTCCAATATTATAACCCAGTAAAAAAATCTTAACTTCTATTGTTATTTAAACAATTGATCAAGTGAATAAATCAAGATTAAAAGCCACTATTACACTTTGGACAGAAAAATGTACGTACTGATTGCTGGAGCTATTCCACCTACGGACCCGGGACCAGGGATGTTCCCTGCCACAGCGGCCGCCTGGGCAGCAGCTGCAGCTTGTGCAGTGGCCGCCTGCTGCTGCATCTGCCGGTGACACTGCCGCAAATCGAAGACCTTTATAAAACAAAGTCTAAGTTTAAGATAAGTACACCACCCAAGATTACATTCTTCAAAAGCCAACATGTAATAGACCAACAACTCAGAGTTCCATTGCCTCTCATAAGAAATGAGTTAATTATGAAGTTTTTCAATTTCAGGGCTTTTCCAAAGTACTCAGGTCTGACAGTCAGCACCTACACGACAGCTCACAGCTGTGTGTCTTCAGGCCCAGGAATAGGATGCCCTCTAAGGGTTACAGACAATCACGTGGTACAAAGACATACATGAAGACAAAGCACCCGGACACACAAAATGATTTTTCAAAAGAAGTTTTAAATGTTTTTATGCAGACTGTACAGTTTCAGAGATCAGCGAGAGGTACATTTCACTGTCTAGAAGGACCTGTGTGGGCCAGCTGTCCCTAGCTTTCTGTATCAAATGAACAAGTAGGAAATTGCCCATTTCCTACTTCCAGAGCCAAACATTCAGTTTTCTTTAGGCTAGAGAGGATAGCTTTGCCTTTCTGCCCAGCTGCATTGTCACTATATAGGAAAACAGATATAGTTTAGTTGTTATATTTAGAAGATTTACTTTAGTGTGTGTATGTTTCTGTACGTGTCTGTCTAGGTGTATGCAGATGCCCAAGACAGCTACAAAAGGGTATCTGATCCCCTGGAGCTAGAGTTACACGTAGTTGGGAGACACATCATGTGGGTGCTCAGAACCCAGCCTGGCCCTCTGGAAAATCAACAAGTACTCTTAACCACGTAGTCCTCTCTCCAGGCTTCACACCCACATCTTTAAAAGAAGTATACTTTAGAACCCAGAACATAGTAACAAAACTAAAAGGTAAACCAAACAATTATAAGAACATAACTATTTTAGTTAAGTGATGGCTTTATGGAAATTCATGGAAATGGCTTCTATTTTCATGTTTAAAAATGTTTACAACTTTTAAAGAGTCAGTTTTGACCACCAATGAGTTACATGTGCTAAGTACTTAACCTCCTCAGAGCCTAACCATAAAATAGGAATATTAAGTCCACATACTTTCATAGGGTAACTATACAGTTTGCTGTTAACAGATGTTACTGTTTTGCTTTAAGCCTTCCCAGTAGTCATATTCCTTTCGAGAGGAATTAAGAAAGACTCGGTAAGTCATTTCTCATCAAGAAGAGAAGACTGACATAATGAAGAAGGGCCAATGGCATTTTATCTCCTTTTTTGTGTAAGGAAGGACTGGAATGTGATTTCAATAATCAACAATTTATGGATAACAAATCACCTCATTACCTGAGAAAAACATCTACATTTTAAATTTTACTTCCCCAAATAATTCTCTTGCCATTTTAGTAAGCTGTGGAAGAGTCCACAGAAAGAGCACTAGGCTGTGAGAGAGAAGGCAGGAGAGGCAGAAACAAGGCTGTGTACTGGATCACTTTAGCTTCTGAACTGTGTAACTTGACTCCTATTTTTTTTAAAGATTTTTAAAAATTATGTATACAGGGTTCTTCCTGCATGTACAGAGGAGGACACCAGATCTTATTACAGATGGTTGTGAGCCACCATGTGGTTGCTGGGAATTGAACTCGGGACCTCTGGAAGAACAGCCAGTGCTCTTTACCTCTGAGCCACCTCTCCAGCCCCTTGACTCCTATTTAAAACATAACTAATTCTTTAAATTTGGAATGCAGATAACTCAAGTACATGCTACCCTATCACTGAAAACAAGGAAAATCAAAGTGTACATAATTTTCTACTCAGTAATAATAGGTTTGGTAAATTTTCCAACACTTACAATGTCTTAATCATGGTATTTAAACACTAACCATAAAGACATACAACAATAATACAATCTCTTCAAATAACAAACCATAATCCTATTTGCTTATTCCTTAACTTGATACCCATTTTCTAAAAAACAAGATACAAAACATTTCTTAACTGGCACATCTGAAAACAAACCGAGAGCATCCTTCTCTTAGAGAGGCTACGAATAGGAAGACGGGTCAACTACAAAGTCCTGAAAGACTTTCAAAGATGAACTTGACAAAGTCCTAAGGATCAGAATTCCTCAATGCCTAGAACAGAAAAGCTACTCTCTGCAGCTCCCAACAGTTTTCTTAGACACTCAACTTTTCTACTGGGTCTGACCTTTAGAAGGTATTGTCTAGCACAGTACAGCATATGGTCGAACCCTTTCCCATCTCAACAGCTCTGCACAAAGTGTCTTTTGTTTTGGTTTTTCAAGGCAGGGTTCTATGTGTAGCCTTAGCTGCCCTGGGACTCGCTTTTAAAGACCAGGCTGGCCTCAAACTCACAGAGATTTGCCTGCCTCTGCCTCCCGAGTGCTGAGATTAAAGTTGTGCGCCACCACGCCAAGATCTCTACCTTATTTTTTGAAACAGTGTCTCTCACTGAGCCTGGAGCTATTGACCTACCTGCCCTCACAATGTTAGGGTTACAGGCCCACACTGCCACACCTGGCTTCTACACAGGTACTGGGGATCTGATCTGAGGTTCTAAAGCCTGTGGAGAAAGTACTTTGCCAACTGGGCCATTTCCCTAATCCCTACCCTATAAACTAGTTTTAATGAAGCACAAATTACCAACTGTTTTTATAAATCAAGCCTTTGACGTTTTGCTAAAGTTATCTAGGTTTAATCCTCATACCTTATAGGAATTTCATAGTTTTATATCACCTATATACAATCACTTAAAAAAACAATCACTAATCAGGTATAATATATGTAACCCTTTTGGGAGGTGTATTTGAGGGAGGGCTCACTATCTATTCCTGGCTAGCCTGGAACTCACTATTTAGGCTGGCCTGGAATTCAGAGCTCTTCCTGTCTCTGCCACCCAAGTGCTGGACTAAAGGTGTTTAGCACCATGCCTAGCCCATACGTAATCTTATTATCTAAACATAGGATTAAAAAAATGTTTAACACTCCTTCCTGCCCACCACAAATCATTAAAATCAACCAAATAATCTTCACATATGAGGACAGTACAACTATGTTGTAAAATATCAAATACACAACTGAATGCATAGTATACAAGTGGCATATATGTCAAGAAACCACAAAAATGAAAAATGATGACATGATTCAGAGGATAAATATGATGCACCAAACGTCACTAACCCCCCCCACACACCCCTCAGGCAGCGCTACGCAGTGAAACACTGTCTCTACCTACACCCCCCCACACCACCCCCACACACACACACCACCCCCCCACACACACCCCCCAGGCATTCTTTGACTAAACAGCAACTGAAATGATACAGCGGTCTGCACTATGAAGCATTTCCAGAAGGAAGTGGTGAGATTTACACTCAGTCCTACCATGTATGACAGCTGATAAGGAAGTGCTCAGGGGACTGAAAACTCTGACATTGAAAACATATTTATAGTTATTGCACCTATTTTTGTCTTTCACAAAGAGTGTATGTTAAAAATAAAATGGAAACGTGTTGAATATGTAATCATCAGTAAAAGTTATCTCCAGCTTCTTGGCATCTTAATTTGCAGTTTATGAAGGTCTGGGGGAAAAGCTCAGGACAAAGTACTAGCGCAGGTGCCCAGCAGTGAAAGAAAAGATTCCATCCCTTGAAAGACTGCTAACTTAGAATTGTCTTCCATAAATCCATAAACACCTGCTAAACTCAAACTCTGGAGTCGGAGGCTTCATTACTATTTTCAAGGATCTATGTGTCACAATAAACGACTTCACAGAGCTGAAGACACTTTTATGTTTAAAAGCAATGAGAAACAGATCTCCAGAAAATGTGTTTTATACTCAAAACACACGCCTATTTTGTTATAGCGGTGCTTTTGTTTGTTGAGACAGGATATCATAATGCAGCCAAGGCTGATCCAAAATTCACAATGTATACAGCCAAGAATGGCTTTGAGCTCATAATCCTCCTGCATCCTTCTGTTGAATGTTCCCATGACAAGACTCTCACTACCTCTAACCAAAACAGGTTTCCACTCCTCACATCTCCATTTCCAGGCTTCAAGCAACAAAGAGGTTTTTAAGTCTAAAATATTCAAATATACATGTAACTGACCTTTATATATGCACTTGGGTAGATCTTATGAACAGCGTCGCCAGGTGCTCGTCCAGCCTCTCTGTCCAGGTAGTAACTCTGCACAAAGACTGCATGGTCACTAAGGCACCTGACCCAAACATCACCTTCACCTTTACATTCCAACTGCACACCTTTGCCTATGTGTAACCTTAGGGAGGAAAGACACAATTACATTTCATCTTAGGTACAGTAAGTTTTAGTTTAGGTACATAGCAAGAATAAAAAATATAATACAATACACAAAAGACTGCCACTGTAGGCATCTTTGGTATTTCCTTTTTGTATATAACAAATATATATTAATCTCTATATAAACAGATACAATACTTACTGTATCAGAAGCACTTAACACAAATTTCATTTAACCCTCACAACTAAATAAGGTAAATTCTTTACCTTTTAAAAAGATGTGTGTGTGTGTGTGTGTTAGAGAAAGGTGCCCATGAAACTCAGAAGTCATCATCAAATCCCTTAGAGCTAGTTACAAGCAATTAGGGGGTGCTGGGAACTGAACTCCAGTCCTCTGGAAGAATAACAAATGCTTTTAATGGCTGAGCCATCACTCCAGCCTCATATAGTCTCTATTCTTATAAGGAAACTGAGGCTTATATGCTACACTGCCCAAATCAACAGCCACAACACACAGCTATTTAAAATACACTTAAAATCCAGCTATTCAGTCACATGAACCATATTTTAAGTTTTCAAAGGCCACATGTGGCTAATGGTTACTGAATGGGATAGCACAGACAAAAATAATAAAAATATAAAAAAACTTGCTGTTATTTATAACTTTAAATTTAGTAAACACCTACAATTAAAGTGGAATGCTTACAAGTTCTGAATATTTAAAATGACCTTTATTCCATTATATTTAAGACTCATATACGTAGAAAAATAATAATCTTGAAGAAAAGATAATGCACTATTTAATTATTCTTACTCTTTAAACATACCTTGCTCTCTCAATAGCTTCTGTCCTGTGGACATTGGAGAGCTGACCCAAGCAAAAACGGTCTCCTCCAGAAGGATCCACGTATCCATCCACAGTAACAATAGGGCAGCTTGAAGGGACCTTAAATGTCTCTCCTACCTGAACATCCATCTCAAAGTAAGCAATGGAACACCAATACTCAGGAGCTATAGAAAATAAATGAAAAAGAACATTCATCCATTCTGCAAAGAAATTAGAGGGGAGGAAGGTACTTTCATCCACAAAACAAACCTAGACAAAGATGAAGGAAAGAGTTAGAGAAGCACATAAAAGAACTGGATTAAAATAATGTAATACACTTGAAAAATAGTGATTTAATATTTTATTTGCAGCTAGTACTTACACATTGACACCCCAAGGACCAAATCAACTAAAATTAAAGAACACAAGAAATCAGATCTAGCTGGGCTGTAATGACACACGCCTTTAATCCCAGCACTCAGGAGGCAGATCTCTGTGAGCTCAAGACAAGTTTGGTCTACAGATTGAAAGAAAGAAAAAGAGAGAGAGAGGCAAACAAGCATACTCTGAAACAAACTGTTCTATCACGATAGTTCATTTGATTGCATATCTGTTCTGTTGTCTGAACTTTTGTTTTTGAAAAGTACATTAATCAAAAAAAATTTTAAAAAAAGGAAAGTACATTAATCCTAAGACATAGTCTATGGTATGTTTTTATAGACCCCTAATGAGGAGAAAGCACCTAAATCTGTCAACATACTCCTGCTCATACTTAAGAACTTTGCATAGCTGTTTTACACAGATTCGTAAAAGTCAAAGGTCATTTGCCCAATGTATACATATCCCATTTTTAGAAGTCATTTTAGTGAACTAGTACAATATATTCATTTAAAACAATTATTTTAAATGACGAGCAGGGGCAGGGCGAGGAGAAGAAACAATACTTGGTTTGGATTGCAAATACAGCGAACTATTTCTGATTTTGTTTGCATTATTAAAGAAAGTTTGTATAAATGTAATCTGCTTAGTTTTTCTTTCACAATTTATTTAACAGATATATGCGAACATCTAGGGAATTTTTTTGGCACTGTATGCAAAGCAGCAAACAAAACCATTAACAGAGGTTCCTCACAGAGGTTCCTCAAGTGGGCAAATGAGCAAACAAATGAACATGGAACCCAGGTCATGAGCAAAACTGCAAAGGTAATTAGAATAAGGGGAGAAGGAAGAGAGGAGTGGAGGATGGGGTGGAGGAGGAATGCTATGGAAAAGAAGGTAACTGGAAGGAACATGTCAGTCTACAAAGTTGAAGGACATTCTGTCTGAAAACTCAAGACCTGAATGAAAGTCCTGTACTGGCCCCAGAGGAAGAACTTCTGAGAGATTAGGAAGTAAGAGTTTTGTCTGCAGACTTATCTACATTACAATGTGTTACGTATAATCTGAATCAAAACTTTTCTGCACTCTGAAACAATACTTAGAACAACAAAAACCAGCCCAGACTTCAAGTTCCATCAGAAAAAATGAAGTACTAACACTTAAAACTTTAAAAAGAAATGATGTAAATAAGAGTACTCATAAATGAAATTCTCCAAAGAAAATTTTAATTGAGCCAGGAGTGGTGGACACACACCTTTAATCCCAGCACTCAGGAGGTGAAGGCAGGTGAATCTAGAAGTTCAAGGCCAGCCTGACCTACATAGTGAGTTCCAGGACAGTTGGGGCTATCTAGAAAAAATGTCTCAAAAACCCAAATGAAAAAAGAAAATTTTAATTAAAATCAAAGAAACTGAAGAAAGAAAAAAAAACAACAACACTATACAGGACTATGATGGTTAGCACTAACTGTAAACAGGATCTACAATCACCCGAGAGACAAAGCTCTGAGACTGTCTATGACAGTCTAAACTGGGCTAACCATATATAATATGAAGACCCAAGGCCACTTTGGGCTGAACAAATAAGAAGAAAGCAGAGCACAGCTACTGTGGTTCCTGACTGCAGATGCAATGCAACCACTCCTAACCCTTCTGCTACACAATAACATCCCAAATGTGACGAATTGTACCCCTGAGCTGAAATTAAACCTTCCCTTCTTATGTCACACATATTCTCGCATAGCAACAAGTAAAACAGAAACACAGAACCAAGAAACAGGGTCACTGCTGTGTTACATTTAACTGTGTGGTTCTTAAGCCTCTGGAACTAACAGGACTGCGGAAGTTTGGAACTCTGACCTAGAAAAGCACTAGAACACTGTAAACAGAGCGTAAGGGGTCATGCTGGTGTGAGTCTGGGCAAGCAGAATGCCAAGAGAAATGAGACAATGGAGGCCAGGCACTCTTTCCAAAAGTGGGTACAGGCCATTCCATATTATAGCTTGTCTAGACGCTGCCTGGATTATGCTTGTGTTCTGTAAAGTTTAGTGAGACCAAGCTTAAAAGTAATGGGCTAATGTGCTGGGTGGACGAAGTTTCCAAACAGAACATGTAATCTGCATCATAGTTACTGCTCACAGCTCTCATCCAGGTCTACAGGAAGCACAAAAAGCAGAGCAAGAAAATATGAAAACATGCAACTGCAACAACAATGTGAGCTTGAACCTACAGACAAGTGGCAGCAGCAGCAGTTAATAAAGAGATTAGTCACCCACTTCTCAGCAATGGTGAGCTGGTCTCACCTGTCAGTCAGAATAAACCCTTTCTCCTTTAAGCTGCTTTTTTTTTGGGGGGGGGGTATTTTGCCATAGCAGTAAGAGAAGTAGCTAATATATAAAAGTACCTAATTATTGGGCAAAAACCTGTCAAGCGAAAGACTACTTTCTTTTTTTTTTTTAAATATTTACTTATTATGTATACAATATTCTGTCTGTGTGCATGTCTGCAGGCCAGAAGAGGGCACCAGATGTCACTACAGATGGTTGTGAGCCACCATGTGGTTGCTGGGAACTGAACTCAAGACCCTTGGAAGAGCAGGCAATGCTCTTAACCACCGAGCCATCTTTCCAGCCCTGGAAAGAGTACTTTCCAACGAGGAGTTAGTAAGGAACACAAATACATGCCTATGACACCAACATTCAGGGAGCTAATATAGAAAGAATGTGAATGAGGCCAGCCTGGAACATAGTGAGTTCCAGGCCAACATAGACTATACAGAGACACTGGGTCTTAAAAAAAGAGAAAAGAGTAGATAACTCAAAAATGTTTAAAAACTTTGAAACATCAATCCAATAAATTCACTGCAAATATAATTCTTTAAATACGTTTGTTTAGAACATAAAATTATACCTAAATGATTGCTTAAACACCAGTTTTGAAATATTTGTGGATTTTCTTTTGACTTTTCCAGACAGAGTTTCTCAGAGATCTGTCTGCCTTGCCTCCTTAGAACTGGAATTGAAGGTATGTGCCACCACCGTCTGCCTGTGAAGTTATTTTCTATAGTAAAAATCTTTTTTTTTTAAAAAAAAAAAAGATTTATTTATTTGCATTTTGTGAGTATGTTTGTCTGCATGTATGTATGTTTATCACATGTGCAGAGCACAAAGAAGCCAGAAGAGTGTGACAGACCCCCTAGCACTGCAGTTACAGATGGCTGAGAGCTGCTACATGGGTGCTGGAAGTCAAAGCAGATGGCAATGTGGAACCATCTCTCCAGCGCCCGTAAGTAAAACCCTTTAATGAAGATATCATATATCATGAACAGTAATAATCAGCAAACAAGCAGCAGTTACTGACTGAAGCTAAAACTGAAGCAATTTTTAAATTACCCAATTTTCTGACAGTAATAAAAACTAGTAGCCCTTACAAGATCTTTGAGTAGGTAATGAAAACTTTGTTACAAATGAATATAATGCTGGGGGTGATATTTCCAAGTACAATGTATTTCCCAGTTACTACTGAAGGCTAAAGCTACATTATAGGCAAGTCAACTTAAAAAGAAATAAAGGGTTTCTTTCCGCTTCCATGTTCAAGAAAAATGAACTTTTATTATTACCAATTGAAATATCTGCCAAAGCACTAAACCTTTCATTACTTCCCTACCAGTAAGTCCCTACCCATTTAATAACCCAGACATCACACAGTAGCTCTTACGCAGGAGACTCTCACTGACCTGCTGATAGTTGATAGAAGTTATAAACGGCTAAGAGCGAAGAGGAAATTGTATTGGGCTATCCCACAGACCAGCTAGGGTGGGAGGAAAGGAGTCTATTTGTGAAGACACAGGTCAAACATGATCTACATGGGAGAAAAATCTAACGGTGTTGGGCTATGTACTGCATAAAACACTTCTTCATTCTCAACAGTCAGAGAAAAGGTTTTATTTAAAAAATATGGAAAGCTAATAGAAAATATCCCTTTAGCCTTTCTGCAAGTCTTTGCTATTTTACCTCAAGAACCAACCACATAAATGACACCTCTGGAGCTTCTCAGGACTAGCACAAAAAGCTGGAAGAGTGCTTCTGTAAAGCCAGCCCAGCTGAGAGGTACCAAGACTGGGCACAGATCTGGTATCTGAAGGGTTTCTGCTTGTAAGTTAGTAAAGCCAACCCCATGAAGTCCACAGGCTGCTATCACATTAGACAGAAAAACAAGTTTTAAAAGAATATCTTAATTACCTGATCTGTAGGTTTGGTTTTGTCTTCACAATGTAAAAACTGAGCTTGCAAAGGGGGAATGGATTGTAAAGCACGGGTCTTACAAATATTGTTCAGTTGTAATGGAAAATGTGTCTCTCCAAAGTACTGTCTTTAATTTCTGAAATAAAATAAGGTAATACAAATCTGATGGACACCTAACGGATTCACTGAATGATTCCTTCCATCACTTAGATCTGAATGTGATGCCCTATAAATCTATTATGAGTGTATGAAAATACTCCTGAAGTTGGTAAAGTTCAAATCCATTTGTATTTGAACACAGCCTAAAGACGTTAAAGAAAAATAATAGTATGACAGAAGAATCTTAGCTTCAAGAAAAAAAAAATAAGAGTAACTCTGTGAGGAACAGAGTGACTGACCTCTTTAAGACTATTTAGGTCGGGTGGTGGCGCACACTTTTAATCCCAATGCTCCATAATCAGAGGCAGGTGAATTTCTAGAGTTTGAGGCTAGCCTGGTCTAAATAGTAAATTTCTGGACAGCCAGAGCTAGAGGGAGAAGAATATCTAAGTGATTTCTTTTCTATCTGTTTAATTAGGAAAGCAGATGTGTAAGCTGGCTACTGTAATTCAGTATGGCCAGCACTAGGTATGGGGCACAGACATTGGTATGCTTAAACTATATTTAGGAAAGGAGAGTGAGATGCATGACTCTAGCATGGTCTCAAATGTTTCTTGCCTCTTGATAAGTAACATCTTTGTTTACCTTTCTCTTGGAGTTTCTATTGCTATGAAAACACACAACCAAAAACAAACTGGGGGAAAAAAGGATGTATTTTATCTTACAAGTGTCAAGTCATAATCCATCACTAAGGGAAGTCAAGGAAGAACTTAAGTCGGGAACTGAAGCAGAGCTTAGAGAGGAACACTGTCAACTGGCCTGCTCCTCTTATAGCACCCACGGCCACCAACCTAGGGGTGGCACTGCCCACAGTGAGCTGGGTCCTCCCATATCAATCATCAAGCAAGACCTGAGTTCTAACCACTAAAAGTAAAAATGCAGAATTAACCTTTTCCTCCTACAACCAACTGGACAAAAATCAAAACAAAACAAAAAACCCAAAACAAACCACCACCACCAACAATAACAAAAAACCCACAAAAACCCTTTTAGGATGCATTCACCATTAAGACACTTCTGTATTCTATTGAAAGATAGGTATCAATGTCAATACAGGCTGCTACAGATGCATCCTCATGTAATCAATACTACTCTCTAAACATGAGGGGTAATTCAGTCTCATCATCCATTCTACTGTAAGAAGAATGAAGCAAATTTATCAAGAGGTCAAAGGCAATTGCTGAACCTAAATTTAGTCTAGATGATAGCTGACTGCCATATCTATTCTCACTGTACATTCCATTCAATAATAAGTCCATCTATTCATCTTTCTTCCTTTCCTCTTTTTCCCACAAGACAGGATTTCTCTGTGTAGCCCTGGCTGTCCTGGAGCTCACTCAGTGGACCCAGGCTGGCCTTTTCAAACTCAGAGATCCACCTGCCTCTGCCTCTTCAGTACTGGGATAAAGGTGTGAAGCATCACCACCTCTTTTTCTTCAGAACCAGACCATCCTTATTCCTGCAGACCATCTCTACTTTAAAACAAGTACTGACTCTCAAGAAAGCTGCCTCAGAGTCAGCAGAAGTTCTCATTCTTGCATTTCCAAACATAAATTAAGATCTTGATACAATGTGTCCAAATATGAAATGTATTACAGCAAAATGCTCATTAAGAATTACATATACATTAATGAACATCTTAAGACTGGTGCTGTACAATGGTGTCAATAAAGTCATTCTGTCTCTTGACCTAGGAATTAATGTTACTCTCTAATTATAAAGTATGAGAAAAGCTGTATGCACACAGATCATCTACCCAATTACTTTTAGGCAGGTAGGAAAAAAATCTGCAATCGACATAAGTAACGAAAACCCACTTACACAACTCTATAAGCTATCCTTTAACTATAGTTAAGGATGACTGTAGCTATTTTTTTAAGACTTTATTGAAAACAGTTGTCCTATGTCCAAAAAGGGCGGTTCCAGAAGAGCCATCAGACACAAAAATCTGTAGACATTCAGTCTCTTATGTAAAATGATGCCAAATTTGCAAATAATATACAAAAAGGCATATGTAAATCATGAGAATAAATACTACATAGTCTTATATAAAGGACTTGAGTATCCCTAGATCTGAATGTAACTGTGAGTGTAGCTGAAGTGAAAACAATCAGCTATAAAATCAGAATTAGAGAAAGCTCTTGCTCCTATTGTTTGTGTTACAGAGGTGCTTTGACATCTCAAGTTTTCAGGGGGTTTCTGTTTTCCTGCTTCTATAATTTAACACAGTATTTTCTAAATTTCAGTTAGGATCTGCATCTTTCTTTTTTTGTTGTTGGTTTGTTTTCCAAGACACAGTTTCTCTGTGTAGCTTTGGAACCTGTCCTGGCACTCACTCTGTAGACCAGGTTGGTCTCAAACATACAGAGATCTGCCTGCCTCTGCCTCCCAAGTGCTAGGATTAAAGGTGTGCACCACCACTACCCAGCTGATCTGCATCTTTCTTATAAAACAGTTATTTACAATTATTTTTGGTTTTAACATCTATTTAAGATTCTTCTCTGACCTTTTAATTAAATTTAGCGCTCTCTCTCTCTCTCTCTCTCTCTCACACACACACACACACACACACGACATAACATATATGTGGAGGTCAGAGAACAACTCATGGAAGTCAGTCTCTCCTACCACACGGTCCTGATGTAGGAGGGTCATCTGTCTATGTGCTACTTTCACTGGTTAATAAAGAAACTGCCTTGGCTTTCAGTAGGACAGCAGCTTAGCTAGGCAGAGTAGACAGAACAGGATGCTGGGAGAAAGAAGCAGAGTCAGGCAGATGCCATGGAGTCAGCCGCCAGGTCAGACATGCTGAATCTTTCCCAGTAAGCCACCACCTTGTGGTGCTAGACAGATTATTAGAAATGGGTTAATCAAGATGTGAGAATTAGCCAAGAAGAGGCTATAGATATAAGATATAATGGGCCAGGCAGTGTTTAAAAGAATACAGTTTCTGTGTAATTATTTCGGGGATTAGCCAGGCGGCCATAACTGGGCTGTACACAGCCCGTTTGCCGCTCATCTTTGCAACATGGTCCAAGAGATCAAATGGTCTCATCAAACTTGGCAGCAAGCCACTTCACCCACTAAGCCATCTCACTAGCCTGTTCCCTGTTTTTTTAAGCGATAGCTCTGATACTATTCTACTTAAGCTTAGTTTCATTCTGCTGCAATGCTAAAACCTGGCAATTCTGTACTTAGTATCTGATTTGATTTCAAAAAGTTTTTACTTTTCTTTCAGACAGTTAAAAATGAATTAAATATAGTCTGTGTGTGACTATCAGCTACTCTTAAATTTCTGATTAAGTCATAACAAATATTACACTATGAGGTCAGTTACCCATAAAATAATCACTGGCATTCATGTACCAATTATCATAATAAAAATCTACATACAGGGAATCAATACTGAAATATACTTACCAGGATGATTGGAAATGGGAGGCTGGAATGCAAGCTCATTGTGAACTGGCCCTAAAGAAAATATAATAAAAATCCCATTTTACTTATTAAAAGTTTTCCAATGCCAAAACTTAAAAAAACTTTAAATATAAGTATTATAAGTCTTAAGACTGGTTTAGATCAAATTTATGCCATGTTCAAGAATTTAAAAGCTTATTTCCTAAATTTTTTTGTGATACTAATAAACTAACTTTTAAGTGCTATCTGACACATGCTATTTAACAATTTATAGTCATACATGCAATACTCAATGCAGGCTATAAATTAATTATTCAATTCATGTAACATATTAGTATAATTTATAATGCAATGTATAATGATTTAAATTGCTAATCTATTCTAAAAATAAATGCTTTTATCTATTAAATTAGGGACATTTATGTGATGGATCAATAGCTATTATAACTGAAAATTTATTAGTTAATACATTGTGCTAAAACCCTTACAGAATTACTAAATTCACTTCTTACAATATTGTTTCAAGCAAATGAAATTACAGCCCTTGAGGCTTAATAAGTTTAAATAAGTGACCAGCGATCATAGAGCAAACCCAATACCCTATGCACCGGTCTATTAGAAATCAGATTCTCTGAACACTTGGAAAGACAGTAATGTAACTAACACATAACAATATGCATATAGCATGACCCTCCCCCAAAAATACATATCACACACGCAACACACACACCCATTTATATGACTGGAAGGAAGTAATACTAGAAGTGACTGTGTCTAGGTTACATAAGATTTTAAGTAGTTTTATTATTTATGCCTTTTGTACTTTTCTAGTGTCTTTGGTACTATTGATCATAAAATGAGGAAAGGGGATTTTATATTTATGAAAGATACATATCCCTGATTATTTTCCCTTCATCCCTATACTCAGATTTTAAAATCAAATTAACAATGTTCCTATTCTGCCTGAAACTGGACTGTTTGTAGTGTCCCCTCCTAATCACAACTATTTGGAACATTACTCAACACCTATGATCTACAGTATCTACTGCATTGATTCTATGGTGAGTACTCAAGGCTCCAGTTGACTGCGGGCAAGAACACACAAGACCTAAACCACATATAAAGCGAACAAACGAATGAAATCGATGTGGTGTTGATGAACCATCAGCACAGACAAATGAATGTACTCAGCGAACATCAGTGCAAAACAAATGTGTGAGAACCATTTAAAGGAACTCTTTACAAATACTGAAAAAGTAAAAACACTAATAGTTTAATGAAATTAAATTGTAAGATGAATAAAAGATGCAAAACCATTTTTTAAGAAAATAGAAATTAAAGTCCTAGCTAGAAAAGAAAAAGACCCTGCTTACAATGAAAACAAGAGCTTACAGTAATGTCCAGGATGGGGCGGCATAGGCGGGTGGTGCTGAAGATGGCCGTTTTGGTGGTGAGGCAAATTAGGTGTGTATGGTGCAGTCCTACTTCCAGTCCAGGTGGTAGTGCTGTCTAAAAATTAAGGCCCATATGCATTAATTTGCTTGTATAAAGGCTGCCTAGTTTTTTTCTCAACTACTTAAAAGGTTTTAAAAAGCATGTACATACTATGATGGTAAGTAGCTGGCTGACCAGTAAATCCATTCTGCTGCTGTCCTGGCTGAGGCCCTGAAGCTATCTGCAACAGTCCTTCACTATGGCTGCCTGCCAGGATACTGGCCGGCTGACCTAGAGAAACAAGAAGACATTAACATGGCATATGTATAGATGCAATTTCACGCTATTATACAAAAATGAAGGTCTAATTATGTCTGGTAACCCACAATTATAAAGGTGGGCCAAAAGTGGAACTCACCCATTGCCTATCAAATAAAAAAGCTAAAAGCATTTATAAAGGAAAACCTTCAGAAATTATTTAAAATGTCTTTTTCTTAAGAAATGTTTTCCTGGGGCTGGAGAAGTGGTTTAGTGGTTAAGAGCACTGGCTGCTCTTCCAGAGGACCTGGCTTTCATTCCCATCACCCACATAGTGGCTCACAACCATCCGTAACTTCAGTTTCAGGGACCCTGATGCCCTCACACAGACATACATACAAACATGCAGGTAAAACACTAGTGCACAATAAATGAAATTTTATAAAAAGAAGGAAGGAAGGAAGGAAGGAAGGAAGGAAGGAAGGAAGGAAGGAAGGAGAGAGGGAAGGAGGGAGGGGGAGGGAGAGAGAGAGAGAGAGAGATAGAGAGATGTTTTCCTAACATTAGTGGCCTATTTCTTCACAGGCCCTCTTCAAATGCTAAGAAACACATGACACATCTAGGTTACCGCAACAGTTTTAGAAGCACTTCACCAGACCATGATGGACTTCCCTGATCTGGATCTCCAAAACCCAGGCAAGAAAATGTTGGCAACAGAAAGTTAATTATCATGGCACTGGTGCTGATACTGGCAAGACAGTGGCTTTAACAACAGTGAAAAGCACAGAGGCAAGTGTTTTAAATGAATAGGATGGCAAGGATGAGAAAGTTAACATAAAGTACAACAAAACAACCTGCTCCACTGTCGAACCAATACAGCATTTGGTAAAACAATAAAACCTGTTCATCAATTTTGAAACTTTTTCCATGTTCTTTTTAAAAAAATCAGAATCATGTCAATAAAGTCACTGTATGCCCAGATTTGCATCAAATCAGTTGCTCCCTCTGTAATACGCCAAGAAAATGGTTTCATTTGACTCAAAATATATTCCATTATGTTTTATTATTTGCCATTTATAGGTTCTATTTTGTAGGTGGAAAAGGCTATTTCTTAGAGCGAGCATTTGCCATGGTCACTGTATTTGGAGAAAACTGTAGTTTCTTACTGCCATCTGTCAGTGTCACTGGGTTTCTCTCCTCATAGTGGGTGCAGTCAGAGGAAGAAACTCCAAGTCATCACAATCTAAACACCAAGAGAAGGGACTTGCCAGGCAGAGTGGCATGGCTAGCAACTCCAGCAGGAGAAAAGCTAAGCTTGAGGAACTCAAGGCCAGCTGGGCTATAATGTAAAGCTCCTGTCTCAAAACCAGAAACAACGAACAAGGCACATTTCTCCTCCTACACAGCATAATTCCTTAAACCTAGGACCTGCAAAACCACTGTACTCCTCTACACTGAGAATCACCACCACGAACCAAGTGTGTAAGATGTTAACAATGTGAAACTAGCTCGTGTAAAACATTCCTCTATTTTACTCTAATTTTTTCTTTCCTTTAACTCTATCAATCATTTTAAAAATAAGGAAAACTTTCACCACAAATTCTAAAATCTACAATATTTATATTTCAGTTATAAAAAATATACTTTAAATTAAAGTATTAAGACAGAATTGGATATATTTCATTCACATCTTTTTTTGGCCTCCAAGAACAACTCTTCCTGCAGGGAGGGAAGGAACAAGTCAAAATGAAGTCATGTTGGAAATACCTGAACAAAACGCAGTCTCCAGAGAATGTAAGACAGAAGTGCATGCCTGGCCCAGAAGAAATCTACACATAAGTGAATGAATGCATCTATATTATTTTTCATCTCCACCATTGTCAACCATACTCCAAATAAGAAAATAAAGACAGGACAGCCAGAGATGCAAGCAAGGTCCTATACTGCATACACGTAATCCCAACATTTCAGAGGCTGAGACAAGGAAATCAGAAGTCCATAGCCAGCCTGGCTTACGGAGTGAAATCTTGTCTCAACCCTCCCCACAAAGGTATATACATGCACATATATATCAAATGTGCATAGAAATTATCTGTGCTAAGATTGTACCACTGAAAAAGACTGCTTTCAAGTGGTGAAATGGACTAATGAGAAATTCTGAAAACAATTACAGGGCCAGACACACAGTTCAGTGGTAAAGTGATTGCTTATCATGCTTATCAGGGGTAACACAGTGGCTCGGATTCCCAGCACTAGGGGAAATGTCAGGGGGTGGGATGGGAGTAAAACAATTCAGAAATAAATCTAATTATCACAAAGATTAAAATTTCAATGTTGAGTCTAAACTGATATGAACAAAGCTACTCCATTGTTAGGTAACGACAAATATCCATCTGTATCAGTCAACTATCCCTTGACAATCTAGGTTTAAAAACAATGTTCTTAAGTAATCAAATAAATTATTACTATTTGTATGCTTGATAATATTTAAATGTAAAATAAGAATAATAATTAGGGCTAGAAAGATGTCTCAGCAGATAAAGCACTTGCCCTGCAAGCATGCGGACCTCAGCTCTAAACTATAAACCTAGAAAAACTGGACAGACACAATAGTGTGCATCACTAACTCCTCCTATGAGATGGGAGGTTGAGACAAGAAACCCCTGCCCACTGGCCAGAGAGCCTGGCATATGCAGCCGCAAACAGTAAGGGACCCTGACTCAAGCAGCTGGACAGAGAGGACAACAACAACAAACTCCGCATGTACACCACAGCACACATGCCAGCACTCACACATACATATTAACTCTTTTTTTTTTAATTTTTTTAATTAAATAAGCAAATTACTTTGCAAAGCAAAGCTCAACTTTTGGAATTGTAAAAGCAAATAACAATACAAACAAAATCAGATCCCACTGTCTTTATTAGGGTCCCAGAAAAGTTGAGCTTGGGCTGGGGATACAGCTCAGTGGCCAAGGGTTTACCTGGAATGGGAGAGGTCCTAGCTTCAATTGATATGATCAAGAAACAAAGACAGGAAAAGAAGGAAGACAACAAGAACAGAATGCAGAATGAGAACCCCCTATGACATCCTTTTCAAAGATGTGTGTGCATGTTAGCTTTATTCTGAAACTGGTTAAAATACTTGATGCCTTCCTGGGGCCACAAATAGTAAAAGCAAGTCTTTTTAAGAGCCTTTTTTCCAAGTAGTCACAATAGGAAATTGAGAAGCTATTATAAAGTTACCCTCTCAGACAAAATAATGGACTACAAGAAAGGTTTTGGTTTATAAACACCTTGGTTCAAAGCTGTTTGCTGGGCCAGTGATAGAGATGGCTCAATACGGAAAGGGCCTTGCTACACAAGTTCAGTGGCCTGAATTTGATACCAAAAACTCATGTAAAGATGGAAGGAGAGAAAAGACTCCACCAAGTTGTACTTAGACCTCCACAAACATACCATGGCCCACATGTACACACAAACATGGGCTCACATATACACAAACAATTACACACTCATACATATAATAATAAAAAATTACTTGTTAACTACTTAAATATTTCTCTAAAATCTATCTGAAAAATCAGGAGACTTCTGACTTATGCAATGTAATAACAGTATAATCAAAGTCATTACATTTGACTGTATATCAACATTAGAAATTCTAAACAAATTATAAACACCATTTTCTCCAGAATGAACTCAAATCCCAATTCAACATATCTCCCTGTGGGCTGAGTGGTATGGCTCAGGAGTGAGAACTCATCTAGTTCGCATCTGACCCTGACACCGTACCCAGCACCATAAAGACCACAACAAGTTTTTACTTACTTGGGGTTTCTCCAAGTGACTACACATAAATATTCAAAGGTTAGGAAAACTTACAATTGTATTGAACTGCATAACTCACTTGTGGAAGCCACAGGAATGTTGGGGAAGTTGGTGGTACTGGTGGCATTGGACTCAGATGGGGCTAGCAGAGCTGGGGCACTGTATGTCTCTGTTGATGCACGATTACTTGGTGGATGTTGGATGGTTTGAATTGAATGTCCTTCAGTGGGCAAGGATGGCTGTCCCTCAAAGTCATGAACATATTCATCCTTCACTAACATACTTGGTGGAGCTATGAGAAAAAAAACCACATTTAAATATTTTACATTCTTCTATTTCCACAAAACTATATACAAATAATATGACAACATCTAAAATCAACTAAGTATAAATAATTCAAATTCAGAAAAATTTCATATTATAAAAAAGCAGTTTATCAGCTATAGTAACTTTAGAAATTTTTTATCAATTATGACTCTCTGATATCTGAAGAACTATTCTTCAGTTTCCTGACAAACCTAGAAGTGCATAATCATCTAAATAAGTAAAAGCCAAATGCCTAGCAAAACATTCACTCAGCTGTGAACACCACTGACTCCTCAAGACAAACTGAGACTACATACTTGGCTCTGCCTTTCTGAACTTCACAATGTACAGAGATAGAAGCGGGATCTAAAAGGTACTTAACACCAAGACCTGGAGTTATTTATTATTTGAAACTGCTGTCCTGAAATGCCCCCTTAAAAAGTCAAACAAAAGCCAAATGTAGGGTGTTGGCCTATAATTCAGCATTCAGGAGACAGGCCAGGAAGATCACAAGCCATCAAATTGAAATTTTCTTTATGGAATCCCAATCTACATAAAAATGTTTGATGACAACTGTCAATAATTAAACTTTTCAGACTTTAAGGAGCATAAGGAACATAAAGTAGTATCTTTGATAAACTAGGGGTCGATTTGCTTTGCTCTATTTTCGTAAGGGAAATTGAACAGTGTCCCTATCAGTTCTCTGTTCAGAGCCTTCTCATATGGTCTATCTGTAATAAAATCATCTTTTCATCTTTCTGAACACTTGTAGGTAACTCAAGTTTTACAATCACTGAATTCTAGTATTAGGTATCTTCTTAGAGCCACCAAGGAAAGGCCACAAAGACATTCTCTTCAACTGAAAAACTAGTGTGTCATTTTCCTTATCCAGTTTTTTTTTCTTATTAAATTGTGACTTCTAACAGTAGAAATATTCCATATTTGTTCAAGTTTCTGCATACAACCTCTTTTTTTGACTTCTGGAAACATGAAAACGTTGTTATTTGTGAAACTCTTATGTTCTAGTAAGAAGTGGAGAGATGGCTCAGTAGTTAAGAGAGCAGCTTGTTTATACCTAGTTTGGTTCCCAGCACCCCATGTCAAATGGCTCATAACTTTCTATCACTCCAGTTCCAGGGTAACCAATACACCTTTGGCCTCAAGGGCACTGGCACACATGTGCACAAATCCACACAGAGACACAAAAATATGTACATAATTAAAAAATAAAACAAAGTAACTTCTAAGGGAACCAATACAATAATAAAAAGATGTTTAACACATTATCATGTATCAGTATGTTTGCAAGAAATAATTGGAGTCAGAGTGGCACAAATGTTTTCAGAGTAAGCAATAATTTTTTTGAAAATATTTATTTATTTATTATGTATACAATATTCTGTCTGTGTGTATGCCTGCAAGCCAGAAGAGGGCACCCGACCTCATTACAGATGGCTGTGAGCCACCATGTGGTTGCCAGGAATTGAACTCAGGACCTTTGGAAGAGCAGGCAATGCTCTTAACCACTGAGCCATCTCTCCAGCCCTAAGCAATCATTTTTTAAAATTGGATTTAAGGCCCATTCCATGAGATGGAACCCATACCTGACACTGTTAAGGTGGCCAAAAACCTGAGACCAGGTAGTTCATAGGTTCTAGAGGAAACTTAATACTATTCTTCTGCTACAAGAACACGGCAACAAAAGTACTCCTAATGGCATACTGCTATACTCATAGATCAATTAGTGCATCACTCAGCCCTTATCAGAGAAGCTTCCCTTGCAGTAGGTGGGAATTAACAGAGACTCACAACTGGACAATGTGCAGAGACTCAAATGAGCTGTCTAAACGAGGTAGGGAGGAGGGTAGGATGCAGGAGGAGTTAGGGAAGGAGAAGTAATAAAAACAAAATATACTGTATATAAAAAAGAATATTAAATAAAAAAGTTGACCCTAAATACTCACTAATGTTGGGAAAATTATAATAAACAAAATCCTGTTCAAAACACACACCAGTATAGGTGCTAACCTTTTCCGTTTGCTTGTTTGTTTTTATGATTAGTCTAAATCTTCTGGATTTTTCTTCATAAAGATCTTGGCAATATCTATTTAATCATTTATTTAATTTAATGGGCCATCTAATTAATGGCATCTCTATTCAATTTTTTGTTGCTGAAGAGACTGAGATCCTTTAACCTGCTGGCATTACAAATACAAAAGGGAGCAGCTGTGAACTTGACAGCTGCATGGTTGAATGTGACATCACAAGAGTCAACTGCTGTGTACTTTAAATAGCTATGCCTCCCAAGGTTTCCTTCCCTTCACATGTCGACTAAACTTCCCAAAACAGAAGTTTAGGATGTGGATTTTTCAGCTTCTTAAGTCTCCACCTACTTTGCAATGGATCTCTTTCTCCATCTGCCTACAGCGTGTGTTTCCTCACTCCCAACAAATACCTTTCTACACCTGCCATTCTGTCTGCTGACGTCTGTGGTATTGAGATTCCCCCACTGCCATCCATTGCACTTGATCTTTCCTGTCTTTTAATTCTTTAACTGCCAGAGAAAAAGAACAAGATACCTAGAGTGTACTACTGGGACCTCATCTTGGGATTTCTTCTGAGTATATATAACAACTCATCAAGAAAGAACATTAAGAAAAAGTTCCCAGAGCCAAGTTCCTCCATCAGACAAAGGCTATATCTATATCCCTTTCACTGAGTGAGGAAGAATCCTACCTCCCTGAGAACCAAGGTCCCTGGGTGTACATCACTGAGAATGTCTTCATGGGCTCCCATGTTTAACCTTATCCTCAAGGTCCATGGAGACGGCACTGCAGCCAGACTACCCTGAGACAATGCACCTCAGATTACAAATCTCAGGAGTCTCTCATGATCACCAAGTCAGTCTAGGAGTACACACTCAGTCACCCGGTCTGATGTGGTCACCAACGAGTTTCCTCAATCTCCCACAAGTTTGGCTCACTTGAAGCAATGGTGCAATTCTTGTGGTAATATATCAATAAGTAGAACCGCTGTCTTCACATGTTAACCATTGAGGTAGCTGAACTTAAGAACCAAGTTCCAGACAAGGGGTGCTTC
Source organism: Myodes glareolus (assembly GCF_982192425.1). NCBI lineage: Eukaryota > Metazoa > Chordata > Mammalia > Rodentia > Cricetidae > Myodes > Myodes glareolus. Next base: position 14,805,470 of record NC_142038.1, on the reverse strand, counting down.
ATTCAAAATATCAAAACCACGACAGGAAGGATTAATCAACTTGTGTCTGATGTTGCCCAGCTGCTTATGAAGTACAAGCATATAAAGGTCATCACAGGACCTGCAACATCATCACTAGGTGCTGCAGAGATACATTTCCAAAAACATAAACGTTCACCTCCAGGACTTATTTTGAGTTAGAATTAGAATTAGAATAGCATGGAGCTATGGGTTTCAATAGTCCTGTTTTTTCTATTCCTAGTTATGCAGAGGCTGCAGAGGCTACAGAGGTTGAATAGGAAGCCCCATGTCCTCATCAGGTGACAGGAGACCATTTTCAAGAAGAACTAACAAGTCTACTCCTTGTCAACCTAACACACAATCACATCTCCTTATATCAAGCTTAATTTCCAAATAAAAACAATAAGCAGGTCATAATTTTGCCTAACATGATATACTATCCCACTTACAATTAAATGTACTATAGACTTTAGGAAAGGTGACAATTTTTTGAAGGACACTCTTGTAGTATCTCTAATATGATTAAGCACTGAAATATTATCCCAGCTGAAGAGAATACAATCATCCTCTACTACAGGGTAAGAAATAAGAGAAAAGAAAACACAAATATCTGTACAAACATTCTTAACAAAATATGACAGAAACACTCATGTCAATTATAAACTTCATTTCTACTACTGGTCACGTGGCCTTAGCTGCTATTTTTAACTACCTTCCTCTACCACCCATTCTGTAATCCTTCACCTTTCATCCTCCTTCAGCAAGCACCTCAACAAGTCTTGGCTCTTTTCTTGGGGAAGTGAGCCATACCTTCAATCCTGAAGGGTCTATGCCCTTTGTCATTCTGCCTGTGAGTAGGTTGTTATAATTTCCCATTGTTTTTAATCACAGAACACGGTAACAGCAAGAGACCCTCTAAAGGATCTCCTGCACTCCAGACATAATCTTGCTTACCTCCATTGTGGAAAAGGAATCCAATTCCCCTTTGGTAGTCTGGATCAGTCACCCATCCTAACAATGTTATTCTTTTTTTTTTAGACGGTAGGTTTAAGGACATGAGATCGCAAAAATAGCTAGGAGGAAGTCTGAGCTTACAGTTTGGTAGAACATTTGTTTTATCTCCTGGCAGGAGCACTTCCCCTAGGTCCAAAATTTCTAAGTCAGCAGAACAGGACAGGAAGCAAAACTTTCCTAGTGGATCACTAGGGGTGACAGTGAGAAGAACTATTCCCTTTCCCATCCCCTTAAGACCTGGACCCATGAATCCTGGCTATGGGAAAAACTTTATCACATATTTGATGCTAATTCAAAAGATATGCTAATTTCTAGAGAACCCTGCCCCAGTCCTCCAGGCTACCACCACCTAACTGGCACTGTAACCATGTCTCAAAAGACTGATCCATTCTTCTATCAGGCCAGCTACTTCAGGACGGTGGGAAACAAGGCAAGACAGATGGATTCCATGACCACGGGCCCACAGTCACAGAGAAGTGAGTTCCCTGGTCAGAAGCAATAGTGTATGAAATAACATGATGGTAGATAAGACATTCTTTAAGTCCATGGATGGTAATGTTGGCAGAAGCATTACAGGCTGGAAACAGAAATCCATAACCAGAACAAATATACATTCCAGTAAGGACAAACTTTGTCATTTCCATGAAGCAATTCTGCTTCCTTAAACCCGTGAACTGTGATGAGTCAGAGTTCTCTAGATAAAGAAAACTAACAGAATGACTGGAAAAAGAAAGAAATGTGTGTGTGTGTGTGGCTTTATTAGAGTAGCTTACAGGCTGTGGTCAAAAAGTCCAACAATGGCTGTCCTCCAAAGGACAATCCAAGAATCTAGTAGGTGCTCAGCCATAAGGCTCAGTGAGTTAACTGGTCTTCAGTACACATGCCTGAACTCCTGAGTGGCTGTAATACTAATGAAGGAAAAAACTTGCCAGTGAGAGTGAGGGCAAACAAAGCAAAATCTTCTTTATTCCATGTTTTTTTACAAATCTGTGGCCCAGGTTTAAGGTGACTCTATGGATTTAAGGCAGATTTTCCTACCTCAAATGAGCCAATTAACTGAAAGTCCCACAGGTGTGCCCAGCTGCTTGGATTTTTAGAGAATTATAAATACAGACAAGTTGACAACAAAGAATAGCCACCACACATACCAAATTATAAAATATTTTTCTTTCTTAATTTATATTCAACAAATTCATTTAGTGAAAAAATATGTATTGCGTATACATGTTCTATATATTATTTTAACAAATGGGATATATCAATAAAAACAAATATGACTAACTTAACGGTGCCTCAGTTTCTGTAACACTTTTCTGTTGTGTAATATTCCATAGCAAACCAACATTACTCTAACTCCTAGTTGAGCAAGTTCCTTGATCTCTAGGCTCATGTCTCCTAATCTAAAGAAGTGAACATAATCTCACCCACCACAGAAAGCATGAAGTGGACAATGATATAATACTCATTGTGGTAGCTTGAATAGGCATGGCCCCCATAGGCTCATATATTTGAGTGTTTGGTCATTAGGGAGTGGTACTACTTGAGAGTGATTAGGAGGTTTGGCCTTGTTGAACTAAATGTAGCTTTATTGGAGGAAGTGTGTCATTGGTGTGGGCTTTGGGGTTACAAAATCTCAAGTCAGGCCAAGCATCACTCTCTCTCCCTGCTGCTTTTGGGTCAGGATGTAGAACTCTTAAGCTACTATGAATGCTTACATAGTGCCATGCTCCTCACCATGAGGATAATGAACTAAACCTCTGAAACTATAAGCAAGCCCCAATTAAAATACTTTCTTTTATAAGAGTTGCCATGGTCACAGCGTCTCCTCATAGCAACAGAACACTAAGACAGTCATAAACCACTTAGCTCAGTACCTTATACAAAATGAGCATTCAATAACTGTTAGCGATTTTAAAGCATATTTTTAGAGTAGTCATAAGAATATAAAGTTTTGCATGAGAGGTAAATAGTGAATTCTCCATAGGTGAGAAGGACTAAGCTTAAGCCACTGGGCACTCTGCCACTGCCACAGGCAAGCCACTTACCCGCTAGCAAGCCACTCTCTGCTAACTTTCTCCTCCCTCCAAAAGACTCTGAACTCTGACTGGAAGAAACACACCATGTTTTTCTTAATATCCCTAAACCTTAGCACAGTACCAGGCAATAATAAACTCACTAAATATTTGAACAATGAATACATGGGTCGGGGTGGTCAGAGTTCCATGAAAAAGATGAGCTGTGCTGGACAACCACAAGATCCCAGCTGACAAGTGAAGGAAGGGTTCTGTTTTTCTCAACTTTTCATTATTCTACTATTATTGTTTTGTCCAATTCAAAAATGAAATCTTGTTTTCCAAGCAAATAAGCCAGCAAGACAGTCTACAAAACTACCACTAGGGGGATCCACAAGGCTGACGATGGCCTTAGTGTTTCTGAAGAATATCAACCCACAACCCGGATGTGGAACCTCACAACTAATCCATATTGAATTTCTAAAATTATCACTACAGTTTCCTAAACCCTAATTTCCACTGAGTAAATTCATTAGATCACAAAAACAGTGGATGGAGAACGGTGACAACTGCCGAGTGTTTGTTTACAACACATCCTGTGCGGGCAGAGGCAGAGTTTCAGCAACTCTAAAGTCACCGTTCCTAGACGACCACAATTCCCGCTACTGCCAAACAGTTCTCAGGAACCAGTAAGACAATAACAACAACAACAACACCCCTTTATTACCAGGCACATTTAACAATTTAAAGTCATGTGGTGTTTCTGGCCCACCTCTGAGAGTCTAAAGAATGAAACACCATACTACCACCTGCCTGCAGAACAAGTGTTCACTGCTTTAAGGTAACAGTGGTTCTGTACCAGAGCATCTCCACAAATTATAGATTTTTTTTCAGAGATTTTAGTTTAATAGGCTCTAAGTTATTAGAACTAAAGATTTAGAGAATTCCATTTTCACCCCAAAATTAAAAGCAAGGGGATTTTCACACCTGAAAACATTTTAACCTTTGGTTTCACTGAAATACTTTTTCAAAATATTAATATGCATAATTTAAAAACATCATCAGTATTTTCATTCATGAAAGTAAATTAGGGTGAAATGAAGAAAAACTAAAATAAATATCTTGTAAGATATGATACACACAATTTCAAATTACCACACTCTACAGTCGCTGACACCCATTTACACTTGATTTTCTTACAAAGAACTATTCCTTTAACCATTAAAAACCTGTCCAAACTGACCATTAATTAGACTCATGTCCTGCTGTATGCATCTATCACACTTAAAGATTTTAACTCCCGAGTGGCAGTTCAAACTCAAAGAGCCAAAGCCAATTTAAATCTAGTATTACTAGGCTCCAGAGAAGGTTCGGCCGCTATGAGCACTTAGATGATGCAGATTCAATTCCTAGCACCCACAGAAGATGCTCACAACTATCTGTAACTCTAATTTCAGCAGATTTGATATCCCTTCTGGTCTCCACAGGCACCAGATACACACAAACACACAGTAGACAGAAATACATGCAGGCAAAACACTCAGATGCATAAAATAAAAAAATTTAATAAGCCAAACTTTTAATGTTAATATATACCTCCCTACAAAATCTATGTGTTCAGAGCAGCAATTTTCTTGTTGGTGTTATTAGCTCCTACGCAAACCACTTGTTTGTGAACAAAAAATAAATTAAGACATGATACAAGAAAATAAAAAAAGTTACAGGAAACCAGCTACTTACCATTACTCTGCAGTGTTAATCCTGAGAGATCTTATTTTAGGGGAAAGAAAATAAAACATAAATCATTACTATGAACAGATCTTCCATTACATATAGAACATCAATGTAAGCCAGAGATTACCAAACTTCATGAACCATTTCAATTTAAAAGTAGGGTTGATCCTAATTTATGTGTGTGTGTGTATGTATAATTTAAACTATATGTATACATATAGTTTAAATTTATAATGTTTCCCATTTTATCTTCAACAACAATGTAAAAAGTAGGCAGAGTATCAATTTTATATACTCAATTCTAGAACTCAAAACCACAAATTTAAGTATTTACATCTCATCTAAATTATCTGAATCTTAAGCCAAGCATGGTGCATACCTCTAATTCCACTACTCAAGAGGTTGAAGAGGAGATCAAGAGTTATCCTTAGCTACACAGCCAGCTCTTGGCCAGCCTGGGATGAGACCTTGTCTAAAATAAAATTTTAATTCTGATTCTTTAACTTTATTTGAAGTCTTAAGTAGTCCTCAAATACAAGTTTTAAACTAGGAAAATTAAAATATTGCTAGGATCTTTTCCCTTTATAGATCTATGAAGGTTCTGCAAAGACAGTCAACTTACCAATTCCAGGTGACACAACACGTTCATAGTGATAGGGATTCACACAGACACTATCACATTTTAAGTCAAATGCATACTGACAATATTTAACATGTTTTAATTCATTCTTGTGTAGATCAGGCCACCTCCATAGACGGGCATAGATCACATGAGGAAATCCTTTCCGACCAGCCACCTGAGAAAAGAAACCATCATTTATTAAGTATCAGTTTTGTATTATACATTACACAAGGGGTTTAAAAAATGTTATTTAAGTTTCAAATTCTACAAAGTCAGCATCTGTAATACTGCAAACATACACATGGTTTTGCTCATATTTCCTTTTATAAAACTAAAATCTTGGGCTTCTAAAAATGATATCCTTCTGAGTGTATCCATGCGCTATTTTTTTTTGAAGTATGAGCTGACTGAAGGCTACAGCTCACAAGTACCTTTAGGATGGGGGCTGATAACAGAAAGGAGAGAGGCAGAATTGGGAAGCTGGAACTTTAGGCCCAACTCCCGTGGAAGGGAAAGGGGCTATTATGTAGAGTTGATCACAATCAATGACCTGAAAGGGGAAAAAAGAAAGACACAAAGAACAGGGTTTGGATACTTTGGGATGGCTGAGCACGTGGAGGTCCCGGAGGTTGGTCTACCTTCAGAAGGCATGGCGGTTTACCTTGCCTATGCAGCTTTCAATCTGTGGCCTCTGCAATACCCTTCATAATGATAAACAAGGTTCCCTCAGCCACAGCAGACGCTTGACTAAATTAACTGACCCATGGGTGGGACTGTGGGAACCCTTCATAGACGACGGAAAGAAGCACAGGTAAAACAACCAGACGATTATGATTGGCATCTCCAAGTAGACCGTGTCAGAACTGAACTGAATTAGAGGATGCTCAGGTGCTACCTGCCTGCCCGCTTATTTACCAAGATAAAAGAAACCTTCACACCTTTGAAGGTCACAAAAAAGATAGGCTGGAGCATACTTATAGTAAGGAAAACTGGTTTGAGAGTTCCACTTCCCCCACCTCCACTGCCAATGTCAGATCATAAGCATTCCTTTCTGAGAATCCAAAGCTCAAAATAACTAGAGCAAAGGAGAACACAACTGTAATCTCAGCACTCAGAAGCTGAGGTGGGGATAAAAAACCCTCAAGTTCCAGGTTAGGCCAAGCTACAATAGATAAATAACCTAGTCAGGATCATAGAGAGAATTTCAAGACTTGCACTCGGGTTTTTAAAATGCAAAAACTATGAATTTGTCATAAACTATGCCTAAAATGTAGAAATAAAATTTTAAAAATCTAACAACATCACTTTTTTTATATACTTCTTCATTCAAATGATATTGCTTTACATAAAAAAATGTGACCACTGAACGTTTCATACCAATGGAAAATATACCGAGAATACAGGAGTCCAACGTATCAGTTTGACCATTTACAATACCAAAAGAGGTCGGCAGATAGGGAGAGTGTTAACTATGATGATGAATACTAAAGAGCTAAAGGTAGTTCTTAAGATACAGGGCTTCTCATTTATTTTTCAAATGTTCTTCGCTGAACTACTCTGAATAAGAATATAAAAAAATTAAGATCCATCTTTTATGCATTCTTCCACATACTCTCATAACACACACTGGCAACAGATGCACTGTATGTCAAAAGACAGACCTATGGAGCTCGAGAGATAGCCCAACATTAAGAATACCTGATGCTCTATTATGAGGAGCAGAATTTGATCCCAGCATCTGGGGAATGCTCTTTTCTGCCCTCTTTCAGTATCTGTACATACACATATGCAAATACACACAAGTAATAAAAAGAAATCTATAAATCTATAAATACATAATATACAAATAAATAAATATACAATGAGATGAAGCTCACATTAAATTTGTAAGAACTTAAGAGGAAATTTAAAAATACCAATTACTCTACTAGCACAGAAGACAGAAAGCTCTGAGGACTAACCTGAAGTCGTCCATCCAGTGTTCTCTGTATGGTGACACATTTGCTAGGATGAGCTCCATTTGTAGTTATAGCGGTTATTAAGGAATCCAATTCATCTTTTTTCTCTTTCAGCTTCTTTACCAAACTTTCAATCGCTCTTTTTGCAAACGTTTCGCTTTCTCCACCTTGTCTATGACACATCAAACTATGTACAATGCTCAGGCAGGCATCATTACTTGTTGGTGTATTAGTTATAGACATATTGTCCATTTGTTTAAGTTTTTTCTTTTAAATCAAACTCTCCAATTTCTGGAGTAATTCTGATCTTGTGAAGGCAGTGTAAACCAATAGCCAATGTTGCAAGAAGAGCTGTCAGACATCTGGTGAGCAGGGAAATCTGAATGAGATAGAAAGGGAAGAGAATATATTTCACAAGGTAGATGCAATTACTTGGGGGAAAGAACTGTTCCACTTAAGTCAAAGGACTCAACACTCAGTTTTAAAAAGTGTTTAAAGTGTGTAACAGCTTAACTATAAAATGTAGCTAGTTTTGATATTCCAAAATCATTAAAAAAAATCAGACCTTCTCATTAATGCAAAGGCACACTAAGTCAAGTTTACCAAACGTACCATTACCCCAAATCTTTACTTAGTTATTTCTACACCCTTTCTATTTTCTATGCCAGTGTTGCAATTTTGAGCCTTTTTAGAATTCATACTAATCACTTCCTCTAAAGCAGTGGTTCTCAACCTTCCCAGTGCTGCGACCCATTAATAGAGTTCCTTGTGTTGTGGTGACCCCAATCATAAAATTATTTTTACTGCTACTTCATAATTGTAATTTTGCTACTATTGTGAATTGTAATGTAAATATCCGATATGCAGGATATCTGATGTACAACCCCTGTGAAAGGGTCACTTAATTCAAAGGGGGTCGTGACCCACAGATTGAGAACCATTCTCTGGAGTCATTTCTTAAACGTCTTTCAATTTATATCCCTACATAAAGAAGCAAATTTTCATGTGTATTAATAATCATCACTTATCCATATGTTTAAATACAAATAAAAAAAGATGGGGAAAGGTTTGTTCTTGTTTTGTTGTTGTTTTCTGAGACAGGGTTTCTCTCTGTAACAGCCCTAGCTGTCCTGGAACTAGCTCTTGTAGACCAGGCTGGCCTCGACCTCACAGAGATCTGCTTGCCTCTGCCACCCAAGTGCTGAGATTAAAGGCATGTGCCACCACCGCCTGGCAGATTTGTTTTTGAAACAAGGTTTTACTCTACAACCCAGGCTGGCCTGGAACCCACAGCAATACCCCTACATCAGCCTCCCAAGTGCTGAGATCATACCCAGCTAATAAATAGTCACTGAAGGTACACTTTCCAGATAAAGATTATTTGCACATGGGTAGATGGAATCAGAGACTGGATGAGGATTCCAGTTAAACTAAGAAGTCAGGAACTTCTGAATCTGGAACTAAAAGGAGAAACTCAAAAGAGACAAGGCAATACGAAGTATGCTGCATACAGCATTCAGTATGGCGTACTTACTGTCTGAATCCCAAGACATTTTTTAAAGGATATTATCCCAAAACACGTTATACATTTGTCTGCATTTTCTCCTAATAATACATACCATAGAAAATGTAAGAAGGCAATGACAGAAGTAAGCCACTACAGTTCAAAGGCATGCAGGAGGTTAGGTAAAAGGACAGCTCACACCCATCTGAACTGGAAAACTATTATCTGCTTCCAGAAGTGGCACTTGCTACTAGACTGTGAACTTAAAAAATGAAAAATGGCTATGTACTCAGTGTGCAAAGTCTTATTTTTAAGTAATGGTGATTTATTCATGGAGAAAAGAAAGAAGGGAAACGTAAAAGAAACTACTGCATGGTCAAAAATGAAAAGGAAAACAAAACAGTAAACATAAATCTTCGTTAGGCATAGTAGTGAACGCCTGCAATCCCAGCTACTTCGGAGACTGAGACAAGAAGATCATAAAATTCAATGGACACGCGCGCGCGCGCGCGCGCGCGCACACACACACACACACCCCTCTTTCTTAAGGCTAGGAAATAGCTGGGTAATAAAGTGCCTGCTTAGCATATGAACACGCAAGAGTCGATCTTCAGACTGGAGGAAGGGGAACCCTCCATCTGACCCGATATCTCTCGCTGCCACAGTTTATTCTTGTATTACAAGCATCTGTTGTAGAGCTTTGAGGAATACGCCCCATAGACTCACATATTTGAATGCTTCATCCACAGAGTGAATTAGGAGGTATAATCTCAATGGAGAAAGTGTGTCACTGGGGGTGGACTTTGAGGTTTCAAAAGTCCATGTTATACACAGTCTCTCTCTGTCTGAAGAACAGGATGGAGCTCTCAGCTACTGCTCCTGCTCTATGAGGGCCACCATGCGCCTGCTATGGTGATAATGGACTAACCCTCTGAACTAGTAAGCCAGCTCCAACTGAAGGTTCTTTATAAGAACTGCCATGGTCATAGTGTCTCATGGCAGTAATAAGACACTGACTGAGGCACCTGTGGACTGAGACTGAACTAGTCATCCGCACCATCATATATATACCCAATCCTAGAACAGGTTAAGTCCCACATACTGCCCAACAGGTGCAATCCTGAGTTTCACATGCTTAACTCATAGTATTTCCTTGACCTAAACATTTACTACCATTTTAGCCACTTCGTAATTGGGCCCTAGGCTTCATTTCAAATTACAGCCTAAGTGTTTGAATTGCCCCGAAGAGTTTCTTCCCCCTACTACGTTGCCACCTTGCCTCTCGATTCCAAAGAATTACTTGATTCCTCTCTCTCAAATTTAAGGTACATTTTTATTATACTTTATATATTAAATTACAGTAGTTTCACTATATGTGTCTCTCAGTTCTAGGAGTTCAAAAAATAACAATATAAATTTAGAAGGTCAAGAAAAAAAAAGTTTCACCTTAGAAATTCCCAACACCATGCAGTTCCTGAGTGTGGTGGTTTGAATAAGAACGACCCAACCAGACAGACTCTTATGTTTGTATACTTGGTTCCCAAATAGTAGAACTGTTTGGTAAGGACCAGGAGGTATAACCTTGTTGAAGGAGGTTTCACTGGGGATGGGCCATGAGGTTTCCACTTTATGTTCTTGTGTTTGCGCCGCAACTCCCCACCACCACCATGTGGCTGTAGCCTGACATGTACATTCTCAGCTATTATGAGTGCTTTGTCTGTCTGCACACTTCTCACCATGATGGTCATGGACTCACCTGGAACTGCAGGCAAGCCCCCAATTAAATGCTTTCTTTCTAAGCGGCTTTGGTCATGGTGCTTTGTCACAGCAGTACAAAAGTAACTAAGACACTGACATATACCAAGTATCTATGGACCATCCAGACAATTTTTATTCTGTGGATCTGTCTTAAGACACATTTAAGCTTGCAAATAAGCTTATTTGTTTTCACAATTAGTGAAAATTGTACCAATGTATAATTTATTTACAGCTATTTCTCCAGTGTCAATATTAAAAGTCATCCTTTATTAAACTTAAGCTGCTTGGGGTCTGACAGTATTGCAAAGGCTGTCTTAATCATAAGTTTCTTTGAATACAGTAATAATTTTGTTTTCTTAAAAACAGCCTTTTCATATCTTGGATATTGTTGTATTCCTTGGATCATAAGGTTCTTAATTTACAAGTTTCTTACAAGAAATCAGCAGGGATATATAAATGTATTCCTATATTATATGGCTTTGGATTATGGAAATGTGATAGATGCGGGAAAATACTGACATGATATAAATAAAAACTGTATGTTCCAATTAAAGTTCTAGCAACATAAATAATCTCTTAAAATGGTCCCATCTATACAATGGGCAGTATCTGTCCTGCCCACCCTACAGACTACCTGAGTAATAAAATGCAACAATGTATAGGAAAGCAAAGTAGGAGTCATATTGACCAAAGCAGCACAGCTATGCTTGCAGACGCTCTGGATAGACTAACAGGTTAAGTATCAGAAAAGTATGCTCAGACCAAAACTCCCTATCTCTAACAACCTAAGGCACCTTCTTTGATATCTCAATCTATACATTTTGAGAAATTCAACTCTATCCTAACTTTAGATAAAGGAAGAAAAGACTCACTTAGTAAAATCTGTGTTTTGATGTATGGCACACCAATGAGAAAATGCAAATATAGAAGTTAAGGGCCCAGAATGTAACTCAGCAGAATACTTTTATCATGGGTTAAACTCTGGAACCCAATTTTTTAAAAAAAGAGTTAAGATGCTTGTACTTTATGTAGCCTCATAAACATGACAGTTGCATATCCAGACTTTTTAAGACAAGCATTATGTTGGCACAGTTGGTAACACTGTTTTTTCTCAACTGGTGAACAGATAAAGCTCCAAAGAAAAAAGCTTCAATTAAGAAAAATTTAAATGCTAGAAATGGACTAAATACTAATTATGTTTTCCTACGTGAGAGATGCTAAGATAACTCTTCACTGCCTGTTCAAGAATGCTGTCCCTTAGACTCCACCTACAAAAGTCGAGCACTGTTAACTTGGTAAGAACTCTGACACTGGCTGGCTGGAGCGGTGGGCACCAATGAGTGGCCAGCTAAGACAGAAAACCACCTGGCCATAGTTCCTCAACTGTAAATTATGAACCTATCTGGGGAGGGCACCTATAATTAAATGTGGAGGTCACAAAAACAAGCAACAGTAGTAAGAGGCTTCTGAACCCACAAAAAAATAAGTAATAAACCCAAGGTGTTTCTGGTGGTGTGTCATCCCCACACTCAAAGTGACTTCACTGCAGCGACTCAATTACTGTGCTACACACTACGGTGTTCTTATCGCAGTCTCCAGTCCTTGCTAAATGGTTTAATTACAGAGGACAACTTTAAGATTTTCCTACCAGCATTCTTCAGCATGTATCAAGTTAGTGTAAATTTGGATTATGTTATATTACAATGTCTGATTTTAAGAATTGTCATTTGAGTGGCTGACCTGCATTTCATTTTCTTTTACCTGCTTAATGAATTTGGGTTTGGAATTAGGACTAAATTTCCAACAACTTTGAAATGGCCCTAAACATACTTCTTCCACCTTGTACTTTGTGTGCATGGGAAGCAGGGTTCTCAGCACTGACAATGACAAGATGAAAACCCTGACCAATTATGAACACTGAAGATGTTCTATGCCAGGCAACATCGAATATTCAGCAAAGATTTAATTCTTTATGTAAAAATCAACAAATGCATTCATCCTATTAGTACTAATTTACTTTGATCTTTAATAAATGATAAAATTTTATCTACAGCAAAGAATTTTTAGATATTGTTATACTTATTATCAGTAAATGTTTTACTTGCATACCAATTTTTTAATATGCTTATACATAAGTCAAATAAAAATATCAGTAATCCAAAAAGTTTAAAAAACCTGACCTGGGCAACACAGCAAGATTTCAACTCAGAAAATATTTTTAAGACTATTTTTTTTTTTGGTCTTTTTGTTTTGCTTTGGTTTCATTTTGGTTTTTAAGACAAATTTCTTTTAGTTGTCCTGGAAATCATTTTGCAGACCAGGTTAGCCTTCAACTCAAGAGACTCGCCTGTCTCTGCCTCTTCAGGGCTAGGATCAGGGTTTGAGGTAGTGGTGAAATATGTATCTATGTTGTATGAAGGGCAATTTCTAAAGCATTTGTATATATAACACATATAGAAAACCCAAGCGTATTACCAAACTATTAAGAACTAAAAAGAGGTATAAAAGTGAACGGAACAACACAGAAAGGTCCTATTTTGACATAATGCATAAATCAAGTTAGAATGGGCTGTGTCACATTTATAACCAACTCCCCAAATGCCTACAGTTACAGATTGATTTTGTTTAAGTTCTTCATTCATGATAGATCATCTGGTACTATCCACTGCTCAACTACTTTAGAGACTGACAGTAGAACTATCTTCCCATGTTAAGAAGAAGGAGAAAAGAGAGGACAGCTCACACAATATCTTTTAAAGGTTATTACTTATCCTTGTCTTTGGCCAAATTCACATGGCCATACCTGTGGTTTCCAACAGGGAATTAGTCTCGTAAGGGATGTTTGGCAATGTCTACAGAAATGTTTAGTTTCTGATCATAACACCCTGAATGTGCTTGATATCTGGTATCAGAAGCCAAGCAGGGTCAGGTCTGGTTAGTATAAGTTGGGAGTAATTTTTGATGGTCCCCAATGAAGGTGAAAAGAGCAAAACTACCCGATCCAAAATGACAAGTGTCTGAGCTAAGAATCCTAGGCTATCACAAATTTCAAGGGGGGGGGGGTGTAACAAAAAAGGACAAAGAAGCTAATTCTACCACATGCCAGGTGACCCATCAGAATACTTGGTAGAATAGTGCAGTCTGCACACATCAAAATGGAATTGCAAGGCTAAACGGGAATGGGGGAACATAGGAATAGGGCAAAGAAATGAGTCAAATATTTTGTCTAGACTAGGCTTATATTAGGAGAGAGGAGAAATGGCAGTAACAGACTGTAAAAAAGAGACTGTGTTTGCAGGTCCATAGAAGCATAAGCACCAGGTTTGGGAGGAGAGGCAAGAAGGAACAAAGAGAACTGTATTACATATACCAAGCATATAATTTTCTAGAAGTTATGTGTTTTGGTAAGTGAATATAAAACTAATACTTAGTATGGAAGTATTTTTTAAAAAAATAAAGAGATTTGCTTTTTTCAGAGGAATGGTGCTGGCTTAGTGAGTTGGGACTAGAAAGAAATTCTAACAGAAGCTTCACAATCAAGTAAAACAATTGTTCAGGCTTATCTCCCTGTAACAAGTGGCAGTCTAGATGTTACATTGACAGTTGAGATACCTCTGAGGGTAGCTAGAGAACATCCAAAAGCATAAAGTATTATGAATGCAACCAATGCAACAAAAAGTATTTGTATAGTAACTTCTAGGGTGAACTATGAGAGACAATAGGGACATGTGCTTCTGCTTACTCAAATGCTTTCCATGAACCAGTATTAAATTAAATAACCTTAGTTTAAAACTAACATGTTTTGAAGCTAGGCATAATGAATCATACATATATGTAATCTCAGCATTTGGGAGATTGAGGAAGAAAGACTGCCATAAATTCAAAGCCAGTCTGGGCTACAAAATAAGCTCTTATCTCCAAAATTAAATAAAAATTAAAAAAAAAAGAAACACCTTCTGTTTAGTAAGTTAAAGTTGTAGTTCAACACATTGGTCCACACCTACAATCCTACTCCTCAGGAGCTGAAGGCAAAAGCACTGCAATTCACAACCAACCTGGGCTACACAGAGAGAAACTGTTTAAATACACTGTTTAAAAAGGATCAATAAATACTATGGCTGGCATCTACTTCATCTGCCAGCATATACGTCTCCTTTTGCAACAACAATCTGGTTTTCCACGAAAAAAAAAATCTTACTTAGGCAGGCAAGACAATTCCCAACATAGAATCAAACCCTGGCCACACTGTCACTCAAGAGATGAAAAGAACCCTAGCCAGTGGCATAACTTCTGATAGACAATGGGGAGGGGATGTTAGAAAAGAAGCTGAGTCCTTGTGAAGGCTAGGGACGAGCTTTGTCGATAGACTGCCTGCCTAGCAAGATGCCCTGGCTTCATCCCCAGGACCACATAAGCCAGGTATTGTAGCATGTGCCCAAAATCCTAACTCTGGCAAGCTGGAGACAGGTTACAAACCTGAAATCCATCTCTAAAAAAGAGGAAGGGGAGTTCCTTTTATGCTGGACCTAAGCTGAAAATAATTAACCTGAGAATTTGACAGAAAAGAACAGGAAATCAAATCTAAAAGGCAATGCTGACAACACTGGTTGAGACTCTGAAACCAGCAATCTATGGTCAAGTCAATGAAGTACCTGAATATTGACTGTTACATGTTCCTGAAAACACAAGAACTGGAAAAAAAAATTACATGGGTTATCATCTCAGAAATACCGAGAAAAGCCCAAACACATGAATAATATATCCCATTGGTAATCTAGTAAAAATACAGAACTAGCTACTTTAAAACTGTACCTGCCAAACTGTTTTCTGATTCCCTTTATTTATATATTTGACTATTTTTTAAACTAATTTTTAAATATGGGTTATATCAATATTTATCATATTACAAATTAAAACAAGTAAAACTTTAAGTAAATTTTAATTCACTTTCAACAGGCCTACTAATATTAACCTAAATAACTTTTATAAAAAATAACCTTTTCTAGAAACAACACAAAAGTTAATAGTAAGAATGACACTATTCTACATCTGTGCAAATTTCTTCACTGTCTGGATTAACACAAGACAGCTGGACTCTCCTACTTTCTTTAGCATTCAATCTGCTGGAGATTTGAAAGTACAGGAAGGAAATGTGACACAGAAATCTATATAACGGAAAGAATATTTTAATAGTCTTCTCAGATAATAATGGGTATTCATCTTTTATTCAATGCCAACACGCAACAAATGGAGATTACTGCAGGTTACTAAGTAGAATCTAAATTCTGAGATTCCAGGTTTGTTGCATAAAAACCCACTGGGCTGGGGCTAGGGAGGTAGCTCAGTCACTAACAAGCATGAGGACATGAGTTTGAGCCCCAAACCCATACAAAACAAAAACAAAAACAAACAACAACAAAAAAAGCTGGGCATAGTAGCCATGCTTCTAATCTCAATGTTGGGAAGTAAAAACAGACAAATCTCTGGAGCTGATACAAAAACAAAACAAACTCAAGAAAACAAAAAATAAAGCGGACCACTCCTAATAAGCAGCAGCCAGGACAATCATCTACTTCCCCATGAGCCTACCCTACACACAGTACACAGGAGGACCCGCACATGCACACGTGCACACATGCACAAGCCTATATACAATACAAAAGAGCACCTGAACGTACATGTGTACACACACACACACAAGCATACAATACACAGGAGCACCTACACATGCGCACACGCACGCGCACATACACACACAAATCTACATGTTTCTCTAGAAAAATTTTGTAACATTAAGAATTGATCATTTAGGAAAAAACATGTTTGGTGAGTTATTCATATTTTCCAAATGCTGAAGCAGTTATCTTCTGGCCTCCGTCTCCCACATGCTAAGATTACAGGCACAACACCATGTTCAGGCAGAGCACATGTATTTTTAAAAAACACATTCATTCCTTTAAAATCACCAACAATCTCACCAGAAACACATACTGGAAACTAGCAAATTCATGCAGACTGACTCTGGTGTTCCAAAACCCCAACTTTCATTTGAAAGATTAGACTTTTTATCACTGACAAATAAGTTGCTTTCCTTTAAGTGGCAGGCTCATTTCACTCATTTTCACCAAATACCTGGATCTAAATGACAGGAGTGTAGCTATATGCATTCTGCGAAGTGAAAAAAAAATGACACCACATTTCAAAAGCAGCTCAGTCACAAAAGTGGTTTCCTAGACACAAGCAGTTCACTTGAACATGCAAAAATGCTTCGTACACACTTCGCATTTAATCACACAAAATAAAGACTCTAGGGCTGGAGAGATGGCTCAGTGGTTAAGAGCATTGCCTGCTCTTCCAAAGGCCCTGAGTTCAATTCCCAGCAACCACATGGTGACTCACAACCATCTGTAATGAGATCTGGTGCCCTCTTCTGGCCTGCAGGCATACAAGCAGACAGAATACTGTACACATAATAAATAAATAAATATTAAAAAATAAGGACTATTTAAAAGCTAACACTGGCTGGGTAGTGGTGGCACAAGCTTTTAATCCCAGCATGCGGGTGGCAGAGGCAGGTAAATTTCTGTAAGTTTGAGACCAGCCTGGTCTACAGAGCTCGTTCCAGGACAGGCTCCAAAGCTTCAGAGAAACCCTGTCTTGAAAAAACTGAACAAACAAACAAAAAACTGTTTACTTAAACCCTCACCAAGGTCATTCTTAAGTGAAAGTGCAGTTTTCTTTCAAATGCTTTCAAATCTGGATGTGAAAAACACAAAGACACTGTTTTAATTAATACATGCCAAGTAGCCACCAGTTTGTACCACAGCACAGCTGGACATAGGGAAAGAACAAATAATGTCTCCCCCCATTATGAAAATTATTTTGAGCTCATGACCTCTTTAATAAAAGGACTGTGGGGCTTCCCAGAAGTCCACAGAGCATTTTTTGGGACCACTGTTTCAAAAGGTTAGAAAGAAAGTTGAATTTTAATACCTGGCCACTGGGAAGAGAATTGTATTGGAATTCCACGGGAGCTCAAAGTAGCTCCAGTAGGTGAAGGCTAACCTTTAAAAGTACAAGTCTGAAATGCTGTCGATTCCACAAAGCACTAGTCTAATTTACAGATTACCAAACTTATAGAAAAATGAATTAAAGCACCATGAAACACCTAATAACAAAGTGAGTTTTAAAAATAATTAATATAATTATCAGCATCATTCCAATACCTACATCCATAAAGTTATTCTTTCAACTACATTTATTGTTTTTGGTTTTGGGGGTTTTTCTGTTTGTTTGTTTGTTTGTTTGTTTGTTTGTTTGAAAAGGGATTTCACTATGCAGCCTTGGCTGGCCTGAAACTCAGAGCCACCCTTTGCCTCTCAGATGCTGAGATTAAAGACTGCCACCATGCCAGTCTTCAAGTGATCTTAACAGGGTCTAAACATTAGATGCATTTGGTGTCCTAACAAGTCCTAGCTTCTGTCAGCTCATTAAGCTTTGTCAATCTTTCCCCCAAATGATTCAACTGATACAGTGACTGTCCACCATATTACCTTCTCTAGAGTTAACTAGTCAGCCAATTACCACTAATTAATACTCTTAATTCAGCTCCAAATTTATTAATATATTTTGAAGTCAGGTGTGGGGCACAAATGTGTAATCCACGAGATTGAGGGAGGATGTGTTGAAATTGAAGGCTATGTGGCAAGACCTTACACACATACACACAAATATGCAAGCACAATCACACGTATACACACATTTAATCTGAGAAAGTCCAAGCTTTATAGAATCATCCATATGTATAGAAATCATACTATTAGGAGAGCAATTACTTATCAGTAATTCTTTCTGTTAATCATAAGAACTCCATTCAAAACATGTAAATTAGGATTTGATAGGTTCTAAATAAAACACTCCAAAGTACTGATGGTTAAAATGTATAAACAAATACAGAAATAATAATCAGTATAAATAACCAAAACAGGGCTTTTTTTCCCTATAGTTACTTCCATGCCTCCTTCATTCTATTCCCATTCTGAATTGAATGTGTGTGTGTGCACGCGCGCATGTGCACGCGCTGCAGTTAGAGAACAAAAAGAGTTTTATTTTTATAAATAGTTCTTTCAAAGACAAGAGATGCAGCTAACTTTACAGCCCAGCTCTGGAGCGATTTCAGGAGAAGCACATAAGTAGAGGGGCTGGGGAGTAGCTCGGTGGCACAGCACTAGTCTAATTAACCAAGTGTGAGGCCCTAAATTCAACCACCAGCCGCAGGGAAAAAAAGGAAAAAGAGAACATGTGTGCCCAAATGAGCTCTCTACAGAACTGCCAACTAGTTGGGCTAGTTGAGCAACTTTCTCATAATGCAGAAATTAAACCCCCAACTGTACAGGTTTAATCAATGCAACTTTCCTCTTCAGGCCCAGAGAAGTCATAGTTAGAAAACTGTATGGATTCCAAGCACACTAACCCCTGAAGATGACTAAATTCTAGGGCTGAAGAAATGGTTACCCAGTTAAGAGAATGTACTGTTTCTTTTAGAGATATGGGGTTCAGTTCTCAGCACCCACTCTGGGCACGTGGTCTTAGTCACCTACAGAGAGACTAAGTATGTGTAACTACACTAACATATGTGTAGTTAAAAATTATTAAGGGGGCTGGAGATGTGGCTCAGCAGTTAAAAGCATTGGTTGTTCTTCCAGAGGACCTAGATTAAATTCCCAGCACCCACACAGTGGCTCACCACCATCTGTAACTTCAATTTCGGAAGATCTAGTGCCCTCTTCTTGGCCTCCACAGACACCAAATATGCAAGTAGTGCTGGCATAGAAGTAGGTAAAACACCCATACATAGAAATATATTTTTATAATTAATAAAAATAGTAAAAAAAAAATAAAATTTCATTAGGTATTTAGATGCTTATTTAGGGACCAATTTTATGATCATAAGAAATGTAGCTTCCTAAAACTTGTCACTAAACAATACAAATAAACTGAAAAAAATAAGACGGGGAGACAGAAAGAAGGGGGTTGGGAAGAAGAGGAAGGCAGAGAATTAAAAGCAAAACAAACATGGCAATACCTTCAAAAGACCCATTAAATTAAATGTGGTCTGCATGAATGTATCGTTGCACTACAAAGAACTTAAAGCAGAACTGAGCATGGGATCACAGGCCTGTAACCGGCTGCTCAGTAAGCAGGGGGGGGGGGTGTCAACCAAAGTTCAAGGTCAGCCATGTGCACATAGTGAGACCCCCAAACAAACAAAAATGAGAGCAGGAGTAAAAATCAACAATGAAACAGGTTAAAACTACTGCATTTTTCTGAGCTGGCTACACCGTCCAGCACAAACCAATCAAAACTTCTGTGGGTATTAGTCAGGCATCAGTGTTTTGTAAAGCTCTCTAAGAAATATCAATGTTCAAGACTGAAAATCACTGTCCCAACCCTTGGGATTAAAAGAGCAGTGAAAAGAGCTAGGAGGGCACAGCCTGGGGGCAAGACACTTGCCCCACACTCACGAGGCCTAAGCTCTAGCCCCAGTGGAGGCCTAGAGCAGTAAGTTTTCCAAACTGGGAAAAGAAAATCCTATTTAAGGTATGAACTATATTGAAAGACATGTAGAATCAGCTTCAAATACAATCATCTCTAGTAACTGTCTGACCTATGGACTTTATCAATTATTACAAGCAAGCATCGGATCACCTGCCATTCTAGTTTTACAGAGTGAGTACCACCTAGTTCTTAACCATCCTAGTCCTCATTCACTTCCATATCGAAAACAAATCTTCCTCGATGCCAATTACACCATGTAACAGTGTCAAGGTGACACAATCTAAAATACCTTGTTTCTGAGAAGCTGGTATTCAGCCAAAATTTCCATTACCAAAATTACACAATTTAAAATAAAAGGGAAAAACTCCAACAATTCTAAATATGACTCATTAGCATAAACTGAGGATATTAAGATGCCCACAGCATCATAACCAAAGTAGCTCATATGCATGGTATCTATACATATTTATCAGTTATCTGAAATCTCCTCATAAATAAGTGAATCTTCATTTAACTAATGGACAAAAACAAAACAAAAAAAATAACTAAATAATTTGAGAAAGCTATACTGAATGTGACATTCTAGTCTAAGTCCCTTAACTTTACTTAGCACAGAAAACAATGAGGCCATTTAGTCAGGTTAGTTTTATACATGATTAAGGGTTCACCTGAGTCACTATTCCTCGTGGCTTGAACAAAATACAGCGGAGGGTGGGAGGTGTACAACCATACAATGAAGCACTGAAAAAGTTATTACAAGATGTTTAAAGAGATATCCACTCTGGAAGAATGAGAAATGAAAAGAAAAACAAAAACCTTGGCATTAACTAGATGGGGACAAAACAGAACTGAAATAAGTTAATATTTTAACACCAGAAAAAGAATGTTCTCACCAAAAGAGGCAAAATTTTTAACAAGACCAAATATATATCTATTGAGTTAATTGCCCTAGTAGTGGCCCCAGTCAAGAACAGCTCAATTAGAATAGTGCATGTCAATATTACTATAACTTTGGCTCAATCAGGAAGAAAAATAGGTTCTAAATAGGTTCTAATTGAGCTGGGGTGTGACAGGGCTGCATAAATTAGTTTAATACTTCTTAATTTTCTCTCTCTCTCTCTCTCTCTCTCTCTCTCTCTGTGTGTGTGTGTGTGTGTGTGTGTGTGTGTGTAAGCAAAGGGGAATTCAGATACAAAATTTACCAACAGAAATTCTTCAACTAACATACAGCATAAACAAAACAGTGACTTTAGAAAAAACAGGATCCTAACCCAGTATAAGCAGAACTGTTTCAAGGGCAAAGCCACCAGGAAAGTGCAGGTCCATATAAAACATATTCCAAATCACTTTCACTGACTTGCTTAGTGCAAATTTTCATTAACTCTACAAACACAAGTTTAATTCTCCCCCAACTTAAGATTTACAACAGAAGTATTTAATCAAAACTACTAATTACTTTTCAAACAAACAAACAAAAATACATGTGATACCTCTTTAAGGCAAACTCACTCAAAAGTCTAAAAAGCAAAGCAAAGTCACTTATATTACTGCAGTCAACGTTGTTAATTCTCTTCAGAAAGGTTTTGTTTAAATTCCAGCAATTTAAGTCTAAGAAATTCATCACATCAAGATCTGAAGCTACTTGGGGTCGTTGATATTAGTCTGCCTCAGTGCATGTTTCTAAGGAGTTAACTGAAGAAAACAGAAGCCTGAGCCTGAGGGCACCTTGTCCCAGTCCTGTATTCCAGCACTAGAGAGACCAAGAAAGGATGGCGAGTACAAAGCCATACAAACTCATGACAGCATTGTGGATGAAGCGTTAGGGAGAAATTGTATTCTTAAAAAATAGTATACCAATCATTTACACCTCGAAATAGCATGTACTAATCCTATTAGGTCTTTCCAATAGAGACAAGAGCCACCAACACCAGAGCAAAGTTACTTTAGAACATCCTAAGCTACGTTTCACAAGGTCAATCAGGAGACCTATAGTAAAAAAATATTCAAATGCAGTGCTTAAAATCTAACTACTTTGTGGAATTTATACATTTCCGTACTTTCAAATAAGATTCCACACGGTTTTGCCTTTCAGCATAAAATCCTGAACCTAATTCTTAAAACGTTCAAATAATCAAGATGCTACTTTGAGGAAAAGGATGCTACATCCGGCAGAAGTCAAAGATGGTTAAAAAAATTACCCGAGATTACAAACCTGCAGAACATGAATTCAGGGCGTTTCAATAACTCCTCTTTTATCTTGCTACTTTATTTCTAAGGAAGTGACAATCCCACCTTAAATTATCAAAATCTGATGGCACTTTAAAAAGTAATTTTAAAATGAATTACCTAGAAAAAAAATCAACTTTAAAAATTTTAAAGTTTACTCCAGCTTTCGTGGGGGCAGTTGGGAGGAGCTATCAATCAACAGGGCTTTTTAAAGCCTCCCTCCTCGCAAAGGAACCTTTCAAGTTAACTAAACACGCCCATGTCTTTGAAAAATCTGGCTTGAGAAATCATAACAGCAGTTTGGGGTGCTGAAGCCAACGCCCTCCACCCTCCACCAATTTCACGCTCTGTGCATGTAGCCCTAACAATAAAATAAACTATGTCTTTTATTAGAAGACACGTTTTATTAGGGGAGGGAGGTGGTGCAGTTAGGCGCTAAGAATGTTTCCCGCAAGCCGCCATCACCCACAATACCCCAAAAAGTAAACAAATCAAAGCTACAAACGTAAACTGAAAGGACACAACCAGGAAGAGAAAGTGGGGAACAAAGAGAAAAAAAACAAACACTTGCTGCTGGGGGGGTGAGGGAGGGACGAGGAAGGACGGACCCGGGGCACCCCGGACACAACGCACTCCCGAGCTGCCCGACGACACGGCCCGGGCCGCGGCCAAACTCCTCCCGAACAACAAAGAGCGGCGGCGCGAACGGCGCTCGACTTCCCGGGACGGCGCGCCTCACCGCGAGTGGAGTTGGGGCCTCGGGACCCACGGGCAAGCACGCGGAGCTGGGGAGCGCGGGGGGCGACCCACCCGAGCCTCGCCGGGCCCGCGGGAGCCCGCCCCGGGGCCCGGGCCAGGGGAGGACCCGTGCGTTTACCTGGGCTCCGCGCCGCCGAGCCGTCGCTTCCCGGGTCCTGCCCGCGGCGTCCGGGCCCAGGCGGCCCCTCTCCCCCGCCGCGCGCGCCGCGGACCGCGCGGGCCGGGCCGCTGGAGCTCCGGAGCCGCCCCGCCGCGGGGGGCCTCGCTCGCGGGCCGCCGGCTCCCGTCACGCGTTCCCGCCCCCCGGGGGACGGCCGCGGAGCCGAGCGCGACGCGGGAAGAGCCTCCCGAGGACGGTCGGACCGACGGACGGAAGGCGGGCGGGCGGGCGCACGCACGGGCTCCGCCACCCGAGCCGCTCCGTTACCGCAGCGGCGACGACGAGCAGGGCCGTGTTGTTGCTGCCAACTTGTCGGAAGGACACTGAGCATGCGCGCGCGGGGACCACATCCGGGTAATTTCAGGGTTTGGCCCTTTTCCCCCGCAGCGCTCCTTTCTCCCAGCTGCCCCCGCCTCCCGCCCAGATTGGGGGGGGGGGGTCCCAGTGCGCAGGCGCCCGCGGGCAGCAGCGGGCTGCGCGCAGCCCCGGCCCAGGCTGTGCGCGCAGAGCAGAGCGGCGGCGGTGGCGGCGAGTCGCAGTTTCGCGGGGACAGTTTAAAGAGTGCGCAAGCAGCACGGGACAGCTCAGGATGTGCGTTGGGCAGGGCTGCCGGGTCGGGTTGGGAGTTTGAAGACCTAGGTGGACACGGCCACACTAACTGCAGGTGTTGGTAGCAGTTCATTTGAAGGGGTGGGGGATGGGGGGGAAGCGTCTGTCCCTTTCTTCCCACCGACCCGGAATCGAGCTCAACTTGGTGACGCGTTGTCAAGGAATCACAGGATCAGGCCTTGGCCCGTGTTGCCAAATGTGAGCAGTTGGAGGCGATCTTCCAGACCTACTGTACACCTGCTGGGACGTATAGCTCAGTTTCAAACTTAACACCTTATACAGAGCAAAGTCAAAATTTTCTCCCAATCCCTAGGTGGCCGAATGGCCGGATATCTAAAACATCCAGGGCAACCTAAAGGGAAAATTCAAAATTTGATGTCTATGTACAAAGGCTGTTTCCTTCGCAACGCCACGCTACAAAAGTCAAAATAAAGGGTGGTCATTTGGTGGCAAAAGACTCACTCTTAATTTTAACTTTGTAATTATTTTCTTTTCTAATTTTATGACTTTTGTACTCAATGATTATAACACAGGCCTACCACATGCTGCCTGGGTTTGATTCATAGAACACTCTTGTAATCGTATCCCTTGGGAGTCAGAGGCAGGGGGATTGCCAGCCTGCTAGGTCTACATGGCGAATTTCAGGCCAAGAAGTAAAGAGTGAGACCCTATCTCTAAAATAATTAATTTAGACGTCCCAGAGAACACAAATTATATGGTGTCTTTGTTTCATTTTTCACCAACCTGGAAATGCTTCCATCAGGATTCCTTTAGGACAAGCTTTTAGACCATTTAAGTCGTTTCTTAAGTTCTGCCGGGTGAAACTTTACACATGTCCTTCCACGGTCTGACCATCCCAGTCTGGTCTAAACCTCTTCAACAAGAAAGCTCTGAGGTTTACAGCTGGAACTGATCTTCTACTCCTGAGGTGTAGAAAGGCTTTTCAAGACTATGCAGAGAATTTGTTTCCAGACCCTACTAATTACTGTGTGTACTGTTTTCTAAAGTTCCTCACCTCGGACAAGGCAGCTGAGGGCAGTGTTTCAAGACTGTCCTAATACCTTACAAAAGAAAGTCAAAATTCTCTCCCACTATTAAGGTGATCCAATATGTAAAACCCCCAGAGCAAGCCGAAGTTACTTGGGATTTTTTTTTATCCACAGGGATCCAAAAATTGGTATCTGTGATGAGAAAATGCTTTACTTAAATAAATCGATATTAAATTCCTTTGCAAATCCAATACTTTGTTGTCATCAAAATTGAAGGGTACAGCCCTGATTGGACTTGGTGGGTTCTAAAAAGAGGAGGAGATGAAGTTGGGAGGGGGATATGAGGGTTGGGGGAATTCAGGAGCTACTGCAGGGAAGGTTGGGGTGGAAAAGTCTACACAGTGTATACATGTATGAAACCCCACAAAGAATACAATTGAAAGATGGAAGGAAGATCTGTCAGCTGGCAGATCATTAAAATTGATTGGTTGTGGATCAATCTGAATCCTTGGGAATATGCTTCTGAAAGAAGTCTATTAAAGTGGAATATCCTTGCTACCATCGAACTTGTCAGGTATCTGTGTCTGTCTAATGTGTTACTACAAGTTAGAGGATTAAAGCAGTACGCTCTCACTGTCTGTTCCTGAGTCCAGGCACAGCTCAGCTAGGTCCTCTACAGGGCAATGCTCCCTACACCCCGGCCTCTTGGTTCCTTGGCCTTTGCCCTAACTCAACCATGCATTCCTATGGTGTTATTTATGGGAGTCATATCAAACTCTATACCTTCATAATCAAAGTTTCAAACAGCTGATACACAGATCACTACCGTCTTTTTCCAGGTCACTCTTATCGACTACTCCAAGTTCTTAAGGAGTTCAGCTCTCACCTATGCCTTCTCAAACTCTTGCCTAGCTCTAGCTTCTGCCCGGCCGTAATAGTCACCCTTGCACATATCCTCGGCCCCTTGGTTTTCTCCCTTCTTTTGCTGAGTTCAGCAAAACACAATCCTGATTCAAGCTGGCTGTCCATCCTGGACATCAGGACCCAAGCATCTGACTGCAGCTATAGGAAAACACAATTTTCGCTTTCATTGTATCACTGTGAATCTCAGGTTCCTGCCTCCCCCTCCATTCTTTCGATATTTCATTCTCCAGCCTATACATCTTCCTCTTCAAGGAATAACCTTGCTTTCTGTTTCATTGAGGGCATTAAAGCAATGAGACACAAATCCCATCTACCCTCCTCTACACACTGGCCCTGTCTCCACCTTGCCCCTCACGACACAGATTTCCATGTGTCCAGCTATTGTGTGAGAGACTTTCTGGGGAGAAATAACATACTTATCTATTCCAGAAAGGGAACCTAGGAATGGCCAAAGTAACTGTTGTACACAATCCAACATGGTGAAGCAATGAGTCTGTTACTAACTGGAGTGTGGATGAGAGGTTGCTTACAGGAGCAGGGATGACACAAAAAGCATCTGCTTCTGGAAAAGTCCACCCCCGACACTGGTGATGGCTCACAAAAGCTACAACCCCTGAACTCTGCACAGCTTGCAGGCAATCTCCCCCAAATTTCCTCTCCGCAGCTCAGCTGGTCAGAGTATCCTCCCCCCAGTACTTGGATTCTTCTTCTGTAAAGCTGGGGAGGGGCCTTCAAGAATATTCCCATCAGGAAAGTTAAACATGACTGTGGGAAGCATTAGGGAAGGGAATAGCAGGATTTGTGTGATTTGAAGAAGGAGACTGGAGAAAGAGGGGGCAGGGCATTAATTGAGGAGGAAGGAAGGAAGTCAATACAGAAAGGGAGGAAAGAGAGCAAAATAACAGTAAGGGGGTTGAAAAAGCCATAGGAACCACTATTATTTATCTAAACATAAATATATATGTAAGTTTATGTGTATACATATATAATGAAATTTTCTCACTTGAGTTGACAGCGCTCCTCCCGGCCACTAAGAATCTTAACCTAACAAAAACTCTTAATGCCAGGTATATGAAACCTCTCAAGTTGTTGGTCTAAGAGCTTCCCAAAGCAACACAGACTATTGCTGTTGCCTTTGGTTACCTCCCAGAGGCTGAAGGTTAGTCCCAAAGTCATCACACACTTCAGGCACCAACCCAGAGGATCCAGGCTGGATGTGATCTGAAAGCCTCTTCCCAAAGGTCTAGCTTTCATAGAACCAGGAGGTGCTGTGCAAGCTGCCAAGGCTGGGAAACAACCCGCAGTTCTATGCAACTGTGATTTCTATGAACCGCAACACCAACCAGCATGGTGCGATAAGCCAAGTGTGCAATAGTGGCATTCATGCCCTGGAGGTAAGTGTTGTCTAATTGTCCCTAAGGCCTGATCAGCAGGAGAGAAACCATGCCTGGGACTGGAAACCCAGCCAATTACCCAGGGCCAGTGAGCTCGTGGATCTTAGAGGAGAACCTCATGTCAACAGTTTACCAAACCAGCATAATCCCTACCTACCATTCTAAATATTTACTCTTCTACCCAAAAAAAATGTAGCCCCCACTCCTCATCAGAAACAAACAAAAAACCCTCTCACAAAGATCATTACAGAAACCACAACCAATCAAAATGCAGAAACCAAGTGATCATAGAATACGAGGCCCATTTGACATATCTATGACACAATTCCTGAACCTAAGACTCAAGCGGCAGCGGACCAGGAAGTCTGCTGTGAGATCATGTCTCCTAAAAGTGGCAGGGAAGCTTCACCCAGGATACCTCAATAATAAGGCCGCCTAAACAAGACCCGAACAAGTGCAACACCAGGAGACATGCTCACATGGAAGGGAACATCTCACTGGGCCCCACCCCTAAAGAAAGAACTACAGGCAACTAATGGATATTGAGACCAGAGAAATAGTCTTCCCCCGGGATGAGTATCTTAACTAGTTATCCAATACCACGTGGTCAGCCCTGAAATCATCACATTCAAGGAATACTAAATACTAAGTAAATCTGACCAAGTTGTATTTATTTATTTAAGTTTATATATATAATAAAGAAAAAGATGCCATGAATTCAAGAGGGAACAAGAAAGGGTGTGTGAGAATGGTTGGAAGAAGAAAAGAGAATGATGTAATTTTAATTTTTTTAAAAAAGCAAATTAAAAAAAAATCTTCCAAGTTTCTACTTTCCCAGGTATGTGATCTTTATTTAACCAACTGAGTCTCATGAGCCCCTCTTCCCTCCTAGAGGAAGTGTTTGAATTCAGAGGAAGCTGTTATGAACTGGCTGAAGCTAGCTCTCTACTAAAGGTGGTAGGCGGCTCCTAATCCCTTCTTAGCTTCACTCTGACCATTCCATGTTTTCTGTATTGTCAGTGTTTCCGTCTTTGCCAGTCACTCCAGATGCTTATAAACAGCCGATATTTTTCCACTCCTACAAAGCTTTCTCTTTGTCCATTTGTTCTGTCAGCTACTTTTTCTGCTTCCTCTGCAGCAAAATTCCAAGAGTGTTCAACATAATACTTTGCTCCTAGTTCTCCCGTGCTAGGAACATGCATAGAATATCATACTGTTCCTAAGAAGTCCAAAGAGAAGTAACATAATGTGTTCAGATGAATACCTATAAGCTGGGGAGACTCCTGAGAACCCAGCACCTACATAACCTAAGCCAGCCATGGTTGTATTTTCTTATAATCCATCACAAGGAAGGGGGAGATGAAAATATCTCTAGGGTTCACTGATCAGACAAACTAGCTTAATCGTTAATACCCAGTTCCAGTCTGAGAGACCCATTCTCCAAACATAAGGAGGGCACTTCCTGAGGAAAGTCACCAAGACTGACCTCTGGCCGACACATACATATATGTTCACAAATGTGTACACATTGCTATATACACACAACATCTGCAAACATGTAAATACACAGAAGACTGACTGCACACATGAAGTCATAGATGCACCTTATCTTTGTCAGCAGAAGTGGCAGGTCTTCCACTTCCCTTCGGCTCCTCCCATCATGCTTCACTCCTTCCTACTTTACCGAAACGACTTTTGGCAAGGTTGACAATGAGCTTCATTTTGCTTCCGTCCAATGGTTAAGTCTCATCTTGACATGCTTTTTATGACAGCTGACGCAGCTAATCACTGGGTTGGGAGACCTGTTTGGGGTTGTTGTTTGTTTTGGGTTTTCCAACCTATTGATTTCCCCTGTCCCTCTTTCCCCGTCATTTTGCTTGTTCCACCTCTTCTCTCTAGCCGTTTAACCTTGCGCTGAGTGGCCCCAGGCTCATTCCTTAAGTTTCACCTTTGTTTCTTAATCTATACACATTTTCTCGGTGATCTCATCCAGTCTCTTGACTTTCAGTACCATCTCAGCTGTATGATGTCACCAGATGATGACAACTGTCCAATTTATATCACCAGCTCACACTTCCATCTGAATTCCATATTGTGCTTATCTGCCACATCCCAAACTCCACACATTCCATACATTCAGTTCACACACTGAACAGTGTACCTCCCTCACACCATGACCTCATGCTGCTCTGTGTTCTGTTCTTTCCCCTTCTCAACATAACAGCTAGAAATACATCACCACCAGCCAAACAACCTGACACACTCCCTAAAATCCCACCAGTCAGGAAGCTGGAAACTTCAGTCCAGGCTGAGTTAAATAGTGAGACAGTCACAGGGGCCACTTCTGGGTGGGCAGCTCTGTGGTGAGGCACTTGCCTACCGTACACAAGGCCGAAAGTTTGATCCTCAGTACCAAAATAAATAACAAAACCTCAACTCCTTTCTTCACTAATATTCCTCAGTTTGATCAGAGTGAAAACGTCTATACCCTTCTAACAGAGTTCCGTAGGATCGGCACGGCCACGCCTGATCATTGTCTTCTTCCTCTCCGCTTTCATTCATCCATCAGTCTCCTCCACCTACCTGGTGGAGGACACCACACTTGCTCCCACTGAGCAGGCTCTGTCCTCTGCCCAGGACACCTTTCCCCCAGAGACCTACATTTCTAACTCCTTCCTTCCTTTAGTCAAAGTCACCTTCTCAGTGGGGCCCACCATAATCTTTCTAAATTCGCAAACCATTCCTTTCCTTTCTTCTTTTTTTTTTTTCTGGCAAGCTGGGTGTCAGGCCCAGAGTTTTGCAAATGCTAGGTGGGCACCTTATGGACCTATATCCCCAACCTTAACCCTGCTGTCACCCCGCTCTCTCATCACACATAGCATTTACCTTGTTGGTTGGTTGGTGGTCGTCTATCATCCACACCGGAGTATGAGCTCCATAAGGCAGAGACTTACAGTAGTACTTGCTAGTGTTTGCAAGTGCCGGGTTTGTTTCAGGGACATGCATGCTCATACCCACTGCATGACTATAGAAGTGGAAGATAGTTCAGGCTGTTGGGACTGGTGGCAAGTGTGCTGAATCACTGATCAATCTCTCCAGGAACTCTATACTTTAAATTTATGGGTATATCAAAATTTATTCATCATGCATTGTAACAGATGCCTGTAATCCTAGAATTTGGGAGGCTGACTCAGAAGTATTGTAAGTTCAAGGTCATCTTGAGCTACCTAGTTAGTTCCATATCACACAGAGAAATCCTGCTTTGTTTTTAAGTAGTATTTTACATTGCTTATATCAATTAGCTTCAGTTAGCTATTAGCGGTGATTTGAATGATAAGTGTGCCCCAGAGACTTATCTATTTGAACACTCCCTCAGTGGTTGGTGATGCTGTTTAGTGTTGGTGCTTTAGCTGATACAGCCTTGATGGAGGAAGTACATTACAGTAGGCAAACTCTGTAGCCTCATCCCAGTTCCAGTTCACTCTGCTCGATCTCTCAGCTTCCTGCTCTGGCGCTTGCTGCCATGCCTACTTCACCATTGTGAGCATAACCCACTCCCAAAAAACTCTCTTCCGTAAGTTGCTTTTCATGGTGTTATTTACCACCTCCACAGAAAAGTAACATTGTACTCTTTGTACAATCAAGGTAAGTTTCCTTTCTGGGCAGAAAAGTAACATTGTACTCATTGTACAATTAAGGTAAGTTTCCTTTCTGGGCAGAAAAGTAACATTGTACTTATTATACAACCAAGATAGGTTTCCTTTCTGGGCTCAGTGGGGCATGCCTTTGATCCCAGCACTTGACTAAGACACATTGTACTCGTTACACCTGCTATTGTAGTAGCCCATGTCTCTGGATCCCAGCACTTGGAACACAGAGAGTCTCTGTGAGTTCAAGGCCAACCTGATCTGCATTAGTTCCAGGCCAGCTGGGGGCTACAACAAGAATCCCTGTCTCAAGGAAGAAACAACAACAAAAGGACAGGTTTCCTTAATCTTAAGTGACACTGAGACTCCATTTTATAAATATTTTTTAAATCATAGAGAAATAGGGGCTGGTGAGATGGCTCAGTGGTTAAGAGCACTGACTGCTCCTCCAGAGGACCCGGGTTCAATTACCAGCACCCACATGGCAGCTCACAACTGTCTGTAGCTCCAGATTCAAGAGAATCTGACATCATTATACCAATGCGCATGAAATAAAGTTAAATAAAGCTTTTAAAAAAAATTAAAAAAAATCATAGAGAAATATTATAGGTGGATCAATAAAAAACTTTCCAGCCTAAAATATTACATTAAAATTCTCAGAAACAAGTGTAATGGAAAAACAAAATCAGAGACTGAAGAGTGATATAAAATTTCTTTTAAAGAAAAGCTTGTTCGTGTATTTTTTGATGGATGAGAGATGCGTTATGATATGTAGATTCCCTTGGATATACTTAAGGAATGACGTAACAATCTTATTTTTAAAATGCCGATACTTACAATATGACAGAAATAATAAAGCTTGCCATCATTTAAAGTTACAAGGAAACACTTTAAATATGACCTTTAAAAGTACCAGAAACACAGTTACTCAGATTTCTTTTATGAGTCAAGCAAGAAGTCATTTTGAGGACCACAGTCCCAGAGCACACATAGGGAGCCAAGCCGCCTTTGCAGGGCTCTCCTGGGTGAACCATCTCTGTTCTCACCCGCATCTCTGACCTGTGCAGACAGGCTTCAAAGCCTTGTGTTTCTGCTGTCACTTAAGGGGCCCGCACCTCTTAGGTGGAGCTTTCCCAGGAGAGAAGACTGTGAACCTCCAGCCCCTCTGTGAAGATAAAGACGAAGCCCCAGTAGTGCCACCTGGCAGGGGAAGGGGCAGAAGTGAACTATGCCATGGAGACAACCTAGCAACTGCCAGCTCAAGCACATCCCTGATATACTTTAATGTTAGCTCTTTTTTTTTTTTTTTGAAATGGTCATGTTTGTAGCCCAGACTGGCCCTGAGCTTAAGATCCTTCTGTCTCACCCTCACACATGCTGGGATGGTTAACCTAGGGATGGTTAACCTATACTACCAGGCCCAGTCCTTTAAGCCGATGTCTTTTTAAAAATTCAGCTCTTCCGTGCCCTTCAGTGATTTACCAGTGATTAGCCTAAATGGCAAGTGTTTTAATAATCTTTGGCTTCACGACCAGGAAATGATTTTTGACGGTGACTTGGATACACATCTGACCACCAAGCTATTGTTCTTTTTTAGTTGGTGAGAAGAAACGGAGAAACGGATGGAGCAAAGGGTCCATCTTTACTGTTTTCAAAAGTCTGGAATGGCTGCTGCCCAAGCTGGATCCACCAGGACCTTCACAGGCAGCTGCGGACTGACGGAATCCCAAGGGGGGAAAGAGGTGGAGCAGGAAGGAAGGAATTAGGAGGGGAGGGGGAAAGCCCACAGTCAGTCTTTGTCTGGCAGCACCCCTCAAAATTCCCAAGAGGCCACTGACAGCGCTGACAGAGGTGGCCACACAACTGAGCTAGGGGACCCAGGCCCCCCACCAGTTCTTTGAATGTTGTACTGGTTGCCTACTATGTGTCAAAACCTGAGAGATTCAGAGATACGTCTGCCAACCAACATTCTGGAACAGCTCCCAGTCTGCGGGTGACGGTGGAATGTTGGACGATTCTGAAGACGAGGTGGGACAGAACTGTAGAAGGCTTCAGAAAAAGCAATTCTTCTGCTGGGTTTTGTGAAGTGGTCACTGGCTGACAGGAAAAAGTGGAGGTTTTCAAAGCAAAGGGAACCAACTTAGAAACATGAAATTTGTTCGTATGTTTGTGTGGAATTTTTTTTTTTTAAAAAAATCAGTCTGTAGCAACATATACTTGCCCATGTTAAATTAAAAAAAAAACAGGCAGAAAACTTGATAAAAGACTACACAATATATTGTTTGTTATGGTAAATAGATACTAATGTTCATCAAAAAGAAATGATTTGAATAAATTATGGTACATCCAATAGAAAATGTCAGACTGTATATCCCAGGGGAATGATGCCCCCTAAAGGAGGGCTGATAATGAGAATACTGTGGTGGCATTTATGTTTTAAGAGAGGAGAAATAAGATAGTTACCACATTGCGGCGCTACCGCATGAAATAGCAGCAGAGATGACGTGAAGTTGGGTGGGAGGACATTTTTTCATGTTTCATTTCTTTAGAAACCATGTCAGCGTGTTACCCGGTTGAAAGCTTAGATTTAAACTTGATTCAAACTTGAAACTCAATGTGACCAGACCCTAAACTCTCTGGGACTTGTCTCAATCTCTTCCTCTCATCAATCTCTAGGGTCACACTGGTACTCCCCTTGCTACAGACAAACCAAGCTGCAAATTCCTCAGTTTCTAATACCAGTTTGAATACGGCAAGTGCCCCACAGTGTCTGAGCACAGGGAGGGGAGATGTACCTAGGAAAAAAGACTTGAAGTAGAACATGAAGAAAAGGCATGTTCATGAACTAAACTCTTGGGGCCACATATGTTTGACTTTTTACAGTTTTGTTGAGATATAATGTAGATAGACATTTCTGTAGACATATGAATCATTCAGCTGACACCTCCACAATCAAGTTTTAAAACAGCAGATCCCTTTAAAAGGTCCACTGTGCCATCCTTACCCTCAAGTCCTTCTGATGTCATGGGTTTTTCTGGAAGTTCACATAAGCAGAATCTCAGGCATGCAGCCTTTTATGTCGGAATTCTTTCACTCAACATGTTTTGAGATCCAAAGTATTACTATGTGTGTGTGGGAACAATCAGGTCCCATATACCCCATTGCATGACTGAACAAAGCCAGAGATGCTAAGTCTGTTAATAGGTTAGTGCTCATCAGGCAATGGGAGAGAGGGAGCCGAGAGGCATAGGGTCTCCTGCGGGGATGGTAGAAATGTTCTAGAATTAGACCATGCTGATGTTTACACGGCATTGCAGATATACCATGACACTGGATTGGATACCCTAAAAGGGTTGAAGTGGTGAGTTCTCCATTATATAAATTTTATCTGAAAATTACATTTTAAGCAAGCACTGCATGAGTGCTTACTAAGCAAATCGTCTCTGGAGGCCAGCTGGCCTGGATTCAAGTTGGAATTTCATTCTGGACTAGCCTGAAGAACTTGGACAAAGGAGTCTCAATCCCCTCTGAAATCCATCTCAGATTAGGTAGCATCCGCTGTGGTAAAACCCAGAGATAGACTTCAGGTAAGGCACATTGCTTGACTAACGAAGGCCTCGTCAGTGTTGGCTACTTGTTCAACTGCCCACACTTGCCATATGCCATGCTGTTACTTGGCTCAACACGAAGAAAGC
This sequence comes from Myodes glareolus, assembly GCF_982192425.1. Taxonomy (NCBI): domain Eukaryota; kingdom Metazoa; phylum Chordata; class Mammalia; order Rodentia; family Cricetidae; genus Myodes; species Myodes glareolus. Next base: position 14,770,907 of record NC_142038.1, on the reverse strand, counting down.
TGTGTAGTCCATCAGCAAGGTATGAGACCAAGCAAAGTTAAGACGTACGCCTGGCCTGGGGTACAGGCTTCTAATCCCAGCTACTTGGGAAGCTGAGGCAGGAAGACCACAGATTTGAGGCCAACAATGGCTACAGACTAAGTCTAATGCAAGCCTATCATAGATGTATGGAGTAAGCTATCAAGACATTATATCAAAATGAAAAGCATAGGCTAGGGCCTGGCACAGCGGCACTCAGTTGTAATCACAACATGTAGGAGACAGAGACAGGAGGTTGGTGTGAATCTGAGGCTAGCCTGATCTACACATTGAGTTTGGACTCAGCTTGGCCTATGCAGCAAGCTCTAGGCCAGCCAGGGCTACATAGCCCCACCTCAAAGATAGGCAAACCTGACTTGGACAAGGGCTTCCTCAGTTCAGTCTTCAGTGTTGCAAAGTTAAAATAACTTGTCTCCTTACTGAGGAATGTTCTGGGTGTTTTTTTTTTCCAAAAATACCAGTACTGTAAAAGACAAAGACCAAAGGAAAGGTTCCTGTACTACTAGATCTAGGAGGCTAACAGACATGCTCCCTTTTTTTCTACAAAGGATATTGTGGGATAGAGATTAAATAATTATATTGAACAGATTTTATTTTGTGGTTTGTTTGCTATTTTTAATTTTTTGAGACAGGGTTTCCCTGTGTAGCCTTGACTGTCCTGGAACTCACTCTGTACACCAGGCTAGCCTTGCACTCATAGAGATCTACCTGCCTCTGCCTCCCAAGTACTGGAATTAAAAACATGAGCCACCACTGCTTGGTGGTGGTGGTGGTGGTGGTGGTGGTGTGTGTGTATGTGTGTGTGTGTGCACTACTGGGGATTGGACTCAGAACTTCAATATGTAGTGAACACACAGTACCACTGTTCTAACACACCCTCAGCCCCAGACCTAGAATCTGAACCCTCTATAGCTGTGTGTATGTCAGAGGGTGCTAACCTTCACTACTATTAGCTGCAGGCTGAAGCCAGAGCCTTAGAGGCACCGGAAAGGATCCCAAGAAACATTTCTGCATCTTTAACCTCAGCACACACAGTTTGAGGATCTTAATGAAGGGTGTGAATCAGTGACCGGGAGCTCAAGCTGAAGGAAGAGCTTCCTAACACACTAGTGAAGCTGATACTCTAGTCCCTGGACCACGTAGTCAAGGAGCAAAAGTCCTCTACTGGATGACCCAGACCTTCAGGGATTCAAACACAAACTTCACGGTGGGAACAGCAGTAGGGAAAGAAACACAAAAAGATTTGGGAAGTCATCCATAGTCATCCATCTAGTCACTCGAAATGCTGTCCGGTAAATCCAGTTGGTTTACCTTCAAGCATGCTTTCCCTCATAGAACATGCAGAGTGTACAGACTGGATGCTACATTTTGGAATTCAGAGCTGGACGGGTGAACATTAACTGAAATAGTTATCCTTCATCCATCCCATTCTCCTAGGAGACACCAAATCAGCCGTCAGTCTAAGCAGTGTTGAGTCCAACAGGTAAACTTAGTATCCGAGTCTCAATGTCACAGGCACAAGAGAGAGTGCCAGAAATGACAAGTTTACCAAAAGCAGAGAAAAAATAAAACAAGAGCTGGCAGTCATCCTGTGGTATCACTGGAGTGAGAGGTCTCTTCTAATTAATATTTGTGTTATATATTTTTAGCTTTTGATCTTAAGGGGGTAGCTGTACTACCTAACAGTGCCAAATTCTTTTCATATTTAACATTTTCATTTTTAATTAACTGTGTATGTGTGTGTGTGTGTGTGTGTGTGAGAGAGAGAGAGAGAGAGAGAGAGAGAGAGAAAGAGAGAGAGAGAGAGAGAACATGAGCCGGAGGCGTTGAACACCTCTGGAGCTGGAGTTGCAGGTGGTTATGAACTCTGACAGGGGTGCTGGTTGGTGTCCAAACTTGGGTCCTCTCCAAGCACAGTACATGTCTTTATCTACTTAACCATCTTTCCAGCCCTACTTGCCTCATATTTTTTCAAACATTATTCTTTGAATTAGATACTCAAGGAAAATAGTCTGTTTTGCATAGGACGCAAGTCAGTTACTGTTTTTCAAGGTCCCAGGTTAATGCGATGTCACTTTCGGAGGTGGGATTTCGGCTCAGCAGACAGGTGCTGGGGAGGAGATGCTCAGAACATTTGAGCAGATGGCGCCTTTGTCTCCCCGTGAAAGATGTGGGGTTGGGGGGGATGATGAATGCATCTAGGACTCAGCCTCCTTCAAAGAGGTGACCTGCAGATCCCTTGCCTCCCCGAGGCCTCCTGGACACAAACACCCCTCCCGAGATTCTTTGCAAGCGCTGGCTGTCGCCTGTTCATCTTTACCTCTTCTCTCCCCCATGGCTGACCTTGGTTCCCCTGGCACTTCCAACCAGTTTCAATCCAGTGACTGCCTGGGAACTACCCTCCCCCTTTTCTTCCTTGCCTCTGGTTGCTACTGCCCTCCCCATCCAGGCAGCTTCCTGGGCAGGATCCACATCTTTAAGACAGAAGACGACTCCTCCAGACGCCCTCCCACAGCAGCCTGAAAGCTGGTCCCCAGGCCATCTCCTACCTTGTTCAACAGTATCACTGGTCCTCTTTTAAAAAGATGCCCTTAGGGTCTGGGGAGATGGCTTAGTGGTAAAGCATTTGAGCATGAGGCCCATATAATGCCAGATATAATAACACACTTCTGCGACCCCAGTATCCCTACAGTGATGTGGAGGTGGATGGAAGAATCTACAGGGAAACTCATGGACCATTTAGCCTAACTGTAAAGTGATAAACAAGAGACCATCTCTCAAACAGGATAGAAGGTGAGACACCTACGGTTGTACTGTCTCTGCAATCACTGTGACACATATACTCTGACTCCTACACATGAAAACACACATACAACACACATTGCCCCCCCATTTTTTTTTTAAGAAGGAACTACACTGTAGGCCAAGTCTTGTCTGAGGCCTGAACCTCCTTGCTCAGCAGTCAGGCAGGTAGCATTGCCTGAGAATTGTGAAGTTCATCTGAACTTGCTTGAACTTGTCCAAAGCTAGACCAGTTGGTTAGAATGCGGTAAAGACTACAGTTAACCAAAGTCCACTAAAGCTCTTTGGAAAATGTTCTCTCCTCAATGCTGTCCTGGGAAGGGAAACTTCAAACAGGATTCTTCAGCCAAGGCTAAGAACACAGCGGACAGTCTTTAGCCTATGGGGGTCTGGGGTGAGGCGGTGTGCCTCACTCCCTAGCTCCCCTCCCCATCTCTCCAAGTAGCATTTGCTCACAAGGCCTGGCCTGCCTCCTGCCAATGACTCCCATCTCCACTGATCTCATCCAAATAGCCACCAGCCCCTCCTCCTCCTGTGACTTTTACTGTCCTGTGCGTTTAGATCCTGCTTAATTAGGAGACGGCAGCACAGCATCTTTGGGTTATAAATGATTTTTCAAATGGACAAGGCATGAAGAATTCTCACTCTGTACAGCTCTTTGCTCCTGGGCAAGTTGCTAGGCATAATTGAACCTTAGTTAAATCACCTACAAGAGAACTATTGTAACACTGTTTAATCTTTTCTCCTGAGAAGGAAATGAAAGCTTACATCCAATAACAATCTACCCAGAGTCCACCATTTGTCAGGTCCTGAGTGGGATTCCCCTCTGCATGCAGTGAATATGTTTTATTACCATTGATTAATGAATAAAGCTATTTCAGCCAATTGCTTAGCTGAACAAAGCCAGGCAGGAAATCTGAGCAGAGATGTACCGAGAGAGGCAATGTCAAAGAGATGCCATGTAGCTGCCAAAAGAGACAAATGCTGGATCTTTACCAGTAAGCCACAGCTTCGTGCCAATACACAGATTAAGAGAAATGGGTTAATTTAAGATGTAAGAGTTAGTTTATAAGAAGCCTGAGCTAATAGGCCAAACAGTGTTGTAATTAATAAAGTTTCTGTGTAATTATTCAGGTCTGGGCAGCCCGGAAACCAAAGAGCAGTCTCCTTTTACAAGGTATTGCACTAGATGGGAACATACTGGCGTCCAAGGCAAATTCTGTGCCCTCAAAGAGCTTGCGTTCTAGTGGGTGATACACGTGATAAGCATGTAACTGAAAGGGCGTTTAATTAAGCTAATATTTTTTTTCTTTAAAAGATCACAGTGTATAATGAGATTGGGAGAAATCAAGTACAATTTTACACGAGACAGTCAGGAGATTCTCCAAAGGGCTGGCATTAGAGCAGGGACCTGAATGACGTCAAGCAGTGTGCTGTAAACCAGACATGGTGGTGCGTGTCTTTATTCCCAGCACTTGGTGGATGAAGGGAGGCAGACCTGTGGGAGCTTAAGGCTAGTCTAGCCCATGTATCAAGTTCCAGGCTAGGCAAGGCTACATAGTGAGGCCCTGTCTCAAAACAAGACAAAACAGAAACCGAGCAAAAAAACAGTAATACTAGAACAAGAAGTGAGCGGTGTGCAAATATGAGAAGAGTAACTATAAAGATCATGAAGCAGGAGGAAGCTCTGTGTTTTCACAAAACAGTCAAAAAGTCAACCCAGGGCAAGGCAAGAAAGCTGGGTCTCTTCAAATGAAACCAGAGGGATGGTGTTTGAAGAGGCTTGGAGTGCAGTGAGTGTACCAGAAACGACAGCTCTGAGAGGGTCTCCACTTTCCTGCTGAAGCTTCAGATTCTTTGACTCGTTTGTTTGTTTTTTGTTTATTTGTTTTGAGAAAATGTCTCCTTTGTTGCCTACACAGACCTTGACCTTCCAGGCTCCAGTGACCCTCCTGCCACAGCCTCCCAAGCAGCTGGGATCACAGACACGTGGCCCTGAGACTGACCGAATGTTCTCTGAGTACGTCCATCTATTGAACAAATATGTACCAAGTACAACCAGGTGCTAGGCGTCATACTCCAAGATAAATATGTCGTAGTGAATAACATGGGTGTGAGAGAAGCTGAGTAGGGTGAGGCGACATGTTGGTGACTGCTAAGGCCATCTGTTGCAACTTTATGAGCTGGACCTTGTGGCCCCCTGACACCTGCTCTTCTGTAGCATAGCATTACCTCCAGACGTGCCCTGTGAGTCATTGCTTGAACGTTAGGAGATGGGAAGTTGACATGCAGGATGTGAAGATGAGTCCTCAGAGTCAGCTCGACTGGATTCGGGATCAGCTGTCTGTGAGGCTGTCTCCAGAGAGGTTAACTGAGTCGGAGGAAAACCCACCCTGAATACGGGGGGCACCATTCTATGGGCTGGAGTCCCCAGTCTGAATGAAATGGAAGAAGAAAGGGGTGGAGCACCAGTGTTCGTCTCCATGTTTCCTGATTGGCAGACAGTGCGAGCAACCCGCTGGCACCCGCGCTGGCACATGCGCTGCGGCAGTGAGCCGGCCTCATCGCCACTTCTCTCTGGCTGTCGTGAACTATATCCACAGCGTAAGAGTCAAATAAACCATTCCATCGGTGGCTTTTGTCAAATATTTTGCCACAGCACTGTGAAAAGCAAGCAGTACGCAGAGTAAATGCAAACAAACCTAAGAAACCCCAGGGAACATATCTCAGCCTCATTTAGAATAGACCTTAACACAGAAAAACGCCTGAGAGCGAAAACATCATTAGACAACGTTGGTTCAAAAGGCTTAAGGAATGCGAGCTATCACTTAGTACTATAGCTCTAAAATATGAATCAGCACTGGATAGGAGAGTGGATTGTCGTTAGTTTAAGAAAGTCTCTTGGAAAACTGGTATACCAGTAGTTCTATTGGCGGAATTGAGTGCGGCCATCACACAGAATGCGATAGGCAAACACTTTGGTGTGGGACTGTGTGTATATTCTCCAAGATATAGGCTCATGATGTAGCAGAGGCTGACTTTAAACTCAACCATTCTGCCTCAGTCCCCCAAGAGCTAAGATTACAGATATATGTCACCCAACAGTCTTTGTAAATAATATAGATAATAATAACCAATTTCAGTCTAATAGTAGCTTTATGCTCCCCAAATGAATACATCCCCTCTTTTCAAGAACACATGGAACAGGGGCTGGGGCATGTGACTCAATTGATAGAGTCCTTGTTTTGACAGCCAGGAGGCCCTGGGTTGGATCTCCAGCACCACAGAAAACCAGGTATGTTGTAATCCTAGCACTTGGGAGGTGGAGACAGGAGGATCAGAAGCTCAAAGGAGCCGAGCCTGGAATACAAGAGGTTCAAACACAAGCAAATAAGAATGCATGGACCTCCAGGTGATGGTGGTGCACACTTTTAATCCCAGCACTTGGGAGGGAGAGGCAGGCAGATCTCTGTGAGTTCGAGGTCAGCCAGGTTTATAGAGCGAGTTCCAAGACAGTCAAGGCTACACAGAGAAACCCTGTCTCTAAAATACAAACAAAAATTAATTAATTAATTAATTTAAAAATAAAGAACACATGGGCCAAGCACAGCCAGTCACATCTGGTCATTTATCTCAATAAATTTCAAAGCATTTATATCTTATAGCTTATATTCACTGACCACAATGCAATAAATTTGAAAAACAAAAAAAAGGATAGTTTAAATAAAAGAATAGTTGAAATTTTCTTGATGCTTAGGAATGTAAGGAATACTATTTTTTTTAGCTTTTCTTTTTATTTGTGTGTGTTTATGTGTGCATATGATTGGGGTGCCTGTGGAGGACAAAACTGAGTGTGTGTGTGTGGTGTGTGTCTGTGTGTGTGACTGTGTGTGTGTGTGTGTGATTGTGTGTGTGTCTGTGTGTATGTCTGTGTGTGTGAGGCTGTGCGTGTGTGTGTGACTGTGTGTGTGTGACTGTGTGTGTGTGTGTGATTGTGTGTGTGTCTGTGTGTTTGTGTGCATATGATTGGAGCGCCTGCGGAGGACAAAACTGAGTGTGTGTGTGGTGTGTGTGTGTGTGACTGTGTGTGTGTGTGTGACTGTGTGTGTGTGTGTGTGTGACTGTGTGTGTGAGACTGTGTGTGCCTGTGGAGGACAAAACTGTCAGGTCCCCTAGAACTGGAGTTACAGGTGGCTGTGAGTAGCCCCACTGGGGACTGGGAATCAAGATCTGCAGGAGCAGCGAGTGCTCTCCACTGTCCTGAGCCATCTCTCTAGCCCTACTATTTAGTTCTGAAGTAGGTTGTGAGCTGAGGACATAGCTCAGTGGTAGAGCACTTGCTTAGTATATGTGTGAGGCCATAGGTTCAATTCTCAGCCCTGGGGAAAAAGAGAAAGGAAGGGAGGGAGGAAAGGAAGGAAATGAATAAATTGTGGTTGGGCGTGGTGGTGCACAACTGTAATCGCAACTCTCAGAAAGCTGAGGCTGGATTATCAAAAAGTTGAAGTCAGTCTGAATTTCATAACGAAATGGGGGTGGTGATGGTGATCACTGAATTACAATAAGAAAAAAATTTTACTGTGAAAACTCTGTGTTTAAAGTAGTGCTGCAAGATTTACCGTGTCATATTCTCTTATAGTGTCATTTACTTAACAAGAAGTATTAAAAATCAAATGGGAAGGTATTCAGCACAAAAACCAGGAAGAAAAATTAGAAAGTAAATAATAAAGAAGAGAGTAGAGGAAAACCAATAAATAAGAACAAAATCAAAGACTTAGTGAACTACAGAAATATTGGTGGTGTCTGGAAGATAAAGGTAGGAAGACACACACATAAGGAGTACAAAGTAAAAGAAAAATTTATAGACAAAATTTCCATTTTTATTGATTTTATTAAGCTCTGCATTTTCTCCGCTCCCCTCTCTTTTTCTCCCCTCCCCTTCTACTCTCTCCCATGGTCCCCATGCTCCTAATTTACTCAGGAAATCTTGTCTTTTCTACTTCCCATGTAGCTTAGATCCATGTGTGTTTCTCTTAGGGTCCTCATTGTTGTCTAGGTTCTCTGGGATTGTGGTTTGTAGGCTGGTTTTCTTTGCTTTATGTTGAAAAACCACTTATGAGTGAGGATATATGATATTTGTCTTTCTGGGTCTGGGTTACATCACTCAATATGATGTTTTCTAGCTCCATTCATTTGCCTGCAAATTTCAAGATGTTATTATTTTTTTTCTGCTGTGTGGTACTCCATTGTGTAAATATACCACATTTTCCTTATCCATTCTTCAGTTGAGGGGAATTTAGGTTGTTTTCTAAGCTATGGCTATGACAAACAATGCTGCTATGAACATATTTGAGCACATGTCCTTGTGGTATGATTGAGCATCCTTATATACCCAAGTGTATATACCCAAGTATGTATACCCAAGTATTGCTGGGTTTTGAGGAAGGTTGGTTCCTAATTTTCTGAGAAATCGCCACACTAACATCCAAAGGGACTGTACCAGCTTGCACTCCCACCAGCAATGCAGAAGTGTTCCTTTTACCCCACAACATCTCCAGCATAAGTTGTCAACAGTGTTTTTGATCTTGGCCATTCTTACTGGTGTAAGATGGAATCTCAGAGTTGTTTTGATTTGCATTTCTCTGATGGCTAAGGATGTTGAGTATTTCCTTAAGTGTCTTTCAGCCATTTTAGATTCCAATGTTGAGAGTTCTCTGTTTAGGTCTGTATTCCATTTTTTCATTGGATTATTTGTTCTTTTGTTGACCAATTTCTTGAGTTCTTTGTATGTTTTGGAGATCATACCTCTGTCTGATTTGGGGTTGGTGAAGATCTTTTCCCATTCCATAGACTGTCGTTTTGTCTTGTTGACTGTGTCCTTTGCTTTACAGAAGCTTTTCAGTTTCAGGAGGTCCCATTTATTAATTGTTTCTCTCAGTGTCTGCGCTACTAGGGTTATATTTAGGAAGTGGTTCCCTGTGCCAATGCATTCAAGTATACTTCCCACTTTCTCTTCTATAAGGTTCAGTGTGGATGGCTTTATGTTGAGGTCTTTGATCCATTTGGACTTGAGTTTTGTGCATGGTGATAGATATGGGTCTATTTTCATTCTTCTTCATATTGATATCCAGTTATGCCAGCACTACAAAATTTATATTTTTAATGTCCTAAAAACTGGATTCTTATTATTTGAAGATATAGATGAAAGAGGGGACTGGAGAGATGACCTAGTAGTTAAGAGCACTGCTTGTTCTTCCAGAGAACCCAGGTTCAATTCCCAGCACTGACATGGCAGCTCACAACTGTCTGTAACTTCAATTCCAGAAGACCCAAAACTGTTTTCTGACCTCCACAGCGGCCACACAGAAAGTGCATAAACTTACATGTAGGTCAAATATGTATACACATATAAAATGATTTTTCAGTAAAATACAAATGAAAGAGATACACAGCTGAGGAAATTTTAAATATGATACAGAAGTCACCAAGATGGCTAAGCAGGTAAAGGCAGTTTGCTGTCAAGCCTGGCAACCTGAATTTGATTCCAAGAATCCACTTGGAGTAAGAAGAAAACCAACTCCCACAAGGTGAACTGTGTTCTCTATATGTGTGTTGTGGTGCATGAGCACAGAGACACACAATAAATAAACAAACAAACAAATAAATAATTTGCTATCATCAGCAAACAATTTGAAATCTCCCCTATCAGACATGAAATATACATTTGCTTATATTAAAAAAGGGGGTGGGGGAGAGAGGCTAGAGAAGTGTTCAGTCAGTATAGGGCTTGCTGTGTACTTTACTGAGTTCTATCCCCAGACCCCACAAATGGGAGGGGGGAAAAAGCCGGCTAGAGTAGCTGGCATGTTTGTACTCTTACCGCTGGGGAGACAGAGACAGGCAGATTCCTGGATCTCTGCCCATCCAGCCTCGCCTAATTGGTGAGTTACTGGCCAGCTGGAGATATCATCTCAGAAAATAAGATGGACAGGGTCTTGAGAGAAGAGGACCTGGGTTCAGTTCCCAGCACCCACACGGCAGTTCACGACTGCCTGTAACTCCAGTTCCAGGGTTTCCAACACCCTCATACATGCAGACAAAAACACAACGCACATGAAACAGAAATAATTTTAAAAAATAAGATGGATAGCACCTGAGGAATCACACCCAAGGATGTCCTTTGCCCCCTCTCCCACATGCACCCGCGCACACACAAATACATTCATATGAACATGTATGCACATGCAAATCGGCATACACAGACACGACACACAAATAATAATGAAAGGGGCCAGGTGGAATGGCGCATACCACTAGTACCAGCGGTCACCCAGAAGGCAAAGGTAGGAGGACAGCAAGTTTGAAGCCAGCGTGGACTGCAGAGCAAGTTCCGGGCCAGGCCAAGGCTTACAGCCATGGTTTATGCCCCAAGTCTCTTAAGTAATACATCAGGACATAACCTTACATGGAGTGCCGAGTGAGACACTGTTTTTTTTTTTAAAAAAAAAACCAAAGGTGGTAATAATAACAGGAGATTGAATCACTAAGAGGTTTAATAGACTGCTAGGTACGTGCTCTTGTTTACTAGAGTTTACTCTAGAACTATGTAAATGTGTTACACAATTACAGTACTGAATTACACTTAAGCAAACCACAAGCCCTCCAGAGGAGAAACAGAACAAAACGAATGTAACCTAACTGTATCAAGTTGATGAACCCAGAAGGGAGTATCCCAAAGGATTTTAAATAAAATTTTGAATGGTGTGTGTGTGTGTGTATTTGTCTGTCTGTCTCAGGGGTGGATGATAGAATGTAAATTAGTCACAGGCAAGACCCTGTGTTTGATCCTCAATGCTGAAAAACGTAATTAAAGTGAGCAATTTTATTCTACATCCCTAGGACATACTCAAGGGCAATTCAAATGAATTGCAACCCACACACAGCACAGCACAGACTCAAACAGGCACACATACACATAAATGCATTATTTTTAAAAATACCTCCACTCCTGAAAATAGGGAAGCAGTTATTCTGAAGTGTGGTCCCTGGCCCCAGGCATCACATCTGACCTGTGGGTGTGTGATAAAGTCTATATGAAAGTTCTAAAGGACAGAGCATTGCTAAGGGGGTAAGACTAAGAATGTCTTTAAAATATAGTGACTTGGCAACTACAACCTAATGACAGCTCTTCCTTGGTTGGCAGATTGACTATATTGTCTCTTTTCCTAAGCAGTAAAGCCCATACATACATTCTGACCTGTGCTGACCTGACTCTGGCCTTACAAAATGCCTTGTCTAGCATGGGAGCCCACATCAGAAATTTTGAACAGTTAAGTACAAAGTATGGGTACCCGTATGTCATAAACAGTGAGCGACCAGGGCATCCATATCACAGGACTGAGACCAAATACAGAACACAAAACAACCTCAGGCAGCAGGGTTAGGAGAGGGAAACCATCATTTACTAAAGCAACAGACTCAGACAGACCTTAAGGGGCAACCCACCTTTCCTGACTGGGTTGTAGCCCTTACAGCAGGAAATATAACTACCAGGACAGAGTGCCTCTTAGGAGTGCCTGGGGCTCCAGCCTTTGCCCTAAACCTTCGCTGCCCCAGGTGTTCGCCCAGGTGTCGTCCTGCCAGTACTGACACGTAAGCAGAGAGCTTTGCTGTTGTGTGCACAAACCTTAAGGCCAGAGAGGAACCAGCTTAGTGGGGATCAAGTGACTTGCTCCCTGCAATGAACTATTTCTTGCCTCAGTGTCTGTGTGCTCAGGATATGTGTTTGTGTGGGCATGTCCACGTGTGTGTAAGTCTGCATGTGAGACCGGAGGTTGATACTAGATGTCTTCCTCAATTGCTCCCCTCTTGAGGCTTATCGTTGACAGGCTGCCTGGCCAATGAGCCCCAGGAATCTACCTGTTTCTGCCTCCCTAGGACTGGGTTTACAGATCCGTGATAACACACAGTATTTTTTTGGGGGGGGGGGAGGCTGGGTAGCACAGAGCCAACCTCAGGTCCTCATTCTTGTGTGGCAGGCACTTTAACTACTGAGCCATCGACAAACCCCAGTCAATCCTGACTGTCACCTTGACTGGATTTGGTTCACATCACTTAGGAGCTACACCTCTGGACTTGTGTGGGAGTCCAGTTTTAGGAAGGTTTAGCTAGGGTGGGAAGACCCACTCTGCTGTTGGCTGCATCATTTCAGGCTGAACATTAAGGTCCCAGACTAAATTTAAGGAAGGAAGTGGGCTGAGCACCAGCTCCAGGGAGGAGTCACAAGCCGAGGAATAGAGGCAGCCTCGCAAAGAAATGGGTTCTCCTGGGGAGGAAGTCAGCCTTAGCAACACCCTGACTTTAGCCCAGCGAAACTTCTTTGGACTTCTGGTCTATGTAACAATAAGATCATGAATTAAATAAATTCGTGGCAGGGGCGATAGGAAACTGATGTGCTCGGGGTGGCTGTCACTGTTACTGCTTCCACAGAACCGAGGTGGGAGGCTTTTTTTTTTTTTTAACTCCAATCAAATTCCTCAGCACCAGTTTTCTGACAGGACACTACTATTCCCCCATCTGTGTCACGTGTAGAGACCTAAGGGAGGGTTGACCAACCCTAGCAATCCATTGACTCAGTGGTTGAGCTTAGGGGAACTTGGGCCCATGCTGGCCAATCAAAATCCATCTCTGGGAATTTATACATGGAAGCAACACGGATGTTGATCCTTTGCGCTGGGGTTTGGTTGAAGATTCAAAGTTGAAAACCAAGCTGGGGGATGCAAAAGCCTGCATGGCTAGCAGGCATCTCAGAGTGGATGGAGCTGGAGAAAACAGAACAGAGTTGACCACCAGGAGAGGCGGAAACCAGGTTCCTTTGAGCTTCTGGATTGGGTTGCTTCTGACGCTCGCGTCACCTGTGGAAAAAAAAATCAATCAATCTTGCTATTGTTCACACTCATTGAGCAGGCTTCCAGCTCCTTGAAATACAAATGATTTTATAATTATCTGTTTGAGCTGTCACGTGCAATGGCTGGAGGATGGATTCTTTCGTCACCTGTCTTTCTCTTTGTTTCTATGTCCAACTCTTGACTGTTTTACCTTGTCTATATTTTATCTAAGTCATATGGTAGCACATACAGAGTACGGAGAGGCTCTAGTCATTCTGTGCTCCCACCTTCCACTAAGTCCTTACTTCAAACACATGGGATCAGTTTCCAAAATTCTGTTCTGGTTAAATCTTGTATTTATTTGTTTTTAGGTTTGATTGTGTCAAATTTTCTTACTTTGACAAGTTCATATATATACATATATATATATATATATGTATTATATTGTCTACTGACATATCCACCCGCCACTCCCCTACCCACTTCCTTGCTCCCTCAAACATGTCCGCTTCTCTTGCCACTTTCATGACCTGTTCATTTTTTTTTAATAACCTGTGAACTCCAAATAGAGATGCTTGCATGAGTCTGAACCTATAAGACTTTCCCTTTCCTGATCCCTGACCCTCCTCTCTGTTTAATGACAAAGAATTCTGATAAAAATTGCATCCAGTCCGAACATCCTGCAGGACTGCTTTTCTTCAAATTTCCACCCAGGGAATTGTTTCTGCTCTACCTCATGTGGGATTTCTTTTTCTGAGGCAGGGTCTCACTATGCAGCCCCAGCTGGCCTGGAATTCGCAGGGATCTGCCTGACTCTGCCTTCAGAGTGCTGAGATCCAGGTCATACAATACCATGTCTGTTTTTTTAGCCACCTTTAACTTGAAGTAAGGAATGGAGTGGTTGAGAATTAATATGGTTATTAATGTTATTATGGTGGAAGGTTCTCCACCACTATTGTAGTTACTTCAGCAATGATTCGCCATTTTTATTTTTTTTACATTTTATTTATTTATTTTGTTTGGGGAATATGTGTATGTGTGTTAGCTTGCGTGTGGAGATTAGAGACAGTCTGTGAAACCTGGTTCTCTCCTTCCACTGTGTGGGTCTGGGAATCGAACTTTGGCTCAGTAATTAATGGCTTACCAGAGAAGCCATCTTACCCACCCCCAGCCATGACTCTTGTTTGCCTTTCAGTTCTCAAGTTTCTAAGTTCCAGACTATGCAGTTAAACGCTACTATAGGAAAATAAGCACACATTATAAATCCTCATGGCCACAGGGGATGGGACTATCACATTTACAAGGTGAGACCAACCACACACTTTGCTAAAGGTTGCCAACAGACAGCCATTGACAAGGACTTCCCAGTCTTTCCTAGAAATCTGGTTAAACATGTTGAGAAGGTTGTGGGTGTTGCTTAGTGGTATGGAGCTTGTCTGGCATACATGTGGCCTTGGGCTCAGTTTCCAGCTTTCCCCAAATTAAAAAACTAGGGCTGTCAAGGTGGTTCTGTCGGTGAAGGTGTCTAACCCGATGACCTGAGTTCAATCCCCAGGACCTACTTAATGGAAGGTGGGAACTGACTCATAAAATTGTTCTCGGAGTTCCACATAGGCACCCCCAACACACACACACACACACACACACACAGAGAGAGAGAGAGAGAGACATGCACACATACGTACACACACAAAATTAAACATATAATTTAAATTAATATTAAAACAAAAATGATAGAAAAGGGGAACTTCTTATCATTAATCTCTATTAATAAGGTGGAGCAGGCGCAGGCGAGCAGCTGGAGACTGGGTGTGGTGTTAGCTGCACCCTCTATTAGCCTTTAAGAAACTCGGGCTATTCTGCTAGCACCCCTTCTTCACATGTCTTCATCTGTACAAAGAAGCCCATGGTACGTACATACCTTCCTGTCTCATTGGCTGAGTGCTTGGAAGAATTAAGCAAAATGGACACAGGTAAGGTTTCATCACACACAGTACAGATTGTCAGGTGAAGTTTGGATGGGAGATCTTTATTCAAACCGGAGACTGGGGGATCACAACCATTCTACTTACCGTGGTCGAGAAAGAGGACTGCAACAGATAAACCAACTTCTTCGATATCTGTTTTGTGTTGAGAATTATACAAGCCCACATACAGAGTAGTATCAAATTTGGAATGTAAGTAAGGATGCTACTATATGCAAATGGTTAAAGATTCAGTGTATGAATGCACATAATGATGAGAACAGATGCTACAGATTTCTGCAAAGCCTGCCTACACTGATCTTCAGCAGATGCTTCCAAACTCTGCCTGAATTACAGCGTTTGCGCAAGACAAAAAGCCCAGTGGATTTGTACCAGAGATCGCCAACTTCCTCCACCCCCACAACTGTCTTTACTTAGTACTAAGTTTAGAGCAGATGGAGAAACCAGCAAATAAGACAATGCCTGCATCTGCTAATAAATTAATACTGCTGAACCCAGCGAGGAGAAAGCTCCAAGTGGTCTGTGCATGGTAGCAGGGGAGTGAATAATGCATGCAAGGGTTCCTGCTTTTGAGGAATTCAACATTTACATAATTTAGACATGACACATTTTGGTCACACTTACTAGGTACTTACTGTGTGCCTGGTACTCTGGTAAGTAATTTAGTCTTACCAGCTCATTTGATCTTTTTAATGGTCCCATGAAACAGAAATTACCTAGTTTTCACAGAGGTTCAGTGACTTGGTCCAAGAGCACGTGGCTAAGCAGCTGAGTAGAGTTTTCAAAGCCCATGTTCCTAAATGCAATGCTAAACTATTCTTCTAGAAAGACACAGAAAAGAATAGAATACATTCTGACTTAAGTCATACTTACTGTATTTGTGGGTTTTTAATGATTCATTTTTAATTATGTGTATGTGTGTGTCTGTGTACATGTGTGCATGTGTGTGCAGGTGCACCCATGGAGGCCAGAAGAGGGCACTGGATCCCTTGAGCTGGAGTTAAAGGGCAGTTGTGAGCTACTCCACCCCTCTCACACCCTGCCTCCCTGTGACCAGAACTCTTCTTTCCCACAAACTCTCTCACTTTCATGTCTGTTGTGTGTGCATGACCAACCAAGTTTCATTAAGGTTGCTTACATGAGCATTGATGGGAAGTTATTTACTGAATGGGACATGGGCAACTTATTAGTGGCTAGACCACCCAAGAATGGGAGGCCCACCCCCACAGCAACCACTAACATTCAATAGCCCCTAGGGAGTCAATCTTGTGCAGGTCTTGTATGACTACTGACAGCTGTAGTGACTTCATGAATACAAGGAACATGTCATATCCAGATGACATATTGTTGTGGTTTACCCCTTTGTCCTCTGGCTAGTACATTCTCTTCTCTCCTTCTTCTTTCCACATTCCCCGAGCCTCAAAGGTGATGATGTATATGTCCCATTTAGGACCAAACAATCTACCATCACTTATTCTCAGTTTGCCAATCTACGTGTTTCTGCATTAACTACCATGCCCATTGCAAAAAGAACCTTCTCTTATAAGAGTTGAGCACAGCACTAATCTATGAATATAAACCCAAGTATTTAGAAGGTAGTTTGACAACATGTCCATTTATAAAACAATAGTAATAGATTACCCATCTTCCCCAGCCAGGGCCTGTGATTTTTCTAGCCAAGGGCTTTCACACAGGTTTTCAAAACCAGGCCTGAGTTTCTTCCTATGAAGTAGGCCTCAGACTCAACTATGAAGTTGTTGGTGAGCCCCACATCAGCTATGCCACTATTACACTGATGGGCACTTCTTGATTAGCAGCTCATTACTGTAGCTCTCAGTTCACAGGTAAGATCGTTGATGACTTTTCTCTGCCTTCTACCATGTGAGTCTCAGATATCAAAATCAGACTATCAGGCTGGACATACTTCACTTCTTTGTCCGCTGAGCCATCTCACCAACCCTTGAATGTTTTAGTCCAGGAAAGGGCCAATGGAAAACTCTGAAGTGTGTGCCTGTATACTGCTTGCTGCTGAGAAGAGTAGAGAGGGGAGACGGACTAGGGGTGGAGGTTGTTGCCCAGTGGTAGCACACATTCAGGAGGTTCTAGGTTCAAGCTCTAGTACCTCTTGGGTGGGAAGGAAAGGGAGAAGTAGTGATAGACAGTGAGGTCCAAGTAGGCAAATTCAAGGAAGCTTCAGGAGCTACCAGAGACTGGGTCAAGGCTCATGAGAGCATTATTGAGATGAGAGAACTTGTTTCTCCATCAGGATGTCTGGCTGGTTGCCTCAAGACATATCAGAAGACCAGAACCTAAATTTTGATGAGTCCAGAAAACTATTGTGACTTATTTTCTCCATTAATTTGCTCAAGTTCATCACAGTCTGTATTGGTTGTAGATGGGGGAGGCATGAGTTTGATCACTCACGCAAGATCTAGTCAAGATTGTTTCTTTCTGGTGAGTGCAGTGTGGATCAGTGGAGAATTCTAAACAGAGTAGTGACATGACCTGAACCATGTCTTTCAAGGACTCCATTCTCATCCATATGGTGTAAAGTAGCACTGTCCTGTTGAGATTCAGATGGTAATTGTGAATTTCCTCGTAGAGACACTAGTGCCTAAAAAGCTGGGCATAGTACCCAATAATCCAAACACTTGGGAGGCCGAGGCACGGTAATTACAAGTTTCAGACAAGCCCGGCATCTATAGTGAGACTCTGCCCCAAAAATAGCAAAACTATACAAGCACAGGTAAACTCAATAGCGTGTGTGCGTGTGCGTGTGCGTGTGTGTGTGTGTGTGTGTGTGTTTGAATGCATGCATCCTGCACTCATGAGGAAGCAGAGGAGGACATCAAGTGTCTTCCTCCTCTGTCACTTTACACCTTTTTCCCTTGAGACGGTGTCTCAGTGAATTCGAGAAGCTCACCATTCCCACTGGTCAGAGAGCTCCCAGGATCTACTTGTTTCTGCCCACAACAGACAGCCTGTCTTTCCCATGGGTGCTGGAGGACAGCAAACATCCGTACCCACTGAACCATCTTCCTAAGCCCAAAGCCAATATCAATACTATAACATAACCTCATATGGCTAAAATACCATTTTAACATATAGTCAATATAAACATTGAATCATGTTACTTTCATAATGTCTTCGAAATTGAGTGAGTATTGTCTGCTTCCAGCATATCTTGGTATGGGCCAGCTATAGCTCAGGCACTCAGTAGCCACCTGTGGCTGGGGACTTCAACATGGACGGACGGGAAGCAATATGTCCTTCACCTACCTCCCCTACCTGTGGGGTTGTAGGTGCTGTCTCCCCCATACTCCAGGTTCATGGAACTCTCCAAGGCAGCTTCCAGAACTCCCTGAGAATGACCGGATAATACCTCAGCCTCCAAGGTGACAACGTTAGACCTGTGAACAGCACTTCCTGTCCTAAGCACTTGCCGCCATTCTGTCAGCATGACAACACACTCATTGGAATCCTGCAGCTGCCCCACACTGATAGACTAAGGAGCTGAGCCCCAGGAGAGATGAAGTAATTTCTCCAAAGCCACACCCTTGTGTCAGAATCTGTGATTTCATCTGCTGTACCGGTGACCCTTCAGGTTTTTGTCCCTATGCCCTCTGAAAGCTTTTGTAAAGGCAGGCATCACTTTCCACTCTAAGCACGGCTGCTGCAAAGGGGCTTTCCCCTGTACGTTATAAATAAGCTTTATTTTATACATTTTAACTATGTTCATCAACCGGGCTAAATTAATTTATTAATCCTTCCCGGTTATCTGTTTAATTCTTTTGGACTTCCTACCCATGCAATTACATCACCAGCTAACAAAGGCCATTTTATCTCTTTCTTTTTAATTTTCACTTATTTGTTTGTTTGCTTGTTTATATGTCTTGCTTTATTGTACTGCTATGACATTTAAGTGCACCCAGGACCACTCAACCACCAAAAGAAGAAAGCTATCTCACTTAGAGACACGAACCGCGTGGGGCTCCTGAGAGCTGTTTGTGCCACAGTTTCTAGGGTTGGCGGTAGGCAGTACTGAGCATGTCTACAGGCCCAGTGGCAGAGTGTGTGCCGTGGGGTTTTCTGGAGGCCCTGTTTTGGAGTCGTTTGTGAAACGTTTACACCAGCCTTTCCTCATCATTTGCGATGAACACTTAGCCCCGGCACCCGCTGAACCATCTATCAAACTGTCATCCCCACAGTCCTGGACCGACTCCCACCAGGCCTTGCTATAGCTGCTGCTCGGGTTGGAAGAGGACCAGTGGACTCCCCGGGGCTCTGTAGAGCTGCAATATGGCAGCCTCCACGTGCAAATGGAGGGAGTTGTATCCTTCTAGGCTATTGCTGCTGCCTTGTGTGAGGGCAGGGAGACACTTGCCACACAGATGTGGATGAATGAAGTACTGAGAGGCCAGTCGTTCCTAGTGCTGTGTTAATACTGTGGGCAGTTACTGGTGTCAGTGTTGGGAGCGGCAAAGTCCATCTACAGTTGGGAT
Source organism: Myodes glareolus (assembly GCF_982192425.1). Classification (NCBI taxonomy): domain Eukaryota; kingdom Metazoa; phylum Chordata; class Mammalia; order Rodentia; family Cricetidae; genus Myodes; species Myodes glareolus. The sequence continues at coordinate 14,751,692 of NC_142038.1, read as the reverse complement.
GCTCTGTTTGCTCAAGGAGGGGGGACCTCGCTAGCGGCCCCAAACCCCACAGCAGGAGCGGATAGCATGGTGAGGGAGCAGGTGCACAGGCTGCAGACATGTTGGAGCATAAACTGCGGTCACTGCTGGTACCACTGCACAGCCTGGCCTCTCGGGCCACAGAGCATGGACCGCGAGACCCTGGCGCACACCAAACAAAACCATCAACAAAAACATAGACCAAAACAATTCCTTTCAACAGCGGGTTCATGGCATGAGCAGGGTCTCCTTGGAGTAACAGCTGGGGTCTTACGCTTGCAGAAAAGATCTGCGAAAGCATCTCTCATCCCTCAGGTTGGGCTAAGCTGTCGCCCCATACATTCCTTCCAGCAAGAGTTCAGGTGCTCTCTGATGGTGCCTATGAGCAGAAGACCCTGCTTGTCTGTCCCTCTTTCTCAGAAGGTTCCTAGGACTTGGGCATGAGGAGTGGGGTTGTGTGTGACTCTCTAAATGGGGTTTTCAAGGAAAGGTACAAGAGTTCCCTGTCCAGAGGTGAGGTGGGGATTGTCCCCATCTTTGTCATAATAAAGCTGGGCCAAAACAAAACTATACTATTAATATGGTACTAAGTGGACATTCTTAAATGTTTCTTAGAGACAAAACTTTTATTACAAAAATATTATTAGGTATAATATTTACTGCATTTTTTAGATATAACTTGTTAGAATAAAGGCATCTCCTTGTCTTAATATGATCAGAATTCTTCTTATTATAAAAGAGCGTTAAGTTTTATACAAAAATGTCTCTGTCTGGGAGATCATCTTACCACTCTTCCCCATTTTTGCTGCTGCGAACACCAATGCTTTTTCCAGGGCTAACAAGCTTTGCGTTCCTGGAATGGACTTCCCTCGTAAAGATGTCTTGTGTAATATATGTCACTGGATTCAATTAGCTAATTATTTTCTTCAGGGTTTTATGGGAGAGATTAGCATGTAACTGTCAGCTCTTTTTCTGTCTTTCCATTCCAACATCATCTTATACTGGCCTCATAAAAGGCTGGGACAAATTCTCTTTTCTCAGCCTTCTAGAAGAGTCTGTGGAAGGAAGGTGTGTTTCTGTAAAATAATTCACTAATGGAAACCAGGGAAAAAGTGCAAAATTTTTAGCCATAAATTAAACTTTTTAAAAATAATAGTCTTAAGAATGCTTTGAAAAGTTCGTACTATGTATTTCAACTATTTTCAAAAGTATTGTATGAGTTCTGGAAAACTGTTTTGGGTTGTTCTCTCTCTCTCTCTCTCTCTCTCTCTCTCTCTCTCTCTCTCTCTCTCTCTCTCCTTTGTAATCTTTGAGACAGGGTCTATGTTGGCATAGGTAGCCTCAAACTCCCAGGTTCCAGACCTTCCCCAAGCACTGAGACTGTAGGCAAACAAAACCACATCTGTCTAACAGTTGAGGGGGGGAGGAGTTTGTTTTGGTCCTTTTTGTTGATGGTTCGTTTGAGTTTTTTGTTTTGTTTTGTTTTTTGAGACTGGATTTGACTGTGCAGCCCAAGATGGCCTGCTTCAGCTTCTTAAATGCCAGGAGGGCAGAGATGTTCTACCATGCTCAGCTCCTAAGTTTTGCTTTTTTAAAAAAAGTTGCTTTAGTAGTTTCACCTAATATTAACACTATGGCATTATTTTATCATATTAATGCTGATATCATGTCTACCAATATCTCCATAAAAGGACAATTACTGATGGGACATACATTGAAAATATGCTGAGTGGAAGAAATCATTTACGAAGAAACTCATGCTGTTCAAACTTATTCAGACGCAATGCTCAGAACTGAAAAATTGACAGAGCCAGAAAACAGATTCCAGGCTTCTCAGGCTTGGGGCCTTGGAAAGAGTGGAAAGGAGTGGATTGGGAAGGACTAGCTGCCGGCAATGTAGGCTTTCTCTCAGAGGATAATAAAAACACTCTAAAACTGGTAGTATTGATAGTTGCACATTGAATTGTAAACTATGTGAATTGGAGCTCAATAAAGTTGTTTCTCTTTAAAATGTCACTATGAGTTTAATACCCAGCAAAAGCAAAACCAACTAACCAACCAAAAAGAAAAAAAAAAAAACAAAACAGAAACCCACACCTTATACTGTTGACAAATTACATCCTCCCTCAGGTTTTTCTAAACAACAAATTGGAAACTAGACTTGTGAAAGAATGTGTTAGCTAATCATTTAGCATTTGAGCCTTGACCAGTATGTCCATCTTCCTTGTCTTCGGTAACTTGGAGGGTCTTCATTCTGACATCACCCTGGAGCATTAGCATGACACTGGCCCTCCTAGGTTTCAGGAACACCAAATGCTAGAAGCGTTTCATAAAAAAGCAGCCCATACATCTCAGGAAAGTCAGCTAGTTCCAAGGCTGTTGTCCTAGGTGACGCTGCCTCACAGGCTAGGCGTGCGAGGGAGAAAGGGATTGTGTTCTAGTCCTGCTAGCTATGTGGCAATGTGTCCTGTGGTGGCAAGGGTTAGTCCCTGGGTGCCCTGTGGTGGCGAGGGTTAGCCCTTGGGTTGCTGGCCCAGACCTGGACGTTGAGAAGGTCAGTTCCAGTCCAGATGTGGGAAAGAGAGAGAGTCAGACTAACTCATCATCTCTGGAAGTCACAACAATGTAGAAAACCTGGACACGATGACCTTGTTTCGCTGGGTGACACAGAACTAAATGCTGCTTAGTTCTGTTTGTGCTGTGTGAGCAGCCCTGGCAGCTACGGAGATTTATACTGCTGAAAAACCTGATCCCTCGCTTTTCCCTTACACTTTTTTTTTTTTTTTTGTGGGTGAATTTAATCTTTGTACCTGCCATGTCTGCTGAGTATATAATTAGCAGGCTGACATCTGAGCAGGGCTTCTCGGCTAGCTTTATTTAGGGGTGGAACTTTTTTTTTTTTTTTTTGCTTTGGGTAAACTTAGGTACCCCAACTTCCTTATTAATCAGGATAATAAGGACAGCCTTATCCAACCCTCAGAATGCATCAAGAACACAGAAATATCTGAGTCTAGGTGTCAATTAGAGTCACCTTGTCCTTTAGATGTGACTGAAAATGGCTCGGTAAAAGTCTGTGCCTCCTTCTAGGTTTCTGGTCATTTCTTGGAGGCAGTTCTGTGGTCATCTCTGACTACAGCGTCTGAAACGGTTCCCCATTAGGGATTGTCCGCTGTCGGCCTGCTGCTGTCCCCCTTCCCCACAGAAGACTGTCACAGGGTTCAGAGCGTGTTCTCCATTAGTGCTGTGTAGCGCACAGAAAGACTCCTCTAACCATGGACCTCGCAGACCTCCACGTTTAGGACTAAACAGGACTCACTTCCGGGCAACAAGGCCAGTAATAAAACACATCATTCAAGGTAACCAGTATCAGCATCAGGTCACAGGTTCTCTTAATTGGCTATTTTCCTAGGCGGGGGATGGCACATGCCTTTAATCCCAGCACTCGGGAGGCAGAGGCTGGCGGATCTCTGTGAGTTCAAGGTCAGCCTGGTCTACAAAGCAAGTTCTTGGAGAGCTAGAGAAACCTTGTCTTGAAAAAACATAAAAAAAAAAGTTGAAGGAGGTTCCCAAGACATTGTCTACACGTGTAAATCTCCAGACTACTGCCTAAGATTCAGCCTCCCTGCTCCTTCCTTGCTTTGCTCTAACATCCTTACACAGCCAAAGCTGGTATCCAACTTAAGTAGAGAAAATCTTTCTCTAAACTTTTCCCCCGACTCTAGAGTTTTGTCTGCATATCTTAAAACACCAAACTAAAGTTTCAGAATATTATTTGTAAGGATTTGCCCACTAACACCAAGCAAGAGTTCTGTTCCTCCTCCTCCATGTCAGAGACTTGGTCTGTGCATTGTGTGTGTTTAACATGAATCGGGGTGGGGGGGGGATTCATTGGATAACAAAGTACTAAACACTAACAAAATAACAGGACAAGAACGTTTGATCCAGTCAACACTATTTATTGAGTGCCTTTGATGTTCTAGGCACTGAGTTAGTCAGTCATAAAGGGGAACAGTAGCAGACATAGCTCTGCCCTTGTGTGGCTTACAGAGCTGGTGTGAGAGAAACATCACGTACAGAGGCGAAGCGAAGCTGTGAGTGACAAGTGTGGGAAGATGGGTGTAGGGGCTGGGAAAAACACACACACTACCTAGTGGGAGCTGGGCAGGCCAAGTCCATGAGGCTGCAGAGCTGTGACCTGCAGGTTCACTAGGTTGATTTGGGGTCGGCAACGACATTTCAGGTGAAGGAAGCAGGCCACAGGAAGTCTCTGGAACACCAGGAAGCCTTGGGAGAGGATGGAGAGGAGGCCCACATGGCTGGGGTTGCAAACTTGAGTAGCACTGAGAAGTGAGATTAAGTTAGAGAGAGAGGAGTGAAGCCGGACCACTACAAAGTTTCACGTTAGGGAAAGATGACAAAACTTTACATTTTGGGGGAAAAACCACTCCTCCAGCTACAGTACAGATGACAAACAGGAACATTACAAAGACTGGAGCTGAACTGTCAGCTCTGGAGTGCCCGTGTGGGGACGGCTAATTATTCAGAGAAGTGGTTTATCTCTATGGGTGCTGTGATTCAATACTATACTAAATGGATATATACATACAAACAGCCAGAACATCTTTCGTATCGGTGACTAAAAAGTCACCAACAAAAGTGGTCTTTGCTCCCCAGACTTCCTGTGGCTTTCTCCACTTAGGAAAGTTATTAGCACATACTAATTATACAAACAGTGTATTTATTACATTTTCATAATCCTTATACTTTGAATTCACTTTTAACCATTTATATTCCCTCCTCCACCCCCTTGTTTTTCTGCAGGGAGGGGGTCAAGTGGGGGCACTGGGGATCAAACCCAATACCCTGTTCAGACTAACCACTTTCTACCCAAGCTATATTTGCAGACACTTTTCTTGCTTTTTAAAACATGATATCCTTAAATAGTTATTTTTAATTTTTGTACACTGAAGGAAGAGAAGAAAAATCACACACTATAAACCCATAGTACCTCCTTAAACTTAGTTCTTCTCTGTCAAGAGAGAATATTCAAAGTCACAACCAGTGCTTTCTTTTAATATTCTCCTAAAAAAAACCAAAATAAACAAAAACTCCATGTATTTGGGCTTTGGGATGTAGCTCAGTTGGTAGAGTATTTGCTTTACAGACACAAAGTCCTGGGTTCGATCCCGAGTACCACACAAGCCTGGTATGATGGCATCTGACTGTTACCCCAGCATTCTGAAGGTGGAAGCAGAAACATCAGAAGCTCAAGGTCATCCTTGGCTACATAGCAAGTTCGAGGTTAGTCTGGGATACATAAGACCCCATCTCAAAGGAAAAAAGAAGAAAGAGAAAGATGGGATGGCAAGGCTCCCACTGATTACTTCCTTAGTTCACCAGTCCCCAAATCTTCAGTAAGGACAGATCTCGTACACTTTACTATGAACACACACCTCTGTAAGATGAACGTCTCATCCCTGTCTATCTGTGACAAACACACTGAAGAAGGATTTCTATTTCACTAATAAAGGGAAAAGTAGCAAAATTTCAAGCTAGAATCAGAATATGCAAAAAAATAAGAGTTGAATTATATGTATTAACTTAAAGGCATAATGAAGATATTTGCACTAGGAGGCAAAAATCTTCTTTCCTTTTTATACTACAGAATCAAACCCAGTGCCTCAGACATTTTAGGCAAGTGTTCTAACCACCAAGCTACACTCGCAGCCTAAAAATTACAAACCTTAGGAAAGAAATATTCAAAACTTTATGGTCAGATTACAAAAGCATACTTAATAACGCCAGCTCTCAAGCAGGGGGACTGTCAGCTTGAGGCACAGTGAGACTTGTTAAAAAGGGAGAGAGAAGACAGGAAGAGGGTAGGACTTGAGAGAGGGTTTTTAAATTGATGAAGTTGTATTTTCAATAGACTAATAAAACAGACCACTCCTGTGTGGGCTTAGGAACATGAATGAATATAAAAATATATGTTATAAGTCAGATGTATTTCTGCCCTTTTTCTTTCTTTCCTTTCTTTCTTTCTTTTCTTTTCTTTTCTTTTTTTTAGATTAAAGTCTTACTATGTAACCCAGGCTCTCTTGGATCTCAAATTCTCCTGCCTTACCCTCACAAATGCAAACGAAACAGGTTTGTGCCACCATGCCCAACAGAGAGATCAACTAGAAAGAAGGAATGACTTGGAGATACATAAAGACCCCGTGTCAGTTTTATTTCTACTAACAGAAAACAACCTCAGTGCTCCAAGACACAACTCTAAAATGAAATAAAATCACTAAGCTCACACTTTCAGAGACCACTTGATGCTACAGAAAATGCTCATGAGAAGAGTAGTTAAAGACTTGTCTGCTAGCCAGCGCTTTATTTTGAAGCCCTACAGTCAGTGTTTCTCTACATCACTCAGCTATTTGCCCCTTTATGGCTTTCATTATTTTTATTGTGCCAAAAATAATGCCTCAGAGTTTCTTACAGAGGATTTTTTGATAATAAACTCCTAGTTTTTGTTTGTCCAATAAAATATCTTTATTTAAGAAAATAGTGGAGGGAGACCAGCCTTCACGTAAAAATATGCATGAATAAACTATGCACATATGCAAACATATGTATAAGAATCTATAAAATATCTCTCTATATATACCCTCAATTTAAGCACTTAGAAAAGAGACGGCCTTTTTCTCCGAGGCTAGTCCACACTCGTGTCTTCCAAAGTCACCCAGGCAGCTCAGTGACGCAGCGGCAGGGCCCACTCTGACTCCTGACTTCGTCCATGGGTCCACCTGCACATTCAGCTCACAGACCAGCTCCAGGACCGCAGGCCCCGAAGGCGATCCTCTCCATGGGTAGGGATTTGTAGATACTTCTCCCCAAAGTTAGAAGCTTCACTCGATGACTCGTTTTTTCCAAATAACACTTGATGTGGCATTTTCATTCGACCATACTCATCGTTTACCATCTATTGAAAGAGTTAGCTTATCTATTAATTCAATCCATTACATCACTAATTTTGGCAAAGTATATTCACATTGGGAGTAAAGTTTTGTGTCTCTGTTCAGGCCTAGAATATCAAGGTAATTGTTACGCAGAACTAACCCAAACTGTGCATAACACACGGTATTCCTGACCCCTACTGACTGAGCTACCGTGGAGCCACCATCTTCCTCAGTCACTGCTACAAGAAAACCAACTCCATGGTATCTAATTCACAGTAGACTACCCAGGACCATGTGTTGAAAGAAACCGGGATGTTGAAAAAAATGTTAAGATAAACCCTAGTCCAAACTGCACTGACTATTCCAGTGAACTCCCACCATGTTACCATCAATATGGCCTCTACATTTTTTTCCATGTTAGGACAAATTCTATACAAACTGACAAAATATCATTTTGTAGCCAAGAGGACCCAGTCCTAGATACTTTGCCAATAATGGTAGTTAAGCTGGGCAGAGCTAACTCCAACACTGCGTAGGGTACTGGCTTCTATCTGTTCAAGAGACACAAGAGCAATACCCCTGAAAAAAATCTATAATTTTATCCCATCTGCACTTTAAGAAGGATGCTGGGTATTTTTTTATCATTTAAAAATTATTTATTGTTCCCTCTCACTACTGAGTCAGCTCAGCAGTCCAGCTCCATCTTAAGGATTATTAGGGACAAAATAATTTTAAGGGAAAAAAATCCAAAACATAAAGAAAAAATCACTCACGACCAACAACAAAAGCCTGCAGTACAGGTCTGGGAACCCAGCCACAGCACGTCCACGTCTGTGCCTTCCGGAGCACCGCTCTCATTTCTTGATGGGAATGCCAATCACCATAAAGTCTTCCGCCAGCGTCACTTCTTGGAGATCTAACACTGACTCGGCTTGCCTTTTCAGCTCTGCAATGCCATCTGTCTCTCCTTCTCTAGCCAAGGCGATCGGTTTGTACCGCTGGCTGAAGTGAGTCAGGACCAGCCTCTTTGCACGGCACAGCTTCGCGAATGTTGCTGCCATCTGGGGTGTGCTGTGGCCATGCTCTTTTGCTTTGTCCATCTGAGAATCATCCAGAGTTGCCTCGTGGATCAACAGGTCTGCTTCAAAGCACAGCTTCACTCCTCCATCACCCACAACCCCGCAACAGTCACCCAATATGCAGATTTTTCTTCCAACCATAGGCTTTTTTAAGACATCTTGGGGAGAAATTGTAACTCCATTATCCAAAACAACAGAAATTCCATTTTTCAGCTTCCCATAGGCAGGACCTGGGGGCACACCTGATGATGCAGAAACAGATAACATTACATCAATACATGGAATTATGATTTATAAAGAAACAACTTTAACAGCACAGCAAACAGCAAATAGCAAAGGCATCCAGGGGTCTTAAATCAGCAGTTAAGGGCATTTGCTGCCCTTCCAAAGGACCTGAAGTCAATTCCTAGCACCCACATGACAGTTCACAAACGTCTGTACCTCCAGTACCAGGGCCTCTGAGGATGACAGACAGGTATATGGTACACACATAATGCAGACAAAACATCCATACACATAAAATTTTAAAATTAAAGATATCTGATCATTTCCAAAACTGCAAGAGATGCTTTCCTACTAGTAGACAACTGTGATATTTAAACATTTTAAAAGTTCAGTGTTGCTATTAACAACAGCTTTACGCTTTTCCTAGCACATGTGTGAGCTGACTTTTAAGCTCTGAAGTATCACTTAGGCCTTACTAGACTTGAGACACCAGCTTTGATTTTCTGCTTTGCATGAGAATAACACTTTGGGGGATCCTTTATTTACTACTACAACAAAGAATAGATCTAAATAATCATATAATCAATATCTCCAGTCAGAGTAAGTGTCTGCAAACAGACTAACTGAATAAGAAACTTAGTAGAGAGGACTATTGGGATCCTAAGTTGGAGCTAGGAACCTTTGCAGTCAAGCCTAACAACCTCAGTTTGTTTCCTGAGAGCCACATGGTGGAAGGAGAGAATCGACTCCCAGAAGTTATCCTCTGACCCCTACCTGCACACCACGGCAAACACACATGCACACACACACACACCAAGCAAAACCACCTAAAATAAGGTCAAGGGATATTTCAGGCAATCATACATGATTAATCTTCTTGGTAGATTGTAGTAGTTCCAGATTTCAAGCTTCAGCGTTATTTAATACAGAATAACACAGAGAATAACACTTACAAACAAATATATGGTCAATATTTCCAACAGTGATCATGTTTAAAGTTTCCAAATATAACTATTTACACAAAATTTGCATGACAAAAATACCTTTGACCTACATCACTTTCCTCGTTATCTAGTATATTATTTCAGTTGGGGAAGGCAACTAAAATTTAGATGAATCACTACCGTTCTTTCAATAGGAATATCCATGTCATGCCAGGTAAGGCTGGGCATAGGATAGACCTGACCTCCATTTCTTAAGGTCTCCTCACTTGTGCATCAAGGCCTCACATGGAGAAATGACAACTTCTTCAAGGCCCTTTTCCCATCTTTGTGTGTTTCCTTCCCACTATGGCGACCATGGTATATGTAGAACCAGTTAAGGTGCAGCGTCCTGAATGCCAAATTAATTCAGTCAGATGGAATGAATAGGCAAGGTAGACAGAAAGGGAAGTCTTGAGGCAGTTGGCTGCTGTTGCAAAGACCCATGGCAAAAATCCTTGCACTGAAGATGGCATTGAAGGGCCAAGGAGATGTCTCAGTGGGTAAAGTGGGTAAAGTGCGTGGGGGACCTGAGCTCAGATCCCAGGACCCATGAAAAAGCCAGGTGTAACCCTAGCATCACGGTCTTGCTGCATAGCCAATCTAGCCAAAATAATGAGCTCTAGGTTCACTGAGAGAGCCTGCATCAAAAAGGTAGACAGTAATTGAGGACTCTTCATGTTGACCTCTGACCTTTGCATGCACATGCACGGATGAGAGCACACACACACACACACACACACACACACACACACACACACACACACACAGCTCACACACCTCACACAAAGATGTCATCAAAAACATACCTGAAGACTGTGCACATTTCCAATTCCAAACAATCTTGAGGCAGAGGCCGGAGGATCATGAGTTTGAATTTGAGCTACATAGTAAGTTGTGGGCCAGGCTGGGCTACAGAGTGAAAATCCTGTATCAAACAATAAGATAGAAACAGATTTAAAAAATGAAAATACAACTTCAAAAATAAAACATGACTATTACAAGTATAGGTTAGTGGCAGAGCACATGGGCTTGAACCCTAGCACAACCGATATAAAACAAAAGGAAAGCACAAGGAAATAAAAATAAATCATGGACTTACCAGCCCAATTCAAACCACCTTGCCAACCAAGTCAGAGCTGGGCCTGTTCATACAGGCTGTATCCCAGCTTCTCAGAATGATCTCACATTCAAAACCACCATGAGCAACTTAGTGAAACCCTGGCTCAGGTAAAAAATAATAAAAGAATCGGAGATAGAGCTCAGTGCTTGTTTAGCTTGGGTCCTAGATTCAATCCCCAATGCAGCCAAAAGGAAGAAAAAAGAATGTGAATCCAGGAAACTAACGAGAAAAGATTCAAATATATTAAATATTCTAGTTTTGTTCTGAATAGCATCTTTAGACACCAAAGATTTTCCTTAATAAGCAAATTTTGGGCAAAGGAAGTGAGTGCTTACTGTGAGCACACAGGAAACAGGCTACCCTGGCACTCCCAGTGGCTTCCGGTAAGACAGCTCAGATAAAGAAGGAAAGGCATACTCACCGAGGTCTTTCAGCTTCTGTGCATTGAGTTTACCTGCACGTTTCTTTTCCACAATTGAAAAACCAAAGGATGGAATTCTGTGAAAGAGGCGAAATGCTTTTACAACAAACTGCTCATCATCAACCAGACAGTAGGAGTTTTCTTCTGTGTCTAACAAGATAGTTCGTCCCTGTCCTTTGGGAGGGCTGTCTGCTTCATTCACATGTGAAAATTCCTTTAGTTCTTCCACAGGACACTGATCAGCTGTAGGCACTATCTCATGGACCACATAAGGAAAAACCAGCTCTGTATGGGAGAGCTCCATGGTTCTCCAGATAAAGTCCCGAAGCCCTACAGGGCCATAGATCTCAATAGGCTGCCTTGTGACCACAGAGCCACTCTGTAGGCTGATCGTACAGAGGAGGCCCGGAAGGCCGAAGAAGTGGTCTCCATGAAGATGTGTGATGAAGATCTTGGTAATTCTCCCTTTTGATTGAGACAGAGAAAAAAATTAGGATAATTTTCAGAAATAAAAACCAAAACAAAACTATTTGACTCAGTATCCCCAGCCCTCAGCCTGATATTGGAGGTTAGCCTTGTGCACACAGGACAGTTGCTCTGCCACTAAGGAACACCCTCAGTTCCACAGACAAAGAAATTTAAAATAAGCCTAAGAACTTACGTAAAAAGTAGTAAGCGGAAATTGGACGTTCTTTATGTTACCATCCACTTACTTATTCCTTTCATCTTGCTGTGTGACTCCAGAAAAAAGAGAGATAGGTTTTATTATGCTCTATGGTCTTGTTAGTTGGTTGGTTTTTCTGTATGTGTTCTGTATGTTTGTGGGGTGTGAATGTGGTGTTGTGTGTGTAGACTGTGCACATGAATATGTAGCTATACATGCATGTAGAGACCAGAGGAGGTGTTTGGGTGACTTCTTCTACTGCTCCCTACTTTCATCTTAAGCCAGGCTCTCTTACAAACCAGCTCACCATTTTGTCCAGGCTGGATGACCAGTGAGTTCCCAGGCTCTGTTTCCTTGACTACCCACTAATGCTGGGGTTAAAGGCACCAGACATGCCCAGCTCTTTACACAGATGTGGGGATTTGAATTCAGGACCTCGAGCTAGACAGCAAGCACTCTTACCCTTGAGACTTCTACCCAGCACTACTTGGTTGCTTTCTGAGACAAAATCTCACTCTGTAGCCCATGCTAACCTGGAACTCATCATGTAATCCAGGCAGCCTTGAACTTGTGGCAATTCTCCTGCCTTAGCCTTCCAAGGGATAGGATTATAGGTGTAAACTACCAAGCCCAGTTCCTCCAGATGGTTAAACAGTATACTATTTTTTCTATGAAAATATTCAAATTACAATGCTTTACAGCTTTCCAAGTGTTTTCCTACATAGCCTCATTTTCCAGAGTGAAATATAAAAAAGCTCATCAAGAGGGCTGGAGAGATGGCTCAGAGGTTAGGAGCACTGACTGCTCTTTCAGAGATCCTGAGTTCAATTCCCAGTAACCACATGATGGCTCACAACCGTCCATAATGAGATCTGGTGCCCTCTTCTGGTGTGCAAACATACACGGAGGCAGAATGTTGTATATGTAATAAATAAATCTCAAAAACAAAACACTTGTAGGTCAACTGTTCACACTAGAAAACTCAACTAACTAGGCCTCAAGTGTCAAAGTATCTTTCATCTACACTGTCTGCCGTCAGTGCTCTGAGACGAACCTGCAGCAACGTGGACTGTTCCAAGGTCCTAACTGACTGCATCACGCCTAAGCCCAAACCTGACTTTTAAGGTCTCCTTCCTGGATAGGGATTCACCAATAAAGACTGAACTATGTGTCCCAGTGGAATGTGGGGAAGGACAAACAGGACCAGGACTGAGGAAGAAAGGAGGAGGAGGAAGAAGAAGATAACTGGAAGAGGAACAGGTGAGACAAGAGGCAGGTCATGAACACCAGATGCCAGGCTGCAGACTGAAGGCAGATCCCTGATCATACTACACGAGGCCACATGGGCCCAGCTCTTGTTTCCAGTCTGAATCTACACCACAGCTTTTTCAGTGCACACTGGCTTAGTCATAACTTGATTCAGCTAATGGTAAACTGAATTTACTGTTGGTAAATGGCAGGATGCCACATCAGCATTTTCTGAGATGTACCATGGGCATTTTGAAAGTAACAATCAAAATAAACAAACAGCATATTTCCAGTAGAACAGGCTCAAGGGCCACCTATCTGAAGTATATGATACCATAAAAGTACAGGAGCAGTTTATTGATACCATAAAAGAACAGGAACAGTTTATCACACTGTGATTTGTTCTGACAGCAAATGCTCTCAGAGCAAGACTTCCCAGAAGGACTACGCCTAGGCTGTAGTGGCCTGGAACAATAGCTGGCTCAGAGGCAGACTTGGGTCCTCGAGGACCCCCTGCCAGGAGGCGCCGCTTGCCGCACTTTCTCTCTCTCTCTCTCTCTCTCTCTCTCTCTCTCTCTCTCTCTCTCTCTCTCTCTCTCTCTCTCGTCTTCCACATGCTGCCTTTGCTCTTCTGTTCTTCAGGTCTGTTTTATAATTTTGTATGGTGTTGGGGATTGAATCTAGGGTGCCATACACATACTTAGCAAGTGCTCACTTACTGAGATATACTCCTGGGCCCCTTTTAGCCTTCATATTTTACTGCTTTTTCTTTTTTTAAAAAAAAAAAAACTTCAAATGAAAGGATAGTCCTTAAATTTCCCATTTTCCCTTTCCAGGCTGTCTCTTAATATGACCCAAGGACTTTATAAACAAAAGAACTACAGCAGTTACCAAATCCAGATCCCATGTTGGCCTCAAAACTGCCAACATCAGGCTTTCTAGGTCTTCTCACTATCTATTGCAAAACAAAGCCAAAGCTGAACACAAAACAGCCTGGGAACCCAGAACAAGTGTAGCAAACAAAGTAAGAGAAAAACTGCTTCCCATAGTTATCAGTTTCAAGAAGGCCAGGCATTTCATTTTCGGGAAATGTGATTTCTGAGAGACAAGGAATGGCAACCACAGTTATGAAAGCTATGAAGAAGCCTGCAGATGAAGAGTGAAGATCACGCCGATGCCCTTCCCATAAGCAGAAGGAAGTGGTGGGGAAACACTGCCCACAGAGAAGCAGAACACTGAGCATCCTTAGGTGGACATGATGGTGCAATTAAATCTGCTGTTCTACAGCATGTGATAAATACACTGCTCAGCTAAAAACATCAAAAGTGGTTACTATCAACTAAAGTGTGGCTCCATTTAGGCAAATTACACACACTTCTATACATATTCACACAATCACATCTGTATTTATAGAATGTACCTGTGGGAGCTAAGAACGTAACTCGGTAGAGTGTTTGTCTATCATTCATGAAGTCCTGAATTCACTCCCCAGTACCACAGGAAAAAGAAAAAGGCAGGAGGGTTGATATTCAAAGTCATGGGCTACATAACAAGCTCAAAGCCTCATGATTACATGAAACTCTGCCTCGAAGAAAAGAGAGAGAGGTTTTGGGGGGTGTCTATGTGAGGAAGACTTGGGCGTTTCTTATTTACACCCTTTAGTTTTGTTTTATTTGAATTTCTTCAATGAAAATATGTGTTCAAGAATGTTATAATTAAGAAGTGTTGTTCCTTTGAACAAGGTCTCATGTAGCTCGGGCTTTACAAAAACAGATAACCATGAACTCCTAATCTTCCTGCCTCTACCACCTAAGTACCGGGCTAACGGGAATGTGACACTGGAGCAGCCTACTGCGAAAGTTGAATCAGAAAGACCACAAATTCAAGGCCTTCCTGACTACTGAGTGAATTGAAGGAAAGTCAATGGGTAACAGCAAATTCTTACCTCAAAATAAAAAGTACTAGGATGTGGCTCAGTGGCAAAGCACTCAATTGCCAGTTCTCTCCCTCCCCCCGCCCCTCTCTCTCTCTCTCTCACACACACACACACATATAAATATATAATTAATTTTTTTTTAGTTTGGGGCTGAATCCAGGGCCTTGCAGATGGCCCCACTTAAAATGTTATCATTTGTGTTGTCACCATGCTGTTGTAATGCTTTTAGGAATCGCCTAATACTCATTTCTTCCACTTTGTTGGTTTTGGTTTCAATAATGGGGACTGGGACACAGTGGTACATATACTAAGCATGCATTCTACCATAATTAGTGCTCTTTCTTTCATGCTGCAAGTATTTAAAAATACCTCCCTTTTTCCTGTATCTACATGATTGATGACTGCTGGTTCCTGGACACCAGAAGAACATTTCTTTAAAGGTCAAGTGCATACCCTCGGATGATCTGTGGCAACTATGATTTATCAAGACCTCAAGAGTGGGACCCTAAATGTCCACCTTTGACCACGAACAGGAGCCTATTAGGCATTTACCAAGCACACAAGTGTCAGTAAACCTACCTAACTCCATATTAATGTGCAAGTACAAAACTGCTTAAATAGCACAGTTCCAGACACTAACGAGGCTAAGAAGTTAACAAACTATATAAAACAAAGGAGGTTCAGGAAACCTTGAGGAAATAGCCTTTGAGAGGAGATTTAAATGATGAAAACCTGATAATTGATGAGCTATTAGAAATTATTTTTAAAGATTTAAATGATGAGATGGAAGCAGCCACGGGAGATATGAATTACTTAATATATATAATTCCTTTAATTTTTTTCTGAGACAAGGGCTCACTGTGTAGCTCAGGCTATCCTCTCTACCTCCCGAGTTCTAGGATTCCAAGCAAGTGCCACACACCTGGTTTACAGCATTTCTTTTAGGCAGTTTGTATCCCTGCTCTGATTAAGCCCTCTGATCTGCTAAGGCCAACCGGAGATACAACTGGGCCTAACACCCAGGTCTGCTGTTTCCAGCTGGGAGCTCTCACCCCTGGAACCTCTGCTCCGGGTGCTGGTCTGGGCCCACTACTCCATTCCTTCAAGCTGGACTTCCATTCTCCCCAGGCCAGGGAGTTTTCCTCTCTCAGCAATTCATAGATAAACTTGTCTGAGATGGCTACCATGATAGCAAGGGGAGCATCCTCCATCTGTCCATAGACTGCCTGCCCTTTGCATTTTCCCATAATGCTATCTCCTGCTGGAGACCAGTTTGGCCACCAGCCCTCTGTTAGGGCATGGTTCATTTGCTACACCTCTTGTGTCTATCACTATCCTGCATGTCCAGACCTTCATAAATCCTTCTCTAAACACTTGCAGGATGAGTGAGAAGCAAGTAAAGGCATCTGACATTCAGCAGGCACTGCTGGATGCTGGATGCTCTTCCAAGTCTTGCCAGACAGAGCCCTAGCTCTGAAGTGGATGCTGCTTCAGGGCTGTTACACAACAAGAGGTTCCCTGAGAGCCAAGACATGAAACACAACCAAAGACAATCCAAGAAAGCTGGGTGCACACTAACCTGCTTTAAGTTGGCTTTTCATAAGCTGTGTCTGTGTTCCCTCCCCACAGTCAAAGAGCCAGCACTCGCCCTCACACCGAAGAACCACAGCGGAGGCACCCCGGGTTGGGGATGGATATGCTGCTCCTGTCCCAAGAAAGGTCACATCCATAGACATCTTTCAACCTGCAACAGAAATATTACCTGGGGGTTATTTTTTAAAAATCACCGCACCAAAACACATTCCTCTGAGATTTACTGACTGATTGATTAGTTTATGTTGGTGCGGGAACTGAACCTAGACCTCCATACTGGCTGAACATGAGTTCTCTGTGGAGTTGACCCCTATTTAGTCTCTGGCTAAAATGATTTGCTTGGTGGTTTAAAATGGTGCTGGTACTCTAACACTGAGCTATACCCCCAGTTCTGATTATACCTTAATTGGCTGAAACTACAAGCCATCAAACCTTATACAACTGCATGCACATGTGCACATGCATGTGTGCGCACACACAAAGCACTACAGTCTTAGGGATCAGCGGGTTAAGCCACTTGGCACTACATCTGACAACCTGAGTGTGACCCCTGGAATCCGCATGGTGGAGGGAACCTGTTCCTAGTTGTCCTCTTATCTCCACACTCTCTCCACACACAAATAAATCAATAAATATATATATTTTTAAAACCTATGGTTGAAGGGTCGGGGCTCAGTTCAATGGTAGAGCTCTTGCCTGGCATGTACTAGATTCTGGGCTTGGTACTTGGCACTGTAAGTAAAACACTGTAGTTGAATTCCAACCCTATGATAATCTCAAAAAGACAAATTACAGAGACAGTAAAAAGATGGGTGTTTGCTGGTAATACCATTGAAAGGATTAATAGGGGGCGCGCATTTCTAAGGAAACAAAACCATTCTATATGACGCAATTCAGCAATGTCGTTATATTGGAAATGGGGATGTAACTGGGGTAGAGCATGTACAAAGCTCTGGATTTGACTCCAGAACCACATATACAAAGAAATGTTGTCATGTACCAGTGCACACAGTGCACATGTGTTAATAATTGACTATACTGACTCGTGAACTTACCAGACTCATGTTAGTACAGAAGTGGGCAGAGAGGGTGAGAAGGCCCATGAGAAGGCGCCATACTCATACTAGTTCATTTTTTTTAAGTCGTAATAAAACTTGGATCTGGCTAAGGTTCTGAACAAGGGATAGTATTTGACTATGCCCACCGAGTGGCGCCGTGGAGACCAGACCTTTCCCGGGAAGACTGGGGACACCTGCAGATCTTTTGAAGCAGTGCAGATGGTGTCCTTCCCTCGAGGGCAGAGTTCGTGGCTGGTTTAGAGCACACCTTTGCCTTCTCCCCCAAGTCCTGAGTCTCAAGCACAGGGCCTGTTGCACAGAAGAGCTGCGGCAAGTGTGCCTCTAGCCGGGACTCTAGCTACTCTTCTCAGTGATCTGCAACCCAGAGGATGTAGATTTCTGCCAGCTCCTGGTACTATTCTCACTAGATCTAGGCACTGTGCCACCTTTGATCTCTGTCTGTGATGGGAGATTTGTGTCACAAACAATATATGAGGGCTAGCTGAAACTTATGAATGGCCAGTTCCACATGAATTGGATATGATTTAAAATTAGGAGGGTGCTGGGGATATGGTTCAATAGGTGAGCCTTTGCCTCATGTGGGATATGTGGGAGAAGCTCTGGTTCCAGCCCCAACCCTGGGGGAGGGGCAGAAGCAAAAGAATATGTAACTCTGGGGAGTAGAAAAGTCTTTCCTGCACAGGCAAGAAGCTCTGGAATTTAAAAACAATATTACACCATTTTGTAACATCTGTGTATCAAAAACTCGGTCAAATGACAGGAAAAAGGTAAACATACACAAAATCTCAGACTAAGGCAAATCTAAGCAGCAGAAAGATTTTGTAAGGACCAGATGACCAGGATGCCTGCTGCTAGACAGTGCCTTCTAAATATGACCAGGAAGCAACACACGTGAAGTCTCAACAGCATGGCTACCTAAGCATGCGCTGCAAATGATAATACAGTCTATGTGACCACGTGGATGGTGAAAATTTCAAAAGGTCCCACCCTAGAGGAAGAGCTACAATCAATGGGTGCTTAGGGAGGAAGAATCAGTTTTTTCTAGGCCCAGTCAGTCACTTGACAGGTTATCTGCTGTGTCCACCCAGCCAGTCACATGACAGGTTATCTGCTGTGTCCTGCATGGATCCAGGGACAGACGTGACTGTGGTGGCAAGGGAACGAAGAAAAGACAAACACATACACACACACACACACACACACACACACACACACACACACACACAGATGGAGTTGAATGGGCTGGGCTATCTGATGGGCCAACCCAACATCCCAGAAGCTCAGCGCTTTTATTCTAGAGAGTTGAACAGAGAGGACTACTGCACATAACTGAATAAGGAGGCAGGGCTCCTATTAAACAGAAAGGCAGGGCTAGCTAATGTCAGCAGGAGCAGTCTCTGTAGGAGAGCAGGTGCTAAGGTGGACATCTTCTGCACACATTGTCAACACTCCCCAGGCAGGCTTTGCCACCCCTCTGAGTGGGACCCTGGGTGGGCGGGCATAGGCTTTGCCTTTTTCCCATGGATCTGAGGCTGGGGTCCATGATATGGCTGTGCCACGTCAACAGCACACATTCACTCGGGGTTTCCTCCACTCCCTAGTTATCCAATCCCAGCTGGTCAGTCCCAAACACATGCTCACACGAGCAACACTAAGTGGATTCAGTAGGTCATATATATACACATATGAATATATGTGTGGAACAGTAGAAACTAAGGAAGAGGTCATGAATTTGAAAGTGGGGACAGGAATGAACTGGAAAGGGAAAGGGAGAGGTAGAAAAATATAAATACAGTACTTGTGATGAAATTCTCAAAATTTAAAGAAAGTAAAAATTGCTTTTAAGAGATTAAAGCCTCTTAAAATGTTCATGAGGTGCTGGAGAAGTGGTCTCCTGGGTCAGAAAGCTTGTAGCCCAGCTCGAGGAGCTCAAGCCCTAGAACCCACATGGTGGAAAGAGAGAGTCAACTCTCACAAGTTGTCTTCTGACAGCACACATACCCCTTCCAGCTTGTTTTAGTTTATAGAAACGTGAACGTGCTCAGCGAATCACACGTCACCGGGCAGATTCTAATGAAGAATGCCAACCAGAGCTGCGTGGGGCGACAGGAAGTGGGAAACAGTGTAATCACAAGTTTCCACACTGATGGTGGAGCGGCGAATTGCTATTACACTCTGGGAGTCTGGGAGAATAATCTGACTACAGATATTTCTAGTAATGATATTGTTGATAATAAATCCAAGCTATCTCATTTTTTTGGAATCTATCCTACAGAAATAAAGATCTATGTATAATACTGCTTACTGTGGTGCTTCTGGGTGGGCTAAAATATAGAAGCAATTTACATTTATGTCAACAAGAAAATGACTAGAGTATGTTCTTAATATGAATTATTCTATTGAATTATATTATTCTATAGGTAAACACACTTATCTGTTACTACAAGGATAACAATGGGGAAATTATAAATGGCTCCAGTGTAATCTCATCCTCTAGAACCATGCCCCAAGCCCCTACACTAACATAAGACAGCGTGGTGAGTTTATACAACACAAAATTAGTACAGGTGGTCTCCGGGATATTCAGAGTGATGGGAGGACAGACAGGAGAATCATTGGGTTCTTTGCAGTTGTAATGAGCTCATGGGTTTTATTTTTGGCTTATATTTAGTGAATTTTTCTAAGTAGTAAAAGGCCACACATGCTTTTATAAGTACACAACATTTAGCTTTCCTTTTCATTTTGGGAGAGCATTCCCTCCTCTCTTTTCCCCAACATGCCGCACACACAAGGTGGTTATCTACACCCAAGCATTAAGGTTACTGTTAGCATTCTGTCCATGAGTTACTCCGTATTTTTGTCTCTAAGACCAAGCTCACCTTTGACAACTAAGTAGTTTAGTGTCTGCAGGTTTACTGCACCCCTTCCTTGTTGCACTGTATTTTTCAGGAAGGGGAGGGATAACGTAGAAAGCTAACTTAAACGCATCAGGAAGAACAGGATGCTAACTGTTGCTGGCATTCATGTTGTTTGCCATTGAGAAACTGGGAGACAGAACTGATGGAAGGAAGAGTTTCTTTACAGTTCCGGCCAAAACTGCAGAAAGAGAAGTTCTAATGTGTCTCCTTCTTACCAAGAGCAGTGCTAGAGTTTATAGAAAAAGATGAATCAAAGGTCAGATGATATCTACATGTGAATTTAGCGGAGTCCAAATCATCAAAACTAAGAAGAGTCTCCATTCAGGGCTCTCTCTCGGGGATGGGCATTTTCACACCCAGGCAGCATTTCCTAATCTCCTATCTGAGGCTCCTATCCCTACTTTACATAATTGGTTTGCAATCCCTAACAAAGAATGAATCTAGACAAGAGGTTGGAAAACTAAAAGCACATCATAATTACTCAGGGAGCTTTAAAACACTCATGATTAGTTCCCATCCCAGAACAATTAACCAGGAAATTCTCTAAGGCACTTGTTTAGCTTCGTTTTTAAGAGGGTAGAGGGGTTGTTCCCCAGAATTCTAATACTGAGTCACATTTGGAAGTTTAGTGAAGCAGGCTAGGTGGTGCACACCTGTGATCCAAGCACTCAGACAGTGGAGCTAAGAGGATCTGGGAGACCAAAATCCCCAGCTTCAGCTACATAGCAACTTTAAGGTCAGACTGAGCTACAAGAGATACTTTCGAGTCAACCCAGGAAACAAAGCAACAAGAACGCCTTGGTAGAAAACTATAGCCCAAGGATCATAGCCTGAAATCATCAGTCAACATTAAAAATATGGTTTACTAAAAAAATATTCAGGTGGGGCATGGTGGCACATGCCTTTAATACCAGTTCTCAGAAGAGAGGCAGGCAGATCTCTACAAATGGTCTACACAGCAAGCTCGAGGTCACCTAAGGCTACACAGTAAGGACTTATCTCAAAACAACAAAAACAAACCCAAGTTGAAACTTTTCAGAGGCTAGAGAAATATCTTAGCCAAGTAAAGTGCCAGACATACAGGATGAGGGTTTGCGTACAGATCCCCAGCACCCACATAAAAACCTGCAACCCCAGGGCTGGGGAAGCAGACAAGTACATCTCTGGAACTCACTGGCCAGCCAGTCTAGACAACCTGTGAGTGAAAGACCTTGGTCTACCTCAAAAAACTAAGATAGAGAGTGATCTGGAAGACATGCAACATTTTCTGGCCTCCACCATGACAAGAGGCTTAAGTAGAGGGATTGAGAGTTTGAGGTCAACCTGGCCTAGAGAAACCCTATCTTGAGACAAAAACAAAGAAAAGGGGAGATTTGAAATACACACAGAATTAGACATGTCAGTTCAATACATTGCCACAGAGTATTCATGGAGCTTCAAATTCTCCTGGGCAACCTGGACTCCTCTCCAACCCAACTGGGTAGGAGGGGCTTCCAACAGGACGGACACAGTGTTAGAAATGTCTCCTTTTCTGCTGTTAATGTCTACAGATGGTCACTGGCAAGATCCATTATTTCATGAAGGGTTGCCACAAGGTGGTGGCCCTTAGTTGTTCCTTATTCAATAATCTGCTTACTCCGAGGAGCGCTTTACATATTAAAGATCCATAAAGTGAGGCAAGATCTTAGCTAAGTCTTGATGGTACAGTATGAAATGAACGGTAGGCCTCCATGAGGTTTTCTTGCCGAAAATAGAACCAGAACCAGAAAAGGCTAAATACCACTTTACTAAGGAATTTCATGGACATATACATACATACATACACACACACATATGTCATATATATATATATATATATATATATATGACAATACGCAGGTGGTAGGAAAATACACATAGGACACACAGCTTGGTTTTTCAGCTAGTACAGTACAAGGAAAGAAAGAAGAGGGGATTAGGAGAACGAAAGAGATGGGAGAAATCTCTGTAATAATGTGCAGCTTGTTTGGCTCTTGATTTGGATAAACTGGGAAGGGAAGAGACAAGAGGGAAAATGTAAACACTAATTGGGATAACAGATGATAATATGAAATGCTAACTAGATGGATGATGACTTTATGTTCAAAACCATAAATGCTTATCGACAAGCATTTAGCAGATGGAATGGGCACATTTCAGAATCGCTTTAAAGCAACCGCGGGAAAGAGGGTAATGGGGGAAACAAACTTGATGAGGAATTGGGATTTTTTTTTCCATGTATGCTTGAAAATTTCTCCGATACAAAGTTTAAAAATATACTCAATAATCAAAACCCTCCCAGCAGGTCAGGGGGCAAACAGCAATTATTTGAGCAATGGTGGTTTGGTGACATGCATCTCTCTAGGTATTAGGAATTAAATGCTAGCAAACCACATTTGGTCCCTGTCTTCTTGAACAAAAAGCAGCTGCTGGCTTTCCCAAGACCGTCATCCATTCGAAAGCGTGCGTAGTAATTTCAGCCTTGACAATGCTGTCACTTGTCACAGCAGGCCTGACTGCAGATCACAATCTCTGCTAACCATGGGGCCTCCCACAGCCCCTGGGTGACTAGTGGAGCCCAGCCGCTCCTCAGTTTCCAGGAAGGCAAGGCCTGGGGTGCAGGAGAGTGATGACGCCGCCCATCATTCTGGAGATGAAGGAGCTGTGTGGGCCTGAGAGTGAGTGGCCAGGCCTGTGACCACGGCCTGCCCCGGGTACTACTCGGCGCGTCCTCGCCTCAGGCGTTCTCGGGACCTCTGCGCCCGCCCCCCTCGGGCGTCCTGCCCCACTCACCCTCTCTCCGAGGCCCGCCGGAGGCGAGGGAGGCGCAGGCCGGCTCCGAGGCCCAGCAGTGCACGAGCAGAGACGCACGGCCGGAAGTGCGCCGCCCCGCGGTCCGCCGCTGCCGCTCTAGGCGCGTGGGAGGTGCGCGGGAGGTCCGCGCTCGGTGGCCCCCGCCCGCTCGCCCGCTCGGTCTGACTGCGGAGCCTGCCGAGGGTCGCGGGTCCCAACCTTCCAAGTCTCTAACGCGGTGACTGCGTGCCGGCTGGAGCTGCTGACCCCGAAGGGAAAACGTTTACTCTTCCGCGTTTGGTTTGATTTTCATGCCCAGTTTTCCCAGACAAGATTTTTTTTTTTTTTGGTGGTGGGGTATGTTTCAATGGAACAAATTGAATTATAAATTATTTTTTTCATGTAAAGTAAAATGGTTAAATTAAAGTTGACAGATACCTTTTACTGGATCAAACAAAATAGAAAATCTTTAGCAGACTTGTACACGCCACACATACTATATTTGTGTTAATGTAGATATGTAGGTTGCCTTTAACGCACATATATTTGCGTTAATGCAGATATGTACGTTACCTTTAACGCACATACCATATTTGTGTTAATGCAGATATATATGTTACCTTTAAAAGTTTGTGTTTTCAGAACAAAAGGACCAGACGCCAATGAAGACAAGTAGCCCAGGTGACCCAACCTCTCAGGATGCCTCTTTGCAGTTTCCTCAAAATTCTGGATCTGTTACAACTTCCAAGTGGCGAGCTGAGATGGTCCAGCCTTAAGTACGACTCCACCCAAGACTCCAGATAAGCCCTGCACCTACACAGAGAACGACAACAAAAGAAACAGCTAGCTCTCCCAGGATTTGACCATTATCACAGTTTTCTCAGGGTCCCCTGAAGATACTGTCACCCCCAGACAACAGGAAGCAATCTACAGAACATGATGCCCACATTCCCAAGAGGTGGGGTAGGTGATTTTTGGCCATTCAATGCATTATGGATGTTTATCATTGTCTGTGGGGACTGATTATAAGTTGTTAGTCATGGTCAGGAAAAAAGCTAAACAAAGGAGATAAGAGTCAGGGATTTCTTTCTGAAGGGAAAAGGGGAAGGGATATAGTACAGAAATGATGCAATAAAAGGGGTGATTATCTACTTTTGAACAACCACTAGACTCAAATATTTTGCATTGGTATGGATTTCAGTTATTGATATAAATTTAAAGTTATTTTTGTTAATACACACACACATATATATTCTCTTGTTTAAGGTATGGTGCCTATGCAGCGCATTTTAAAATGTAATGTAAATTTCTAGTTCTTGAAAGCTATTTAGGATAATAAAGACAGGTTAGTAGTTAGTCATCTATAACAGTCAAACTTGTTAGGTGCCTTTTCAAGTTCAAACAGAGATATATTTTAACTAAATAGGTGGCCTTTAAACACTTCGGAGATCTACAGAATATGGTATTTAAAAGAGAAGAGGAATGAATTGAGAGGACTGAATCGGATTTTTCCTTGGGCTGCCAACTCACAAGTACAGACACAGAGACTTAATTATGAAAGCTCAGTCTTAGCTTGGCCTTGATTTATAACTCTTATAACTTAACCTGTTTTTATTCATCTACATTTACCATTTGGTTGTTTACCTTTCTTTCATTTTGTATGTCCAACTCCCTCCTCTTCTGTTTCTCTTTAGAAAGGACCAGGTCTCTTATGTGTATAAAAATATTAAATACTTCATGAATTTGCATATCATCCTTATGCAGGAACCACGCTAGTCTTCTCTGTATTGTTCCAGTTTTAGTATATGTGCTGCCAAAGCGAGCATGCTTAATAACGTTTAAAAAATTATCTTATGGGTATGTGTAACATGAGAACCTGTCTGATTGTCCTGCCTATACTTTCTGCCTGACTACCGGCCAATCGGCGTTTATTTAAAACATAATTGACAGAATATAGACAGTTCTCCCACACCAGGTATGGGTGTTTTATTTGCATGAATGCCTGTGTACCACTTCCATGCAGTACCCTTGGTGGCTAGAAGGGGGCATCAGATCCTCTGCAACTGGAGTTACAGAGAGCTCTGAGCTACCACGTAGGTCCTGGGAACTGAATCCAGCTCTTCTGGAATAACGGCCGGTGATCTTAACTGCTGAGCCATCTCTCTAGCCCCTCTTAATAACCTCTTCAGATATAACCTGAAAGCCACCAAAATGGAACACACATCTAACACTAACACAGCAATTGCAGCCCTCCCTTGAGCCCACTTGACATCTGAGTATGTTAGACGCTCTTTCTGATCAGCTCTTTCTCTTAGCCCTCATCTCATGCTTAAAACCTGTATTAAGATCCTTCCTTCCTTCCTTCCTTCCTCCTTCCTTCCTTCCTTCCTTCCTTCCTTCCTTCCTTCCTTCCTTCCTTCCTTCCTTCTTTCCTTCTTGAGACAGGATTTCTCTACATAGCCCTGGCTGTTCTAGAACGTGCTATGTAGACCAAGCTGGCCGAGAATTCACAGAGATCTACCTACCTCTGCCTTCTGAGTATTGAGATTAAAGGGGTAATCTCATACTGTATTAAAGAATCTAATAAAATCTCCAATTCTGCTTCATACTGATGGGTTCTTAAATTCTTTTCTGTATTCAAGCCATAACTCTCTGTTTGGCCTGAGTTGAGGCTCCTAACAGGTTTTGGGAACTCTTCAGGCTTCTAACGGAAACAACATAGAGCTCAGCTCGGTCATCTAACTTCAGACAATATCCAGCATCCCCTTTGGGCCTTGGATTGTCTTCTAAGGATAGGGGAGCTACTGTAAAAGCCAGGAGGAGGACCCTCACCAGGAACCAACCAAGATGGTTTAGCTTCAGCCTTTAAACTATGAGAAAACAAATTCCTATAGTTTAATCATTCATCTTTGGTGTTTTGCTATGACAACCCTGTAAAACCAAGGCAGACAAGTAATATAAGTCTGCTTGCAATAGAATATTTGCTTATTGGGTATTTACATATGATAATTGTTTTAAGACTTATTTTCATTAATTCCTCGTCATAATGAGGTAGAGGGTAGCTGAACCTTCTCACCTACAATTTTTTTGGTATTGTCATTAAATTTTCAGTGCCTAATTAAGAGCATGTTTGCAAACTTGCTGGGGTTACTTCATAGTATTGGCTGAAGTTGGGACAGTAAATCTGGGGGAGATGGTATGTATTAAGAATGCAGAAATTCTAATTACCTCATCAATAGTTCCTATCATTTTAGTATTTCTTATCTGCAGACACATTTCCAGAATCATCTTCTGTGCTAGCCTTGGCCTTCCAAGAAACACACAAGATAAAATTAAATATGCAAGTAACATATTAGGAGAAATGTTTGTTCAGAGTGGGGAGGGAGCCAGCAAGGCTGTGAAGGCCTTCAAGAAGTGATGGAGGTGCGATCCAACGTGAAGGAAGCAGGTAGGGAAGACAGGTTTCAATAAAAAAGCACATTAGGTGAAAATACAGTTTTGTTCTGCAAGACCACTGGGAGGCCATGCACTGATGTTGCCCTTTAGAAGTCCTCGACTCTCAGGAAAGGGCCTGCTGTCCATATGCTGCAGGTTGCATAAGTTGTTGGCTGAGAGAGTCCAAAGGCAGCCCGACTTCCAAGTTCAAAGGGAACACGATTTCAAAGTGTAGCGCTTGTGGCTCCTAATCCGACATGATGAAAGCATTCTCGTGGTTGCCACACCCAAGTCTCCAGGTAGACAGTGAAAGAATCAAAACTGAGATCCTGAGGGCTGCGGCCTCACTTGCTCGGGGGTGAAGGGAAATCCACACACACACCAGAGGTCAGGAGACTGCCTGGAGAGTGCTGTGGGAGAAACTCGGGTGTTTTTGAAAACACGAAAGAAAAAAGCCCGGTTTTCATAGCATTCTTACTCAGGAGGGGAGACACAAGCACATGAAATAAGTATTTTCACTGTATCAGATAGCGGAGAAAATTAGAGATGGGGTGCTGGGGAGTCTCAGCTGCAGTTATTAGAAGGTGAGTCAGAGAAAGTCTTTGTGAAGTGATGTGGGCGAAAACTGAAGGAGGTGCAGATGCTGTGAACTCAAGTGTTCCAGGCAGAGGGTGCAGGGAGTGTGGAGGCTGCTCTGGAGATCCAACATCATGCCTGCAACCCACTCTCAGTCATTCAGAAAATAACCTTTCTGTGTACAGAGCCACAGAGGAGGAGGAGAGAAGGAACCATGAGGCCAAATGTAAACAAATGTGCCCCTGGGTCAAGGCTGGCAGTCCGTGGCGTTCTTTCTGCACCTGCTCTGTCACTTGGTCTTAACCATTTTCCTGCCCCCTCTCCGCCCCCAGCCAAAACAAATAGAAAAGCCAGAAGAAATTACCTGAAGGCATGCATATGGGGTTATGAGAATTTAAATTTGGCCTTTGATTAGCAGCGGAAGGATCTCTGAGGGTGGGATGGGTGTCAGGGCCTGGTTGGGTGAGCCAAGACAGTAGCCAAAGACTGGCGCTGAAGCTCGGTGGCAAAGCATTTGCTTAGCATGCATGAGGTCAGGACTGCCAGAGATTGGAAGGTGAGAACTGAGGCCAGGAAGAAGTTAGTTCAAAATTTCTCTGCTAGCGTTTGTTTGGGGGCAAGAGGATCCAAGAGCCTTCCCAACACTACTTTCAGGATGAGGGCAGTAGAAGCGTGTTTGCCTCCTGGTGCTAGTGAGCTACGGAGGGAGGACCGAGGGCCAGCAAGACAGTAGACCCAACGGTACCGAGCTCTTGAACTGAGCAGAAATGAGCTCAGAGCCCAAAGAGCACATGGTCCTGGTGGTGCTGCTTGCTTGTTTTTTAGGCGTGTGTGTAGATGGAGGTTGTCAGTGTCTTCTAGTCAAAGGCCCCAAGGATGCTCACCAAGTTGGGTCATTGCTTACTCTTGTGAAGGAATATGTATACTGCCGGAAAATAGGGGCTGTCTTAATAAGTTAGTGCTCCGAGCTGAACTCAGAACGCTTACCTCACATGCAGGAGGGTTTGATCCCCAGACTCCATAAACAAAGTTTTAAAAAATGAGTAACTATGCCTCTTGCAAGCTGTGGATCCGGTTAGGTGAACTTGCAGGACCACTGAAGTTGGGGTTCACTCAGGATTGGAGGTGTCAGGAAGCAGGACAGCTAGTCTCAACAAACCATCTGCCAAGAATCATCACTTGACCATTCTGACTAGGAGTGCTGGGTAGGGGTAGGGGTGGGGGTGGATTGATGGTTTTTTGTTTTTTTGGTCTCAGAAATCAATGCCTGTGTTTTATCTAGGTACAGACAAGGTTACAAAGTGCTTCTGTTTTTATCTGGTTCCATCCTGATCAGCGTGGCCTTGTCTGGGGTTGATGTTCTACGTAATGGTTTCTATGCAACAGAACACAAGCCTAGACGAGTTGTTAGCAGTGAGAATCATGGTGAGAGAGCCCCAGAGTGCCCTCTCCTGATCCTTCTCTGTGAGATGGACGCCAGGCACCTGCAGAGCACGAAGATGCAGGAGGATGTCAGAGGCTGGAGAGAACGGGTACCAGAAACTCACTGCACAAGGACACGCCAGACAACAGGAAGGACTTCCTGAAGCTGGTGGTTTTGACCGACAGACAGCGACAGGTTCTGTAGTCACGCTTTGCTGCACTGGCCCGAGAGAGTCTGGTTTACAGAGGACGGAGGTCCCATCAGACTGTGATGGGGGAGGTCTGAGTCTTGCCATTGCCATCTTGGATATCTGACACCACTGTGCCTCACGTTTTACATCTGTAATAGGGAAATTATCAGTGTTGACGTCCCCTAAGCTTTCTGAAGTCTGAGTGAGTTATTTTGCCAGACACCTAGAACAGTGCTGAATAGGGTGAATGTAACATGAAAAGGCCGGGCCTGCTTGTTTGTGTTTCTGTCCTGCCTGGCCCCCCAGCTGTTTAGTCCCAGAGAAAAATCACACACAGATCTCTGAAAGTTATAAAGCTGATTGGCCCATTAGGTCAGGCTACTTATTAGCTAACTCTCACATCTTGATTAACCCAATTTTCTGATCTATTTTAGCCATGTGGCTCAGTACCTTTTTCAGTGGGGCAGCTCACATCCTGCTGCTTCGGTGATCTGGGCAGGAGTGGGAGGAATCAACTTCCTCCTCCCCAGAATTCTCCTGCTCTCTTTGCATCATTCCCACTTCCTGTCTGGTTTCCCCGCCTACACCTCCTGCCTGGCCAATCAGCGTTTATTTAAAACACGATTGACAGAATACAGACAATTCTCCTGCACCAGGTGAACACTCAGTGGGTGCTACCTATTACAGCACACACCTGCCCCATCTTTTCATCCGCATTCTCTTCTAAAAGTGTTGACATGGGGTTCGGTTCCCCTTTACCATTGCAATTTGGCTAAATGGGAAGTACAAAGAGTAGGACACAGAACATGAGAAAATAAAGAGCAAAAATGAGAGACCTAAGTAATGTTCTATGTGTGAATTTAAATCTAACAAGTGCCCAAGGGGTCAAGCATTTGGGAAGAGGGGGAGGGAAGGAAGGACTCACAATAATACCAAATTTTAAAGGTATCCTGTGCTTTTTAAAAACAAGGCACCCATTTGTGTAGCTTGGTCTACTTGTGGGACTCCCAGCAGCTGGAGCAGGGGCTGTCCCTAATGCTTTGGCTGGCTTCTGGGAATCTATTCCACATACTGGGTTGCCCTTCCAGCTATAAACAATGGGAGGAGCTTAGTCCTACAACAACTCAGTATGCTATGGTTTGTCGATATTCAAGGGAAGCCTGAACAGAAACAGGGGAGAGGTGGTAGGAGGCACTGTGTGTGTGTGTGGGGGGGGGGTGGGAGGAGAGGAGGGAGGGGAAACTGTGGTCAGAATGTAAAAGAAATGAATAAATTTAATTAATAAAAAGGTCACCAGCCATTTTTATGCATAAGAAAAATTTTAATAAGAAAATATAAGAACACATCTCATTACAAGTAATAATATGTCACAAAAGGGAAAAATAGTTCACATAATTATCGAGTTTTTATACCAGTCTCAGGACTGTGTATGATACGCTCTCTACAGAGCATCCCCTTGGTCTTCCCGCCGGGGAATCACCACAAGCCTCAGCCCATTATTTTACCGTAACACAGTGGTGAGAAAGGCCAAGCGATGACATGCGATGTGTGGTTTCTCCCAGTCAGCGACTGATGCTGGGGATAGTGCTGAAGGGGATGCAATAACATCAAGCTTTACTTCCTGCTGTTACAATAAAAACACCGGGTAGAGGGGCTGGAGAGATGGCTCAGAGGTTAAAAGCACTGCCTGCTCTTCCAAAGGTCCTGAGTTCAATTCCAGCAACCACATGGTGGCTCACAACCATCTGTAATGAGGTCTGGTGCCCTCTTCTGGCCTTCAGGCATACATGCAGACAGAATATTGTATACTTAATAAATAAATAAATATTTAAAAAAAAAAAAACACCGGGTAGAAATGCTGTCAGATGTTGAGCAAATAAGGTTAACTCCACACGGCTCCCTCCTTTATGGAAGCTGTGTGTGCGCATGTGATACAGAAGGCGTCACGTAGAGCATATGTTCTAGGCGCACGCCGACAGGAATAGATTCGGAGTGAAAGACAGGTGCCACCGACACTGGATTGCAGAAGCGTGGAACAGCTGAGGGGTCTATGAATATTACCAAATCAAGAGCTGCTAGTGAACCAGCTATTGAGAATCTTTTATGTAACCCATCAAATTCAAAGCAAAACAAAATTTAAAAACCTTAATATACACATCCAATACTTAATAAAGAGGTTTGCAGTGCATTTGAATGGTTAAGTAGGGACAAAGGGAAAATCACAGGAACTGGTGAAATGCACTCAAGAGGACTCAAAACTAATCTGGTACAAGTAGGTGAAGCATTTTCACACAGATAAAATTGGCTGTAGAGGCCGGCCCCTCATTGACGGGGTCGGAGCCAAGTCCCAGCTCGGCTGCTCACCATGGTCTCTTCAACGCCCCTATGACTCTGTCCTTGTTTGTAATACAGGGCCAGAAACACAGTGCTCCGGTGTAAACAGCAAGATGCTTTGAAGGCCTGACACAGAGCAGTCACAGCCACACGAGTTAATGTGTCAAGACTTGCCAAATCTACCACAACCACACGTTAGTCTGCCATGATTTGCCAACTGTATATGAAATGCACTGGTGACAATTCAATGGCCACATGAGAATCAAAGATTTTCTAGACGTACTCAGGAAAGGGAAGATAATGTTTCTAGAATGTGTGCAAACTTTTCAGGCATGGGGGTGGCTCAGTCACAAGTTTAAGGTTTGACTAGGCTACAATGGCCCTGCCCCTAGAACAAATAAAAACGGAAATAAAAAAGTCAAGTGAAAGCAAACAAAGGTCTTGAAAACAGAGGAATATAGAAACATGTCTCGGAGTCTAAGACTAAATACTGTATAGAATGTAGGAATAATATCTAAAGCAGCAAAATTGCACATACATTTTTAATTGAAGAAAAAAATAGAGTTCAGTTATTGGGGAAATATCACTTAGCCAAAGATACACTTACTTGACATATTCCCTTCCTGAAAACATATAAAATTAAACATGCATGCAACACAAATCAACTACATATGCCATTTCCTTTTCTCTCTGAAGGACACAATTTTAAGAAACTGCTTTAAAACCAAAGAACTACTTTAAGTCCCAGTAAAGATTCGAGAGTTCCACAAGGCATGTCCTCCTTTGGACTATCTGAATGTCTTGAAATTTGAAAGGAAAAACAAAAACCCATCACTGTCTTTCTTCTACCCCATATTAAGATATCTGACTTCAGATGGGGTGGTTTTCTATAGCTGAAGTATCTTGAATATTTAAAATATTTAGTGTATCTCCTCGTTAGCTCATCTTTAGAGGTTTTGGCTTTTGAGGCAGGGTTTCATGGAACCCAGGCTGACCTTGACATCCATTTGTTGTTGAAGCTGGCCCTTTAACTCCTGACCCTTCTGCTTCTACTTCCCAAGTGTGGGGATTAGAAGCTCGCAGCACACCTGGCTACTGAGTCTCGTTTTAACATCGCGTACAAAGTGCAAATCACATTGGTTGATAACAAACACATCCCACATGTGCAGTCAGCAACTGGAGTACATCTTGAGTGGAATGGGTTGCCACTGCTGTTCCCCGCAGGACTTCTCTGGAAATGCAACCCCAGTAAGGTGTTCTGCGATTTGGATTGATGTTCTCAAGTATAGCAGATGCTCTCCTGGGTTGGTTCTGTTTAGGCAAACTGGAGAGCCCAATAAAGCCCCAAACACAAAGCTACAGGGACATTTGTGCTTCCCCTAAAGGCAAGGCTCTGTGCACTCTGTCACTACCCCCGTAGGAGCAATGACGAATGTTCTGCTCTGAATTCCTGAACACATCAGTCCGAATCCATCAGTAACCTCTTCTCCAGAAGCCGGTAACTTAGAGAAGAGCCAAAGGGCCAGTAAGTCCTTCGACAAGAGAATAAAGAAAACTCCCAAGTAGCCAATGAACAGTTGCTGTTCCACAGATACAAACTGGCCACTAGATTTTATGAGCTTAATAAAGTATTCTGAATTATATGTTTACAGAACAAATTATATCTAAAGTTTCCTTATTAGTTAAAAAAATCCTGTATCAATGAAATAAAATGAGATGAAGGCTATTCTGTATAAGAATTTCAGTTGATCCTTTTCATATATATTGAAGCACACAGTGTCTGGGCACTAAAGTGTGTGCAACACACAGTACTTGGACACAAAACCACCCAGCCAGTTCTCTGTACCAACAACATGGGTACCACCAGGGAGATCATTAGAAACATGAGATCTCAACAACCAAAGAGTGAGACAAAACAAACCAAGAAACAAAAACTGTGAGTCTGTTTTGTGTTAGACAATGGTCCTAGGCCTGGGGACTGCCCTGGAGTGTGTGGACACACCCCGTGACACCTCACTGCTCCTTTCTGTTGTCCAGGAAGAAGCAGAAACAGAGGGAAAGGACACGAAGCAGGTACGGAGGTGGAATCTGGGAGTTTCTGGAGGAGGAGAAATAAGATCAAAATATGTTGTATGGAAACTAATTTAGTAAAAAGAAGATTAAAAAAAAAGAAAGGCAAGGTTGTGAATGCCACCCTGAAACTGCACCAGCAGCAACAGCGGCAGGGGGTCAACCATCCGGATGACCCTGATGGCCCACAGCGAGGTGGTGACTGTGAGAACCCTGGGGTGTGAGGGAGGGAGGGGTCACTCTCTACTGAAGAGTCCCATTGGTTCTGAGGCAAGCCTGTAGTTTAGAAGCCACCCTTGGAAAATGGGTTTAATGCGACCCTGAGAATTTAATATTCATGCATCAGCTTCCCCCACCAAGTTACCCGCTCTGTTTCACAATGGAAAGAGAGAAAACGGACCCTTTTCCTACTGGTGACTGGGAACTTGTCAACTCCGCAGAGCAAAAGCCTGTTACCACACTTCCAAGCAATTACTTTCTTGCTTGGCAAAATTCCCCATGGAAGGCCCAAATACTTCTTCCTCCCCAATTTGATGCCATCATGGCCTCCTATTCTTAGATAAAAACATCTTAAATTACCATCCAATAACTCTTATAAGCAGGCTATTTCATTTTGCCATTTCCTTAAAAATGGTTGCTGTAGCCCAGCAGTGGTGGCACACACCTTTAATCCCAGCACTCAGGAGGCAAAGGCAGGCGGATCTCTATGAGTTTGAGGTCAGCCTGGTCTACAGAGTGAGTTCCAGGACAGGCTCCAAAGCTACAGACAAACCCTGTCTCGAAAAACAACAACAAAACAAACAAAAACAAAACAAAACAAAACAGGTTGCTGTGAGTTGTACTAGACACTTAACAAGCTACACCTTGGTAAGACTAATTCAGCATTGCCCTCACCTTTAACAAACTAAGCAAAAAACTGGCAATTTTTATACTTGTGATATTCAAGATTAAGATTTCACATACATGTTAACAAAACAAAAAACCTCTTTCTTAATTTTGTTACATTTATTTATTGTGTGTATGTGTGTTGGAGGATGATTTTTGGAAGTTGGTTCTTTCCACCATATGAATCCTGGAACTAAATTTAAATGTCAAGGCTTGGGGATACGGGCCTTAACAATCACTGAACCATCTTGTTTTCACTTTGTGGGCTCATTTTTGTAGACTGGATGGTAGATATTATGCCGTCCAGTCTGGCTTTGAACTTGAGGTCCTCCTGCCTCGGTGTTGGATCCAGGGTTGTATAAACTTTCACCTTCAAAGGCATCAAACTATGACGTATTTTGCTAAATATACTTCTGACTACTCATACACTAAATTAGCCATCATATCTATCCATACCTAAAATGCCTCAGCCATTTCAAGTCTGCTTCTTTTTGGGGTGGTCCTGGTCTGGTATACACTAAGCATTCTTAATATCAGAATTTTAGATCAATCTCTTTAAGCGGGAAGCTGAAAGGATCCTTTCCACCGACAGAGAGCATAAAGTATGTCCTGTGATATGTAACTATGAACTGCTTTGTACTGCTACCATTTCAGGGTGAGCATTTTTAAGTTCCGGTCCTGAGCAGGGCATGGTGGTTTGTAACTATGATCTCAGCACTTGGAAGCAAGCAAGGGACACGCAGTGAGTTCCAGGCCACCTTGCTACAGTCTCATAACAAAAACAAGCTTTGTCCCTCAAAGCATCCAGACAGACAAACATCACCGCCACATTGCTACTTCTCAAAATACTTCAGAGAGTTCCTTCAGCATCTCCGATTTGTGACCTGTGAACACTGATGCCTTTATATAGCGTTTGCCATCTTCCTGGGGTAAAAACAGCATTTTCTGCCAGGTCGAGTGGTGAACACCTTTAATCCTAGCACTCTGCAGGTGGATCTCTGAGTTCTAGGACAGCCAGAGTTACACAGTGAGACCCTGCCTCGAGAAAACAAAGGAAGGCATTTCCTGGTCTAATTCTAATTTATTTATATCCACTGAGCTTGGAAACCTATTTTTCATTCTCAGCAGAGAAAGATATCACTGCCAATACTCAAAGGAATGACTCATAGGAGAGTCCCAAATGACTGCAAAGTAAAGAACATGGCAGAAAGAAAAAAGGCATAGGCTGTATGTAGTCAAGTCCTTCAGATACACTTTCCAAATCACATGATGAGTCATAAGCTGCTAGTCGAAGACACTCCCTCAACTAGACGTGAAGACAATGAAACTGTTTTCATCATCAACAAACCTAGGTTTCTGTTTGATCAATAAGATAATGTAACTGAAACAATTAAATGTAAGGTATTACTTTTATTAAATAAGTAATTTATTTTTGTACACTGTTGCAAGTGACTCTTCAGCTTGTCTAAAGGCAGCACTGGCTCCTCCCACTCGTCGACAATGTTAGTTAGCCTTGACTTAGGTCCAGGAAATCGGGACGTTTTCTTCTCCTTTCCCCAGATCTGTATACTACAAATGTATTTCAGAGCATGAAAGTAAAATGAAGTATATATAAAAGAACAGTTCTAAGTACTGACAAGATTTCTTTGGAATTAGGTAAATTTTGGCTTCTTCTCAATACTCTGTACCCAGATCCACAGCCCTGGAAGAGCTGAGTAGAGGTGGAGGATACATTTATGTAACAGCAAGATGACCGTGGCCAGCTCAAACAAGGGCACAATGGCGACAATCGTCAGAACTGACGTGGCCTCAGTACTGGACTGTGGGCACTGGTGGGCACTAGCAGTATAGTCAACACGTCTGTCCCCAAGGAGAGAGAATTCACAGAAAGAGATGCCAAGCAAGTGGTGCGGAGGAAGAAAGCACAGGCGACATTGCAACTCTGAGAGTCTAAAAACAGTGGTTCTCTGAAGCACGGAAGGTCGTAACGGGGCAGCTCCTATTCTGACACCTGAGGAGGCTTCAGAGAGGACTCCGGCCAATCGTACACATCCGGGAGCAGGGAAACATAATCACTCCGCCATATTCTTTCTTTAACGTACTTGGCCTTGTCCTCGGGCTCTGGGTATCGGAAAGCCATTTTGTTAGCATACAGGTATTCTGTAACCTGGAAAATAAACACCATTACTGTTAACCTATCAGAGAAATAAATAGCATCAGAACACACAGACACAAATACAGAAGAATGGCACTTTTCTTTTTCCAAAATATAAAATAATATTGCTTTGATTTGTTTCAAATTATTTTAAAACTGTAAAGTTTGAAAGATATAATAAAAATTATCTGTCATCTCATGATAACTCAGATATGTTCTGGTCATCTTTCTTGATGTAAAAAATAATTATGAGTATTTTTTTAAATTCAACAAGCAAATCGAAGTCTAGGTGGCTAATCTCCACGCAGGTGATGTCCAGTCACCATCCCCACACCCCTGCTGAAAGGCTGTGTTGTTTAGGCGACTCTACCTCCTGATCAGAACGGCCTCAAAGAGCAAAACACAACCTTAAATACGTACATGCCAAACAAGAATTAGAACTGACAAAGAAGCAGACACACCCAGAAGCACAGCTACATCAGCCACTGTACTGGAGTATGTGAGGCCAACTCCACCTTCACTGGCTGTCTGCTGCCTTCGAATGAATCCTGACCCCCACCATGTTCTTCTGCAAATCTTTGTGTATGCAAGTCGTCCTGCTTGAAGCTTCCTGTTCTTGGTTCTGGATAGTTCCTCCTTCCTACACCATATGAGATACTGATTGGATACACAGGGCCAATGCTAATCACAGTCTTCAGACCAGGAGCATCAGCATCATCGGTGAACTTGGAAATGTAAATCCTGGGCTCCATCCCAAATCTACTAAGCCTCTTATGACCAAAGCCTGGTCCTATGGTCCTGGACTCTGTCAACAAGAGTATTCTCACTTGAGACATGCTGTTCAGTGCAATAAACCGGTTCCTCATAAACTCTAAATGTCTGTGTTGTATTTTTAGTGCCGTTCTCTTAAAGGGAGAAAAATGTTCACTTTTGATTAAAATGTAAAACTGTGCAAAAAAAAAAAAACCATAACAATAGTTGAATAAATTCCTTAAATTTTCTTAGGCCCATCCACTGAGATAACAAAATAAGATAACAAAGAAACTCGAAATTCTGGGCTTCAGTACTTGATGCTCTTGCCACGTATGGGGGCTTCAGTTCTCAGCACCCATACGGTGACTCGTGACTGCCTGTAATTTCAGTTCTAGGAGATCTGATACCCTCTTCTAGCCTTCTTGGGCATCACAATCATTGGTACATTCAATATACATGTAGACAAAACACCCATACCCATAAAATAACTTAAAAAAAAAGAAAAGAGGGCTGGAGAGATGGCCCAGAGGTTAAGAGCATTGCCTGCTCTTCCAAAGGTCCTGAGTTCAATTCCCAGCAACCACATGGTGGCACACAACCATCTGTAATGGGGTCTGGTGTCCTCTTCTGGCCTGCAAACATACACACAGAATATTGTATACATAATAAATAAATAAATATTAAAAAAAAAGAAAAGGAAAGAAATAAAGAAACTCCTATCAAAAGGGGGACAAGACCCTTGGGGAAGGTGGGACGTTGTACGAGCACAGGTAGCAAACAGGCAGCTAGAACCTTAAGGGAAAGCGGACAGTTTCTGGAGTGCAGGGAACAGCACGCAGCAGGCTGCCACCAAAGTGAACGTAAGGCGCGGGCAGAGTCGTTCACACTGGCATCCCCCACATCCTGCTGACAAGGTGACTAAAGTCAGGCTTTAGGTAAGAGCCCCAGCTGGCCATGCACGGATGTAGGGGTTACTGGCAGCAAACTGGGGAACACGTAATAGCCCTGACCTGATACAGAACTCTCCAGCCCCTGGGCTATAAGGAGATGGTTAGGGGCTGCAGGCCCCTGTGGCTACAAAGCCATGCATATTTTTCTGATTTTTTTCTCTTAAAAAGGAAAGTCAACCTCTGAAGTGGCAGCAGATTCCCTTCCTTCCCAGGGGTGCAACCAGCTTAGGCTCAGTCTTGCAGTAACTCAGAGTGGTCTCCTTCACTGTCATACTGGACATAGCAGACGAGGCTACAACACCCCTTCTTAAACAAAAACATCAGAACATGGATCACATAAAATTTCCTTCTAAATATTAGGAACTTATGCACTTGCATGACTTGGACAAGAAAATGTCATTAGAGTTTATGTAAGATGGATAGATGACTTACTTTAATAGCGATGTTAACAGAAACTTGCTGGATGTTAGCAAGTGATGGGTACAGCCTCCCTTGGGCTAGCTCTGCATCGGTCAACTGACTTGTCAGTGCCTGAAAGAAAAACCAGTATCATATTTTTGTTTAAATAGAAGAATCTAATAAAATGAAAAAAGCACTGGAAAACCAAAATATTATAGACAATAGAATTTTTATTTCTTGTAAGATTACACTAAACCAATGTAGAAATTAAAACTGTTCTTCACAGCTGGGCAGAGTGGGACACACCTTTAATTTCAGCACCCAGAGGCAGAAGCAAATGACCTGTGAGTGAGGCCAGCCTTGTCTATACTGTGAGTTCTGGGCTAACCAGGACTACACAGTGAGAACCTGGCTTAAAAAATAAAGTCAAAAAGCCCCATTCAAACCCAACAGAACCGAAACAACACTGTTCACCACTAAGCAATCAATAAATAACCAGATCTAAAGACTTCATGGTATACTCTGCTTCTGCACCAAAGCTGCACACAGTAACAGCTAGGAAGAAAGGACACAGCACAAGCATTAACGTGAGGTCTTCAGAATTCCTGCTCGAATGTGGTGCTCCATGAAGAATGCAGGAGGAGTTACAGTTTGTCTCTGCTGCCACAGCATCACCTTCAGATGCCAGACCACACGAGACACAGGGCCGAACATGAGGGGGTGCCATGTGACCTTCATATATACACATGAGACACAGGGCCGAGCATGAGGGGGTGCCATGTGACCTTCATATATACACATGAGACACAGGGCCGAGCATGAGGGGGTGCCATGTGACCTTCATATATACACATGAGACACAGGGCCGAGCATGAGGGGGTGCCATGTGACCTTCATATATACACACACGAGACACAGGCCGAGCATGAGGGGGTGCCATGTGACCTTCATATATACACACATGAGACACAGGCCGAGCATGAGGAATGCCATGTGACCTTCATATATACACACGAGACACAGGGCCGAGCATGAGGGGGTGCCATGTGACCTTCATATATACACACATGAGACACAGGCCGAGCATGAGGGGGTGCCATGTGACCTTCATATACACACATGAGACACAGGGCTGAGTATTACAAATATGAACTGATTCACAGCTTATGATCAGACATTTGAACAGTTATGATTTTAACAAGTAAACATAATACAAAAATAGAAAAATAAAAAGTAAAGGATTGTTAACTTCCTTTTCATCCATAAGGATATTTAACCCACTCTGGTTCTAAGATCCATTCACCTCTATAATTCATAATTTATACAATTAGCAATATTTAAAACATTACCTTTGCAGCTTCCAAGAAAACACTGTCACTGATGTGCCGGGTCTGACAGAGAATAACAGCTAAAGCCACACCTAGAATATACATTACATAGTTGATTTAATAAGGTCACTTTTCAAATTATGAAAGGTTCAATTCCTAAACTGAGAAAAAGAAACAGTAATAAACTCCCGACCGATACAGTCCAAGAGAAAGCAAAACCAAACTAAAATGAAAATAAATGACCTTTGTTAATGTCTACTTCTTATTCCTTAACAAAATCACCTTAGAATTAAGTGGCCTTCTCAATTTTTTTTTCCTTTATCAACATAGCAAATACTTCCAGGTGTGAGTCAGGACCTACCTCAAACCCTAGTGCCAAAAAATGAGAGCAAGCAAAAGAGAGGCAGGGAAACACAGACACACGGGGGAGGAGGGTCGGGGGACTGGGCGGACACAAGCCCAAAATCACACAAAAATGCGCACTCTCTGACCTTTAAGGACAGCAGCAAACAACAAAGCAGGCCCACGCCACCCTGGCCCGACTTCACAGGAGCAGCTGCTGCCAGCTCCTACAGCTGACTACCTCACTGTTCCTGAGCTTGAAAAACAGGCTTTACTTTCTTTAGGTTCCTGAGCTTCAGAGCGCCGTGATTCCTCCTGACCAAACACAAGCATCCTGCCCTCTCCTATTTCCAGGCCTCTCTCTTCCCAACATGGATAAACCCTGATTTGGGTCTGGTCTACACTATGGTTTCATATGTGCTGTTCAGTACCGGCTGTGTTCAGTCACACTGGGCTACTTCCTCTGGGTATAAATTTCCCTTTCCCCACATTCACTGTTGTTTTCCCCGTTACTGTGATCTTTAGTAATTAACATGATTTCACCTTGGACCTCTTCCTTAATTGTCTGATCTTATATTCTGGCATCCCTTTTATTTTCTGCACAAATCTTTGCAGCAGCCCTCTTAGCTCAGCTGATTCTTCACCCCGTCATTTAGGGACTGTGTTTTTTGAGTATTTACTAAACCCTCTTTCCTAGTCTTTTGTTACCCTTCCTTCAAGCAGGACAGATTTTCCCCCAGTTGTTCTGAGAAACAACTGATGGGAAATACATTCTTTTTTGAAACTCCACATTACTGAAAATATATGTGTATACCTATTTCCACTCCTCTGGGCTCGGTTTGGAAATAGCTCTGCATCTCCTGGCTTCCAGCTGTGGCCCAGGGTCTGCCTGTTTGGGCACTGTCTTTTCATCTTTGGAAACATGGAGATCTTTGATTCTGATTTTGTAACTGTGTCTTGGGTATGTTTTCAAACCCACCATGTATGGCACTCATTGGTGAGC
Source organism: Myodes glareolus (assembly GCF_982192425.1). Taxonomy (NCBI): domain Eukaryota; kingdom Metazoa; phylum Chordata; class Mammalia; order Rodentia; family Cricetidae; genus Myodes; species Myodes glareolus. Next base: position 14,710,807 of record NC_142038.1, on the reverse strand, counting down.
CCCTCTCTGAGTCCGCATCGTTCCACTTGGAGAAATGTTTGTCTTTGATACCACACTCACCGCCCCTACCCTGGGGGCTTTTTTTATTCCTTTCATTCTGAAATTTCTATTTTCTGAACTCGTACCTCTAGAGATGACACTTAACTTTATTCTTTATTTGCTATCTCCTGTTCCAAATTCATTTTAAACTGACTCCCTCACCTTTTTTTTTCTATAATCTTTTCTGCTATCAACTTATTTTCAAGAATTTGTTGTTTTCTAATTTGAAAATTCTATCTTGTTTTGAAGTAAGTCTCTCTATGAGGATATTTATAGTTCTTTCAAAAACTTTCCCCACAGACCTGTTTTCTTCCCAATGTCCGTTTTTGTTAAAACACTGCTTTGGTCTCATACGACAGCAATCATTTTTTAAAAATTTTTTTTTACGAGAGACTTTTCTTAGATGACAACTCTGGAAGAGCAGCTGGTGCTCTTAACTGCTGAGCCGTCTCTAGGCCCTTCTCTCGCCCCTCCCCGTTAGAGGTCTAGCTCACTGTATGTAGACATTTAAGCGTTGGAGGCTAAAGCTAGTGCTTTGTCTTGGGTTTGTCCTGCTCAGTCTATGATTCCTTTTTCCCCATTGCTTTTGCATGTCTTTGTTCTGTTCTTTAACTGTTGGATTTTATCCCCAAATATTTCCTGTCTGGAAACGGCAAGTTTCCTAGTATCCTGGTGACCATCCTCAAATTCACAGCATGTGTCCTCGCTACAAGTTTCCATTAGTTTAAAATTTATCTTCCTGACAGATAAGGTAAATCCCTCCTCACAGGTCAGGTTTACTGAACTGAAAAAGTATCACTGTCCACTGTGTCTCAACACATTTTCTGGAATACTGAGTCCTTGTCCTGTTGTCTGTCTGTCTGGCCACAGCACGCTTTGCTCTTCCTCCTATATCTCTGAGCTCCTGGGACAATTCCCCATTGGTCTAAGGAACAAGATTTTCTGTCCTTTAATTTCATACAAATAAGCAGGCAGTGAGTTCTCTGTACTACTGTAATGTCTCCATTTTGCCCTAATTCTTGTGAGAAACTGTCACCGTGTAATGAATTCTAGGCTGGCAAGTATTTCCAACAAGCAACAAGAAGAGAGCACTCCTTCCTCTTGGCCCTCGGCGATACTGAGAAACCAGATGTTGCTCTGCTCTCACAGCTGCGCCAGCTGCTGTCGTGATTTCTCTTTCTTGGGCCTTCCTTTCCGACCCCTTACAGTGAGGGTCTTAGATATGGACGTCTTGTCTATCCCACGGAGGTTTTCTGGAGCTGCACTGGAAGGCATCCTTGGCCATACAGCCTGCAATGCTGCCTCTGCTTCATTCTACTCTCACTGTCTCCCAGGGTTTAATAATGACAAAGGCCTAGTCCTTACTTTTCCGTATCTTTCCCTTTTGCCTGCTTGAGTTATAGTTTCTTCTGCGCTGCCCTCCAGTTACTTGCTTTGGTCTAATCTTCATTCATCCATTAGATTATTACTGTCACTCAATTCGAGAATAGAATGCTTTTGACTAAATTCGGAAGCTTTGCCTTTATTGCTATAAAATAACACACATGTTTGTGTTTAGCACTTGTCTCCCTGTGGGGCCAAACATGTCATCTTGTTCTGTGGCATCTGCTGGTGTTTCAGGTGTTTGCAGAGGTCTCCTTTTCCTTCCAAACAAGAGCTGCATTTATGTTTCTTTAGAAAAACAACTTGAGGACTGATGTGTTTTCAGAGACATCTGTTTGCTTTCGCCAGGCACTGACAGTGCAGAGCAAAGGCTGAAGTTTTCTAGGCCACCCACGGTTATAAACCACAATTGACCCCCAAGGGCAGTCCTGTATGTAGGGTTTCAGCCCAGTGTGGGTGGCCATTCAGAAGGGAAGGAGTCATACCTGGACAAGATGTCATTATTGTCCTTTCTCTAGTGTTGGGGGATATCCAATCACACTGTAAACCCAAAGTCTGCACTTGTGTTAATTAAATATTAACCTTGGGTCAGAAAGCCGCATTAGCAATAGTTGACAGGAAGCAATCATAGAGCATCAGAGAGACACAGAAAGTAACAGGGAAGAATTTGGAGCAGCGCAGCCTTTTCCTATGCACAGGTCTTTTGGATATGCCAGCAAGGACAAGGGGTTAGTTAGTTGAAACTCAGTCTCTCTGAGCTCCCAGGTTTTCACTCCAGCCTTTGAATCTCTAATTTTAATTATAAATAGAATGATAGAGATTTAGTAAAAGCTACCCTTAGCGGCAGTGACAGAGCTGGAGCTTAGGGCAGAATTCCCGCCAGGCTGCAGTCAAAGAAGCAGGCTGGTAACTGTGGAGTTGTAATTGCTGAAGATATAACAACACTCAAGGACAAACACAACTTATCCCTTGGTTGTTTATTTCCTGATCAGTAAGGGTTTCTAGTGCTAAGGGGGCTACGAATTCTGGCCAAGCTCTCTTCTCTTTAATCTTGACCCAGAATCTCACACCTTTATCTATCAGGCAATACATTATTGGCTTCTGATCTTTGAAGGCTGTCTACTTATTATCTTTATCTGTCTTTTCTTAAAGACTTATTTTTATTTTATGTATATGTGCATTTTGCCTGCATGTGTGAATGTGTATATGTGCAGAATGTACACGGTGCCTGCAGAGGCCAGAGAGGACCTTGGATCCCCTGGAACTGGAGTTGGTGGTTATGTGATGCCGTGGGAACTGCAGCTGCGCCCTCTGCAACTGCAGTTAGCACTTTCTCCAGGTCCTCTTTCCTTTTCTTAACATGTAGCCAGCGACGTCTTTGAACTCATACTCCTCCTGCCCCAGCCTCCCAAGGGCTGAAACTACAAGCTTGGACCATTATACTCAGTTGCAAATTTCTTTTTGTAAGACTTTCAGACAATCTTCCACTGGTGGGTCTGTTCTGACTGCCACCTTATCTCTTCACATGGCTAATAGCTTTCACTCAGAACCTTTAAAATGCTACATATACAAATAACCAACTGTCAAACTTCTTTTTTTTCCCCCAAGACAGGGTTTCTCTGTGTAGCTTTGGAGCCTGTCCTGGTACTAGCTCTTGTAGACCAGGCTGGCCTCTAACTCACAGATCCACCTGTCTCTGCCTCCCCAGTGCTGGGATTAAAGGCGTGTGCCAACACCGCCTGGCTAATTTGTCAAACTTCTTAAGAATCAAATATGAGGGCTAGAGAGAAGGCCAGTGGTTAGAGCACTGCCTGCTCTGGCAGAAGACCTGGGTTGATTCCCAGCAACCACCCAGGATATCTGACACGTTTTTCTGACCTCCACGAAGACCAGGTACACACGTTGCACATGTATACATGCAGGCAAAACACTCATACACATACAATAAAAAACTAAATAAATCCTTTAAAAAGAATTTATGAATTTCAAAATTGCTTTGTCAAAATCAACAAAGTATTCTCTTCTTTGCTCTCAAATTTTTATGCTGTAGAAATACTACTGGATAAAATAGGACAACTCAAAACATTTCCAAATGCTAGACAGGTATCGTTGATGGTAGGGGAGCATCTTTATAGATGCCAGCTCTCAAGAGACAACCACAACAATTGAAGAGAGAGGGGGGCATTACAAAACAGAGGCACTAGATGATTCCAGGTTAAACTAACACCTGTTTGCCTTGACAGTGCTAATACTTTGCCTGCCTGGGGCCATGCATTACTTACAGCTTAGCTGGAGCCTGCAGCCTGCAGCCAGCTCTTTAGGGAAGACTCAGAGGGGAAAGAAGAAACACGTGGCAAGGGGATTCATGCCAGAACCCCATTTAGCTCAATACAATCTTTCTAGATGGGTTGGGATGTAGCTCAGGGTAGAGCATTAGCCTATCGTGCACGAGGTTCTGGGTTCAATCCTTAGTATCACAAAAGGTAAAAAACATAAAAGGCAACTGGAGACCAACAGAAATTTATGAAAATAAACACAAAGTAAGAGATATTTCTAATGACGGAGAAAAAAATCCTTAACTTTAAAAATTAGAAAGATGAAAAATATAATTCTAGAATAAGGTATTGGGGAAAAAACTGTTAAATTGTGCAAACTGATAAACAAACTGCTAAACACTAGAGGCTTCTCTTTTACTCTGACACCGGTACAGCGGTCACGCTGAAAAAAATGGAAGTGCCTGGTTCCTATTCACTGTCTTAGCCCAGAGCCCAGAGAGCAAGAAGGAGGGCATGCTTAATTTTTGGATAATACTGAAGTTACTAGGAATGGAATTGTATGATATCTTTAAAGAAACTTAGAACATATACTACCTGTATTAAAAACCAGAACAGATACAGACTGAGTGAGTACCACAGAAGCTTCCCATGTTACAAGGCATAAAAAGGAGGTAAAAATGAGATTTAGAAGTCAGTTACAATACAGGGATTCAACCATGATGAAACATAAACTCCATGTAGAATAAGATGAAATAAAAGAAGGGAAATGGGGAAAAAAGTAAATAAAAATTCATATGTAAATGTGTGCTTTTGTATTGATGCTGCTCACCCACAGATGTTCATGAAAAATGGAAATAATTCCACCCCCAGATACAGTCCAGTAATCATCTATTGTTAGGGGAAACTGCAAAGACTGAAAAAGAGAAAAACCCTGCATCATATAAGTGAGCGGAGCCTGTCCTAACTACGGGTTTCCCATCACCACCAGGGGCCTAACAACAGTGACCAGAGGTGACAAAGTGGTGGGAGGAGAGGCCTCGAAGGGCTGAGGACAACGAGCTCATAAATCTCACTCAAACAATCCAGTGAGAGGACAGAATGAAGATATCTGAGTTTAGTAAATTTACAACATTTCCACAGGTTTTGTTTTTCTGAAGGTCTTACTATGTAGTCCGGACTGGTCTTTACTTGTCATGTGGTCCAGATGGGCCTCAAACTCATGGTAATTCTCCTGGCTCAACTTTCAAGTGCTAGAATCATGAGCCTGTATGATCACACTTGACTTCACATATTTTTCAAAATATTTTAAAGGCTCATTCAAAGATAAATTCTAAGACGGGAGGTGGTGGCACATACCTTTGATCCCAGCACTCAGGAGGCAGAGGCAGGAGGATCTCTGAGTTTGAGGCCAGCATGGTCTACTGATTGAGTTCCAGGACAGTCAGAGCATCACAGATAAACCCTGTTTCAAAAAACAAAAACAAAACAAAAAACCCAGAACAAAACAAAAGATACATTCTAGAAACCCGGGGTGGAGTGGGACAGCCACACACTCATGCAGAAGAAGAGGTCTGAGACCGTTTGCTGGAGAGATCAGATATAAAGTCAAAAAACTGAAAGGGACAGGGGCAATGTACCTGATACTTGCAGAAAAATGCAACGACAATGAATTCTGCACCTAACAAATCACAATCTAGTTGCTTAATACTAATTATGTGGTACAGGAGAATTGTCTGTATTCTGTCAATCATGTTTTAAATAAACGTTGATTGGCCAGGCAGGAGGTGTAGGTGGGAAAACTAGAAAGGAAGTGGAAAAGATGCAAGGAGAGCAGGAGAATTCTGGGGAGGAGGAAGTTGACTCCTCCCACTCCTGCCCAGACCACAGAAGCAGCAAGATGTGAGCTGCACCACTGAAAAAGGTACTGAGCCACATGGCTAACATAGATCAGAAAAATGGGTTAATCAAGATGTGAGAGTTAGCTAATAAGTAGCCTGACCTAATGGGCCAATCAGCATTATAACTTATAGAGATCTCCTTGTGTGATTTTACTTTGGGACTAAACAGCTGGGGGGCTGGGCAGGACAGAAAAACCCCCAACAAACAGGCCTTCTCATGTTACAATTATGTAATCAAGAGTTTAATAATTGTGATTTTGAAGACTTAAACCCAATCCAGACAAAACATGGAAATTAACAAACACCACACACTTGCTGAAAAACTTTGCACAATGTAGAGTAGCAACTAACCAACACTGGGGTGGAGTAAGATAAAAGCTAAACATTTGCATGTTTTCCTTCTTCAGCAGCAAGCTGGTAACAGTCTCTGAAGACACAGCTCAGTGATTCAGAGGGCTTGTTGTACAGCCAGAGTTTGGGTCCCAGCACCCACGTAAAAAGGACAGACATGGCCCTGTATGCTCTTGTGACCACAGCACTGGCTTGTGGGCATGGAGACAGGAATGCTGGGGCTGTTGGCTGCCACACCAGCTGAAAGAACATGAACTCCAGCTTCAGGAAGATATCACGTCTCAGAGAGAGTCTGATGTCATCTTCCTGCCTCTGTGCACACACACCCATACACATGCGCGTAGACACCACAGACACAAAAATATAAAACTTCTAATACAACCCTCTGCTGTGTAAGCTAAAGGTAACTGACTCAGGAGAATAAGACACACTGGACAGTAGGAGGGTGAGAATCTGAAGAAACGTGTGTGGTATTGTCGATGGCTCACAGAGGAAGTTCGCATCTACAGAGGGTTTAGAAGAACCATGCTAAAGAGATCCACTTGATTGTATTCACCAGATAAAGGACAAACCCAACAATTAGAGCATGCTGAAAGTACCACAGAGCTGAATTACAGTAACTTTTGCTCCTCTGTACGTTCATGACACATGGACTACATCATCTCTATAATAAAGTCTAACTGTATGAATCATAGAAAACAGAGCAAGTTAGAATTACTGAATTCCTTGTTTCCCGGTAAATATCATCTTTCTGTGAATACTATTGGTTATGTCAACTTTAAATTCTAAAGAATTCCATGAAAATGTTATCATCATCATCATCATCATCATCATTATTCCATGTGTCTGGATATTTTGCCTGCATGTTTGTCTCTGCACCACTTTCAAGCAATGCTGGCAAAAGTCGGGTAAGGCCATCAGAACCCCGGAGCTGGAGCTACAAGTAACCTTGAGTTTCTATATGGGTGCTGGGAATTGAACTAGGGTTCTCTGAAAAAGCAGTCAGTGCTATTAGCCAGCTCCCTGAAATTTGTTTTATGAAATTAACGATGGATCTATAACATCAGTCATGAGAGCACTTACCTGGGAAAATATATGCATTGTTTCCTTGGCCAGGGGTGAAGACTCGTCCATCCTGCAGTTGTACTGGCTCAAATGGGCTGCCACTGGCAAACAAACACCTGCCCTGTTAAGAGGAAATAATCTCAATTTTTCTGGCCACTTATTCAAGAAAATTCATGAAAGATTAAGTCTTACAGTTAGACTACTAAATTACCTGAAAACAAGCAATCATTTACTACATAATATAATCCTTTAACTTAAATTCTTTAATTAGAACGAGACTTGTACATAGTATATAGGCAAATAAAGTTGAAAAATATTCATTTAACTCTTTAAACCATAACACTCTACTTCCTTTATAAAATTAAAACTAGTAATAAACAAACAGCATCTTAGATAATAAAGACTGATGTGATCCTCATAACGAAGCAGGAAGCAGCAGAATTAATTTGCTACCACTAGCGGTCCATCAGTTCAGCTAGCTCTGAGGTTGGTGCCTTATGCACCACTCAGTTCCTTTACCTTTTCCTGAAAACCTGGTTTGCTTGTTACTATCTTCCACTTATTGATTAAAAGAACAAACAAGTAAAGCAGAAATTAAGGATTTGCCATTTTCAAGACTTTGTAAAGACTGTGTATAAAATTTGTAGCAATTAAACTTGAATCCAAATTTTTATAAATCTAAATCCAATGTTTTTTCTATTATGGCACGATACCCCCCTCCACGTTTATAATGTGGGCGAATGATATAACCGCACTACTGTAAGAGAACAAACTTGCATGCTGCCCCATTAAGGAAAAGTAAGCCTCTACCTATTCTTTCCTTATCCAGCGTTAGTGCTGTGTCTACAGAGACAAGTGACGCTAGTGGAACTCTCTGCATCTCCAAGATAAACCAGATGCTCATATGATTGAAAGGGGCTCTACATTTAATTCACAAAAATTGTTTACAGTATTATTCCCTTTGTCCCACCAAAATCAAAGAGCAAAAGCCACACAATGGCACTCAAACAGGGCAACCTATCTTGGAATGTTCAAGAACAGCTAATGTTATCATGTTTAAACACCCAGTTAGGTTAGGTTAAAGCACGACTCACAGAAAACTGAAATAGCATTCAACAGCGTCTCCATCTCCAGAGTGGTGGGATCACAGGCACATATCACAACTCCTGGCTAAGGCAATACTGGGGATTTAATCAGCGGTTTCCTGCATGTTAGGTAAGCTCTGCACCAACGGGGCTATGCTCCCAAGCCCTAATACTAAGTCTTTATAGTAAATGTTGGTCAATATGAAGGGCTATGTTATATTGTGTTACTTTAGCGACACAATTTCAAAATGGCAAAAATTCAAAATTTGATTACATGATACAAAGTTTAAGTGTGAGAGCAAGCTAATGGCACAGGTAAGCATCTCGGACGTTCAGTTTCCTATGCTAAGTAATTTCCACTTATTCTTCAGTTACTGATGTTCCTCACGCGCAGCGTAACGTGGTCAGATTTAACGAAAGCAGCGGTCCAGTTTTAACTAGCAATTAAAGCATGAAGACACTGTTCAGATGATTTCCTCCTGTAATCCCACTTGCTTAGGAGGCAGATGAGCAGGTAACCAGCACTGGAGGGCAGCCCCATCTGCACAGAAAAGTAAGGATTCTTCTCCCTGAGCTGCAGAAAGCCTTTCTCCCCTAAGAGGAAGAGCACTAAAAATTTAAGAGGTGGATTGAAGAGATGGTTCAGAGGTTAAGAGCACTGGCTGCTCTTCCAGAGGTCCTGAGTTTAATTCCCAGCAACCACATGGTGGCTCACAGCCATCTGTATGAGATCTGGTGCCCTCTTCTGGCCTGCAGATGTACATGCAGGCAAAACACTGTATACGTAATAAATGAATAAATAAATCTTTTTTTAAAAAAAAAAACTTAAGAGGCAAATACAAAACACCACTGTTTTGTTTGACAATGAAAAAGAATTTATATAAACTATGACTCATTCTCTTCTGGGAAGGCAATGTCAAGTTTTTTTTTCATACGTGTGGTGGTGCTTGTTTACATGATAAGGTAAATGGACGATGTGTGAAAGTTTGTTCTCTCCTTCCACACAGGACATGCGAACTGAATTCGAAACACTAGTCTTGGTGGTAAGTGCCTTTACCTGCTAAGCCATCTCCCTGACCTAAAACCTGCATCTTAAAACTGACTGACTATAGTTTATCAAACTATTCTCTTTGGAGAATTTTGGTTCTTTCTAAAAATGTGTATTAAGTTCAATAATATTATTCAAAAATAAAATTCTCAAATTTTTATTAATTTGGTACTTTGTAAAACATTATATATGTGTACATGTACACAACACACACACATATATAATGTTGTATATTTCTTTATTTTGAAAATGTAAGAGCTCATGATATATTAGATCTGAGCCTAATATTCATTGTGTAAGAATGGCTTAATTTGGGGAACAACAGTCATCAATTTTACTCAAAACTGATAGATAAGATAAGCAAACAAGCTAACAATAATACTATATTTTGGTAAAAGATTAAGGAGAATAATTTCTTTAAAATTTTAAAATTTTATGTGTATAGGTGTTTTGCCTGCATGTATGTCTGTGTACCATGTGCATGCCTGGTGCTTGTGGAGGACAGAAAAGGGAGACCATTAAAAAAAAACAAAAACCTCTTTACCCTGATTTGTGACTAATTTGAAAAGAAAGGATTCAATCAGTATTATAGGTTTAAAATCATTCTAGCTACTAGAAACTGATGTCACAAGAACTATTTATTTTTATTCCTTCTAACCAAGTAGTGACACCAGCAGAAGGAGCCGAGAGGACACCACTGTAACAATGAGAGCAAGAAATGCTAAGTCCATCTGCAATGAAACTAAGTCCAAACAACTCAGGAACTTCTGCTTTGGCGGTGATATTCCAGGTCATTCCACGGTCATGTCCCCTCTGGTTACAGTAGAGTGACAGCTAAGAAGTACTTCTTATAGAGTTTTAAAAGAAGCAGAGTAACCACAGCCATCAGTGTGGGAGGAAGAAGGAAGGCTCCAAGACCCACAGTGTTCCCAGCACTCGCAGCTTTGCCTTCAAGGTGACTGTTGAACTCAACAGCGGAGCTCTGGGGACAACTGCACCACATCAGGGAGCACAAAGACAAAGGCTCTAAGCAAGCACCTCAGGGGCCAGTTTATACCCGAAGAGCTGCCCAGGACGGAGTGAGGTCAGGATGGAGACCTAGACCTGACTGTGCCAGTGATTACGGTCACGAAGCCCAGCCTAACAGCCACTAGAGGAGAGGTAAAGGTGCCCCGAACTCCAGGTGACCGTCACAGCCTGTCATCCACACTACCCAGCATTCAGACACGCAAGCAAACAGCTAAGCTTACAAGAGAATTAAAAACTAATTACCAAGGGGGGAGGGGCTAATAAAAATGAATTTATAGAAAGGGAGATTTTGTTACAATCAGAAACTTTAACTATAATTTACAAATTCAAGAAATTAAATGCAAAGACAGAAACTTCATCAGTTAGATGTGGCTGTGCAGTCCTGTAATCCAGGCACTGGGAGGGTTCAGCAGGAGGATATTAAGTTTCAAGTCTGAGCTACATAAACCAGAACCTGCTTTAAAAATAACAAAAAGAAACAAAAATCAAAGGGAGAAGATATTCAGTAGGAAGCTGAAAGAAGCCAGAGCATAAAGTAATACTAAGATGACACCTGAGGGCCAGTGAGACTGGATGCTTGAGACTGGATGATCCCCAAGCCCACATGATACTGGAAACCGACCACCAAGCTGTCCTCTGACCAACACACACAATGTGGCATGTGTGTGCCCACACATATAAACACAAATAATTATGTTTTTAAATTTTTGAGATGGTACAGTACTATTTATGATGTGGAACATTTATTTGTTCACTAGAGGGGTGTGCAAGCCCCTGCCTGGGCTCACATAGAGGCCAAAGGACCACTTGTGGGAGTCAGTTCTCTCCTTCCATCTTGTGGTCTGGACACCGAACTCAGGTGGTCAGGGCCAGTAGCAAAGCCTTCCCCTACTGAGCCATCTTAACCAGCATCCCTGTATCATTATTTTTTTTTTTTTAAAAGATTCTACTTCCAACAGATATACTGCTTACAATTGATATCTAAGATCTTTAAAACCATCTGGGGAGATACGAAAGAAACAAAATCACCAGTGAGTTATTAGTAATGAGAATGATAAAGATGTATTACAGTCTTTATTCTTAAGTGTATAACCAAGCCAGGTAGTGGTGGTGCAAGCCTTTAATCTCAGCACTCAGGAGGGAGAGGTGGGTGGTTTCTATGAGTTCAAGGCCAGCCTGGTCTACGGTGAAAATTCCACAACAGCCAAGGCAACAGAGAAAAGCCTGTCTTGAAAAACCACCACCACCACCACCCACCCAAAAAAGAAACAAAAAAAACCAAAAAAACAACTGTAACCTAACAATTATATTCATGAACACTCATATATTGAAGAAATTAAGTAAGAATTCGGCATATCAAGGCACACAGAACTATAAAGTGCACTCCTAGGGCCGAGGAATACAGCATAGTGGTAGCTTGCTGACCTAAATATACACATCCGCAAGGCTATAGGTTCGTAAGACAGGACAAAAAGAAAAAGAAACAACAACAAGCTCTACTTCCTGGAGTCACGTTGATCTACAAGAGTGAAATAAGTGGTGATTACACAGTGGAGATTAAAACACCATCCCACAGAACACTAGGGGGAAGTCCACTGCATACATGCATATACAAATACACACCATACATGTATACATACATACATACACACATACATACATACGTTGTAACTGACACACAGTAAAACAACAGTGCCAAAGGCCCCAAAGCACACTCACTATCAGTGTGGGTGAAAGGAAGAAACCCAGTCCAGACAGCCGTCAGTTTACAGAAAAGTAAAAGCAGCCCCAGTAAAAAGAAAACCATATGCTGGGGTCCATGTTCAAACCCAGAGCAATGATGTCAAAAAACAAAAAAACCTGTTTTTAAAGCACTGAGATGCAGCAACTACCAACTGTTAATTACACGTGGGGTGAAGATACCCTTCAAAAGTTCTTCTGGGAGGAGGAGCATGAACCCAGATAGGAGCAGACAGGCAGGAAGAGGGCTATAAGCCAAAAAAAAAAAAAAAAACTTTAAATGAAGGCATATCAAAATGGATAGTTTCTATATAAAAAGAATAAAGAAAAAAATCAAGAAAAAAGCAGCATATTTGGTTTCAGAATATCCAGAAGTACAAGACGCACAGCGGGTGGGCGAGTGAGTGGTAGGCGGAGTTATGATGTCACTGCTCTCAAAACTGATGTCAGACTTGGTGACCCACTGCAATCGCCACTTAAATTCTGATGAACAACACGTATACAAATGTATAACTAATAAGCTAATGAAGCACAGAAGCAGATTGTGTGCTTTTCATTGTAATACCTCTGTAAGTGTATATGCTTCTTCAGCTGTGCACTCAGCCTGTGCTGTAGGATTACTTAATGCAAATATTATAGGCCTTTCATTGATAGAAGCCATGGCCTTGATTACGCCAGGAGTAAAAAGCCGGCCAGCACCTGCCACTCCTGCAATAAATAAAGGAAAAGAGCCATCAACACAGGCATAACAAACCAGTCCTTGCTAAGTTTCTATAGCCCATTTACCGTAGCAAAACCACAGATATCAGTACAAAGATAGACTCTGTATAACGAGAGAATGATACAGGGACAGTTTCAGATATGAAAAAAACAACGAAATGCTGGCTGAAATTTTCACTTAAATATCTACATTTTGGCATTCATAGTAAGCTCTATGAAAAACTGTTAAACGTATGACTGTGTCCTCCATTTTGACAGTACAGGAGACAGTGCTGAGAGTCTACTCCACCGAGGGCCCAGAAACAGACCCTCGGAGGTCAGACAGTAGCTGCCAGGGTCTGGGGAAATGCCACTTCGTTCAGTGGGCACAGTTTCAGTTTCAGGGGTCCTGACCCACAGGTTGAGAACCACTGCTCTAGAGAGAGACAATGAGTGGACACATTCTGGTTTCCATATTGGGTTTTGAGAGAAGTGAAGTAGAGAACCTTTTAAGATTTCTTCTCAATCTAAAAAATAATGATTCTTTCTTATTAATAAAAAAACCCACAGACATACTTTTCTGAGCACAGGAACTCGTTGTGAAGGTTTTATTTTTCAACATTAAACAGAGTTCCTAAATGAAAACTAGTAAAACACAGGATTGTGAACTCCAATCTACAGCTATAGAGGGAACAGCCCGTGTCTGTACTGAGGACCCGGGGCTGTGTCAGCACAGAGTCAGCTACATGAGCCTCACAAACACCTGCAAGTTTCACTTTGTTGCCAATGAAATGTCCACTCCACACTGGATTTTCCTGGTACAGGCTGTCAAATGACCTTGGCCTTTTAAGGCTGTGTTCAACAGTCAGCAACAACTCTCAAAGTAAAACACTGCAGTCCCAGTGCCTTGGGAGGCTCAGGCAAGACAATCACTGAAGCCCATGTGTTCAAAGTCAGCCTACAGGAGAGTAAACAGCTTTGGTTTTGTTTTCCGTTAAAGTTAAAATGTAAAGTTAAAATTACATTTATCTATTTTGTGTCTATACCTATAATGAGGGGGCACCATGCCATGGACAATCTGCAGGCCATGGTCCTCTCCTTCTAGGTAGATCCTGGGGGCTCAACACACACTAAGAGGTGTGTAGCAAGCCTTTACCTGTTGAGTCACCTTGCTGGCCCCCTTTCCAGATTTTTAAATAATGTTTCAATATGCAGCCTAAATTGGCCTTGAACTCATAATCTTGCCTTAGTCTCTATAGAGTGTTGAGAGTACAAATGTGCATCACCATAACTAGCCTGAGATTCTGTCTCTTAAAATTTTTATGCCCTGGGCAGTGGTAGCACATGCCTTTAATCCCAATACTTGGGAGGTAGAGATGGGCAGATCTCTGTGAGTTCAAGGCCAGTGTGGTCTAGAGTGAGTTCTAGGACAGCCAAAGCTACACAGAGAAACCCTGTCTCAAATTGAAAGAAAGAAAAAAAGAAAGAAAGAAAGAAAGAAAGAAAGAAAGAAGAATAAAATTTTTATGCACAGTCACCAGTAATATTGAGTCAGCCTTTTTAATGTGCAGGGTTCTGTATATACAAATTAATGTATACTTATAATACAGGCTGGAAATGCCAAAGGAAATAGACTGAGCATGAACTGAGCATGTGCAGCCCTTTCTGTCTCACTACACAGCTGAAGAGCTCTTACACGGCATTTACGGTTTAAGAAGCCACCTACAGTATACAGTGGGGTGTGGACAAGTTATGAACAAGTCCTGCACCTCTTAACATGGGGGACGTAGGTGCAGCAGGTTTGGGTTTGTCCAGTGGGCCCACTAAGAGACCACCTGCATATGCTAAAAACAAAGTAAAATACACAGATTTACTTCAGTGATCTTACATGACAGTTATGGCGGGCAGCTAAGTAACAGGATTATTTATCAACAGCTTCACTTACCAATTATAACTGAAGGCTTAAGTTCATTTACTGCATCTTCAAAAGTCCCAGGTATGTTCCCTGGGGCACAGTGAGCAAACGGCTCCTGGTTACTATCGATGCTGGCAGCCCGCCCCTGAATCAAAAGATAAAATACAATATAAGTGCATATTAAAGATAATCTGGACATGAGCTATCAATTAGATAAATTTTGTCATTTTTATTTATTTTTCGTTTCAACCTTTATTTTCTAATGTTAACTTCACAAAGTCCAAAAACACAGTCCATTAAATTACATTAGAGCATAAGCTTTGCTGTCTCTCAACACCTCATTCCTTCCATGAAGTTCTCCTAAATTCAATATTCACGATGAAGAATCTTTAGTATTTCAGAAATGTAATATAGCAAATATTGCAAATTTGCCTACCAAAAGGGGACACCACAGACTATCAAATTTATAAACAGTCACACCAAAAGAGTTTATTTTTGGTAGTAGGAACAGAACCTAGGGCTTTGAACACACTACTCAAATGCTCTACTGCTGGGGTAAACTCCCCAATCCCCTCCCCGCTTAAGACAAGGTCTTATATGGCCTAGCTTTGGCTGGTCTCACTCACTACAGAGTTTAAGCCTTGCCCAACCATCTCCACGTAGCAAAGTTTAAGAGCCCAGAGTACAGGCTTCACTGCCTTGGCATCGACAGCTCTGGAGAGTGGGATTTAGCAGGGAAGACACAACGTAGCCACATGGATGACAGGGTTAGGATCACTGGAAGAGACTGAAAACCCAACACCCACAGGCCAAGCTACTTTAACTATATATTCTAAAAAGCAAAACCAAAACAACAACAAAACACACTTGAGGGTACGGGTGAGCAGGGAGGGAGTCTCGCCTGTGTGGACGAAGGCTGTACTACCAACACTATGGTCACTTTAGACTCGGCCTTGATGAAACCAGTACTGCAGAGTAAAGCACTAAACCGTATACCTGCAGAAATGTACTCCCCTGCAGGTAAAAATGTGATTTCACAACATCCACTCTACATGGACCAGCAAACACTGCAGCTACGGCCCCTTTGCAACCACAGTTAAATAATTCAGAGTCTGAGTTGTATACTCAGGGAGCACTCTTCAGTATGGATTCTGTCTCCATCTCTTTGAAACTGATGGCTTTGAAAAACAACAAAATCTTATTTTTATTTTTTTTTTGAGACAGGGTTTCTCTGTCACTTTGG
Source organism: Myodes glareolus (assembly GCF_982192425.1). Classification (NCBI taxonomy): domain Eukaryota; kingdom Metazoa; phylum Chordata; class Mammalia; order Rodentia; family Cricetidae; genus Myodes; species Myodes glareolus. The sequence goes on along the minus strand of NC_142038.1, from coordinate 14,695,036 downwards.
AGCCTGCCCTGGAACTAGCCCTTGTAGACCACGCTGGCCTTGAACTCACAGAGATTCGCTTGCCTCTGTCTCTGAGTGCTGGGATTAAAGCATGCACCAACACCGCCTGGCAGGAAAATCTTTGGTCATTAAAAAAATTAGTCTTCTCAAGTGCAGCAAATGCTCGTAACTGCTGAGCCCTCTATGATCACTTTAAACTTGTTTCTGTGATTATAAAATTTCATAAGGAAAACAGAACAAACCAACTTCCTCTTCCCAAAAAGGGACAGGATTTTTGAGAGGACTAAAGACAACAGCACACACAATGTTCTCCCACTATCTGGTTACTGACACCAGTGAAGGAAAAAGGACCAGGACTAGAGCCATGCACATGTCCTATACATGTAAATGTATGTAAAGATAGCATGCTTAGTACATGTAAATGGGAAAGAACTATCCTGCCATTAGATTATGATGAAAACATGGGAAAATAAAGTAGTATTGCATACTGGATAGATGAAAATATGTCACACAATGTAAGACATATGATATCTGTAGCTGATTAAAAACAGTACCCAATGCGAAAGAATGCTAGCAAGCAGGTTCAGAGGTGCTAACATACCGGGGAAGACCCTTACTACACATGAACTGACACAGGGGATTACGACTTAAATGACATTACAACAAAAGAGTTCCTGCTCAAATATTAGATGTCCTGCTAATACTTTAAACAGAATGTTGGGTTCCAACTCAAAACTGAGCTTTAAGTGTTAGGGGTGTAGCCCAACGACAGAATGCTTATGCTTGCCTGGCATGCTTAAGGCCTTGGGATCAATCCCCAGCACCACAAACATTTTAGTTTAAGAAAGTCAAATGCAATCAGATATAGTAACTATTCCAACTCTTAAGAGCTTGAGAACACAGCAAGAGAGAGCATGTCTGTTACCAGCAGACAGATTATGATTTAAGAATGAAATAAGAGTCTTTATAGAAGACAGTGTCCAGTTAGCTGGAACTGCCAACTTCACACAGCAACCCAGAATTACTTGAGAAGAGTCTAAGTGAAGAGTATAAAGACCTGCTTGGCCTTTGGACAAGCCTGGCAGGAGTTAGATGTGTGTGAAGGGTGTGTGTCTGCATGGATTGTCCTGAGTGCCTTGAGGAAGGACAGAAACCTACCCTGAGTGTGGGTGACTCCATGTCATGGGCTGGGCCTTGACAATGCAGGGGTAAGAGAAGCTAGCCAACAGCAAGCAAGTATGCATGTGTTTATTCTCCGCTCTCAACTGTGGCTGCGACACTTGACGTTTCTGCCTTGACTTCCTCACATTAACGGATTCTAACCTGCAACTGTCAGCCAACTCTCCCCTATGCTGCTTTTCATCGGGGTTATTTTATTACAGCCACAAAAATGAAACCACGGCAGACAGCAGATGGAACGGTCTCTGTGGACAACACAGCAGAGGCCAGCTCCTGTACACTGTGGTAGGTAGTAAGATGCAAGACTGCAGGAGATCAACATTCAACCCAAACACCCCAGTCAGATGCCCTGTTGGTCCTCCAGGTTCTGCATCCTTACCTTAACTAGTAAGCCATTCTTGTCGAACATCCAGACCTTCCTCTGTGCCTCCTCTTCTGAGAGGCCACTTTCCACCATAGACATGACTATAAGGTTTGCAATTCCAAGGGCGGCCTGTCCGGGAAGTACATATTTAAAAATCAAGCCTGGAGAATGAGGTGATGCTCAGCTGCTGTGTATGTAGGGGTCACGTTATTGGCCATATCTGCTCTGCCTTCCCTTAGAAATCACAAGTCTCTCTGACACAATTGACTTCTGAGAGATCACGATACACACAATCTCCGCAAACTCTAAACGCACTGTGATTGCTGTGACCATCAATAAGCACCAACATGCTGTCTTACTTACTTTCCTGTTTTCCTTGAGACTGTCTCTCTATATGGTTCTAGCTCTCCTGGAACACACTCTGCAGACCAGGCTGGCCTCAAACTCAGAGATCCACCTGCCTCTGCCTCCCAAGGGCAATGGGATTAAAGGTGTGTGCCACCACCTCTGGTCAGTCTTACTTTATAGAAGGAAACAGAGTACTGGTTTTAAATTATAAAAGCTTAAAAACTTACCTCTCCTGCTCCAAGAAATAAGATTTTGTGTTCTGAGACTGGTTTATTAATAACTTTCTGGGTTGCGAGAAGACCCGACAAAGCAACTGCGGCTGTCCCTGTGGGAAAGCCATGATTTTTACAATGAAACAGACAAAAGAAATCATAAACACTTAAAAAGTAGGGGGAAATCATTTCATTTTTTGATTTACCTTGAATGTCATCATTGAAAGTACAGTATTTTTCTCTATATTTTCTTAAGAACCTGAAGGCATTATGATTCCCAAAGTCTTCAAACTGGATGAGTGTGTTCCGTCCGTATCTAGAAACAGCAAACCCTTTGATAATTGTGTTGAAAGCGCCACGATTAGAGAGACTTCCTGCTTACTAGTTCCACAATTAGTGTCTGAAAGTAAGGTATTATACTAGCCCAAGGCCATGACTTTCAGAGCTGGTGAAAGCCTAGAGCCAAATTGCAGACATCTTTTACTTAATGAACACAGAGGCACAAACGGGCGTATGGCCATTCTCTGTGTAAATACTTACCAAAGACCCAGGAGGGTGTCCAATGCATGGGAGCACTAAGTGACCCCCACAAAGGGATTCTTTCTTGCATTTGAAATGGATGAGCCTCCTTAAAGAACAGCGACTGACAGCACAGGAAGGCACACTAAGTAAGCACTAGGAGAGTATGGTCAGGAGAGTTCATGTTGGTGAACAGGAGTGAGAAGGGAAGGCCGTGCAGGTATGGTAGGTAGCACACACGTGTATCCTATACCAGAGAAGCGAAGGCAGGAAGATTGCAGGTGTGAGGCCAGTCTAGAAAACACAGGGAGACCGACTCAAACAAATAAACCAAGGAAAGAAAAAGGCAGAAAAGACTGGAAAGGGAGCTGCACTGGGTCTTCATCTCAGAAATAATAAGAAAAGTTAAACAAGGTACATTCTGGTGACCCTGAATTTTCAATAGCCAGGGTGTATGTTTCAGGGTTCACACTGCAGGACGAAGAGAAGCTGGCTCATGTTGAATCCCTGAAGGCTCTGGAGGAGAAAGAACTCACAAAAGCCTCCTGCTAGCAAAGGTAACCTACCAGAGGTGTGCAGCATGCTTGGGTGGGGGACATGAGAAAGACAGCAGCAGCTAGGAGTCCACAAAGACCCAGGAATCATGAAGCAGATGCCATGGAAAACTAGAATAAACTGGAAAGTATCAGGCAGCCCAGTGCCAAGGCAGTCTGGATATCTACGAAGACACTGCAGCACAGCGCTGTCAGAGAAAGGAAAGTGAAGGAAGATGGAACAGAGGGCAGGGTGTGGGGCGATCGGCAGTTCAGCTCTTAAGTCTGTCATCAGCTTTGCCTCTGGGAAGGAATCCGAGTATCTCCATGTGTCAGTGATTTTACATGCTTAGCTAGAGTTTGGAAGACGGCTCCATGGGTAAAAGTGCTTGCCCAGCAAGTGTGAGGTCCTGAGTTCAAATACCAAGAACCCTCAAAAGAGCTGGACTCAGTGTGAGCATAAATAATCCAATACTTTACAGGGAGGCAGAAGGCAGAGGCAGGAGGGTCTCTGGGAGCCTGTGAACTGACTAGCACCACAAAAAGGGTGCCATATGAGAGACTGTGTAGTAGAAAAACAACAAGAGACCCTGTTTTAAGGCTGAGGGTGAAGACAGACAGCAGAGGTTGTCTTCTGATCTCCACACACGCTTGTCATGGTATATGCACCAGCACACGCGCGCACACACACACACACACACACACAGAGAGAGAGAGAGAGAGAGAGAGAGAGAGAATGCTAGACCACAAAGATGAAGAATTTGGATTTTAAGTTGTGGTAATAGAAAACCACTGAGAAATTTTCAGCAACAAAATATGTAAGGCAATACATATTTTTACAAGATTAATCCTGATGTTAGATGGGCATGAACTAGAAAGAAACCAGCTGGAGAAGGATTTAGAGGAACCCAGGCGAGGCGAAAGAAGGCTGGGGCAACAAGAGACACACTAATGAGGCATGCTGAATCTGAGGATGCTCTGACGGAATGGCTGGTTGACGGAGGACAGCCACAAACAGCACCAACGGGGTGAACGTTACTGCCATCGTTAGCAGTTAGGAATAGAAAAGGCAGGCTGTTTGCAAAGGGAAAGAATTCAATCTGAGATAGGAACAGGGTGTAGTGACAGAATTTCTCAAGACAGGGTCTCCCAGCCGTTTGGCGTGCAGGGCCACACAGGTGGCTTTGTGAGTCACATGTATGGAGGACACAATTTACTGTATATGCAAGAACTGAGAGTCTAGCTCGGTCACACAGTGCTTGTCTAGTATGTTGTGAAGCCCTGAACTCATTCCCAGGACAGCAGTCCACAAGTATATGTGTGAACAGAGGATCCATTCAGGTGTAGTGCTTGCTAAGCGGCCTGCAACCTGAGTGTAGCCCACAGAGAGGTAAATGAGAGACTCCTCAAAGGTAATCTCTGACCTCCACATGCACACAGAAACACATATGCACACACCTAGAAACAAACAAATTCCACAACTGAGCCCAAATAAGGTGTCAAAGCTGAAAGAGAGCTCTGGTGGAGGGGTGGGAATGAGCCCAGCCACAGAGGGCTGACGGCAGGAACGGGAGGAGCGCGTTGTGAGAGCTTAGGAGAGGCGGAAGCAGACAGACTTCTTTCCAGATGTCAGGTAACCCCAGCCAGCAATGCAGAACAGAGGTCCCATCTGTACCAGCACATGTCAGTGGGCATGAAAGGGTTCCCACAACTTAACCCTTCCCTTACAAGCTCCCAGAACATAAAAGGAAAAAGCAGAATGGCGCTCCCCCACCCCCCTGCAATTAGAGTTTCTTTCATATCCACCAGCCTCATAGGATACCTGTCAGTAATCGCCTTCATAAACTCATCAATCAGGTCGTCATACAGTTGGGAACGATCTCGTTTCTGATACAAGCCCATGTAAAAAGGATCTTTTAATAGTGCCTATATAAGAAAGCGAAGATTAAAAATAGTCTTTTATTATAATATTTATTTACATTAAGCATATAAAACTTTAATCATTTAAGAAACTTAATAGACTTGATCTACTCTTAATTATATAAATATTAAAAGTTAAGTTTAAGACAAAGACTAACACCTAAAATGACAGGATTTCACACCTTCAACAAACCATCTTCAAAGACAGCTGTAGTTTTTCGTTTCTTTCAGAGTAGGGGAGGATGGGGGGGGCTGCTACTCACTTTGTTGTCGGTTCCCACGTCGATACACACAGGCAGGCACTTCTCGGGCTGGATTCCTGCACACGCTGTGTACAAACAGAGCTTCCCGACAGGGATCCCCATCCCATAGACCCCCAGGTCTCCAAGACCCAGAATTCTCTCTCCGTCAGTCACCACCACAGCCTTTGTTAGAAGAAATAAAACAAAAAGCGCATCAGAAGCTGCCAGAGTGGGCACGGCAGAAGCTCATCCTCAAGGAGGGTGGGCTCCTCTGCTCTATCCACTCTCACTTCCAGAAGCAGAATCATTTCTATCCAGTTCCAAACCTGACCCCATGGAGCAGGCTTGAGCTAGGACTTCTGCCTGGTATGAGGTATTAGAGGAGAGTTGCTAGACATGCTTCCCATCTGACTTTGTCCTGGGACCAGAATGAGGGAACAGGGGATCAAGTATTCTTTCCATAGACTGAAACATGGGAAAAGCAAATTAAAGTCCAGGATTACCACAATAAAAAGTTTAAAAAAGAAACAGCATGGTTTATCAACCTAGGGCAATCAAGAAAAACCTTTGCAAAGTAAAGGAGAAAACTATCTAGATTTTAAAAAGTATATATAATATATAAATACATATATTGTGAATGCAAATCATATATATACATATACCTACATATAAGTGCGTAGGATGATATTGTAAATTTAGTTATTTGACCAAATTTTTCCTAAATTATCTGAACTAACGATTTTAGAAGGATGGGGGAGGGGGAGGCAGTGTCAAATTTAGCACAAGCTGGCCTAGAATTCCCTATGTAGTGAAGGATGATCCAGTTCTTCTACTTTCACCTTGAAAGTGCAGAGACTGCGCAAGGCTGAACTCACAACCTGCCAGTGTTTACTCTGGTAACGGAGATATTCACAATGAAGGCAGCGAGATGACCGCAGTGACAAGCACAGTGCTACCGACAGGTCTCTAAAGAAGCCATCCAATTTGCTTCATGAAAGAGTCACACAGACCATGGCTCATATTTGCTACATTTTAAAACTCTTTTGACAGTGCAGTATTTGCCAAGGATCTAAATCTACCTTAGACAAAAAAGAGACGGACAGACAGACAGAGAGAGAGATACGTAGAGAGAGAGAACACAACTGCCCCACTCCCAGAGCCAACGTTCCTATGCTGCTGCTTTTCCTTTTCTGAGCCAGGCTCTCATGGATCCTGAGTTTCTGGTCTGCCTGTCTTTTCCTTCTAGTGTAAGGATTATAGGATTACAGGTCTGCACCACCACACTTGGGTGAGCATTCGCTTTTCTCTACCAAGAAACTAAAGCTATGACCAAGTTGGCTCTTACACTGGTGCCAGTGTCTTGCTCAGAGCCAAGCACTGTCTCAGTGTTCCATCTCAGGACGATTATGGCCAGCACCTCCTTAGACACAGAGCAGACATCTGCACGTACATATGTGTGAACAACTCAGAGCGACAAGGGAAACTTGTTCTTGGCAATCCAGAGTTAACTTACAAGGAAGAGAAGACATTGTGAGAAGGAGGATGTGCTCTTAGTACCTTAACGTGGTTTTCTGGCCAGTTATCCACAATCGATCTGACATGACCTCTGTCTGAGATTGAAATAAACAACCCCCTGCAATAGGAAAACACATGACAGTTTTCTACGTTTTGTTCATGGGACAAAGATATTTTAATAGAGCGCCAAGATATGGTTTAATTTCCAAGCACTGGTTTATTGTGAACATTCCAACTCTTTCAAATGATAATTATGTTGCTTGTAGAATAGCTGGAACAAAGATTACTGTTAACTGATGTGATCCTTTTCCCAAAATGAAACTTTTCCATATTGCATGGTCTAACCATCAAAATGAAAAATAAAGTAAAAATTCCTACATAGGCTACAATGAATTAATGATACAGCAGCAAGAAAAAGCCCCGTCCTGTGTTGTGACATCTCCCGCCAGTTCTCACCGGTGATGCGCATGACAAGCACAGAGGAGCTTTTATGAACTAGCTGAACCATGGGGTGAGGTCTGTCTAGGCAGTACACCTTCCAACCTTCTCTCCTTTAACCTGAGTTGAGAAACACTCTTCTAATAAGAAACCACACATGTGATCAACCACTGGGTTATCTCCTAGAAATGTTTTAGATACTTTGGTAAAAGCACCATACAGGTTAGATTAAACTGCACTTTTCAGTGTCTGCTGTAGTGGCATTTTATTTGTATCTTAGTAAATAAAACTTGCTGAAGATCAGAGAGTAAAACATTGGTCAGCCTTATAGACCAGGTAGTGGTGACACACACCTTTAATCTCAGTAGCCACACTAGTTGTCACAGAAACTGGGTGGTGCATGCCTTTATTCCCAGGGGCGCACGCCTTTAATCCCAGCCCTAGAGAGGATTATAAAATGGGAGGAGACAGCTCTCAGTCACAGTCTCATTCTGAGACTCCTGAAGGCAGGATTGCCATTTTGAACTGAGGTTGAGGTAAGAGCCAGGGGCTGGCCGCTATTCTTTTCTGATCTTCTGATTGAACTCCAATTTCTGTCTTTGAGTTTATATTAATCGTGCTTCAGTCTGCCAGGGAAATTTTGTCACAGAAGCACAGAGGGTACTCGCTAAGTTCAGGCTGCGAGATCTTCGTCCTCATCAGAAGCTTGGGGGGGGGGGGGAGCACGCGCGAGAGAGAGCGCTGGCATCGTTCAACCTTTTAAATAATTCAACAGGTGCTTCTTATAGACTCAAGTCTGAGAGAAGCCTTCAGGGGTGAGGGAGTGGCTGAGAGATGCTCTCATTCCTGGTTTAAAAGCCTACAAGGATATCAGTATGTGAGCTGGGGGGGACGGGACAAGGATTAAGGTAAACAATGGATCAGAAGGGACAGAAAAACTCAAAAATAGTCTCAGACAGATTCAGCATACCAGTTTCCTCTCAGCAAGTCTTAACAGGTTCTTTCCCCACTAGCTGACAGGCACCATGTGCTCACTCAAGGACTTGAGGGAATGGCCCATAGAGGGACTGACTCTTCCTAGTAAAATGTTTGATGGTGTTCAGACGGTCTGAAATTAAAATTCATCACAGCTGATTTTCGTTTTAAAGGGAAGACAAGTGTTAGAAATTAAAGCTGGTAAGTGAGGACACCAGCCCCAATCTGGCAAGCTGCCAAAGGCTTAATAGTAGGTCTGGGGCGGGGGGAGAAAGGCACAGTGACCGCACAACTCCTCTAATAACGGCAGGAATCATTAGGAGCTGGCTAGTTCTACAAAGACAAAAGATATGAACATGTTGAGCTTGTATTAAATCAATTAGGCTTTTAATACAAATTAGGATTTTGTGAGGTGAGAAACCTGATAGGGTAAGACCATAGTCACACACAGAAATCTAACTAGATGTTACAAAATGAGACGTTCTTGTACAATAATCAATTATATATTTGTATGTAAAAACAAGCCTTACTTAGGTCTTCTAAAAATGTGTCCATACTGGGAGCAGGCAAGACCAACTGTTGGTGTATATACAATTGGCATCAGACTTTCAATATCATCTTGCAGTATTCTATAAAACAGTTTCTCATTTCTTTCTTGTATGCCCATTATATAGATGTATCTGAAATTAAGCACACCAAATAACGCTTGAGTTAGTTTGCATCACACTGAAAAATTTTTGACTTTTCAAATGTCTAAAACAGGGCCCTTCACATACATACATACATGCATTTCTCTCTCTCTCTCTCTCTCTCTCTCTCTCTCTCTCTCTCACGCATGCACACACACCTTATAGCCAAACACAGATGCACTTAAGTGGGAGATGATAACAAGAGAAACAACAGCTAAACCTTTGAACAAAGGCCTGGAAATGCTAAGGGGTCAACAGGACACCCACATGTAAAGGAAGAAGCTGAAGGAAGTGGTAGGCATCCAAATGCTCACCAAACACTGATGGCCCCAAGCACTGCTCTCAAGTCCAGGGACAAGGAAGCCACCAATGCTGAAGAGTTTATAATCCAGTTGTGTTTTAAGCATTATGAGGTACAAGAAGAGAAACAACAACAAGAAAACAAGGTTCGAACTACAAGCCATTCTTAACTTCTGTCTTCTTTCTCTGACACAATCCAGTAGATCACCGAGGCCTAACGTGAATACCTACAAGCATCCTTCAAATATGTCCATTTCTTCTCCCCACATCTGCTCTAAATCACTAACTAGTCTTTATACAATTTTCCTTTCTTGCTCCAACCCATTCTTTTAAAACACATTATCTGGGACCATTTCTAATTGTCCTTAAATGGATCCTAAACGCCAAAAAAGTAAGGTGCAAACCCCCATGTACTTTCTGGCCTCATTTCCTCTACTCTGACTTACTTCATTTGCTCAGACACGATGCACCTGATGGCCCATCTCACTATCTGCTAGGAACAGTTCCTTACTCAGGCCTCCTAATGTAGCTGAGGCCATTCCCCTCCCCAAGTGCACACATATACTCGACTTTTCTGTGTTCTGCCCCCACTACATGGTGTGGGAAGTTCTTCTGTATATGTGTTGCTTTTATTGGTTAATGAATAAAGAAGCTGCTTTGGCTATGATAGGGCAGAATAGAGCTTGGTGGGAAAATTAAATTGAATGCTGCCAGCTGGAACCTTGCCAGTAGGCCACAAGCCTTGTGGTAAAATATAAAATAGAAATGGGTTAATTTAAGATATAATAGAAATACACTTAAGTTATTGCCCAACCAGTATTGCAATTAATACAGATTTCTGGGCAATTACTTTGGGATTCTGGGCAGTCAGGAAATAAATGGCCCCCTCCAACAGTTATACCCCATTATTTCTTCTGTATTCAACTTCACATTGCTTTTGCACTGTTAAGGGAGTGATCATCCGTAAAAGGGAGGGTATGTGGAGATTACATGCAAATACTCTTTTATGCTGGGCTGTTACAGTGAGCCACAGCTCCCAGGCAGACATGCGATCAAAGCTCAGTAATTTGCTCTGAAATGGACTATATTGTTGAGCTCTGTATTTGGTAGGTTGGGTGCACCAAACACACCTCCACCTTATAATAGTTTCACTGTAAAAATAATTTATTAGAGCTCCATTTTAGGCTGAGACTTCTGTATTTCTGTATTTTATTTGGTGGATATGTAAGAAAACTATACGAATGGATTGTATTTTCTATATAACTATGGGGACAGAAATGACATCAATTGGTAGAAATTAAAGAGACAACTTCTCCTCACTCTAGGGAAATAATCAAAAGCAATCAGGACATAAAATGGCAAGAGATGACAAGCGTGCTAAGAAACAGGCGTCCCCTCAGGTATGCACGCGGGGAGCTCCTCGGCCCCATCACTCCATCTTCATTTTGCTTTGGTCACTTCCGTTTGCCTCACATTGATCTCATTTTCACCCAGGTCTCTTAAAACACAGGGGTGACAAATGCCCCCAATTCCACACTGATCACAACCCTATGCTCTTCCCTAACAACCACCATTTGCGAAGTCATGGGTACACACACCTCTACCACTGCAAAACCCAACCAAAGCGTGGATGTTCCTGCCAGCCAATCAGACAGTCAACTGCAGACAAACAGGCTGGAGTTAACTTCAACGTGAGAAGCCTAGAACAATGTCCCCAATCCTGAACCGATGCGACACCGCTCCTTCACTGCAGAAACGAACACATCCATGTAGAACGACAGCACTACAAGTGAGACCATCCCACAAGGCTCATACACAAGGCTCCCACACATTTGCTGTGCTTAGACAGGGTCTTACCATGTAGCCCAGGCTAGTCTTCAAGTTATGAACCTGCTCCTCTTCTGCGTCACCACAATGCCAGGGTTGTTCTTTTTGGCCCGTCTAACTTTGAGCGGCTTCACTTCATAACTGAGTGTCTCTTCCTATCGGAATAGGCTTTCTCTGTCTGACCTTAGCCCTTCTATATTTTACCTGGGACATTCAAATTCTATTTCATAAAGAAAACCCAAGTCACCAGGCATGAGTCCCGAGCCATCACTAGCACACCTACCCTTACCAATATCTGTATTATGTCCCTCTGGATCAACAGTCTTTCCACCTTTGCACTGGACCCTAGGCCTTCCTCTGAACCTGCTGTAGCGGTTTCTCCTGAGTCTGTTCTGTTAACTATGAACACACTCAACTTGTTCCCCAAGGGAGAATTCTTAAACCAGAGTTCCACTTTATTTATGGCTCAAAGGCTTTCTTCCCCCTCTTACGTGAACTTCTTCAGAGCAGATTACACTTTCTTCCCACCCACTCACTTTCCAGTCCAACTATCTTTCTGCCCCATCACATCAACAGAACTGCTTCCACAGGTCAGCCGTGTTTCTATTTACCCCAACAGACAGCCAATCCTGAACTCAGACTACTCCCTGTGAGAACTTCCTTTCTCATTCTAACTGTTAGTTGCAACCTGTTTTAAATTTCAGCTCAGAGAGGAAGTTTTATCTGATTCCCTGAGCTGAGCTACATGCCCTCAGAATAGACCCCTCCATGTGCAATTTTTCTACCACAACACACACCGAAGCAGACAGCACAGTCACAGTACAGTGTAGCTATTGGCAGCTAAACTCCTAGAAGGCGGGCTGTATGTTACTGGGTTGGTTCCTGGGCTATCAGGGGAGCAGGTTAGCTATCGGCACATGCAACCTACTTATAAAGCTGGTTAGCTCCCTCATTATTTGATGTTCCATGCACCCACAAGGACCTACAGTTTCTACCAGCACGAAAGGGCTCCCCTGGATTCTTGCACTTCCAAATCTAGCAGCGGAACGTCACACACCAAGTGGGAGAGCGGTAGAGCTGTGGGACAGATGTGAGCGAATCAGACAGCACCTCCTGTGACCAGCTCTAATCACATGTGGAATGTGAGCGAATCAGACAGCACCTCCTGTGACCAGCTCTAATCACATGTGGAATGTGAGCGAATCAGACGGCACCTCCTGTGACCAGCTCTAATCACATGTGGAATGTGAGCGAATCAGACGGCACCTCCTGTGACCAGCTCTAATCACGTGTGGAATGTGACCGCAAGTAATCCTCACCGGCAAACTCTACACCGGTGAGCACTGGCAAGTGTGCCCTGAAGCGAAGAAGGCACAATCATCCTAGGAGGAGTTAACTGATAAAGAACAAACTTGATTATGAGAGTGTTCTCATGCCATAAATAATCATACCGTAATTCTAAAAATGACTGCCAACATAAAAACTAAACACCCAACCAACTCTTACTTTTCTAAAGGGCTAGTCATTTTTTTCAAGTTTCTATGGAATCGTAAGGCTTGAATATCTTGTGTCTCTATTTTGGGAGGCAAAAGTCCTTGAAGACCAAGCATTTGTCGTTCTTGTAACGTAAACGCCATCCCCTAAAAAAAAAAAAAAAAACAATAGAAATAAATAAAGAATTAAAATTAGTACTAACGGCAGTAGCAACAGCACTGTCCTTTAAAATACAAATTAAGCAAAAATTCTAAAAAGTGAAATACACATTCCAGGAACTTCGAAATGTTTCAAGATTGATGATGTCACATATTGCTGACTGTGTGGGAAGGGCTACTCTTAGGGGGCTGCTGCTGGGCACGGAGACAGCCTAAATCACACCTAAACGCCTGGGGTTTGCCTTTCTTTCTTTCGATGCAGGGTTTCTGTGTGACCCCGGCTGTCCTGAAACTTGCTCTATAGACCTGGCAGGCCTCTTGCTTCCCTAGTGCTAGGATTAAAGGTGTGTGCTGCCACACCTCGCTACACTTACAAACCTTAATGCGCACATCTTCTAACTAAGCATTATGACCTGCACATAGCCATTCCAGAGAAATATCTCTAAAGAGGGAACACAGAGGTGTGTAACAGGGATCAGATCTAACAGTGCTCCTCGATCTCTTGGCTGTTACAAAATGAAGTTCATCATCTGTGCTGTAAGGAATTTATGGTATATCCATACAGAGTACAACAGAGTTGCCTATCAAAGCACACTGCTAACCTATTTATGCTTAGAAAATACACATAAAACTTCATATTATATAGATGCATGTAACGTATAAACAAAATCAACAAAATACAGCTAAAAATTAATCTATGTCAACATATTTAATTTCCAGGTTTTAGCTGTGGGATAAATTATACTAAAATGAGTCCAGTACAAATGCTTAAGTATGGATTTCTGAAATTTTTTTCCTCCATAAAAGAGGTAAGGGGTAAAAGCACTGGCCAATTATTCAGAATCAACTTCTTTCTTAGTTCTGCAAAGTTCTGAAGGTTTACAATTATCAGGGAGCACTAGTCCTAGAAAAGCAGCTGAGCTTAGTTTCAGAGAGCTGCTTGAAATATTGTGTAACACCCACAGTAAACAACAGGCTTAGGGAATAAGGCATCCATACGAGTGAGACACTGAAAAGCTCTGAGGTATTTGGGGAATACAGCATCCAGAAAAGCCTTGAAAGAACCAGAACTGGCAGGTTCTGAGAGCAGGAGCTTATACATGGTGTTGAGTGGGGCAGGCATGCATGTACCCTGCAACAGAGCCCTTAGCAAAGCAAGGGAGACATTTAAGTCTTTGTTTTCACCATTAGCTGGTGCCAAACTAACCAGAGACTTCATTAGATACACATAGCAAAAATAATACACACTTAAATATTACTATAAAGTAGAACTTGAGACACAGCTCAGCATGTAAAAGGCCTGAGTTTGATACTTGGTGCTGGGTCTGGGAGAGAAAGAGAAAGAAAAGAGAGGAGAGAAAAAGGAACATCTATCACTCTAAGAAGCCAGATGAGGTGTGCTGGAGAGGTGACTTGGCGGGTAAGAGGACATGTTGCTCTCCACAGGACTCCAGTTCAATTCCCAGCACCCACATCAGGCTTCTCACAACCACTTGTAACTCCAGATCCAGAGGGTTCTGACACCTCTGCAGGCACAGACACACATACATACACAATTTATAGAAAAATAAGTAAATCCAACATATTTACAAAATGGTTACTATGAGACATTAGAAAAGATACAAAGTACAGATGAATAGTATTGGCCAAAGAAACAGGAAATAGACTCAGAAAGATAAACTCATGGAATCATGATCTTAAGACATGAAAAGCAGCAGAAAGAGACAAAAGCTGGCATGGCATAAGAGCCGTGGCTGAACCGCTGCAGAGTTTCAGAGGCGGAGCAACCACCCTGCTCTGGTGGTGTGGTTTGTTTTGCTCTGCAATGTTTCTAGGGTTTGAATGGGGTCTCTTTCATCACACCATGTCTCCAGCCCTGGATTAGGAATGAGGAATGAGGTACAGGTTAAGGAGCACATAAGATCTGGAGGCAGATGAAAATCAAGAAGGGGTCTTCTTCTTTTAGCATCTTTTAACCGCAGCTGACATGCTCAGATGCGGGAAACTCAGGGCACCTGCTATTCAGGCCTCAAACCCCTGTAAACACTACCATGCTAACCAGCTCATAATTTTTTCTTATAATTGAAAAAAAATCAGATTGGCAAAACTTTTATGACAAGTTCCTTTTAAAAAACAGATCACATCTTTAATCTCAATACAGCATTCCCCAAAAGACAAACTTCATAAACTCTATGGATCTATCCTTTGGCAAGCTTTCTTTAAGTACTGTCTTATCAGAATTGCATTTTTAAAATATTTCATTGTCTTAGTTAGGGTTTCTATGGTTGCAAAAAAACATCATAACCAAAAAGCAAGCTGAGGAGGAAAGAGTTCATTTGGCTTACACTTCCAGATTGGAGTCCATCATTGGAGGAAGTCAGGACAGGAACACAAGCAGGGCAGGAACCTGGAGTCAGGAGCTGATGCAGAGGCCATGGAGGGGTGCAGCTTACTGGCTTGTCTCCCAAGGCTTGCTCAGACTGCTTTTTTATAGAACCCAGGACCATCAGCCCAGGGATGGTCCCACCCACCATGAGCTGGACCCTCCCCCATTGATCACTAATTGAGAAAACACCTAGCTGGATCTCATAGAGACATTTCCTTAACTGAGTCTCCTTCTTCTCTGATGACTCTAGCTTGGGTCAAGTTGACACACAAAGCCAGATATATTTACCCAGAGTTACACTTCATTAATGCCTTTTTATGGTGCTGAGGTCTGAATCTAGGAACATGGTAGGCATGCACTCTACCATGGAACTATTCCTCAACCGCTACGGACACATGTCTTAACCACATGTCAGGCACTATGCAAAGCATGCCAAAAGCCTGTTTATCCCCTCAACAGAAAGCACCAGCAAGCAGCGGCTACTGTTCTGCCATTTTTTCCCAGACGACATCAGGTGAGTTGCCAAGGGATATTACTCAGATGCCAGTGTCATACAGTAAACAAAGGTGAGAACATGTCAAAACGTGAATGTTTTCTCGGGAGCACTTGGGAGGCAGAGGCAGGTGGATCTCTGAGTTCGAGGCCAGTCTGGTCTACAGAGTGAGTTCTAGGACATCCAGGGCTACCCAGAGAAACCCTGTCTCAAAGCACAACATCAACCAACCATACAAAGAAACAAAACCCAGCTGAATGAGAAGGTCTGGTACAGAAAAAGCAACTCTCCCCAAAAGACCTTCATTCTACAGCAATAGAGCTAGCAGACAAGACTTTCACGCCTTATCAGTCTAACAGCACACCTCCACCAGGAAGATAAATCACATTGGCATTAATGTCACTGACCTTGTTTGTTCGTGGATTCAACATGAGTGGCTTGCCTTTCTCCTTCAGGTGCAAATGACGACATGTCAAAGTACAAGGAGTGACGACGGCTCTTACCCGGGAAAACATCTTTTCTCTCACCTGGGGAAAACAAAGTGCTCGTAAGAAACACACTGCACCAAAAGCATGGCCTCATTTATTTCAAAGGCAGACATGGATATTCACTGCACATTGGAAAATGCTTTAGTTTAAAGGCTAAATTGAGGTGGCTGACAGGGAGAGAGATACACTACTGATGTTACATTTCCTGATCTTGGCAATTGAACTACACCGGACTGGAACTAGAATCACCCAGGAGACTGGAACTAGAATCACCCAGGAGACACACTTCTGGTGTCGGTGAGCGCATTTCCAGAACGGTTTAGTGGGAAAGACCTACCCTGAGTGTGGATGACACCATGCATGGGCTGGGGTCCTGGACTGAATGAAAAGGGGAAAAAAGAGCCAGCATGTCCCTCTACCCCTCTGGTCCCAGCCATGAGCTCTTACTGCTATCATGAACTCTGCCATTTGGGGGGGGGTGTGTGTGTCAGGTTTTGATCACAGCAACCAAAAAGCAAATATATATCATCCAGAGGTAAGATATTTCACTTCGAATGCATATACAAAGCTGCCCTGGAAAGGGGACACTGTATGTGTAAAATGCATCTTTTGAAATTATTTTAAAAAGAAATCTATGCAGTGGTGTTAAGTGTGCCAGACCTCAAGGAAGACTGCAATGACATCCCACATAAAGCTGGACTATGCAGCTACCTAGAGTGCTGAAACACGCAGCTTCTGGTTGTCTACTGCAGATGTTATGGACAGTCCTTTGGCTTCTCCACTTCTCTTTTCAACTTCCCGGTAAGCGGGAAGAACCTCAGCTAAGTAGAATTGCAAAGCCAAAGGAATGCTAACTAAGCAATAAAGCAAAAAGCACAGCTTGGCTGTTAAGTTGGGAGCAAAGCCCCAGTCTCTGGCCCGGGAGTTGCTTTGTTCTGGACTCCAAATCCTAGCATGTCAGGCCTAACCCCTCCCAGAGGAGGGGGGGGGTCAGGACCACTCCCACAGGGTATTTATGTGAACTCCCAAAGAAGAAACAAGTGGTTTTCAGGTCTGCTTGGGCTCCCTGCTGTTCTGTCTCCCCACCATGCACTCAGTCACCTGAGAGCATCATTCTTAATAAAACGATGGGCATTTTGATTTGGTTTGATTTGACCTAATTGGATTTTTTTGTGCCGGCGGAGCTGTCTTATTCTTATCGTTGACCAACTAAAACTTCCTAAAGAGCAACCATAAAATATGACTTTTAAGTAAGCGCTGGTTCCAGCTTCCACAGAGGTTAC
The DNA here is from genome assembly GCF_982192425.1 of Myodes glareolus. Classification (NCBI taxonomy): domain Eukaryota; kingdom Metazoa; phylum Chordata; class Mammalia; order Rodentia; family Cricetidae; genus Myodes; species Myodes glareolus. Next base: position 14,677,673 of record NC_142038.1, on the reverse strand, counting down.
AGAGATAGTATGGACTTCTCAGATTTACTTCCTCTCAGTTTTTAGTTTCTCCTCAGCTTCCTCCAGCAGACAACACTGAAACCATGGGAATTCTCTAGAAAAGAAAACTGTGCACCACACTTTAAATTTTACCATCAAACAAGACACTAGTTTCAAAGTGTCTCAAGATTATACTGTTTTATGGGCAAGCAATACTGTTTTATGACAGTGTGGGTTAGCAATCAAAGAAACGGGTGTGTTTTTCTAAAAGCAACAGGCTATGGCCTATTTGTATGTGGTCCTTGACCTAAGAGTTGTTTTCAATTTTTTTTATGGGTTACAAAAACACATATGCGAAATAAAAACACAGAAGACAAAGAAAACACATGTGGCTCAGAGTGCCTAAACTATTTACTCATTAGTTCTTTACCTGAGAAAATGCTGCTGGCCTCTGCGGCCGAGGCCCTGCCATCTGAAGGACAGAAAGTCTCCTGCCCGTGCTGCACTTGCGCACACACCCTGTGGGCCTGAAGTTAGCACTATGTCTGAACTATTTTCTGCAAATATTTCAATCCAAAGATCAGCAAATTCATATAAGGCTAGTTTTCTTATTTTTCTTTTCTTTTTTTTTTTTTTTTTTTTCAAGTCAGGGTTTCTCTATGTAGCTTTGAAGCCTGTCCTGGAACTTGTTCTGTAGACCAGTTGGCCTCAAATTCAGAGATTCACCTGCCTCTGTCTTCCCAGTCTGGCATTAAAAGCATGTGCCACCACAACCCAAAAGGCTAGTTTTCAAAGTATTGCTGATCACATAGTCATAGACACTGAAATACTGCAGTCTACAAGTAAGTCTACTGAAGCTGTTTTCTGTCACCCACCAGACATCAGACATCAGTGGGAAACACTGTTTCGAAGGCATTTGCATAAGGCTTGGAGCCCCACCAACACACCCACATCTGGAGGGTGAGGCTGATGCTAGATGTAGGAAGACTTGCGACACTGTCACAGATGTCCCACTCAGCTTAGATAGCCATGGATACAAGTAACTTTAAAGTAAAGCATGAAGGGGAACACAGTGACAGGAACAGGAATGAAAGGTTTTCTACTCTTGAGGAGGGTAAAAATCACTGTAGAAAAAGGGCCTAGACAGAGATGAAGCTAACCAAAAATTTTAGGGCAGGAATGTAAGCATTAAGTGTGTGCCATAAGAAAAGCTGACAAAGAAAGTAGGAAATGGTGAGAGGGAAAGATGACTAAGGGAAACTAACAAAGTCCTCACCAGCAAAGTCCTCACCTGTTCAAATCTATGATCCAATTCCAGCCAGCAATTAAAACGCAGCTGTGATTTCTTTTAAGAGAAAAGATGGCAAAAATATTTAACAGAAGCAATGTTCTGTGTTTAGTGAAAATTGTACACATAAAACATGAATAATACAATAAACAAATTTGCTCTCATATATAAACACATACATGAAGATCTGGAGAGCAGAAAGGACAGAAGTGAATTTGGCTTTCAATTTTTACTTCATGCAATTTTTTGCCGTTCCTAGAATTTTTACTTATACACAACCTGAATATCCATAAAGATACCCAAATTTATTTTGGTGATCACAAAACCAGAAGATCTAAAAATCACACAGCCTAATTTCTTCAGATTTACATTTAACTTCCATTTGGAAACTTAAGACACAATGTTAAGGGCCTAGCGAGGGTTCTGTTTCCCCTGCCACGCGGCTCCCCATTCCTCTAGAAACAAGTACTAGAACTTATTTCCGAACCTAGTTAGAGATCTACCGCCTACAGAACAAGGAAGGAACAAAGCTTTATGTGTAAAGAGAAAGCTTTTTACTCTCCTTCCACATTTCAGTCACCAATTCTGTGAGCTCGGCGCCTCCCTCCTTTTATGAGTTACAGCAAATGCCTACCAGATGAATACCGGGCTCACTCCACACAACGGTACAGCAGTCACCAAGGATGCCCTGATTCCACTCAGCTGTGACACTATGCGGACCGTGTCTCAGACCAATAGGCTAAGGACCCACACTCACCGGCCTGGCCTGCTCTGGTTGCCGACTCTAAGTAACAGATTGTCACCTACACTTCTCATCAAGCAGCTTCCTCATGGGTGTGACAGTTTGCTAGAATGGGTCACAGTACTCAGAGAAAGATTTACTGTATTTACTGTTCAATTGCAAAAGATACAGAAAGGCCACAGATGAACTGCAGACAGAGAGATATGCTGGGCAAAGTGCGAAGGAACGGTGTACACTGTCCCCCCTCTCTTCCGCGTGCTCAGCAACCCAGAAGCACATGAACTCCTCTAATTCGGGAGGTTTTATAGAGCTTAATGTCCAGTCCCACCCTTCCCAGAAGTCATGGGTGAGGCTGAGCCTCTGGACCTCTGGTCCTGCAGCCCCATCCTGCAGCTCTCCCGGAGCTTTACCCAGTTACCGCCTTAGCAAAGATGGATCAAAAAGTCTTATCAAGAACAACAAATGACATTCCTATCACATAAAAAATTCCGAAACTTGTAGCTCTCAGCAAAGAACAGGACAAAGACCAAATACATTTCATATTCATAGAAAATGTAACTATGAGTCAGATATTTTTTTCTTACTTTTGGTCTTTAAAAAAAAAAGACTCTGTCATCCTATACATGTATATAATATGTATAGAATACATTCCTGTAACACATGCACACAACTGCTCCTCTTCCCATCCTGTGGCAGTCTCTTGACCTGTTGGGTCTTCCTCCCACTATCAAGTCTTGTGGATAGGACTTTGTTTTGTTTGGTAATTCTTTTCCCCATGGGGGTGGGAGGTAGGGATGCACTCTATAGCCCCAAGTCAAGTAAATCTTCCTGCCTCAGCATCTGAATCATGAGATTACAGGAATGAACCCCCACACCTAGCTCCTTGAGATGCCTGTGTAAAGCAGAAGATTTCAGCTACTTAGACAAACTCCAGAGCCTTAACGTTAACTATGTTCTCATTAGTGGATTTCCAGGCTTAAGCAGATTTTCCTTGAATCACACCTACAGTTCCACCTACCTTAAACTTCTTAATTTGTTAAAAGCCACGAAAGCTCAGTGACAGGAACTGGCATGTGGTATTCCACCCAGCTTAGCAGCAGCTCCCTGGGCTCTGGCTCTGCTCTTTCTTTCAGGTTTCAGAGCACTGTCCTTGAAACTTTCGTTCGGTTTTTTCCTTCAGTTTTTTAATGCAGTTATTTCTTCTCTCTAAATCCCATATTTCCAATTAAAACTACTAATGAAACAACTCTATCCTAAGTTCTCATAGCTCTTTAGAGATCCCTTTCTTTCTCTTTTTGAGACAAACCTCGTATCTCAGGCCTCGAGCCTCCCATCTACCTGCCTCACTGTGCAGCCATGCGCCACTGCCCGGCTAGTTCTTCTGCAGAGCTAGACAGCAAACCCAGGGCATCGTGCACACTAGGCAAGCACTCTCCCAACTAAACCACACCCCCAGCCCTACTTACCTATGTCTGATTGGCATTGTTTTCCACTTTATTTGTCTATATTTCTATCTGAACCTGTTCATGTAATTTAAAATTCTGGTTTCATTATATATTTCAAAGACCCTTCCAAGACCTTCCAAATCACTCTAATGTCCTTGGTACCCATGTATAAATTTTGGTTTCTTTCATGGCGTAATTTTTATCTGAGGTAATTTTCTTTTGGAAACAGTAGAGATCTTTGATAGTGGGCCCTGACAAGTTTTATGTGCTCTAGAAGCAAACTTTTGGAGGCCACTGAGAGTTTGCTTCAGTGACATCTAGGGTTTATGGCCTAAAACCGATTCTTAAATTAGTTCATATTCTAAATGGATGCATATCTCCAAACCCAGATTCAAGTGAGAGGTCTATGGTCATACTTACGATGCGGGGTGACTAGCTTAACCTACCTCCATCTTAGGCAGGACACAGACTTCCAGTCCCGCCCACGGGAAGGTCGCTGCTCTCCTACTTCTCCCTCAGTACATAAAATTCTGGCTCCTGAGGGTAAACGAGGTCTAGGAAATCAATTTCCAGCTCCTGCATAGCAATAAACACTTCACTTGTCCTTAATTCCCCACCTACCCCGGGCCGCCTATCCAGGAGTCTTTAACTCCAGGCCACTGCGGGGAGGGTCTTTCTTCATTCCTGCATTGAAGATTTCCCTTTCAAACTTGCAGCTGTGTTTGTTTCTACTTCATTAACCTCACTGTGCAGGAAGGGGAGGGTCTCTCAGGTGGGTGTTTCTATCTGCATGCACATCTGTGTACCATGAGTAAGGAAGCCAAACAAGGGTGTCAGATCCCGTGGAACCAGAGTTACAGATGGCTGTGAGCCGCCATGTGGCTACTGGCAACTCCCCCCCAATCTGTGCAAGAACAAGTGCTCTTAGCTGCTATCCCAGCTCCCCAGCCCCTATCATGCGGTACTCTCTATATTCTACCATCACTGAAGCCCACAGCTTTCCTTTGCGGTGCCCTACTCCCGAGTTTCAGGGATCCTGGTTCTCTGCTGGCATGGCCACTGCCGCTTTCCCTGTCTCCTTCAAAGAGTAAGCAACGATAGAAAGGATTTGAACTCTGATAGAAAGGCTGTGGAACTCTCTGGGTGTTGTTTACAAACAGGGCTTCGAGTGTACTTCCAACAGGAACTTCAACTGTAAAGTCACTGCATGCCCTGGAGACAGAAGTGAGATGGTCACCACAGGAGACCAGCGCCATCGACACTATTCAGAGAGGAGAGGAGAAGTCATGACTTGGAGTAATGAGTCATCTTGGCAATTACAGACCTGAACTTGAATCTGGAATCAAATCATCCCAGTTTAGAAAGAGATCCCAAATGGTCTTTGAATTGGCACGGGGGTTAGTCAGGTTTTCACTGGCCTGTGACCACCTAAGGAGAGACTTGGACAGTGTAATAATATTATTTATAATAGTAAATGTATGCTTTATTTTTATGTTATTAATTATGACCATCCCTTTTTGACAGTTAAATCCTATCTTTTAGGACAGGACGGGGACAGTGGGCTCTGGAGGGTACTTCTGATGTGGTCTTAAAGGTACTGTTTAGCTATGCTTCAAAGGCTGGTCTTGAAGTCACTAATTAGAACAGGCTGCCCTCAAGATTACATACAGCAGCCCTCCTGCCTTCCAAACAGCAGCATTCGCAGTAGGTTTTAGAAAGGTTCTTAACTTAGAAGTTGGCAATTTTCTCTCTGGTCCCAAATACTCTCTACATATATACTTAAAAAAAAACAAAACGAAACAAACAAAAACTGTTCATGAAGTTTAATCTGGGAACCAACCACTGCACCAGAACACACGTTTTTCTCAGGAAAGCAAGGGCTGGGGAGATGGTTCAATGAGTACAGTGCTTGCTTCAAAACCATGAGGACCTGAGTTTCAATCCCTAACACCCACACATAAAAAGCCAGTTACGTGGGTGTAACCGCAGAGCTGAGGGTGGGGGGATTGAGATGGGCAAATCGTGCCAGCCAGTCTAGACAAAGGTCATCTCTAAGCTTAGTGAGAGATCCCGTCTCTGAAGAAGACAGAGCAGCTGAGGACATCCGTGACTTCTGCATTAAGTGCACACAGGCGCAGCACATACAAAAGGAGAGGCAAACCCAAGGGACAAACTTACAGAACGATGGTGTATATGGTGGCATATATGCACACACAGTATCGTAATCTTGTCACAGGCTTCACTGCCTGCCAAGACAAAAGAGAGACCTAAGGGCAAGCTATACAGACAAACTGCCCGGACTTAAACCTTTGTTTCCTCACTTGCTGGATCGACTAATTCATAGTTAAGTCACACCCTCGCTGAGTTTCAGTTCTCTAGCTCACAAAGAGAGCTACTCAGAGGGCTTTCTTCGCTCCCTCAAGCTTTAAATTAAGACAGCTTAAACTTAAATCAGACTCCAAATGCTTACTGCAGGTTGTACAAACGCTCCTGATCCGGCACTTCTGCTGCTGGCTACCATGGCCAGAAGCTGATGGTCAGAACCTGCATTCTAAACACGCACCAGGGAGTTTCTGCATCAACATTTTTTTAATGATTAAATTTAGAGGCTACAAGGATGATCGAGTTTAACATTTAAAATACTTCCTTCTCTAGGTCGAGAAGGAGGCTATGAACAACAGTACAGATATCCAGAAGCAGAAAATACTCTACAGTATCTACAGAAATAATATGTTCTTGGCTTTGAAATTTGTAAACATTGATCAGTTTCAGCTGTATAAGCAAAATGATCACCTTCAAATAAACTAATTAACGTTCCATAAAATAATTAAATTTTATTAAACCAACATAACTTTAAACCTATATTTTGTTCCCTAAGATTAGCAGATCTTAGTGGAGTTTTGTGTGTGTTGTATCAAAATATAACTCGTTTGCTTCAAGTTCAATGAGTTATAATTTCAGTTTAGCACAATACAAAATTTAGTATAGGTAAGAATTTTTAAAATGGAATTAAATATAAATTAGGCATAATAGCACCATGGAAGCTTTTAACTTAAAGACTACCACCTCCAAAATGAGCAGGGCATGGAGGCTCAGGTGAGCATCCAGCTGGGGCTATGTTGGACCCTTTCTAAAAACCAACCAACCGAATAAAAGCACAACAACCCTGAAATGGTGAGCCCTTCTTGACTCTGAAATGTACTTTCCTAAGTACACTGAACTCCTTAGAAGGATGTGACTCAGCTGCTTCTTCATTAGCAACTTTTGAGGAGAATGAATGAAGATCTAATTAAAGCAAGGTCCAACAAGCCTGAGGACGATAAAGCAGCAGAGCAGCACTTCTGGCCAGCTAACTTCCAAGCTTTCACAGCCCCACAAAAGAGTCAGTTTCAGCTTACAATCAATGCTCCAGGCTGACTCCTTAAAATTCAGTATTCAAAAAGTTAAACTGTTGTATTTTTGGAAACCGTGTAGCAGATGTATAACCAGCTAACTGCAGCGTGGTTATACACAAGATACATTTATTTTTTTTTAATTTATTCAGGGGATGCGACTGACACTTTCTTCTCTAACTTCCAGAATATTTGGAAACTGCAAATAAAACTTTGCATTACTTCGCAATCGCTTAACAACATAAACAATGCTTAAGGAGTACGCACCGTTCAGTGAAGAAGAGCTATGACCATAGCTTGAGTTTCAATCCATTCCCTGACTTGCTTAAAGACTCGGGTCTTGAAATAGTTACTTAACCTTCCAAGGTATCTACTGGGAGATAAGAGCACTAACCTGAAAGGGTTATTCTGGGGTAACGTGTTCAGAGAATAGCGCCCAGCCCATTTCTAACAACAGTGTTGCTACTGTTACCAACAATGCCTACACCAACAGAAATAACAACGTTATTTAAAGTGACTGCCACAAGCATTTAAGAGGATAATTCCAGGGATCCAACGTTACTAGGGGTGCACTTCTGTTGAGGTCAGTTATTTTGATCATGCTTATCACCACAAGCAACACCATTTTCTAGAATGATCATTAGTACCCTCCAAAATAAGGTCGAACCTAAAGCCACAAACGCAACACCACACTCTGGGTTGATTGTGAGGAGCGTCAGAGTCCTCGGCCAACCCCGGTGCACAGGTGCCATTACAGATGAATGGACGGAGCCACGCCAATCTTAGAACTTTCTAGCTTGCAACAACTCTTTCTTTTAAAATGAGGAACACACTCACAGCCTAACTCCTGTGCCTCCCTGAGCTCTGTTGAGAAAGAAATCTTGCCAAAGGGGTTTCGAACCACAAAGTATGTCTTTCCCCCAGCGCAGGAGGAAAAGAGACCGGGATGCTCGAGATCCAGGAGCCACCGAGCTGGATTCCTGGGAGGAAAGCGGGGTGTCCTGGCACCAGTGAGCCATTCCCAACAGAGTGCAGTGCCCCTCCCTCCGCCCGGCTACCCACCCGCCAGGCGGGCCGCACGCGCGGCTCCCGGGGCGGAAAGGCCCGCGCCCACCCCGCCCCACACCAAGCCGCCCGCTCCGCGCCTTACCGGACCCTGGCCCGCGCCAGGTAGTGCTGCAGGCAGAGAGGCCGCGCCGCTACAGCCCGTGATGCTCGACCCTGGCGCCGCCCCGCCTGGCCTCCCGTAAGCTCCCGGCAGCCGGCGCCAGCTCCGGCTTGCTCTGCCGGGGGACCGCCCCACACGCGCAGAGGTATCGGAGAAAGAGGCGCGGGCCAGTGCCGGGCGGACGGACAGGCACACGGGCCAATGGGAGGTTGGGATCTGGTGCGGGGCGTGGCTCCGGCCTAGTCCCGCCTCCCGGCTCGGTTCCTCCGGGCGGCACCTTCCTGCGCCGGGTTCCTGGGTGTTAACTGTTGTGAGGTGGCGCGCACCGATTCCTGTGCGACCCCGACGGCAGGAAGAGGGATGTGCTTCGAGAGAGCAGGGTGGTACCCGGTTCCATGAGGGCGCGAAGGGTGGCTTATGCCGGCCACCGGCCACCGGCCAAGCACTCCGGATGGGCAGGGAGTCGGCGGCCACCGCAGGGCGTTCACGCGAGAAGACACTGTGCGCAGGCGCGGCGCGTGGTCTGCGGGTACCAAATCTCCTAGTCCACCAGACACGAGGAAATTATGATGTGGGTTCTCGTGGAGAAGGGAAGATATGAGCAACGTAGGAGAATGGCGAGTAGGGAGCACAAGAAACGCGAGATCTGGCTGGCGCTTTGATGGTGTTGTATTTTTCTGAGCTGTATTTATTGGCGTGTATAGGTCTGCAAAATTCTGTGCCATCCTGCCTGGCTGCTGGCCCAGTGACTGACCTACCGGGAATTTACTACTCATTAGTGCTACCACTGTCACCATGAATTCAGTGTTCTTGGGAAAGCGCTGAAACTCTTTGTATCCTGGAAAGCAGCAAGGAACACACACACGCACCTTCCTGCATCTGTTCCCGCCCACAGCTAGAATTTTGGACGATATTTTTGTTTCAGAAGCTATAATCGCTAGAAATTATTCACTATAATGGAATATTTATATTCTTAAGGGATAAAAATAGGAATGTTTAAAAGATAAAAGGGTAAATGAGAGGCAACAAGGAGAAGACAAGGATTTTAAAGATGATAGGAAAAGTTTAAGAGAAGCCAGCGAGAGAAAAGTAAATTGTTCCCCTCAAAGGCAGGCAGTTCCACCGCCCTGAACACTGAAGGGTGGGGCACTTGAGGGAAAACTACAGTTAGCGGACGAATAATAGGTATGGCTGTTCCAGTCACCACCGCAGTAAAGAGGAACTATAAATAAGTGTGGCCTGGCATAACCCTGCCTGCCAGAAGCTCAAGGTGTGGCAAGCTGGATGAAAGACGCGCAAAAGAGCAGGTGTCATGAATTCTTCATCAGTGAAGTTCTGTTGTCCTTGAAAGCCTGCCCTTTGGATTATTCCAGGTGTTAGGGTTGCAAAGAGCTATCGCGGTGGGATTTAGTTTGCTTGAGGTCAATAGAGTCCTCATTAAATGCAGTATCTGCTAATGTCAAGAAGACAAGCACCCATTTGCCTGACTACTGATTTGTAGAGTCTCCCAGTGAAAAGTAAACACGTCATTATTAGAAAAACGAGCTCGTGTTTGTGCTGCTCCTCCTCTTCCTACTGTTGTTGCCCCCCCTGCTCCTCTACCCCCCACCCCTGCCACACACACAGAGTCACCAGTGCCTGGTTTAAAAATGTGTGTCATGCATGCCATCTGTCTCTGTGTCCTAAGATGATGGGTGAGGATGAAGGCCGATCCGTGAGAGTACCGAGAGTGTGAGGAGCTGTGCTTTCACTCTGACCGCACACACGTGCATATGGGAAAAGCGAACATGGCAACTCGCTGCGCTCCTTTTGAGAAAGCGTAGGAAAAAGCCTGATGTTTCTGCAAAATATGGATAATCATTAATGGTGACTTAATGCTTAAATTCCTCATTTCTGCTTTCTGTAGTCAAGAATTACATCAAAGGCTTTAACTCCTGAAATAGTAAAGTGGTCATTGCTTTGCAACTGACCAAGAGCAAAACAAATACACAAGCTTTAGAGAATTCTGTACTTTTCTGAATTTAGCAAATTCCTATCTGTTCATATTGCTAGGATCAAGCAATTTCATCTTCAAATGGTACTATTTTTGATTCAATAGTAGTTATAGCAAGACAGCAATATACCTTTTTAATATTTACATTTATTTGTGAATCTGGAAGGCATGGACACACATGCATATGGAAGCCACAGGGCAACCCATGGGGGAGTCGGTTCATACCTTCCACAATGGGATATTGAACTCAAGGAGTTAGGTTTTGCAACAAGTGCCTTTACTTACTGAGCCATCTCTCCAGCCCTCATTAGTTAGTACTTAAAAGGCAGAAGATTATTCAGTCTGGAGAGAACTAGAATATTAATATTTAAAAGGCCAAAGGAATCATACGTCCCTAGTCCTTCTTTTACTTTTCATTCAAGACAAGGATCTCACCAGGTTGCCCAGGATGGCCTTGAACTCAGTGTTGTGCAGCAATTTCCTCTGAGATACAACCTTCCATATTAGAGGGAAGCTGGTCTAAAGCAGTGGTTCTCAACCTGTGGGTCATGACCCCTTTAACAAATCTCTAGCTCCAAAAATATGTGCATTACACTTTTTACAGTAGCAAAAGTATAGTTACAAAGTAGCAGTGAAAATAATTTTAGGGTTGGGGATCACCCTAAAATGTATTAAAGGGTCTTAGCATCAGAAAGGTTGAGAACCGCTGTTCTAAAGGGAGGCAAAATATCCTGTCCTGCAGGGAAGCTCATTAAAAACCAGGAAATAAACAACTCAAAAGGCTCAGGAAATCCCTAAAGCAGAATTGCTACACTAGGTCCCTTCCTCCCCAAGTATATATAAGCAGTAAAGACTACTGAGGGAAACTCTCAGATAAGCCCATCTGCCTAGAAAACACTCCAATAAACACGACTGCTTAGAAGAGCTTCAGACCAACCAAACTGCCTGAAAAAAAATTACTCTCCAACCTGTTGGGCTACCTGCAGGCTTTGTGGTATACCCCAGGGCTCCAATTTTTATGACTTGTCATTTTTGCTGGTTGGGTTTTTGGTGACTCAACTGTCTGAGTCATCCTGTGTCTGTAATAACCCTTCACTTATACTCTTGTAAGTAACCCTAATAAAACTCATGGCTTCACCAAGTTGGATTTGTTAGTTTCCTTACAGTGGTGGCATGAATGAGAATCGTCCCCTTAGGTTCATAGATCTGAATGTGTGGTGACCAGGGAGTAGTACTATTTGAAAGGATTAGGAGATGTGGCCTTGTTGGAGGAGGTGTGACACTGAAGGGTGGGTTTTGAGATTTCAAAATCCCATTCCAAGTCCCGAGTCTCTCTTTCTTCCTGCTGCCTGTAGATTCAAATGTAGAACTCCAGCACCATGTCTGCCTGCATGGTACCATGGTCCCTGCGATGATGAAAATGGACTAAACCTCTGAAACTGTAAACTAGTTCCAATTAAAGCCTTTCTTTTATAAGTTGCCTTAGTTATGGCATCTCTTCACAGCAATTGAAAAGTAACCAAGCAGAAGTTTGGATTTCGTGGTATCCTTACTTAGGCCAGTCATGAGTTCTCTGTCTGCGGTAAGTAGACAATTGTGCAGAACTAGGAACAGTGTCATACGCACCTCCCTGAAGCCAGTATAGAATTCTAAAAATATTAATTAATTAAAAAGTCTGCTGCCTGGCACAGTGGGTCAGAGGCACACAGAACAAAGTATGATTATTATTATGATTATTATATTCCTGCTACTAATAACTCTAATGGCCTCAATTTTATCTAGTAAATGTTATGATATATTCTATGATAATTACAGTGATAGGAGCAAGATTTTTTTTGTACATTTGATCAGTGACTGTTAGAATTTTTTTTAGATCTAAAACCAGAAAATCTTATTATAATTGACTTATACAAACAGAGTATTATTTTTAAAAAAAAAATAGGAAATTTAGAAGTAGGGCTTAAGGCTGCATATGGCTCAATCACTTTCTGAATGGTCCCTAAAAGAATGAAAGATTTTTTCCAAAGGAGGAGAATCCTTTGTAAATGGAGCTAGATGCTGTTTACCCTGGACCAGAAAGAAGCATGGTTCAACTCTAAGCAGAGTGTAGATGGAGATCCCATCACACATGTCCTAGGAAAGAGTCATTTGTATTCCTATGTGTCTGAACGTTGGGGTACATGTGCAAATTTTCCTGGAAAATGCTTTGATTGAGAGGTTTTCTTTTTAATTGCCTGCTTGTTTGCAACAGAAGGAAAGGGCACACTGTGGGAGTTTAGATATTTAAGTTCATATGCCCTCTCTCTCATGCAGTTTTTAAAACTGGCACCCAGAGTGCCTCTTTGTCTTAGAGGTAGGTGTGGCTACACTCTTCCTACGTGTTCTCAAAGGGCGTTGGCAGGAGGAACTGGGTAAATTCTGCACGGAAATACAAATGCAAGCACAGAATTCTCACTTAGGCTCCCTACCTGACTCATAAGTGAAGTTCAGTAAATAGTAATTACTAGCTATTATTTCATTAGGCAGTTAATTTTTGTTACACATTGCTTTTAAACCTCATTTACATATTAAAATTAGTTCACTGACTAGGTAAACACTATGAGGTTGGCAAAACTATTATTGTAGTTTCCTTACGGGAAAACTGGAGACTTGAAGAATACCATGATAAGGAGAAAAGGGGGCACAAACAACACTGTAAAGCATTGGTTTTAGTATTTTTTATAATTTAGTAATTTATAATAAACATGTAATTCCATGCGTTAAACTCAAGAGGGCATTTGGTGTATTGTTACCCCTTCCCTATCTGGGAAGGCCCTGCTCATCCTCGACAAGTACAGCAGAGAGATTCTATACTTTGCTAGAGAAATTAAATTTTCTGGGCCCTACCCTGTACCTACTGAGCAAGAAACACCAAGTCTGGGGACAGAATCCCGAGCTCCAGGCATGCCAGATAAGCCATCTACCGCAGAGCTCCTGCCCTGGCAGGTAAGTGGAGTACAAGCTCAAGTTCACTTTGTGTTCATTGAGAACCGTTTTCTGCTCAGAAGAGCTAAGTGGGAAAGAGTCATTATAAACACAATCCTTGCCTCAAGGCGTTCCTAACATAACACAGGGAGAAAGCATTTACTCACGCAGGTATGACGTAACTGTGCTGTTGAATGCATCTTCTCATATGCATGCTATAAAGAGCAGTTTGGTGAAAAATGTCTGCAGGAGACGTATAAGACAGCAGTGTCACTCTGGGGAAAATGGAGATGGACGAAATGATATTGTCAAGGTTGGTTGACATATTTATGAGGGATTATTATACCTGAATTTCTCCTTTTGTGTGTAATTGAATATTTTATTTTGAACAGGTGTTTTTATGAGGTGTGAAGAGAAAGTTCCAAGTGTGTCCATCCTTGTTCAAACAGGGCTGACCTGAGCAAGCTCTGTGGGGACCCGGCACGAGGGTGAGCCTCCATCACTGGAAACGTTCCTTATATGGTGTCCTGTCTGCTAAGGCTCCACAGAATGTTACAGACAATCCTCAAGTCCAGATGTTTCACAAAACTTTGGTAGTTTAGGAGTTTGTGACAAGCAGAACGTATCACAAGGTTCTCTGTAGTCCTTGTTTTCCCAGCGTAATCTAAATAGTCACGCATTTCTCTTGAGAAACGTGAGTGTTCGGTTGGTGAGATGCTCCGTAGGCAGAGCACTTGCTGCTACAGCTGACGATCTGTGCTCAGTTGCTGGACCACGTGGTGGGAAGAGCACGGATTCCCCCAAATTGTCCTCTGACACACGCACGAGCACTGTGGCATGCTCCCACGCACACACACACGCACACACACACACACACACACACACACAATAAATACATGTAATAAAATTTTAAAAAAATATGAATGCATTTCTGAGTCACAGGCCCAGATCCCACTGTGAACATTGCACAACACGCACAACACACACATTATAATATTTTTTTCTGCATCCAGCAGTTCCCAAATCCTCAATCCCAAGGCCTTGTCTGTTAGTATGATTTAAAAAAAAAAAAAAGAAGAAGACTATCTTTCTCCCAGTGCTAGTAAGCAAGGAAAGGCTATGGGCAATTCTTTCTACTTACTAAGGTGAAGCAGATAATTTGTTATATTAAAACCGCTTATTTTAATTGCTTCTTTGCTTAGTGCTTATGTGCATGTGCACAGGTAGAAGTCAGTTCTCTCCAGGACTGCACTATCTTGCCAGCCCCAGGCTGTCTGTTATAAGGCTTTAAAGGCTAAGTTTACTGTGAATGAGAATCAATTATTTTGACATCTTACATGTTTTTCTGAGGGCAGAAATATCTAGCTCATTGAGTTATAAAATTTAGCCTCAATACTATGATGCTAGAGGTCAGTGGTGTGGGTTAGTCTTCATGGGGTTCACTGAAAGGAGACGGAAAAGAAGCCGTGGCAGCTAAAACCATTCCGTAGCTCAGGCTGGGCAATGACTACATAAGTGTGGACTTCCTGAAATGTGTCTCCCATACACACCCCTGTGCATGACTTTTCCATCTATACCCTGATATTTACATAAGATGACTCACATTAATGAACTTTTTCTTGCAGAGTAAGCTCCCTTTGGTATTCTGGTGTAGATGTCCTGTCTTCCTTACCTGTTTCCTCATTGCTGTACTCTGTTGGTCCCTCCAATAGAAAGGAGAGAGCACTCTTGGCCTATTCATATCTAATGGGAATGCAATTCACCTGGCCTTGTCAGGGTTCTCAAATGACCTCGCAGGCAAATACAGTTTGCACTGGGTCCAGAAGGAAGGCACGTGATCCTCATGTAAGGATCATGGATTACGAGACGCTAAGGTAAGGAGAAAAGGTGGCAAGGCCCAAATCAACAGGAAGCTTGAAGGAGGAAACCAGTGTGAGATGGGCCATTGAACAAACAGGAAACGCTGTAGGTCCTGCTCAGTTTATGTGAGCTCTGAACTGTTGCAGGTTAGCCGGCTACCCCAGGCTTTGTTCCTTTTGCTCTGCATGCCTGTGAAATGGGAGGGGTTTTAAAAGGACAGGCAGCTGGTTACACATCTGGTCACGTGATTCCCTGTAAACCTCTTCAGTCAGCAAAGTTTAAAGTGGAAGACCTGTATGACAAGAGCTGCAAATCTTTAAGAAAGAAATTGAAGAAGATATCAGAAGATGGAAAGATCTCCTATGCTCATGGTTCAGTAGAATCAACACGGTAAAAAAAAAAAAAATCAATGCATTTCCCCATTAAAATCCCAGCAGAATTCTTTACAGACTTTAAAATCAATACTCAAAATCATATGAAAAACAAAAAATCAAGGATAGCTAAACAATCCTAAACAATAAAAGATTTTTAGCTCTACTATAGAGCTATACTAATGAAAACCTCATGGTAAGGGCATAAAAACAGGCAGGTGGATCAATAGAATCAAATCAAAGACCCAAGCATAAATCTACACACTCATGGTCACTGATTTTCAACAAAGAAGTCAAAAATATACAATGGAAAAGGATAAGATCTTTAGCAAATGGTGCTGGTCCAACTGGATGTCAGCATGTAGAAGAATGCAAATAAAGCCATATCTATCACCCTGCATAAAGCTCACGTACAAGTGGCTCAAAGGCCTCAACATAAATCTAGATACATTGAACCCAATAGAAGAGAAAGTGGGAAATAATCTCAAATATGTTGGCACAGGAGACAACTTCCTGATCAGAGTACCAATAGCACAGGCACTAAGGTTAACAATTAATAAATGGGACTTCAGGAAATTAAAACATTTCTGTAAGACAAAGGGACACCATTAATAGGACACAAAAGCAGCCTATGAAATGGGAAAAGATCTTCACCAATCTCACATCCAACAGAGGGTTGATTTCCAAAATTTATAAGAACTCAAGAGACTAGATGTCAACAAACCAAATAATCCACTTAAAAATGGGGTACAGATCTAAACAGAGAATTCTCAACAGAAGACTATCAAATGGCCAAGAAACATTTAAGGAGATCATCAGGGAAATGCAAATCAAAATGACTTGGAGATTCCGTCTTACACCTGTCAGAGTGGCCAAGATCAAAAACACAAGTGACAATTTATGCTGGAGAGGATGTGGAGCAAGGGGAATGCTCCTTCATTGCTGGTGGGAGTGCAAACTTGTACAGTCACTTTGGAAGTCAGTGTGGCGGTTTCTCAGAAAACTGGGAATCAATCTGCCTGAAGACCCAGCTATAACACTGTTGGGCATATACCCAAAGTATACTCAATCATACCGCAAGGACACTTGTTCAACTATGTTCATAGCAGCTTTATTTGTAATAACAAAAACCTGGAAACAACTTGGATGTTCTGCAATTAATGAATGTATAAAGAAAATGTGGTACACTTACACAATGGAGTATTATTCAGCTGTTAAAAACAAGGACACATGTTGTAGGAGGCCACTTGTTCATTCCCAGCTGCCCAGACTTGAAATAATCACACAGAAACTGTAGTAATTAAATCGATGCTTGGTGTATTAGCTCTAGCTTTTTATTGGCTAGCCCTTACATCTTAATTTAACCCATTTCTATTAATCTGTGTATTGCCATGTGGCTGTGGCTTAACCGGCAAGGTTCTGGCTCATCTGTCCCCAGTGACAGATACATGGCATCTTGTAACTCTGCCTTCTTTCTCCCAGCATTCAGTTTAGTTTTCCCTGCCTATCTCTTTTCTGCCATGCACAGGCCCAAGACAGTTTCTTTAGTCATTAACCAATAAGAGCAACACATATACAAAAGGACTTTCCACAACATTTCCCTTTTCTGTTTAAATAAAAAGGAAACTTTTAAGTTTAACATAGTAAAATTACATATAACAAAACAGGTATTAAGCAAAAATTACAGTTACAATATTTATATCTACTTTATCTTTTTATCATAACTAAGGAAAACTATAACTATCTACTCTTCAAGTCCATCAAAGACTCCAGAAGGATAGATAGATAGATAAATAAATAAGTAAATAAATAAATAAATAAATGATAGAAAGTGAACAGTTCTTCTGAAGACCTTCATGTTCAAGGCTTCACAGAAACAAGTCTTTAGCCTTGTCTGCGAGTGATGTGCGAACACACTTTGCTGTATGTAGAAAGGACTTTTGTCATTCTACAAAACCTGAAACCCACTCTGTAGATCTGGCTGACTTCAAACTCACAGATCCATCTGCCTCTACATCCCAAGTGCTGGGACTATGGCATGTGCATATGAGCATTTGAGAAGGATAGAGGACCTCTGACGTTCTAGATACTGGGAATGCACATTATTATGAACACATTCTTTTTTATTGATATTTATTGAGCTCTACATTTTTCTCTGCTCCCCTCCCTGCCTCTCCCTTCCCCACTTCAATCCTCCCTCAAGGTCCCCATGCTCCCAATTTACTCAGGAGATCTTGTCTTTTTCTACTTTCTACTTCCCATGTAGATTATATCCATGTAAGTCTCTCTTAGTGCCCACATTGTTGTCTAAGTTCTCTGGGATTGTGGTCTGTAGGTTGACTTTCTTTGCTTTATATTTAAAAACCACCTAAGAGTGAGTACATGTGATAATTGTCTTTCTGTATCTGGGTTACCTCACTCAAAATAATGTTTTCTAGCTCCATCCATTTTCCTGCAAAATTCAAGCTGTCATTATTTTTTTCTGCTGTGTAGTACTCCATTGTGTAAATGTACCACATTTTCCTTATCCATTCTTCTGTCGAGGGGCATTTAGGTTGTTTCTAGGTTCTGGCTATGACAAACAAAGCTGCTATGAACATAGTTGAGCACATGCCCTTGTGGCAAATTGAGCATCTTTAGGATTTATACCCAAGAGTGGTATTACTGGGTCTTAAGGAAGGTTGTTTCCTAATTTTCTGAGAAATTGCCACACTGACACCCAAAGGGATTGTACCAGTTTGCATTCCTACCAGCAATGCAGAAGTGTTCCCTTTACACCACAACCTCTCCAGCATAAGTTCTCATCAGTGTTTTTGATCTTGGCCATTCTTTCAGGTGAAAAATGGAATCTCAGAGTTGTTTTGATTTGCATTTCTCTGATAAATTAAGGACGTTGAACATTTCCTTAAGTGTCTTTCAGCCATTTTAGATTCCTCTGTTGAGAGTTCTCTGTTTAGGTATGTACTCCATTTTTTTAATGGATTATGTGTATGAACAGATTCTTATTTCTGGATACAGTATAATGTAAAACCCATTAATATATATTACAATATATACATATATTATAGAATACCTTCAAGGGATGTTGATAGAGTGCTTGTTTAGCGTGCAAAAGGCTCTGGGTTTCATCCTTAGCACTGTATAAGCTGGGTATTGTGGTGCACAGAGGCAGGAGGACCAGAAGTTCAAGGTCATCTTCAGATATGTAGTGAGTTCAAAGCCACCCTGGGAAATGTAAAAATCCTTGTGACGAGACAAACACATCTGCTCTTTTCCTTCAATGCACTAAGCATACGTTATGCTTAAAGCACAGTCTTTTTCCTTGTTTGTTCACTGTGTGCAGTGAGTCACATTTCCTGGGAGAAAGTTTGCACCAAATACAATGGATGCAAAGTCACTGGCTGATAGCTGAGGGGGAAAAAATCCAAAGAATGTTTGCCGTGATCATCCAAATAATGTTCTTGGCAGTTCGAACGCCTCTCTGTGTGAATCTGCAGCAGACCCAGCAGGTGTTGGAACTCTTAAGTAACACTATAAGCTTTGAAATTCTATCTTTTGGGGGCAGCACAGGACCTTTTTTCTATAAAGTATTCAAGACTGTTGGCTAAGAAACCGCAACAGCAGCTATAGTAGCTTAAGGGCACCAAAATGCACAACTGGGCTTGATTGCCTAATTCCTCTTCCTTCTAAGCAGCAAGCATTTGACCCTGTGCTGTGTGGGATGTCAGAGTCAACAAAACTCTAGTTACACCAACAAGATGGATTCAGATCACAGAAGAAACCTCCTAGGTGTAATTTTCCTCCCGATACTTGTGCTTGGGTTTTCAGATAGGGTTGCACTATGGTTCCCAGGCTGGCCTTAAGCACACAATTCTCCTGCTTTGGCCTCCTGAGTACTAGGACTATAGGTGGGTGCCACCACACTCAGTCCCCAGTAGTTTTTAATTTGAGATTTGCTGGAAATCGAAACTACTTTCTGAAGCAAGCTACCCTTCATGTGTCAGCGTTCTCCCAGGCTGGGAATTTCTTTCAGAGTTTCTCTCTATGAATAGTGGCTTCCTTCGGAATATTTAGAAGACTTCAAAACTTTCCCTGAGATCTGGCTGAATTCAGTGGCTCATTTTAGAACTTAGTCATCTGGGGGCCTGACTAGGACCAATGAGTAACAGAAGGATTCTGAGTATCCAAAAGGAAGTAGAATAGATTCCCTTTCTTACACTTGAACCAATATCATACTTACATTGCACAGAATATGATTAAATGATTATTCTGATGAACATTACTTTGCAGAAGGGGCAGTTATTTCAAGATGCTGTAGAATGTGTGGCTGAGAAAGTGAGCTCATGTCATATAGGGCTGTGATGCTGAGAAAGGAGAGTGTTCATGTTGTTCGCTGTCTGCTTTCTTTACCCCCTTCTCTTCTATCTGGGTTGCTTGCCCCTGAGATAGCACCACTCACATTCAGGGTGGACCAGCTTCCCTCAACCTTTTCTGAAAATGCCTTCATAGACATACCTAGAATTGTATTTCACTATCTTCTAGTTGTTTCTAAATCTCATCAATCGAACCATGAGAACTGGGAGTCTATCTCTATGGTAGATCACTTGCCTAATATTCACGAGGCCCTAGGTTCAATACTTGGTACCATAGAAGAAAGAGTGGTGTTGAGGATGTGCAATGTGTGTTAGGATGTTGTATGGGCGAGGGAAGCATTATATGACCTGGTGAAGCATTGGGCCCTTATTATTGCTACTGTTCTGTTTTGTTTGTTTGTTTGAGACAGAACTTACTATGTAGCCAGGCTGTTCTTGAACTCACAATCCTTTACCTCTCCAGTACTGGAATTACAGGTATGTGCCATGATCCCCGCCTACAACTGGGTCATTATGTGGTCCAATAGTGACTGTGACTGTGTAACTGGTAGCAGAGAAGCCTGGAGACCAGGGTCTTGACACCTTTGAATGCTCGTCGCACTCTGTGACTTGAGTACCCTTTTTCTGAGTCCTGGGAATGGCTTTGTGGGCTTTGTGGGCACTGACTTGAGAAAGGAGGCATGAGATAGCACCAATGAGGCTTAAAAGAGGAACAGTTTTCTACCCCGATGAAACACTGTAAGAAACAGTCTAGCCCAAGCCATTCAGAACTGCTGGAACAGGGAACAGGGTAGAAGCAAGAAACGATGCTAGGGAGGAGGGAAGGATGGGACGGTGAGAAATACCAACGGGGTCCAAGCAGATGAGGGGTGCCGCCACTCTTGGATTTGAGAGTGATTCCCGGGGTGGCAGGGTGAGTTCGAGAGGAGTCCGCATGGGATAGAGGGGTTTGGATGGTGTCGGCACGTGAGTGGTTTCTAGAGCTTGCTAACAGGGAACACACCCAGAAAGTGTGTTGACGGAGAATAGTGGGGCCAGGATGAGACTCAGGCTGGTTATCGGTGTGATCTTTCAGACGCACATCTAGACCTGGCTCCTTGAGGAAACGCCAGCACAAATCTTGTATCTGTCTAGAAGGGGAGCTGAAATTAATCCCCCATCAAGACATGTGTGCGGGGAGGCTTTTTACTCCCCAGTAAGTAATATCCCCAGTAAGATATTACTGTTCGGAGCCTGAAATAGCTCACAACCCGGCAGTTTAAACCTGCTTGCCGTCGTTGTACTTCTCATCGTTCCTGACGAATACAGCGGGGCTGGAATGAGAGAGGAACGAGTTGTTTCTCCTTCTCCCCACTCCCTTTCCTGGCCTGCTGTACTCCCTGTCCACCTCCCCTCTTCTGTGTTAAGGTCAGAGCTCATAGTCTGACTGACTCTTCAAGGGGGAATTCGATGAAGGGTCAACTCTTTTCACCCACCAGGCTGATGACAATCATCTATCCACAGAGACCTATCCTCAGTGTCCTACGTGGGATGTTGGTCAGGTTTCACCGCTTGTCAGGCTGCCTGCCGTCTGCACGGGTGACTCACTCTGAGAGCCCAGCACAAACACTCTCCAAGCCTTGCCAAACTGTAATCTAATCTCTGCCTTCGGTTGCTGAGACCTTGAATGTGTTGCCTAACCTTCTGAACGCCTTTCCTCCCCTAACTCCCAGGGAAGACAAAAGAATTGATTCTCACGGGGACACACCGAGAAAACCCTGCACGGTTTATCTGAAATCCAATTCACTTGAACTAATAATGAAAGCTCATCTCCTCATAGATTAACCTCTGGACTGAAAGATAACACGGGAAATCAGTAACACCACTTCTTAACACAACGTACCTTCATTTTAAAAGTCTGAAGTTGAAGCAATTTAACTATGCTTTTAAATGATGAATAAATGCACCACTGATGGGTAAATGAATTAACTCATAATGTAAGAGACTATGCAAGTCACTCAAAGGGCTAGACAAGTCACTTCCTTGATTTTGTGGCGTTTGCAACGCGGAAGAGCTAGGGTGTGTACGTGAGTTACTGATCTCCGAAGAGGTGTTGGGTACTCTAGGGGCGTTTCGCCGAAGTGCATGTTAAACAACTCAGCTTTTCTGGTAGAGGAAATAAAAAAAGCTGTATTAGTCACTGTGGTCAAACAACTTACAGGCATTTATCTTGGCCCATGGTTTCAGAAGATCGCAGGTCGCGCTAGCAGGGGAGGCACCGAATACTTGTTTAGTATGGAGCAATTGGAACAGTGTGGCAGCTGCTCACATTGGGCAGGAAACAGTGACCTGAATGAGGAACTGAGCTGAAACCTTCAATGGTCCAGCCCTGCTGACTTACATCCATCAGTCAGGTCATACCACCTACATGTTCCACAGCCTTCCCCAAGTTGCACTGACATGTGGGGAACACGCCTTCAGAACATGGGCCTGAAGGGCCGTTTCACATTCGCTTTGCAACTGAAGACTTGCACAGAGCTGTCCTTTTTAGCTCAGCCTTGGAAGATAGAGTTCTTCTGTTTTTTTCAGTTTTATTTTTTGTCTTTCAAAATTACCTGTATGTGTGCACGGCACAGATGCTTGTGAAGGCCTCCCTGGAGCTGCAGTTACAGGCAGTTATTGACTGCTACACATGGATACTGGGAGCCAACACTGGGTCCTCTGCTAGAGCAGTATGTGACCTTTTAACCGCCATGCTATTTCTCCAGCCCCATGCCTAAGTTCTGGAAAGTGGAAATAATTTGTGGATAAAAAGTTAAGTGTGGGGCTGGAGAGATGGCTCAGCGGTTAAGAGCATTGCCTGCTCTTCCAAAGGTCCTGAGTTCAATTCCCAGCAACCACATGGTGGCTCACAACCATCTATAATGAGGTCTGGTGCCCTCTTCTGGCCTTCAGGAATACATGCAGACAGAATATTGTATACATAATAAATAAATATTTTTTAAAAAAAGTTAAGTGTGGGCTCTTAGGACCTAGTCCATTAGAAGGAACATAGAGTTGGAGACTGTGAGACTAGACCGGCAGGTTGGGGGGTCAGAAGATGGGATTGTCTGATTGCTGCTGAATAATTTGGGGCTCTGTTCCGGGAGCAATGTAGTCACTGAAAGGTTTGTCAGAGGGACAAGATGACAATACTGACAGGATGAAAACGTAACTCTGAGGCGTTCTGGAGTGATATGGGAACAGATGACCACTTGAGAAGATATAGACATTCTCTAGAGCAGTAAAATCACGAAGATGTCTAAACTAGGAGAACAGGAATGGGAGGAAGAGTGAGGGATTAGGGTTTCCCAATTTAAGAGACTTTCTCCCCCTAGTTTTAAGATCTGTGTGATGAGTCTCTACTGTCAGCTCTACTGGATTTAGAATCACGCAGGAGACACAGCACTGCTGCTGAAGGCTCCCCAGAGAGGTTTAACCGAAGCGGGAAGACACATCCGGAATGTGAACCGCACAGTCACAAAGACTGCAGTCCCAGACTGGATAAAAAGAGAGAATGAAAAGTGAGCCTGAGCACCGGTCTCTCTCTCTCTCTCTCTCTCTCTCTCTCTCTCTCTCTCTGCTCTGTTACTGCAGAGGCAATGTAACCTGCCCCCTCATGTTCCCACTGCTATTCCTTATCCACCATGATGGACTTTACCCCTCAAACCGTAAGCCGAAGGAAACCCCTCCTTACTTAAATCTCTTTTATTAGGTATTTCATCACCGCAGTGAGAAAGTAACTGATACCAAAACTGACACTGAGGCCCCGGATCACGGCAGTGATAAAGATCATTTATCTTTATTGGACCCTGCGGGCCGTGGGTCTGTGGGACTCGCTGGTGGGAGGAATGGAGAAGAGTTTGGGTCTTCGGGCGAGCAAAGACAGAGCTCAGTAAGCAGAGCCTAATGGACCATTCTGGAGAGGGTGTCAGTAGAGGGAAGTGACCCAAGTGTCAGTAGAGGGAAGTGACCCAAGTGTCAGTAGAGGGAAGATGATAAAGACTGGATTCATGAAGTTTCAGAGGGGACCTGAACTTTATCAGGAACTGGGATAAAGGCTGTTTGTGATAGATATATTCTGACAAAAAAAAAAAAAAAAACAAAACAACAAAACTATATTTATGTGCTGGCATCTTTTTGTTTTGTTTTGTGAGACAAGGTTTCTCTGTAGCTTTGGAGCCTATCCTGGAACTCATTCTGTAGACCAAGCTGGCCTCAAACTCACAGAGATTTGTCTGCCTCTGACTCCCGAGTACTGGGACTAACGGCATGTGCCACCACCATCTGGCTTCTGCTTGTATCTTGAAAAGCTGAACGAGACTCTGTTATAAGGTAAGACTGGGCCAGAGAGATGGCTCAGTGGTTAAGAGCTCCAGCTGGTCTTCCAGAAGACCCGGGTTCAGTTCTCGACACCTATATGGCAATTCACAGCTATTTGTAACTTCAGTTCTAGGGGGTCCAATGCCCTCTCTGGCTCCTGCCAGTACCAGGCATACATGTAGTATACACACACACACACACAAGTGTACAGGCAAAACACTCATCCACATAAAAATAAGTAAATAAAATATTTTATTAAAAAGGTAATGGGCTAGGCTGTTTAGTGGAGAAAAGTTGAAGTCACCGCATTCAAACTGAGGCATACTTACTGCTTATTGTGTTCAGTCAGGCTTTTACTGACAAAAAGGAGAAAAATATTTTTTAATTTGTAGTTTGGCAAGAAAAGGAGCATAGGCAGGGTTGAAATTGCAGATGTGGTGGTGAGAGCAAAGCTGTAATTGTTAAATAAGTGATTTATTAAAGTGAAACCTGGTGCTCTTCAGACCAACACTAAAGGAACTACAAAGGAGAGAAACTGAGCTGGGAATCCCACCCACCGCAGGGGCTCCGCACTGAAGATCAATGGCCTGCAGAAGTGTTGTCCTCGGTGTCTTAGTTACTTTCTCATGGCCTTGGAAAAATATCTTGTCAAAGCCAGCTAAGAAACAAAGAGTTCATTTTGGGCCGACACTTCTTGTGGGATAGAGTCCATCATGATAAGGAAGGCGTGTTGTGGGTGGAAAGGCATGGTGGTCAGAGCAGGAGGCTGATGAGCTAAGGGAGAGCGAGAAATAAAAGATAATGGGGCTGGAGAGCTGGCTCAGTGGCTAAGAGCACTTGCTTGTGCAAAGGACTGGGAGTTTGAGTCCCAACACCCTCAAGGAGGCTCACCACGTCCTCAAGCACCTGACACACGTGTTGCACAGACATCCATGCAAGCAACACATTCAAACACCCAAAATAAAACAAATCTAAAAAAATTAAAATATTTTAAAAGAGAAGAAAAATTAAAGGTAAGTGAGTTGGACATGGTTCCAAGTCATTTAGAACTTCAAGTCTGGAGGACTGACTATGGTGTCTGTGTGCTACAACACGTGCTGGTATGGTGGTGGTCAGAGGACAGCCTCTAGTGCTGGACCACTGACCCAGGAGCTTCCAGGGGTTTTCCTGTCTCCACCTCCCATCTCTCTTAGAGGCACTAGGATTATAAACGTTTGCACTATGCATCGGACCATTACATAGGTTCTGAGGATTTGAACTCAGGTCCTCATGTTTGTATGGAGAATGATTTTGTGTACTGAGCTATTTCCACAACCAACAATTCACAGTTGAATTAATTTCCTGATTAAATCAGATGGCTTTCCCCAGTATAAGTGACCATCATCCCCTTTGGGGACACATGTATAACACAAAGGAAGAAGAAAGCTGAATTCACTCTCTGGCTGCTTCAACTGGGGCATCCACTTTCCATCCTTGATGCTTTTGCTTCTTAGGGCTTCAAGGCCTAACTGGAATCGAGACCATCAGCTCTCTGATGTTGAGGACTCAAATCGGATCATGAAGTCGCCTAAGTCTCAAGGGAACCTCTCAGTCTCCACATTTATGAAAGTAAATGTGATGTGTGTGTGTGTGTGTGTGTGTGTGTGTGTTGTAGAATATTATTTTAAGATGTGTTACTTTTGTTTATGCTGTGGAACATTTGTTTAACGATGTAAAGATGTGCTGCTACTGTTTATGCTGCATTTGTGAAGCTGTGATTCTTTGTCTGTCTGAAACACCTGATGGTCTAATAAAGCGCTGAAGGGCTTATAGCAAGCAGGAGAAAGGATCGGTGGGGCTGGCAGGCAGAGATAATAAATAGAAGGAGAAATCTGGGCGAGAGGAAGAAGGAGCAAGAACAAGGAGAGGAAGACGCTAGGGGCCATCCAGCCACACAGCCAGCCACAGAACAAGAGTGAAAGCAGGACATGTAGAAGTAAGGAAAGGAAAAAGCCCAGAGGCAAAAAGGAGATAATTTAAGAAAAACTGGCAAGAAACAAGCCAAGCTAAGACTGGGCATTTATAAGTAATAATAAACCTTTGTGTGTATATTTGGGAGCTGGGTGGTAGGCCTCCAAAAGAGTAAAGAGTAAAAAGCAAACAATAGCAAATATATAAAATTATAATTAAATAGGAATAAGCACTACATGACCATATCTCTATTATACCTGAATATGTAATATACAATATGGATGTTTTCTTAGTTACAGATCTATTGCTGTGAAGAGACACCACTACCAAGGCAACTCCTATAAGAGAAAGCATTTAATTGGAGGCTTGTTTATAGTTTTCACAAGTTTAGTCAGTTATCGTCATGGTGGAGAACATGGCAGCACACAGGTAGACCCGGCGCTGGAGAAGGAACTGAGATTTCTACATCAGGATCTACAGGAAGCAGGACGAGAGGGACTCTCGGTGTGCTGGACAGCTTTCTGTCAGCTTGACATAAGCCAAAGTCATCTGAAAGGAGGGAATCTCAATTTAAAAATTGCCTTCATAAGGTCCGGGTGTAGGCAAGCCTGTGGGGCATTTTCTTAATTAGTGATTGATGGGGAGGGCCCAGCCCACTGTGGGTGGGGCCGTCCCTGGGCTGGTGCCCCTGGCTTCTAAAGAAAGCAGGTTGAGAAAGCTATGAGGATCAAGCCAGTACGCAGTACTCCATCACGGCCTCTGCATCAGACAGGTTCCTGCCCTGTCTGAGTTCCTGTCCTGAATGTCCTGTGATAATCTACAGTGATAAGGAAATTTAAGCCATATAAACCCTTTCCTCCCCAGCTTACCTTTTGGTCATTGTGTTTCATCACAGCAATAGAAACCTTAACTAAGACACAGGACCTGGGTTGGCCTTTGAAACCTCAAAGCCCACCCCCAGTTACACACTTCCTCCACCAAGGCCACACCTCCAAATCCTTCTCAAATAGTGCCACTCCCTGATGACTAAGCATCCAAATATATGAGCCTATGGAGGCCATTCTTATTCAACCACCATAGATGTACAGTATAAACAAATATTATTATCAATACATGGGAAATAGAAGTTAACAGAATATATGGCTATGTATTCTAGTGTAACCCTTTGTCCTTCTGTATCTCTCTCCACATGTACATACAAACCTCATATGTAGGTGATTTCCAGGTTCTTGGCCTCTTATTCAAGAAATCAAAAATAGGACTGAGTGTAGTAACTCTTAAGAGGCAGAGTCAGGTGGATCTCTGTGAGTTAAGACCAGTCTTGTTCATACGTAGCAAATTTTAGGTCTGTTAGGGGCACAGTGAGACCCTGCCTCAAGAAATTTTGAGCCTGATTCTAGAATTGGGTCTTATAGAGTACTCAGAGCCAAGTATGTGTCTGTAAGCCTTTCTCACCAATAGGCAGTTGACTCTGGTAATTGGGCCGTATTTACCTTCAAAACCACAGGCAAGTCTGAGTTTACCATGTAATTCTGCAGCCCTGTAATGTTAGGGTTCTTCCATAGTTAAAGAAGGGATGACTACGCACAGCCATGTTTATCACAGTGAAGGATCTTTGTGAGGCCCATAAAAGATCTAGAAAACAAGGGTACACCCAAACCCATCAGTACTTGAAAGTAACCAGCTTCCCTTTTTACCACATCTGCCGTGCCACACCAAACTGCTAAGTAACTTTTTCCTGGTTAATTTTTGTCTCTTACCATTTATGCGTGTTAGGAAAAACCCACCACCTAAGAATAGCTTTTTTGTTCCCTTTCATCTGAAAGCGTCCTGGGTGGTGAGCAGCTTTTCAAACCAGGCAGCTCTGCGTGAACACTGCAAGCTGCGGCATGGCTTCCCAGCGCTGTGCCTGAGGTCACATTAGCAAGTGTGTGAAAGAGGAGGCCAGCAGGGAGGGCTGAGCCCGCCCGAGGGAGCCCTTCCTCCCTGCTCTCCGTTCTCAAGTCTCCAAACCACAGAACTCGGTACATAATTTGTCTCAACTTTTCACACCACCCATTTAAATAAATAAAAAGAATTGTTTCATCTCTTCCAAATGGGGATAATGCTGCAGCATTTATGAGCAATATCTTGCCTTTTTTCCCCCTTGAAGTTCATGTTGTGAGCTAAGCCTCGGGAGAGAGTGCAGCAGAGTGGCCCTTCACAGCTGAGCATACCCAGCCGCCTGGCGTTAAGACCACAGGTGCGGATGAACCAGGCAGGAAGTGGGACCGGCATGTCTATGGGGTGTGCATGAGAAAAGCCTTGTTTCATAATTTCGCCCATGTGCCTGGGTATTGAATTCTTATATTGGAACTTCAAACAAGATGAAGTACAACTTGCAGCGCACAACACTTGTCTGCGCCCTATGCGCCCTATGCGCAGTCCTACCATACAGTTTGGGAGCTTCTGAGCTTAGGGCAAGGGGCTGGAGGTTGAAACATACAGACAGAGAGAGACATGGACCTCTAGTCACTGGTAGGAAGCCCTTTATTCAATAGCACCACGGAGGCTTATATACCCAACAGTCAAGTGGGTCAACAGGTGAAAACCTTATCCTCTGATCCTCAAGGCCAAGGCAACACGTGCTCGTGAAGCAGAGCTGGTAAACAACTTTGACACAGATTTCAGTAACTCAAATCAGAAGGAAAGTAAAGATCTCTAGCAGGGAAGAGCAGCTGGAGGCCAGGACTCCAAATGGTCCCAACACAACTGAGCAAGAGACTTCTGGTTCACCTCAGATGCCTCCTTGTAGGATTCATCTTCAGACAGGGGATTCCTGGGTTCTTGGAATCAAGGAATCAAAAATTGAACTGGTTGTGGTGCCTGTCGGGAGGCAGAGGCAAGTGGATCTCTGTGAATTCAAGACCAATCTGGTCTATATCTACATAGCAAATTTCACACCAGCTAGGGCTTTGTAGTGAGAACCTCACTTAGAATAGAGAAAGACAGAGAAAGAGAAAAAAAAAAGGCAGAGAGACAGACAGACAGACACTTCAAGGGAACGGAAGCTACAGGCAGTGCTCTAGGACCCCAGGTCTGAGGTCTTTTTAAAGTGGTTTAAAGGAAAAGGGAGCTAGTTTCTAAGGGCCTACTTTGTTTAAAAAAAAAAAAAGTCATTGAGTGTTCAATGCTTGGTAAGCTTTTCCATGGGAACTTGGAAGACAAGAATATTGAGAACAAGGCAGAATATGGAGGACGAGTTTATAAAGTTTCAGAGGGAAGTTTAAAGACTATCTGGGCAATTTGTTCTGAGTTAAGGTTCCGTGGTTCTGCTTAGCTGGAGCTGAGACATTAGCAATGAATAAGAGAGCAGCAATGCTGAGGTGGAATCTTCTTGGAAGTGTTTCCTGGGGGTCAGCACACAGAAGCTGTGTTCCAGAGGTGACTAAGGTTGTACCTTGCGCTGACGACTGAACTGGGTGGCATACGCATCATCAGGTGGTGCTGGTTTTGAAGGCATGAAGGGGTCATGGAGAGGAGCTGAAGTGTGGCACTGTGAGAGGGCAGGAGAGGCCATTGGCGAAGGTGAAGCCTCAGTGGCAGTTGAAGGCCCAGGACTGAAGGGGTCATGCAGAGAAGGTGAGGCTTGGCACTGTGAAGAGAGCTCGTGAGAGGTTATTGGTGACAGTGCAGCCCAGTTGCAGCAGAGACCCCAGCATTGTAGAGATGCCAGGGCCATGTCATGACCACTGAGCACATGGCAGGTGTGGAGAGGAGCCAGTCAAAGCCTCGAAGACGAGCTGTGTGTGCTGCAGTAGGCAGAGCTGGAGAAGTGACCCAAGCCCCATGGAGGAGCTCAGAAGATGGTGAGTGCCTCCCAGACAATGGACATGTGTTGTTTGCACAGTGAGAATCTGATTTAGCTTTGATTTGGCTGTAACTCTCCCATTCTTCGTCCCTCTTGAAGTGAGGATGTATTTATTTTTGACTTCACAGGAGCTCACAGTTTAGAGACTGAATTTTCAAAGAGATTTTAGGTTTTAAAAGAGACTTTGAATTAGCCTGGTGGTGGTGGCACACACCTTTGATTCCAGCATTCGGGAAGAAGATGCAGGTGAATCTCTGTGAGTTTGAGTCCAGCCTGGTCTACACAGGGAGTTCCAGGATAGCCAAAGCTACACAGAGAAACCCTGTCTTGATAAGCAAGAGAGAGAGAGAGAGAGAGAGACTTTGAATTAAAAAAAATACTGAATTTTAAAGTGTTTGTAAAGACTGGAACTTTTTTTTGTTTTTGTGTTTTTGAGACAGGACTTTTTAAGTTTGTAAAATGTCTTATGTTGGGATATTGATATTAATATGTCATCTTGGGGATGAAAGAAAAGTTGTGGATTAACAGTGATGTGCTTCTGTGTCAAGCTGACAAGGGATCAGTTTGCGGGATGGTTTTATGCCAACTTGACATGGCTAAAGTCATCTGAAAGGAGGGAACCTCAGATGAGAAAATGCCTCTATAAGATCCAACTGTAGGAATGCCTGTAGGTCATTTTCTTAATTAGTGGTTGATGTGGGGAGGGCCCAGCCTATTGTGGGTGGGGCTGTCTCTGGACTGGCATCCAGGTTCCTGCTCTGCTTGAGTTCCTGTCCTGACTTCGTTTGGTGATGAGCTGTCATGCGGAAGTATAAGCAGAATAAGCCCTCTCCTTTCCAGCATGCTTCTTGGTCATGGTTTTTCATGGCAGCAACAGAAACCCTAACTAAGACAGGGTGGTTCTCTACTTTTGATTGGTAGGTTAGGCCATATATTCATTTTCCTGTTGCTGATGTCCCTCCCCACAATGCATGTGATTTTAATGATTGCGCACCCAATTATGCATAGGCATAAGAATGCAAATAAAGGATTCTTCGTAAAAGTTCCCTTGAGTACACAGTTTTACCTTATTGTCCATGTGCCCCATACCGTCAGGCTGTATCGACTTTCTCATTCTTTGTACCCAGGTATATTCAGAATTTATTTGAATAGAATTTGTGTAAATGTTATGGTTCTTGGGGGGGGTGTGAGGAAAACAGTAGTGTTCAGAGATGAGTGTCCATGAAGCCTGTTGCAGCTGGGGTTGGAGAGTGGGGAGGCTGACATTGCTAGAGCCATTGTTTAGAGAGCAGCATGTGTTCATAATACAAAGAGGTAAAGGAGTTAAGCTGCCATGCGCATTATTTAGAAAAGGCGGTGAGATGGCCCAGCAGGTAAGGGTACTTGTTGCCCTTGCGGAGGACCCAGGTTGGTTTCAAGCACCCACATGAGACAGTTCACAATTCTCTGGACTCCAGTTTCACAATAGCCAGTGCCCTGTCTGGGCCTCTGAATTCACCTTGCACGCATGCGGTATACACACACGTCTCTAAGAATACACATATGCACATAAAATTAAATAAATAAATCTTTACAAAAAGAAATGGGATGGTTATGCATAACCAATAAAGTCCCAGACTGCTAAACTATTATTCCTTACGTTTACCTGCTTCAAAATCAGGGGATTTTTCTCAGTTGGATTCTAAGTTCGCAGTCTCGGACTAATTTCTGGGCCTCAGTTGCTTCAGTCTTGAAGAGAGCTTCAGATCGTTCCATCTCATTGAATTGTTCATTTAAATAAATGAATGGCATGATAGTTATGATACGCTGCATCATATGAAATATGCTCCCCCTGAATTCATAACTAAAAGCCGAAGCCCTTCCATCAAGAGTGTAGCTGAATTTTAAAGCCAGGTCTGTAAAGAGGCAACTGAACTACAATGAAGTCATTGGGGTGGGTCTTAATCAAATACGACTGGTGTCTATAAAAAGGGGAAGTTTGGGCACAGACATAGATGACATAGACCATTTAAAGACATGGGGAGGAAGTGGTCACCTGTAAACCGAGGAGAGAAGTTTCAGATGAGCCCAGTCCTGCTGACAACGTGACTGGACTGTCTACACTCTTGATGATAACAGTCTGTTGTTTGAACCCCCTGTCTGTGTTAGCTGGTTATAGCAGCCCATCATAGCTAATGTTATGTATCAACGTCTCTGCCCGAGGGCATCAAGGCATTTGGTCAAACCTTATTTGGGATGAGTCTGTAAATATGTCTTTTTAAGAGATTCATGTTTAATCAGTGAAATTTGGCTCAGGAAGGCTCCCACTTAAGTGGATGTCATCCAGTTGGTTGAAGGCTTGAGTAGAATAAACAATAACCTGCCTTGAGCAAGAAGAAACTTGGGGGCAGTTTGTGGGGCCACTGGCAGTGGAACCAGTATTTATCCCTAGGCTATTTGGAGTCTATTCCCTATGGAGGGATACCTTGCTCAACCTAGATACATGGGGGAGGGCTTGGTCCTGCCTCAAGCTAAGTGACAGACTTTGTTGATTTCCCATGGGAGGCCTCACCCTTTCTGAGGACCGATTAGGGGTCGGGCAGGGTGAAGGTAAGGGGAGCAGGAGGAGGGGAGAGAGAGGGAACTGGGATTGGCATGTAAAATAAAAAAGGTTGTTTTAAAAATTAAATTAAATTTAAATTCTTTTAAAGAAGAAGAAGAAAAGAAAAAAAACTTGGATTTGAACTGCAGCTCCTTCTTGGTCTCCAGCATGTAAACTCACCCTACAGACTTTGACTTGGTCATTGACAAGAATGTGAGCTATTTCCTGAACTAAATCTCTCCTCTTCCCCTTTCTTTCCCTTCCCTCCCTCTCATTTCCTTTCCATTACTATTGTTGTTGTTGTTGTTGTTATTATTGTGTGTACACATATGTACACTTACTATGGTGAATGTGTGAAGGTAAGAGGACACTTTTGGAAACAGAATCCTAGGATTGAACTCAGGTTCTCAGGCTTATCCACCAAGCCATCTATTATTATTACTGTCATCATCATCACCACCATTTCTTTGAGAATTTAGCATAGGGTATTTTGTTCACAATACCCGTTCCACAACTCCTTCCAGATCCATCTCCTTCTCTACTAATTTTGTGTCCTCTTCTTTTCTTTAGTCCAACAAATAGGTGTTACTCGCCTACTCTTAGATTGTTCAATGGAATATGATCAACCCACCAAGGACTGCACCTTTAAAGAAATTGACACTCCTTCCCCCAGAAGCTAACAGTTGCCAATAGCTCCTTAGCACTTTCAAGTTTCCAAGTAACTAACATGGAGACTCAGTATTAATTATAAATGCTTGGCCAATAGCTCAGGCTTATTACTAGATCTTACAACTTAAATTAATCCATATTTCTTATCTAAGTTTTACCACATGGTTCATGGCTTACTACATAATTTTGTACATGTTCTGCTTCGTCTATGCCTGGTTGGAGACCTCGAGACTCAACCCTTCTTCTTCCCAGCATCCTCCTAGTCTGACTCTCCTGTCCTCTCTTCCTGTCCAGCTATTGGTCATCCAGCTTTTTATTTAAAATGGAAGCAACACATTTTCACATTGTACAAAAGAATTACTCCGTAGTAGCAAGGGGCGAATGCTGTGCCCATTTCCCCTCAGATTTTGTCTGACTTGAGCAGGTCTTATGCATGCTGTCTCAACCGCTAGCGTTCATATGTGCAACTGCCCCGCAGTACCTAGAAAACAGCTCTGACCATTCTGCAGTCTTCTGTCCTCTGCACCTTGACCAGCTGTGGGTGCTGTGTTAACGATCACCTACTACAGAAGAAGCTTCTCTGATGGAGGCTGAGAGATGCACTGATCTATGGGAATAACAAGAAGCCGTGAGCAGGAAAAATAGTAGTAGGCTCTCCCAAAGGGCCTATGGCACATCTTGTCACAGGTTCTTGGCTCAAAGACTGGTACCAGATACAGGTTTCAACTTGTGAAGCAGGATTAAGTCCAATCAGAAAGTGGTTAGTTCCTCTCATGACCTCATACACTATTGCACCCATGGGCATGTCTTATCAGGGTGGTCATTTTTCTAGCGTACAGGATTCACAGTTGAACAAGACTGTCAATAAGACAAGTGAGGGAGATGAACAGATTTAAAAATAGGAAAGGAAGAAGTCAAAGCATTCTTATTTTGCAGATGATATAATTCTGCAAAAGAGACCCTAGAGACTCTCTAGCAGAGAATCTTGAACTAAAGGTCTTCCTTTCTAGGGATTTGGATCCCTGTAGGTTGATACTGCTCATGTCCAATACAGCTTGTTTATTAACCAATGGTAACAAACATATTCACAGCATACAGAGGGGAATCCCACACCAGGTCCCTTCCAAAGGTGAACACAGAATTGGACACCCAGGAACAGACGAAGTAAAGATTCAAAGAAAATAAAAGTAAGCATTTATTTAAGCAACCAGAAAGTGCCCTTTGTGAGAGGTAGGGTCTCCAGAGCTAATAGACTACTGAGTGACCTCTGAGTAGGGACTCTGGGCTCTCTCCTCCTCTTTCTCATTACTCATTCTCCTTGACCTGGATGGTTCTTGGTCTGAGGACATAACAAAGGGGAGTGAGGTTGCATCCTAGCTGCAAGGCTGGAACGTTATCTTTCTTTAGAGTACAGTTGCTCCCTGGGAATTTCCCTATGACCTTGTCCCTGCCTATTTCTGCTAACTCCTCACAACTTCACCAGAAATTTTCTATAGATGATAAGCACATTCAGCAAAGCAGCAGGATACAAAATTGACACACATATCTGTAGCCTCCTCCTAGGCA
This sequence comes from Myodes glareolus, assembly GCF_982192425.1. Classification (NCBI taxonomy): domain Eukaryota; kingdom Metazoa; phylum Chordata; class Mammalia; order Rodentia; family Cricetidae; genus Myodes; species Myodes glareolus. The sequence continues at coordinate 14,643,141 of NC_142038.1, read as the reverse complement.
AGTCACAAACAAACCAAGAAAGAAGTCAAACAATCCCTCTCTCAATAGCTTCGAAAGTACATTGATATAAATCTAACAAGTGAAAGACATTGAAAAGGAAATGGAAGATCCGTGAAGATGGAAAAGTCGCTCACACTCATGGGTTGGAAGGACTAATATTGTGAAAATGGTCTTCCTACCCAAACTCAACTGCAGATTCAATATAGTCGCCATAAAATTCCAATGCAACTCTTTTTTTAAAATATCTATCTATCTATCTATCTATTTATTTATTTATTTATTTATTATGTATACAATATTCTGTCTACATGCATGCCTGAAGAGGGCACCAGGCTTCATTACAGATGGTTGTGAGCCACCATGTGGTTGCTGGGAATTGAACTCAGGACCTTTGGAAGAGCAGGCAATGCTCTTAACCGCTGAGCCATCTCTCCAGCCCCACCAATGCAACTCTTTACAGAAAGTGAAAAAACAATCTTAAATTTTATATGAAAACACAAACAACCCAGGATAGACAAAATAATCCCGGCCAATTACAACAATAACAAAAGTGCTGAAGATGCCGTCATCGCAGGCTTCAGGATAAACTAGAGAGCTGTAGCAATAACAACAGCACAGTGCCGGGAGGGAAATGGCAATATCGGCTAATGGAATAGAATTTAGGATCCATGCATGAGCCCTCACGCCTACAGTCACCTGATGTTTGACCAAGAAGTTAACAATACACGTTGGAGAAAAGAAAGAATCTCCAAAAAGTGATTCTGGACAAACTGCGTAGCTACATGTAGAAAAATAAAACCAAAACCTTGTCTCATATCTTATCCAAAACTTTGAATCAATCAAGGTCCTTACATTATTTTCCTTTCTGTTGCACTGATAAGGCACCATGACCAAGGAAGTTGTCTGATTACTTCTCTAAAATATCGCGACCAAGGCTGTTGTTGGAAGCTCCTCTTTTGTTCCCGGCTACCCAGACTTGAAATAATCTCTCAGAAACTATATTATTTGAATCACTGTTTGGCCAACAGCTTAAGCATATTTTTAGCTAGCTCTTATATCCATCTCCATTAATCTCTGTATTGCCACGCGGCTGTGGTTTATCGGATAAAGTCTGGCATCTGTCTCCTGTGGGGCTACGTGGCTTCTCTCTGACTCCACCTTTTTACCAGCATTCAGTTTAGTTGTGTGTCCCTCCCCCTCCCCCAGCCTAGCTCTATTTTGCCCTATCACAAGCCAAAACAGCTTCTTTATTCATTAATCAATAAAAGCAGCACATACATATACAGAAGGACTTCCGATACCACAAGGCAACTCATAAAAGAAAGCATTTATTGGGATCTCGTGGTTCCAGAAGATTAGACTTTGATAGTCAAGGCAGGGAACGTGGTGGCAGGCAGGCAGGCATGATGCTGGAGTAGTAACAGAGAGAGAGAGAGAGAGAGAGAGAGAGAATGCTAACGCTAACAGGGAACTGCTGGGAATGGTATGGGCTTTTGAAACTTTAAAGTACATTGCTAGTGGCACGTCTCCTCCAGCAAGCCACACCTCCTAATCTTTTCCCAAAAAGTTCCAGCAACTGGGACCAAGCATTCAAGGGTATGAGCCTGTGGGAGCTATTCTTATTCAAACCTCCACAGCAACTTATAGGAGAGCTTATTTGGGTTTATAGCTCCAGAGGCACAAGAATCAATCATGGCAGAGGCCCAGGGTGGCAAACGCACACACGGTGGCAGAGAGCCTAGGATGCTGAAAGCTCTGGTTCTGACCACCAGCATGCATAACTGGGCGTGGTGCCACACACCTGTAGTCTCAGCACTGGGAAGGGAGAGGCAAGGGAAACAAGTGAGGTCATTGTTTGCTATATAACACGCTCAAGGCCAGCTTGGAAAACATGAGACACTCTTTTATAAAACACATTTAATATATTTCTGCTATTTTCCTCAGTTTCGGTTATTCCTTGATTCAATTTTCTTGCAATCTTCTTTTTTTTTAAATATTTATTTATTTATTATGTATACAATATTCTGTCTGCATGTATGCCTGAAGGCCAGAAGAGGGCACCAGACCTCATTACAGATGGTTGTGAGCCACCATGTGGTTGCTGGGAATTGAACTCAGGACCTTTGGAAGAGCAGGCAGTGCTCTTAACCTCTGAGCCATCTCTCCAGCCCCTTCTTGCAATCTTCTACTAAACACTTATTATATCCATGGATGGCTCTGGATCCCAAATATTTCAAAACACACAAGCAGACTCATTTCAATAATGAGGTGTTTACTGGAGCAGGGAGCTACTATAGTCCGTGTGATGGGGGTTCTTATAGAGTAGACCAAGAGCTGTTTGTGTTCATGGTTCCTGGACCAGAGAAGAGTGGCGATGGGCATCTTTAGCCCTCAGGACGGCCCTGCCACTCATTCCTCATTGTCGTCCTCATTTTGGACATGAGTAAGCTGAGTCCCAGAGAGCTTATATAATTTGTCCAAATGACAGAAGAGGTGGAGGAAATAGATTTGAGCACATCCGGCTCTGGAGTCCTCATTCCTAGCATGTTTATGTTTTGTTGTTTAATGGTTTCTCAAGTAGCCAGTCAAAGAAGAGTTCACATGACATAGTCTTTATATTTGCTTTGAAAGTTGGGACCTAGATCACTGAATTCTGTATCACTCGGCTTATTCTTGATTCACTTTCCCTACGGTTCCAATAATTCCCAGAATGCACTGCAATGATAGCAATAGTCAGTGTTTACGTCTTATGTGATAGATGCTTGGTGTTAGTACAGTTCTCATGCAATCTTCATAGCTGAGGACATAGGCTCTGGTGTTGTCCCTATTTCACAGAGAGGTAAACTAAGACTTCACGAGTTAAGTCATATGCTGTTCAGTGGCAAAGCTGAGATTTGATTCTAGATCTGAATCCCAGAGCTATTTGTCTGTCTGTCTGCCTGCCTGCCTGCCTACCTGCCTATCTACCTATATTTGTGTGGACCTGTTTCTGCCTGAGTTTATAGTTACCACTCGCATGCAGGTACCAGTAGAGGACAGTAGAGGGTGTTGAATTATCTGGAACTGGAGTTACAGGCAGTTGTGAGTTGCTTAGTGTAGGTGCTGGGACCTGTACCTGGGTCCTCAGCATGAGCTGTAAGTGCTCTTAACCTCCGAGGCACCTCTCCAGCCACTACCCCCAGCTTCCCAGAAAGTTTCAAAAACCATTTTGCTATAGCACTTAGAGCTGGGTAACAGCCTAAACACCCATCGCTGAGTAGAAGTTTTCATTGGGAGAGAGAATTTGGCAAAGTAACCAGTCTTCGACATTGCAATCAATGACCAGGACTTTCTCTCAGTTTTTGAAGGGGATCTTGTTACCTCCTTAGTAAGTCTGAGCGATTCTGTTCCTTTTAGAATATTGCTGACTCGCACCACTCCTGAGTTGTCTGCATTGAGGCTCTGGACATCTGAGTAGCTCTGAGACACAAACAATGGCGGGGTGGGAAATCTGCGGCTCAGAATGAACTTTCATAACTGGGGCAGACAGCAGAAGCAGTTTGTTTTTTAGTAATGATCCCTGGGACCGCCAGGTTCTGGGGAAATCGAGGCCCAGAGGAGGAAGCTGAGGCGACTAGAGAGAACAGCTAAGACATCCTGGCAAATGGACTAAACAGAGTAGTGCAGATCAAGGCCATGGCAGAGGAAACTACTTTCAGAATGTCCACCGCTTTCTGTGTGTTAACTCTTTGCCTGTTTGCTCAAGAATGCCGTAGAGGGGGGCAGGAACATGCCTGGTATGGTCTGGGCTTCCACGGTGCGGCTCCAAGGCTGCAGAGTTTAGACAGTAGAACTTACCCAGTCTTCAGTAGAGGGCAGAGGCATGCAAAGAACTCACTCTGGGAACAATGGCATGTTGCAGAGGAGACTGTGAGCACTGAACCCTGGGACACTGGTTCCTTGCTAATGGGGAGGGTGTCTCCTGTGGAGAAGGGAGGCTGGGACAGGAAGAGAGCCTCCGGGAGCTTTGCCCTCTTCACCCCAACAACTTCAAAGCAGCACAGCAGGTGACTGACAACAGGGCAAGGATGAGGTTTAGTCATTGCCAAATTCCTGCTGACGGACTTGTCCCTGCTTGGGCGGCAGGCAGAGAACTCTGCAGGAGAGATGGGGCGAGCAGATATTGAAGGGAGCTGTGGTGACGTCCTGGGCTCAGCCAGCTGCAGCTTCCTGGGGGTACAGCGCAAGATCTCTGGGGTACATTTGAGCACTAAGAACGGCAGTAATGTTAGGACATGGTGGCACACACCTCTGTAATCTCAGCACCTCGGAAGCTAAGACAAGGGGATTGCCACAAGTTCCAGCCAAGATGGGCTACCTCATAAGCTCCAAGCCAGCTTCAGCTATCTTATCTTTAAAAAAAAAATCAAAAACAAACAAAACAAAATTCTATGGTGACTCTGGACAACAGGCAACTGTGTCCCAGGTGGAAAGAATGTGTCTCAGGGGTGGACCTAGGTACTACTGGGTATGGCAGTGCAGCTGAAGGACATTATAAAGAGTGCACAGCGCTCCCAGGCAGAACGACTAGGGGTCAGGACCTATGATGTCATCTATGAGGAACAGAGGGCACAGTGCCCACAGGCTCTGATTGTGAGGAAAGATCTGGATCAGGAGTGGACCATTGTTGCTGGAGCTGATAAGTGGGCTGATGGCCCCCTGTACCTCATGCTTCCCTGGGACCTTTTTTGTTTTGTTTTAGATGCCTGTATGGAGACCTTAGGATCCATTCCGTGTAGCCGGTGGGGTTGAAGATGGATGAAACATTATGAAGCAGTCCTAGTAAACAGGATGACTTGTCTCTGCGAAAGAACCGTTGATAGCCAGCGGGTGTCCTCCATTTATAATAAACCTAAATAAAAGTTGCAAGGGTCGATATTGCAGATGCAATCTTAGTGTTTATTAAGTAAATTTGCAAACACACAATTCAAACGAACAAATATTTGCCAGGTCGTTAATGAGTGCCTTTGTGGGAATTCACATTTAGTTCAGAGACTTAATCAGTTAAGGTTTTGATTGACACAAAACTGTGTCCATTTCTAGGTTACCATGTGATATTTCAATAGACTTAATTTTTTTGACTCTAAGAAATCTATTTTATGTTAACTTGAAACACATATGCAAACTTGCAATAGAACTTTCATGAAGCAATTTTTACCTCTCCAGGTAAAGCAGGTTCTGTTATTTTCTTTGTTCTTAAGAGACGGAGTCACACTGTGCTGTCCAGGCTGACTTCGAACTTCTGGGCTCATGTGATGGATCCTCTCCGCCCCCGAGAAGCTGGGATGACACGTACATTGCGTTACATCCACTAGGGATCTTCTGTTCTGTCCTGTTTCTGTTCATCAAGAGAACAACCAATGCTGGCAAGGACAGAGCGGGTAAAGGAACTCATATGACCCTTGGTAAGAAAGCAAGTTTCTGAATTACTGTGAGACTCAATGTAGAGGTCCCCATAACACTGCAATAGGACAGCATGGTGACCTAGCTACCCCACTGCTGGGAGTCATCCCAAGGGTTCAGCTTAGCACAGAGGTCCTTCCACATCCGTGCTTATTAACGCATTGGAGCAACACCTAAGTTAGGAATCAGCCTAGGAATCAGGTGAATGGATAAAGAAAATATGGCTTATATACATAATGTTGTCTTTTTAATTATGTATCTGTGTTTCACATGTGTGTAGGTGCCCACAGAGGCCAGAGGGCATTAGAATTAGATCCCTGTTGTGAGCTGCCGATGCGGGTGCAGGGACCCAAACTCAAATCCTCTTCCAGAGCAGCAAGTGTTCTTAGGATAACTGAGCCAAGTACCCCACCTCCATCTCTCCCACTTCTGTAATGGAGTTTTATTCAGTCACAATGAAGAACGAAATTATGTCGTTTTCAGGAAACTGGATGAAGCTGTAGACTATTATATTGAGTTAAATAAGACCCATCCAGAAATATTGCATTTTAATTTTTATGTTTTGTGGTGGCACAGCTTAGAGAGAGCATTGGAGGAACCAGAGCTGTTGAACACACAGGACTTCAAAGGAAGAAAGAGATTGACACCCGATTACCTGCAAGGCTGGAGCAGACGGCCGTGATCCTTTTGCTATTCCTTGGAGCCAGCCTTCCTGAATTCCTCCAAATCCTGAGCTGTGTCTCCGTCTATAAAACTCACCCTTATGAAAGAGGCCCCATGTACTTTGCATCTTCCATCAATAGACTCTGTCCTAAGCTTATTGTCAGTCCAAGCATAGTGCTGGACCAGTATCCTGCATCAGATTCACAAACAGGAGGGAGAAAGGGAAGGAGAGAGAATGGGAGAGACAGTGTGTCTGTCATGGGCTTTTGAAACCTTAAAGCCCACCCCAAGTGACAGACTTTCTCCAACAAGGCCACACCTCCTAATCATTTCTTAAACAGTTTACCAGCTGAGCCCTTTTCATCCAAACAACCACAACACCCAAATCCTGGATGCTCAAGTCTGTGGTATGAAAAGCATTTTCACATTCTCTAGATGAATTAGGGTAATATGTACCAATTAAAAGGAATATAAATACCTGCCATACTGTGTCCATTGGGAAACAATGATAAGAAAGTCAGATGTTCATTGCAAATGCAACTTTTTTCAAATTCTTTTGATCTGTGGGTAAAATATAGATAAAGAGGTATGACTGGTTAGTATGAGAAGATCAATTGCAAATATTCACAAGGAATGCTTTGAGACAGATACTCATGTGGGCTCACACATAAACAAATAATAAAAATAAATCTTTTTTAAAAAGTTAAGCTTGGCTGGGTGGTGGTGCCACATACCTCAGAAACAAGCAAATCTCTGTGAGTTCAAGGCCAGCCTGGTCTACGGAGAGAGTTCCAGGACAAGTCAGAACTATCCAGAAAAACCCTGTCCCAAAAATCAATAAACAAAGAAATAAAATCAAGCTTGACATTAACCCTTAGCTAAAAATTATAAAAAATGGATTAAGTTTTATTGGATCAGGTTTATTTGAAAGAAGAAGAACATACCTAGAATAGAGAGATGGAAATTCATCAGTGCAGGCCACCTGAGGAAATCTCCCAGGTCTACTTCCTAGAAGCACCATTGTTTAATGTTCCTTGGCTGCAACTCTGCCGTGATCTCTTATGAACAAGGACATGAGGGCGGGTTGAGCAGTTGGAACTTGTGGAATGTGGTGAAGAGCCGGAGAATGGAACCAGGGACACTAGTTTGGTTTGTAATTATCTACGCATTTCTTTTCAGAAATACGGTTTATTTATTTATTTATTTATTTATTTATTTATTTATTGTGTGTGTGTGTGTGTGTGTGTGTGTGTGTGTGTGTGTGTGTGTGTGCTCGCGCGCACATGTAGAGGTGTGACTATCCAGGGACTACTTGTGGGAACTTGAAGGAGAGAACTCTCTCCTTCCACCAGGTGAGTCCTGGGGATTGAACTTAATTCATCAGGCTTGGAGGACAAATGCCTTTACCTGCTGAACCATCTTGCCAGGCCTCCCCAGACATTTCTTAAGAGCAACAGTGTACTCTTCATTTATTTTTGTCCTTGTATGTGTGGACCGTATTATATCCAAGACATACATTCAGTAAATAGCATCTCCTTGTGGTTTTCTCAACCCAGACCAAACAGAAGGTATTTTAAAGAAACACATGCCCGAGAGAAGACTGTGGAAGTTTTGCAAATCTTTCTGCTTGGTATTCAAGACAGAGAGAAGGACTGAGAGCTGAGCAGTCTGTCTTCCTCAATGAAGTGTGCCCCCAAGTCCTGGTGCTGAGGCTCTTTCATAACTTTGTTCAGATCCATAGATCTTAGCCTCAAACTCAAACCCTTTAACATGGATTAGAACATGATTCTTCATTTATGAAAAACACAACTGCCAGTTACTTAATTTCAAAAATCCTGTTGGCTTTAAAGGGTGTTGATCTTTACTCCTTCCAGAAGCTTGCCCACTGAACACTGTGTCCCTCTTTATTTGTCTGTTTATTTGGCTTTGTGATCACAATCTAGCTGTGTTCCAAGGCATCTCTCCAGAACTTAGGCTGAAACATCCAAGTTTGGTGCCATTCCTGGTTAATCTGGCCTATTCGATTATAGCAGTAAAGTCTCCACAGATGGAGAAAGAAAGTCTCCACTTTCTTTTCTTTCGTTTTTTGTTTTGTTTTTTCTGTTTTTCAAGACAGGGTTTCTTTGTATAGCTTTGGACCCTGTCCCGGAACTCGCTCTGTAGACGAGGCTGGCCTCGAACTCACAAAGATCAGCCTGCATCTGCCTCTCAAGCACTGGGATTAAAGGTGTGCATAATCTAAAGTATATACCATGTCATATGTATGACAGTTGCAATTCTCACCCTGACAGTGGGCATGGTGTGCCTTGTTGTTGGATTGAACCACCACCTGGCAAGCTCTTTTTCTCTTTAATTGGCTGTTGGGGTAGAAGAAAACAGGTTTTCTTAAGCCAGCCAAGTGTTACAATTGTTTTGCTTCTGTAGAATCAAGTGTGAAGAGTGCTTCAGACCAGAGCTTGCTCTGTTAAAGAGGAGGAATATGCTCAGAGTGAGCTGAAGGCTAGGTCACATGACTGGGGACCCATTTGCGAGACGCCCTTTATGCCTCAAACACGAAGCTGGTATTAGGGATTTGAGACGGGGTCCAAGGAACACTAAACAGTGGGGACAGATCCATGCGGAATAGTTGCTATGCAAATTGGCCGAAGTAAAGGCTTCAACATGTGTATGAGGTATATGGAGAGAGATGGATCACAGGGAGGCCTTCCAGTGCGAGCTCCGGACTGGAAGGGGTACCTAATTAATTGGGGAGATTCCAAGGTATTTTGCCTGATCTTGGCTGTGACAAAGGGACAGGAAGGTAGATGTTTTTGGAGAAGAAGAAAGAGCTGCTAGTGAGACAAGTTGTGTCTGCAGCTGTGAGAAGCAGGATGGAATAGAGAGTGTGGGTTGACCAGATAGTCAAGTGTTCAGACAGAACACTGTAGGCTGGGCCACCCTAGTTAACTTTTCTGTTGCTGTGAAGAAACATCATGCCAAAGCAACTTGGGGGAGACAGGGTTTGTTTGACTTCCACTTCCGTATCACTGCTCATCCTGGAAGGAAGTCAGGACAGAAACTCAAACAGAGCAAACACCCAGAGGCAGGAGCTGGTGCGGAGACCATGGAGGAGTGCTGCTTATTGGCTTGCCTTTCATGACCTTCTCAGTCTGGATTCTCATAGAACCAAGGAGCACCTGTGCTGGGATGGAACCTATAGTGGACTGGACCCTCCCTCCTCAATCACTAATTAAGCCCTACAGGCTTGTACACAGCCCAATCTTATGGAGGCATTTTCTCAATCGCGGCTCCCTCCTCTCAGAAGACTTTAGCATGTGTCAAGTTGACCTCAAACTATACAGCACATGGGCTGACCAAGCAGTCAAGAGTCCAGGCTTGAGCACTGGTAGGCTGTCATGACCACTTAGAGTGTATTTATTTCATTCCTGATGAGGACCCCCAGAAACGGTAGCGTGGTTTTATGCTCCTGAAAGATGACCCTAAAAGAAACATGCTGGGTAGATTGGGGAAAAAAGATGGTGGAAAACAGGGTAAAGACACATTGACAGGGATCTCGGAAGGCCCTTGTGGTAAGGTTGCTTTGTGTCATTCTGACTAAACACCGATGAGAACAACTCAAAAGAAGGAATGATGTATTTTTTCTTCACTCCAGGGTTAGCTCAGTTCGTGGCTAACTTCTTTCCATGTGCTAGAGCAGAGAGCTTCATGGCAGCAGGAGGGTATGGTAGAGGAGATTCTTCACTTCATGGCAGCCAGGAAAGGGGTGGGGGGCTGGGACATGCTATTCTTGTGCAGTATTTCCTCCAACTGAAGCATTCCATCGCTGATGGAAACTCTTTAAGACTCAGGATGTTCTAAAGGGAGGGTCCTCAGGATTCAGGAAGTAAACAAGTCACAAGTTTTAGGAAGTCCCTGAAACTTACCCGATTCCCAAGGTTTCTCCTTCCACAAGGCTAGGGATATTTGAGGAGTGATTTCTCCAACCTTTGGAGCTGCCTGCCACCTACGCAGACAGCTTTAGGGTTCCAGCTTTTGTGGGTCAGCACCCATATTGTGGTGGGTTCCCAGTGACAAAACGGCTCTTAAGTTATCTCTGATCCCCACACCTACTCCTGTTAGGGACCTCCGTATAAACTTGCTTATTATCCAAGCTGGACTTCCATGGCATCCTTCCCTTGGTCTGTAGCTAGTTTCTGGCTGGGCTGAAAATTCCCCAGGAATAGTGTGGCAGAAGACCTCTCAAAGACCAGTCGATAAGGACCCTCTTCCCCCAGCAATCCTAACATCTTCAAAATAGCATCCCACACGTAAGCTTGTGGGAGACATTTCATATTCAATTAATAACTGACCTGAATCAGAGAAACATTTGGGAGGACAGGTGGCTTAGATCACAACAGAGGAGGAAAAGGTACAAAAAAAGTAAAATTAAAAATAATTGCTCCTGAATTACATGGTATAAATATTATGCCAGTTTAGGGTGATAGTTAATTTTATGTGTTAATTGGGCTCATTAAGGATGGCTAGTGGTCTGAGCAAAAACTTTGTTTATTTGTTTATTTGAGGCAGGGTTTCTCTGTACCTTTGGAGCCTGTCCTGAAACTCGCTCTGTACAACAGGCTGGCCTCGAACTCATGTAGATCTGCGTGTCTCTGCCCCCTGAGTGCTGGAATTAAAGGAGTTGCGCCACCACCGCCCAGTAGGTCAAACTTTTTTTTAAACATTTATTCATTTATTTATTTGATGTAAGTGTCTATGTAGATAGGGGAAGGAGATGACAGAACACATGTATTGAAGTCAGAAGACAGCTTGAGGGAATTGGTTTTCTGCTTCTACCATGTGGGTTCTGAAGATGGATCTAAGGTCACAAGGCACGGCGGTAGGCATTGTTACCACCCCACCCACTCCCAGACATCTGGCGGGTTTGGTCATCTGGCTGGATGTTTCTGCGGAGGTTCTTTGGGATGAGTTCAAATGGGTTGGACTTTGAGTGGCTCAGCGTATCCTCATCAATAATGCAGACGGTCTCTCACCCAGTCAGCAGAGAGTCTGAACAGAACAAAGAAACAAAGAGTGACTTCCTCTGAGCAAGAAGAAATTCTGCCAGCAAAAGCCCTTGATCTCAGAACACAGCTCAGTTCTCGGCCTCCAGCCTGTGGGCTAACTGCACGGGCTTTGGGACTGGCCAGGTTTCAACTATGTGGACAATTTCTTAAAATCTCCCCTCTCCCTTTCTCTCTATTCTAACCCGTCTTCCTTTTCACTTATAGATAGGGTTTTGTGTATGTGTATCCAATCAATTATGGGTCAAAACTATTGAGAAAAAAAAGTGCCTATCTGGACAACATTCCCTAATGCAATGTAAACAACCATTTATACAACAGTTACAGGTGCTAAGCATTATAAGTCATCTAGAGATGAGTTCAGGTATATGGGAGGTTGTGGGTACATTATATGTAGACAAGAGACTCTGGCAACCATGGAGTTTGGCTTCTGCAAAGATTCTGGAACCATCCCCCTTATGTAACATGCCTCTTGGTCTTGTGTCTCTGGAGAGTGTTAATGAATATTTCATCACTAAAGAAGCTAAAAGCCTGTGTCATAGGTTTAGGTCCTGGTTCTGCTACTTCATGTCTAGAAAATTCTGTTCAGGGCACACAACCACTTTGAATTATCTTACGTAAAATGACTCTTAAATGATCTTCCAGTCCATGAGACTGTTGTGTTCAGAACCAGGCCTAAGTTGAAACTGGAGCCCTAGAGTTCAGACTGACTCTCTGGTACATACCCTGCAGTAAACCTAAGGGCAAAATGCCTCTTCAGGATCTCTTGCCTCCCCATAGGCCCGTCTCAGAGTCGAGAGCAAACAGCAGAGGGAACGTTGGACAGAAAAGTCTAAGTCTTTTAAGGATGGAGTCATATAGTTTTTAATCTTCTCTTTCTCTTTATTTTTCTTGGGCTCTCGTGCTGGGGCTGAGAACCAGGGACCTAAACAATTCCCAATAAAAGTTTAATGAAGGCGTCAATATTTGTTTAATGATACAGATAGGGCAGTCCAGCAAAGATGATAAGCAAATAAATACTCTAAATAATCAGTCTGCCAACAGAAATTCTGCAGACTGAAGGGATATTTGTTGCCCTGCTATGCAGAGAGAAGAGCTTGCCCTAGAAAGAGGTCAGTAAAACCTCTTTTGTAGGGTGTACAAGAATGGAATGTATGTAGTCTACACTGGACTGTTTATAATTTGTAGTCAAAGTCAAGGTCTGGCTCCTTGACATTGGAACAAATTCATGCTATAAAATGCAAAATCCAAAGTAGAAAAATGTTTTTCTGAAAAGGTCCCTCCTTTGACATCCATTCCAGAAAGGAAAATAATTCTAAAGAGTTATTTTATTACTTTCTAGATGTGTGTGAATATCACTCTGCTGTTAGATTTGTAGCTTAGAACGTGTAATAGCGAATTCACCTTTCCTTTTATTTTAATGGTGGCTTAAACTTCCGGATCACACAGCTGGACATCCCCTTCCTCTAGGGACCGAGTCAGAAGAGAGAAGAACAGCCTTCCCCTCCCCCACACTGGCGTGTGAGGAGGGAAGGGGACCGTGGGTGACTGGCCTGTCCAGTGGTGGGTAGGCCCTCTCATGCTGGGCTTACACTCAGCTAGGACTGAGTTCACGAGATACTTCTTCTGAAATCAATGTGTGACTATTGGTCACTTGTCAACTTTGTTTCCAGAAGCCTGCATCAAGGGGCAAATGGAAAGGGATCTGTCTCCCCTTCATTGTTCAGAACTATGCACCTATTTTTTTCTTTTTAGATGTATTCTATTGGGGGATGTAGAGTATGAAAAATAAATTTAAATTTTATTTCTATGCTAAAAGACATAAAGGGGAAAAGATCTAATCTGTGATTCTCTTACTCTAAAAATCTTTATTATTTTATAAAAATGAAAATAACTACTTTTTAACAATAAAATGCAAACAATACATGGCTGTGTACATTTGAGGTTTTCTCCCTCACCCAATTGCTGTTGTCCCAGAGGTTCTTGTTAGTGATTTCTTTAATATCTTTTCAAGAAAAAAAAAGGCATTCCAGTTTATCTTTCTTTTGTTTTAAAGAAGAGTTATGTTTATTTAGGTGTATGTCCATGTGTGTGCAGGTGCAGCAGACAGGGAGGGGCAGAAAAAGACATTAAAACCCTTGAGCTGGGGTTACAGGCAGTCATGAGCCACCCAAGATGGAAGAGCAGGGAGCACTCCTAACAGCTGAGCTGTCTCTGCAGCCCCAGCTTATTTTTAAAGATACACAGAAGCTGAATTACAGTATAGTCTCTTCTGCTCCTGGATGTTTCTCCCAATGCTACAGCTCACTGTTTCCTTGGCCAGCACAGAGATCTGACAAGTTCTTTTTTATAATAAACCTAGTCTTATGTCCTCTAACAGTATCCCAGCCTGGGCTGTCACTTGGCTGGTAGAGTTCTCCCTTCCTGCGCTTGAGCTCTGGGTTCAGTCCCCAGCACCAAGGAAACCAGAAGCTGGGGCTCCCAGGATGCCAGAATTTCAGAGTCTTCCTTAACTACAAAGTGAACTCAAGGACAGCCTGAGCGATATGAAACAGTTTCTAAGTAAGTAAACGCATGATGAAAGTATTCCAATGTATTTGTTTAACCCATTCCTTGCTGGCAGGCTTTTGCAGCATTTGTTTTGCTATTAAAATAAATACCCTTCGTCGAGTAGTCTCTTATGACACCTTGCCGTCATTAACAACCAGGGCTAATGCATACAGAGGCAGAAGCAGTACCCGGTACACAGTGGGCACTATTCACTGTAGATCTCATAACTTTAAGTACTTATTATGATTACTTGATGGCAGGTGGACATAAAATCTTTTCTCGAAGGAGTTCCCTTTCCTAGTTTCCTCAGTGCACCACGACCTTGGGTAGAGAACTCTCTGTAAGAACCACTGGTCTAAGGGCACTCACACGTGGACTTTTGGCGGCTGTTGTCCACTTTCCCTGCTAAAAGCTTGCATCAGTAGGCCCTGATTCTGCCTAGGGTAGAGCTTCGTTCCTAAAATCTAAATCTTAAGTTGTGTTAAGTCATAATCAACCGTCACTTCCCTGAGCTTATAAAAAGAGAGAGAGAAAGGGAGAGAACAGAGTAACAACCAACAACAAAGGCCCCAAATCCCAGTGTGTGTGTGTGTGTGTGTGTGTGTGTGTGTGTGTGTGTGAGAGAGAGAGAGAGAGAGAGAGAGAGAGAGAGAGAGAGAGAGAGAGAGATTTGCACATTGCTACCCTCCTGTCCTTCCTGGGCAATGACCAAAAATGAACCCCTGGAAGGAGTGTGCACCATCAACCGACCAAGGAGGCTGTTCTTGGTCCCGGGGTTCCTAGGATCCAGGCCTTTGGTTCGTGAACACCTGTTGGCAATGGCCTCCTGGGTTTTTGTTTTGCTTTGTTTTTTCGGGAGATCTCAGATAACCAATCCTGGGAAAAGAGCAGCAGTGCTGTGATGGAGTTGTGATGGGAGAGGGGCATTATGGGATTGAATATGGTGAGCTCAAGGATGCCTGTTACAGGGTACATAGAGGAATGCTGTCCTGTTGGTGTCTCCCTCTTACAGAAGGATCCACAGTCTCAGTAAGGGGGTGGACGGGCAAGGACAACGGGACACCTTGTAAAACACTCTGGGTTCTGACTTAACTGCTTTCTTGGTCAAACAGCGTCAGACATGGCTCTCTTGTCTCATGATGTCTTTGTTTGTGCTCATATGGAACTTTATTGGTTCAGCCATTTAAATGTGAAATTGAAAGGAAAAGGACAGTCCTGGGGGTGTGGGGAGGTTGCTTTAAGAAGGAGGATGTGAGAGCTGGGGATGTGAGTTGGAGGAAGAGCGCTCGCCTTCACCTTCGATAGGCCCTGGATTCAATCCCCACTACTGATAAAAAACAATGCATTTTAAGGCCAGGTGCGGTGGTGCATACTTGTAACCCCAGTGCTTGCGAGACCGAGGTAGGATGATCAGGAGGGTATTCTCAGTAGCCACACAGTGAGTTTGGGACTAGCCTTGGCTATATGAGACCCTGTCTCCAAAAAAGCAAAACCAGTCATGAATAAAAAAGGGGGGGGGGTCAGTGGCTAAAAGTAGTTCACTTGCTACTAAGCGTGATGATTTAAATTTGATTCCTGGTGAAGGAAAAAACTGACTCCAGGGCTTCTGACCCGACACAGCCCCCAGTGAGTAAATAAATAATGTAACTTTAAAATTTAAAAACAAAAAGGACAAGTTAAGCACTGTTGAAAATAGACTTAATAGAGAAACAAGGAAGAAGACAGAGAAGGCTGTGAGAAAGACTCCGCCCTCCGCAGTGACCAGCTGGTCAAGGCAGAGGCCATGCTGAACCCCAAGATCCCAGCCCCATTAGCCGACTTTGAAGCTTTGAGGGAGGCCCCTACTCACAATGCCTCTGCTTCCCCACTTGTCCCAAGGGCAGAGAATCACACCCTCACTCCAGGCTGGAAGGTCAAAACCCTTTAGGATGCTAAGGGCAGAGGGGAACGTGCACACAGACACGGCTGCGGCTAGCTCTTTCCTGTTGGCGCTGTTGGTCTGCTTTCTGTTGATCCACACAAAAGCACAGCAGCTTGCGTCCAGCTCAGGCAGCAAGGAAAACACACCACAGGAGTCTTCCGAGTGTGCAGAACCACGTGCCCTATATTGTCTCCAGCAATTAGCAGGGGGCAGAGAGTCTACAAAAGGCCTTTTTGTACTCTCTCTAATCTGCCCAGTGTTTCGTCTTCAAGGACGAAATACAGCTCACTGTGCATTTCGGGTTTTCTTAAAGGATAGCGGTGCTCCTAGAGTTAGCGGTCCTCGCCAGTCATCGGGATGAGCCGTTCATAGGGATGAGCACAGAGGGAAACCAGGCGCCCTGGGCTCCTCACTGCATGGCTCAGGTGAGGCCACTCCAAGAAGTTTCTGGATTCCATCTGTTCTGCTTGGTTTGTGGTACAACACAGGCTGTTGATCTGTATGGGTTTAACCAGAAGGACTAAAAGGTGACTATGTAAATTCATGATTACTTCTGGGAAATAGGAATACTGGAGATCCTGTGGGCGTGATGGACTAGAACTCCTCTCTCCTCCTCTCCCCCCTCCCTCCCTCCCTCTCTCCTCCTTTCCCCCTCCCTTCCTTCTCTCCCTCTGCCTTCTCTGCTAGTCCTGGGGATCGAACTTAAGGCCTCCTACACGGTAGGTAAGTACTCTACCACTTGAGCTACGACCCCAGGACTCTCCTTTTAGGCCTGTCATTTACATGTATTGTATACTGCCTTTATTCCTGGGCCGCGTGCTCCTCTAGGATGTCCTTTGCTTCCACGTCACCCCCTCTTCTAGCACGGGAGCAGTCTGTCCCTTTTCAGCCAAGATCTTCTCAATGGGGCAGCAGAGTCCACACACGAAGGGACTCTGGCCACAGGCTCTGTGAGGATGGGGCACACAGTGGGGGCTTTGTTTGCCTGGGTTTGCTCAGTACTGAAGACTGTAGTAGTTGGGCATGGTGAATTCCAGGCCAGTGTGTGTCCTGGAGAGAGGGGTGGGGAGGGAGGGAGGGAGGGAGAGAGAGAGAGAGAGAGAGAGAGAGAGAGTGCTCTCTTGGGCTCCCGGAGTGCTGGGTTCTGTGCCAGCCTGGCGATCTGGCCTCCTGCACCTGTTCAGGGTGTTGTGACCATAGGTGACACACTGGCTCTCAGGCATTTGGTGGATCACTGGACATGAATACTTTAGTGGCCTGGGCAGTTCCCAGTATTCTTAAGGGGGAGGTTTCAATTTCTCGGTACTTTCGGCAGTGCAGGGTTTTCTAGGGCAAAGGCGATGCCAGTGCGAGGGCTGGGAGTTATTAACAATGGTCGTCAATCAAGGAAGGCAGGAGAGTAGAAGGGGGAGAAGTGGGACAAGGACACAGCTGAGAGCCTCTTCCTGTTCAGCTTGCAGAACTCTGTCTGGGGGAGCGAGGGCCGTAAGAGACTCCCGCGTCACTATGCATGTTTGGAACTGAGGGTGAGCCCAAGCATCTTTCTGTGGCCTGCATTTCACTCCAGATTGGAAGCAACGACCATCACTTTCTTACTAAAGCACACACATCCAGGGCACTGGGGAGGAGACCAGAGGTCAGGTGGGCTGGGGTGTGGAGACTAGCCACGGTTAGATACTTGCCTGGCTGGTATCGACGAGACTCCATCTTGGGACTGCTTTTTTTTCCCCCCATGTGCCCTCTTTCTGATCAGTTTGGATGCAGGTGGCCTTCCTTTACAGTGGATTTCCTGAGCCTCTGCCCTTTGCTTCTCATGGTTCTTAATCAGCAACTTCTATGGCATTTTCCCTTGTGATTGGCAGGGACACCGTGTAGCCCACCTTCTGTCCTCTCCTGGTGGGCTCTCAGGGGGCAGAGTGAGCATTGCCTTCACCTGCTGAATAGCCTGGTATAGAATAGGAACAATTAAACCCTTGATGGCTGAAGCTTGAATGGATGAATGGGAAGGCAACAAGGGCTCTGCCACAGCGCTCCATCCCGGCCCCTTCCCTCTTTTTAGGAGTGAAAGTCTCTGACAAGGCTTGGAGTAAGATGAGAGGCAGGAAACCCTTCTTTGAGATGCATTTCTGACTGGACACTGCACACATAGACAGGAAGCTCTCCTGTCAACGCTGAACGAAAGAGAAGCCATTTTGACAGGTCATTTGTCTCCCGGTTTTACAGGTCCAAATGGCGAGTGAACTGTCTATTGATCTGATTTGCCTTTTTCATCAGTGACACAGGGGAAATAATGACTTTTGGTGGCTTATTTTTCTAATGGTGTCAGCCCCTGTGTATCCCTGACAAAACGAAAATGTCAATGGAGAACAAAAAGAGAGCTCTCAAATAATCAGATTAAATTATTATAGTGTGCTATTTCTTAAGGGCAGCATGTTATCTGAATATCAATATGTGACATTCAAATTACTAGACAGACTTTTCTAATTCCCAGAATCTTACAGTGGCGTAAGGCTCAGGGAGAGGAGTCCTGGGTTCTCTTGGACATTGCGTCTTGATAAACAGTCTTTACGAGTTGGCGCACACTGTGTTGTGAACACGCGGAGTCTTTGTCCCATCCATGTCCTTGTGACCACTGTGTACGGGGGCCAGGGCCAGACCACTGCTGGCTTTCTCGGGGCTCCCAGTGACTACTGCTAGTTTCAGCTCCGATTTCCCTGGTGGCTTTAAGCAGACAACGAAGCAATGCAGATTAGTCTTCCCTCTGGCAAGAGAGAGGACATTATACTCTATCAAATGTGTTTAATTTGGATACAGTGTAACAGCAGAGAGAAGGGATTCTTAACAGGGTAGCAGCTGGGGCTGGAGACATGGCTCAGTGGCAGGAGGCTTGCTAATCACAGGCGAGGACACTGTTCCTCTGTGTCTCTGTCCATACAGGGGTGGAGACTTCTTTTCTGGTCTGCAGTGTGTAGTCACAGTGCACAGCCAGGCTGCTCTTCACTGGCTTCCTCTGCCCCTGGTATAATCCTGTCTAGTACTAAGTGTTCAGCATCCAGATGATGCCTTTAAAAAATCTATTCCTACTCTCGCAGATGTCTCTGAACGGATTGAAGCTAATTTGGAAGACCTGAACTTGCAAGTCCACAGGATTTCTGATTTCATGTAGGCATACTTTGATTCCTGTGATTACCTCCTAGGTTCCGGTGGGTGGGGGAGGAGGCGGCACCACTGTGCACCCCAGAGCTACCCCTCCCCCGTGCCATCCACTCAACCCGTCCCTCCACACCCCCTGCGCTATTTCTATCCTTGCCCTATTGAAACTGCATCTCAAAGGTCAACTGTGGTATTCTCAAAGTCCAGTCCAGAAAGGGTTTTGTTTTATCTCCATTTTTCTTTACTCCGGACCATCGATTTCCTTTCTCCTCCTCTGATGTACTTATATGGTTTATATTTATCCCCCTATCTATGACCTAATTGGAGTTTTTAAACTGGTCCTTGGCATAGCAGCATCCCTTCTGGGAGTCCAAGCCCTAGCATGGGCATGCCTGTAGTGGGGTTCTCACTCTGCCTCTAACTGTATAAAAATGAGGACAACAGGAGGTATTGTTCCCTTGGTTTGGTGTCAAAATTAAACAGAATAATCGAAGTAATATTTACTTTAAGGCTTAGCATGAGGAAGTATTCATGAACGGTACCTGTTAGCAAAACAGGCCCTCAAATCTGTGAAAACAGACTGCCTCCCTCTTACCCTTGCCCCTTTAAGGTCATTTTGCCCTCCTCATCCCACACAGGGCCAGTCAATAAATATTTGCATCAATTTAGAGTCGTGCACGTGGTGGCAGAGTTCAGGGAAGGAGAAGCGATACCGAGGGAGGCTCCAGAAGGCTGCAGGAGCGGTCTAAGCCTCGTTGTTCAGTTTTTAACTAATAAATGATTTAAGTTGTTGAGTATTTGAATCGCTCCTTTCCGGACATATGGCGTTTATTGAGCAAGAGGCGGCACTAGCAGTTAAAATACTTGTTAGTGCGACAGTCAGTTATAAGTCTGCAAGATTAAATTCTGCTCTAACTGGATTATGTCGGGAGAGGCGACCAGAGCCCTGGAAGCTTTGACTGAAAGAACGGCGCCATCTACTGGCGATATGGAGAAATGACGCCGGGCGGTACGGGTCTTGGTTGGGGGTAAAAGTCCTCAGAATAGTCATTCTTTCTGCAGAAACTGTGGGCGGGACTGGACAGGAGGAATTAAAAAGGGCGGGCACAGCAACCAGCACGTAAGAGATGCTTCTGTAATGTAGAGGCGGAAAGAGCACAGCACCTTGGATCGGCGGGCGAGCGACAACCTTGTGGGTGTCATTGTTGGAGAGCAGTCCCCTCCGTGTCTTGTCCGCCGTTCTCCCCCACCCCCCACCCCAAGCCTCACCACCTCGTACTCACAGATCCCCTCTCCTATTGGTTTCACTTTCCTATTCTCTGCTGGCTCCAAATTCCAAGACGACCCTTCTTCACCTTCTGGCTCCTCTTTTTGTATGGAAGGAAACTAGGGCTGGGGAAATCGCGCTGAGTCACCACATTTGGCGGCCAGTCCAGAACAGCTGGAACAGAGTGCCTCCTGAGGGGTCACAGGCCAGCCTCCACCCCTACAACAGCAAGTCTTCACGTGACAGCCACCCCAGGAGCCAGGTAAGGTGACTGCAGATGTCTCAACCCTCACTGAGCAGATGTGCAGGCGCCCTGGTTCCCACATCCATCCTGGAATGTGCCCAGGCCACTGGCGTTGGAGGGAGTTGAATTCCAAGAATGTTGCTACCTAGTGATGTTTCTTTTGGAAGATGGCAATGGATCATAACACACCTGAAAGCCATTTATTATGTTTCTCTATTAAAAAAACTATGCAAATCGGTCAGTAGCTGGGTTATAGAGCGTTATGTTTTCGCAGAGAGTTTTAGTGTAGGAAGGCCTAAGGAAAAATATGAATGCTTCAGACGGAAGTGTCTGCACCCTTGGTCAGCTCACAGGGAGTTGGTTGTCTAGGAGTTTTGAGGTTCAGACGGTGACTACATACAGACTGTGAGCCAGTAGAGGTGCTGCACAGCTTTGGCCTGCAGATCCTGAAAAATAAAAAATATTTTTTGTTTGTTTTTGAGAAAAAAGGAGTAGGGGTTTCAGAATTTTGAATTCAATTGCTGGTTGAGTTTGGATGAGCTATTTTGTAATATCCTAAGCCCCAGGGTTTTACTTTTTTCTCTAAAAGGAAGAAAATGAAGCCTGCCTGTCAATAAAATGCAGAAATTAAATGAACTACAAAAAGAGTTCTTTTATTTGAGCTGATGGGGCTGGATTTAGTTAATAAAGAAGTTGGTTAGAGACTCATGAAAGCTAATGCCGCCAATATGTCCCCTGAAGTACAAGTTTCCTACTAATTCAAGGTGTGGCCTTTTCTTTTAATATGGATCCACTAGCTGACTTTTTGAGTTGTTTTCTTATGTGCAGTGCTGTGCAGTTTTTAGCTCTGATTTGTTTTACTCTAGCAAGAACTTAAACTTTCTAAGTTACCCTAGAAACAACATTTCAATTCAAAAAATCACTCCAGAAGACATGATTTTCCTCAAACTTTGTCTGTCTGTACACCTAATTACACAGCATTATTCTAGCCACTTCCCGTCATGAAGTCATCCTAGATCATCTATCTAACTTGGCTTTCAGGGAGCGATTTCCTCTCCTTGTGTACTCGAACACTTTGAGGTGTTTGATCCCTTGCACACCGATAAACAATTAAGTAAACGAATTAATTTCACAGTTGCAGTAACAGGTGTGGCTGTGACCTGCTTCTTGGAAAGCATGCTCCCCGCATGGAGCAGCAGGAGAGAGCAGTGTCACCCCTGCAGTGGGTGACAAAGTTTGCATGGGGCCCAGAGAATCACAGTTAACCTTCAGCCCAGGCCAAACAGACGGATTTAGGGCTTCCCCACACTTGACCTAAGGCCTCGCAAACAGAAGCGCCTCCACTACCGTCTGTATCTATCCGTATTCTTATCATAGCTAATGAGTTCGGAGTTCGAAGGGGAGTCTGAAATCTAGCAGTTTTCCCTATCATTTTATAGACAAGGAAAAAAATACAACTGTAAGCTGGGTCATTGTAAAATGCCTCGTGGTTTCAGTACGCATACAGGTGTTCATCCTGAAGCTAATGTTTGTTCTCAGAGAGTTATGCTGGTGAAGGTGTTAGATTGCTGGGAAGGCTTCTCGTACTCCATCCATGGCTTTTCTGTAGGACTAGACAGAACCACGACGTGTTGATGGCCTTGGGGGTAGCGAAAACCTTGACCCTGGGCATGGCGCACACTGAGAACACATCCAGAGGCGGTGGCTGCATTAAGCAGTGTTTAAAAGGGATAAAACAAGCATCAGCCAGACTCTTGTCTTCAGCTTGAGGTGTCTATTCTATACCTCCTCGGACCCCTAGCCCAGGTCTCACTAAGCTCACCGGTAAAGCCTACCTCTAGTAGGCAATGGCTGTTTAGAGCCTATGGGAAGAGCAAAGTGACCAGGACTCTGTGTTCTTCATTCATTGGCAGTTTGTTTACCGTGTTCCTTTCAGACAGCTCGTGTTGTCTCAGGTGGAGATAACTCTTGGGTTTTGATTGGGTAGGGCGTAAAGGTCACAGCTGCTGGAAGGAAGCCACTGGTACAGAGGGCGCTGCTGACACCAGGGCTTGTGCGATGCCTTTAACTCTGAGTTTGCTTTGCTTACTTATCTGTCTTTAGTTTTTGAGGCAAGGGATTATTCTAGATTTTTCTAGAGCCTAGACCTTTCTGGGACTCGTGGCCTTTCTGCTTTTGCCATCTGAAAGCTTCGAGGGTAAGTGTGCACCACCGCACCCTGTTTGCTTCTTCTTCTCACTTGTTCTTATTTCATTTGTTTGGAGACAGAGTCTCTCCGTGTAGCCTGGGACGGTGCCCTGGAACTCACTTGTAGTCTAGCCTGGCCTTGAACTTGCCCTCCTCCTGCCTCTGTCTCCTGAGGGCTGGGATTACAGACGTCATTTTGATTTTAAAGGAAATTTTAATAATAGCATTCTGCCTAGACAAGGTAACTCATACCATTAATTCCAGTACCAAGGAGACTGAGGCAGAGGGATCTCAAGTTTGAAGCTAGCTTATACTACTTAGGTAGCTGAAGACCAGCCTGAGCTATATCTTGAGACTTGCTTTTTAAAAACAGAGGGTTGGGGCTTTAGGCCAGTGGTAGAATTCTTGTCCAACATGTACAAACCCCTGCACTTGCTCTCCAGTACTGGGAGGGGGAAAAAGCATCCTAGAATCTAAGATCACTGCATGCTAAGATCATGCTTTTTTACTGGGCTACATCCTCAAGCCCTGGACTGATTTTAATTTTATCTTCACAATTATCTTAGTTCATGTCTTTTGCTAATAACAAAGCACCAGAGACGGGATAAGTAATAGATTTGGGCTCTTGGTTCTGGTTCACAATTAAAGGACTCCATCAATGGATCGTTTTCTTGATGACAGAGTCCTGAAGTGTTGCGGAAATATCCCCAGTGGGATATCAGCTCAACAAAATGGATTCGACAACAGACTCACCTTTGTGATAATATTAACCCATTGGTCCTTTGATCACATGGTTTACTAGTGAGGGCAGAGGCTGAGTCAGCTCACAGTGAGCGTTAAATTTCAGTGTGAGTCTGGGATGGCTAAACCACGTTCAAACCATAGCAACCGTGAATGTCAACGTGCTGCAGAAACACACGCTGCAATTCTTTACTTTCTACAAGGATCAACTTTCCCCTCTCTCAGAACACGACCCAAGCCCTTCTGCGACTTCTGGGGTCTCTCCTGAGGTATGGCCTCAGTTCCAGGGAGCATGCCAATCTTGGGGTTAATTGTGAGTTCAGCGATTCATGTACACTAGTGTGTGTTTAGCGATACCAAGAGTCTCGGACAGAAAATGTGACACTCAGGCCCTGGACTGCCTGAGATGCTGGCCCAGCAGTTCTGAAGTGGGCCTGGGTTCTGACAAGCCCCAGAAATGCTGATGCGGAAGGCTCCCCTATCAGTGTGGAAATCACTTTTAAGCTTGAATTCAAGATCAAGACACACTCTGGACGGTGGTCTGGCTGCTGGCAGGAGGTTGTAGCTCTGGTCTCATGAGGGGAAACAGGGAATGCTGGAGAGGGTTTGCTAGAACAAGGGGCAAGCTAGAGCAGCACCTGTGAGTGCCTCTCCATGCACAGGTGCTGTGTCTTCCAAGAGGGGCCACACAACTTTCCTTCACTTTGTTCTGCTGGGGGAACATTCCATGACTTCGAATTCTAGTCCTGCCTGTTAGGACCAGGGCTGCTTGGTTTCTGAAGCTGGGGGAAGCCACCTTAGTTGGCTAGCATCCTCTATGCCCCAGTTGCTCTTGCGAAAAAAAAGTTGTGCCTAAGAAACAAGGAATAGCTTGTTTTCTTGCCCAGAGGAGAGTAGCCCAGTTATACTTTATTTTGCCATGGGACACAGATGCCAACTACTCTACAATGAGGCTCATGGTCTCCTCACTGCGCAGGCTCCAGACTATCAGATTTGTGCTTTTTCAAGTTACCAGTAACCTGCCTTCATCAGGGGTCTATTGACACTAACCCAGAGTGTCTTACCCAAGGAGAAACAGGGTCTAGTCAAACATAAAGTTGCCTGGAAAAAACCCCACAAACAACCATACATTTCTTTTGTTGCTTTCTACTTTGCCTCAGTGTGGGTCTGTAAGTTTCTACATTCTGGAGGGGACAGCCTTTCAATGCTGTGATCTCTTTCTTTCAGGCCCCAGGCTAGTGGTAGCTCAGTACCACGGGGGGTGGGGTGGGGTGGGGGGGCTGACTAGAAATACAGATTACTAGGCCACCTGCCTGCTCCAGTGCACAAAATCAGGAACTCCGAGGACTGGTTCTGGAATGTGTGTGTTTTAATAAGCTCTCCCAGGCAGTTCTGCTGCATGCTCACGTGTGAGAACCGCTGGACAATGTGAAATCCTGTGGGGAGGGGCGGGGGGTTGCCTTCAATTCAATCAAGAGACCTAGTCAGGTGACTGATGCAAAGAGAGACTGAGGGGTGTGTGTGTGTGTGTGTGTGTGTGTGTGGTGTGAGGGTACATGTGGTGTGTGTGTGGTGTGCGGGTGCGTGTGTGGTATGTGTGTGTGTGTGGTGTGTGGTGTGTGGGTGCGTGTGGAGGTCAGAAGTTGACATTAGGGGTCTTCAGTTGCTTGCCACCTTATTTTTTGAGACAGGGTTTCTCACTGAACGTGGAACTCACAATTTGGTTAAACTGGTTGGCTAGCAAGCCCCAGGAAATCTTCCTCTTTCTGCCTCCCGAACCCTGGGATGACAAGGGTGTTCTGCCATGCCTGGCTTTTCTGTGGGTGCTGGTGTAACTAGGGGTTTCTCTCCTGCCCGTCAGGTCTTGAATAATTATTCTGAGGCTTAATATTAATTATAAACTACTTGGTTTATTAGCTCGGGCTTATTATTAACTAGCTCTTACAAATTAAGTTAACCCATTTCTATTAGTTTATATTTTAACATGAGACTTGTGGCTTGTTACCTCACATCTTGCTTTCCTGGTGGTTGCTGGTGGCAGCCTGAGTCTGTCTTCTTTTTCCATTTATCTTTTTTATTTTGATTTCCTGCCTGGCTCTATTCTGCCTGGCTATTGGCCAAGTCAGTGTCTTTATTAACCAATGGTGATAAAACATACATCATACAGCAGGACACCCACATCATGCCAGATTCAAATGCGGCCTCTCATCTTGTACAGCAAGCTCTTTCCTGACGGGGCCATCTCCTCATCTCCATTTTTCTGATGTTTAATTTTAGTTCCCATTGTAGGGCAGGGAGATCTGTTGACCAGTGATAAAGGAGAAATGGGGCCCAGAGCCTAGGGTATGAAGTGGTTTTTTTTTTTTTTTGAGAACTGCATGAATGAGTGTTGCGTGTCTATCTCTCCCATCCCTCCCACCCCTAACTCCTCTTGTGTTGTGGCCCCCACTGTCCCTCCAAAATCCATGCTCTCTAATTATTATTGTCGCATGTCTATACATATATGTACACACATGTACAACCTACTGAATCCTCTTAGTATTGCTCACGGACATGCATCCAGGGCTGACATGTATATTTGTGTTTCGGACAGGGATTGGACAACCCAATAGTCACGAGTCCCTGGAAGAAATAGCTTCTCCCTGATCAGAAGCATTGGCCACTGAAGTGATTACTTACATTGTTCTATTATTAAATAAAACTCAGGAGTCAGATATTGGGGTAAATACCGCATAGATCCAAAGAGCAGCGGAGGAAAGATCCGCTGACCCTGACTCTCTACGTTTCCCCAGATTGAAAAAAAAATTGCACATCTTCTTAAAGCCCTCCCAGCTATTTCCTATATCCCCATATCTCAGTCCTCCAAAACCATCATGGCTAATTCTGATCAACCAATTGACTCTATTCTCTGATTCGAGATAAACTTTATTGGCCATCTTGGAGTGTCAGTGTGAACAATTACCTCACAACAGGGCACTGTGGTAGTTTGAATGTAATTGGCCCCCATAGTCTCATGGGGAGTGGTACTATTAGGAGGTGTGGCTTTGTTGGAGTGGGTGTGGTTTTGTTGGAGGAAGTGTGTCACTGCAGGGGCAGGCTTTGAGGTTTCCTATGTATAGGATACTGCCCAGTATCTCAGTCAACTTCCTGTTGCCTGCAAGATGAAGGACTCTCAGCTCCTCCAGCCTGCACGCTGCCATGCTCCCTGCCATGATGATAATGGACTGAACCTCTGAAGCTGCAGGCTGCCTCCTCAATGAAATGCTTTCCTCAGAAGAGTTGCTGTGGTCATGGTGTCTCTTGACAGCCATAGAAATCATAACTAAGACAGGCACCTGTTGCAAAGAGAGGACTGCTTGTTCATCCCGGCTGCCCAGCTAACTTAGCCCCGAAATAACCACACAGAAATTGTATTAATTAAATCACTGCTTGGCCCATTAGCTCTAGCCTCTTATGGCTAACTCTCACATCTTGAGTTAACCCATTTTTATTAATCTGTATATCACCATGTGGCAGTGGCTTACTGAAAAAGATTCAGCATGTCTGCTGCTCCTGCCCAGACCCGCTGAGTTAGAACCCGTACTTGGTGAGAGTCCCACAAGTCTGGTGCCGTTCACTTTCGGGTAGCAGCCACATACAAAGGGTTTGTCAGAAACCCTTTGTCTCGTCTCTTGCTCCACTGGCCTTCCCTCTTGCCACCAAGTCGATTTGCCCCATAGTTGCTGCTGATTCTATCACTGATAGCAGAACAGTGTTTCCAAGCTTTCATTAGAGAACAGGGACCAGACACTCTGCAGGAACCTTCCAGGCTTCCCGTACCAGATTCAGACTACTGAGGCATGAGGCCTTGTAGACTGAGGAACTACCAGTTGTCAGCCCTGGAGCCCATGACAATCAGGGTGAGGAGCCTGGCAGCAGGCAGGCAGGCAGGCAGGCAGGCAGGCAGGCAGGCAATGGAGCAGTAGCTTAGAGCTTATATACGGAGACAAAAACCATAGCGCAGAGAGAGGCACACTGGGAATGGCACAGGCTTTTACAAACTCAAAGCCCACTCCCAGTGACACACCTACTCCAATGCCACACCTAATTCTTCCCAAACAGCTCCACCAACTGGGGACCAAACATTCAACTATATGAGCCCATGCCAGCCATTCTCATTCAAACCACCACCACCATTGTGTGTGTGTGCATGTATGTACAGAAAACCATATATACGGTGGTTTTGAATGAATACACATCCTCTTTGTTCTGTTCCCTTAGACAACCCCGACTAAAACAAATTATGGTGGTGGGAACGGGGCTGGGGAAACAGAACTGTAAGGCGGAGCTCTTAGAGAGCTTAGTGGTCACCGGGGAATCCTCTAGCAGTGAAACTGAGTCTTCAGCGGGACGGAACCTACGGTCACTAACGACTCCCCGACTAGTATGGAGAGCCCTGAAAGTCCCTGGTGTGCATGAATTAAAGAACTTACCAACTGTGTACAATGATCCCTATTCACCTGCTGTGAGGGGTGTGGAATTCGGTGACTCTGCGTATAAAGCCTTTGAACATTTCTGGAAAAATAAGGAACATAACAATGGTGGTTATTTTAACATCTTTGGAAGAATTTATAAAAGAAAACAACTGAGCTTCGTAATAAAACTGACCTGCTCCAGACGCACATACACAACCTAATGGTCGCTAAGTGTGCCCTGAAGGAGAGGCTTCTCTCCTGCAGCCTTACAGCTCACGTTACAGAACCGAACCAAGCCTTCATTATACAGTCAGCTGGAACCTGGTAGTTACCTGGTCTTTGCAGCTGATGCTTCAACAGAGTCCCACAATAGCTGTCTCTCGTGGAGGAGGGGGCACCACAAAAGGCAATCACTCGGTCTACAAGGCAGGGAGTCTCCAAAGGCTCGATCTGGTGCCCCTGGTCCCTAGTCCATGGTGCAAACCTGGGAATGCTGGCTCTGCTGTTAGCGTAAGTTTCAGCAACAGTAGCAACAGCACAGATGAACTCATTCCCAAGCAGGAAGGCTAAGAGGACAAAAAGCAAAATTATCTTCCTTTCTGACATCCCTTTTCATCCGAGTTGCTACCAGAAGGTATCAACTATAATCAGGGCAGGCCTTCCCACACCAGTCAAGGCAAGTCAGGACACTCTTCAGGTCAGGATCTTTATTCAGGGGCTTCTAATTTGTGGCACGTTAACCCTGAAACCAGCTATAATACCTGGCATGCATGAAGCCCTGGGTTCCATCCCGACCACCGGATGAACTAGGAATGGCAGCCCACACCTCTAATGACAGTGCTCAGGAAGTAGAGGCAGGAAAATCAGAAATTCAAGGTCATCCTCATTTCCAAAGTTGGCCTAAGATCAACACGGGCTTCTCCAAAAAGTGCCGTCAGTATTTGGGAGGCTCTTTAAGGAACACAAAATTTCAACCACTTCTTACTTTAACTTTTGAGGCTTCTGGGGGTGGGTGCCAAGAATCTGACTTTTGTTTCTTGAAGAACTGTGATACAAGGAGCCTGTAGGATGGAGGACCAGGGACCCCAGGAGTGACCCCAGGAGTGACCCCAGGAGCTTTAAGTTGCTGTTCCTCTTGTTCTGTCTTGAAAGCTTCCGACCTTGTGCTGTGATTCCTAACTTGTCACCAAGGCAAAGGCTCCCACTGTTTGTGTCCTTCCACAGCAGGGCACACTCCATGCAGCCAGGCTGATTGGCACGGACACTTCACATGCGTGTTTGTGAGTCATAATGGTGATTTTGTTCATTTTTTTCCTTTTTCTTTTAGCTTCATGGAACAGACACAGAGAGGCCTGAGCCGGCCCCCTCCTGTCCCCGCTTCCCAGCCCAGGAAGAGAAGGACATCGGTGCGATCTTTCTTTTCCAAGGTCAGATACCCGTGTCCCTCCCCACCACGATGTCACCACGGTGTAAGATGTGCACCTGCTTGCTCTGTGCTAGACCTGCTTTGCCTGGGCTCCTTCCGGGAGCCGTGTAATAGCCGTGTCATGACTTCTTTCAACAGATATAGAGGGTGCTTATGAGAAGTTGAAATGAGAAGGATTCAGCTTGCGGCTAACTCAAAAGGAACTGTAACAAATACTCAGAAATAGCGATGGTGAAAAGTTATAAGGTCTTCTACACAGTGCTGAGCAAACAGCCTGATCTGGACCTGGACCCTGCATCCAATCCTATTGCTTCCTGAGGATGGGGCTAGCTTTGTCCTTGGTTCTCTCTCTCTCTCTCTCTCTCTCTCTCTCTCTCTCTCTCTCTCTCTCCATTCTGGTATGAATGCAGGTGCTTTCTTGTCATGGTGCACATGTGGAGGTCAGAGGACGATCTTGGTCTGTCCTCACCTTCCACCTCTTTCGAGACCAGGCCTCTCTTTTTGCTGCTCACCACATAGCAGCCATCTCACGCACCTTGGGATTCTCCTTCTCCCATCTTGCCATAGGAAACTTGGATTATAGACAGGCGCTATTGTGCCTGGCTTTACATGGGGGCTCAATCTCAGGTCTTTATGGTGGCATGGGAAGTGTCTTACCCATCATCTCCCTGGTCCCCAGTTGGGAGCTTTCATCGTCTGGGATCTGATTCTAATGTGGGCTGCCTAGTTCTGTGCCCTGAAGAACACTGGTGCCTTCTTGTCATTGGCGCTCATCTGTTCTGGGGGCGGGGCAGCTCATCTGATCATGAGAAAGGTAGCCTCTATCTTGATCTATCTTCTATTTTATCTATATCTTATCTCTTGTCTTACAGTTACTTAGTATTTAGTTTTAGAAGTACAGAATTTTGCGTAGAAGCACAGTGCTTCCCCCATTGTGTTGTTTTTGCCTTTTCTGCTTCATCTAATGAATTCAGATGTTGGGACAACCTCCAAATGTCCTGAAAGGTTTACATATGTGTAATTGATATTTTTTGAGATGTTGCCAACTGAGTCACATGCTAGTGAGGGGTTGAGGTAGGTGACTATTGAGAAAGGTCTCTCAGGATTTATCATATTGCTGGATGGAGAGGCAGGGACATCAGCCTGACTGCAGAAGAATCAAGACAGAATTGGAAGAGGGGAATTGGAGAAAGCAGGTATCATACGAACATGTCATTCATGTTTGTTTATTTTATTTAGTTAAAAGGACAGCAGAAGGATGAGAAGGGCTTGGAGGAGGAAGATGGACAGAGAACTTCTCAGAGAGGAGAAATAACAACATAGCATACACTAGAAAAGGGACCTGTGTCTCAAGGACAGTCCCCTTTCCTCTTAGCCTCTGCCACACAGTTTACTACTGTGTGTCTCCCCAGTCTCTCTCTCTCTCTCTCTCTCTCTCTCTCTCTCTCTCACACACACACACACAGACACACACACACACACACACACACACACACACAGAGGGGGCACGCGTGTTTACTTATCTTTAGTTCAGAAGAAAAGAAACTTGAATAGGAAAATAGCATTTTCTTTAGAGAGAGATGTTTGGAGTTGAGTTCAGAGTATGAGTCTGAGCCCTTTTGGATTGATTCTCTCTCTCTCTCTCTCTCTCTCTCTCTCTCTCTCTCTCTCTCTCTCTCTCTCTCTGTGTGTGTGTGTGTGTGTGTGTGTAGCATGCCAGATGTCAACTTCAGGTGTCTTCTTCATTGTGCTCCACTCTCACTAGACTGGATAGACTGGAGCTCACTGGTTTGGCTAGGCTGCCTGGCCAGGGAACTTTTGAGTTCTTCCTTTGTCTGTCTTCCCAGTGCTGAGATTCTAGGCATGCACTGCTACACCCAATGTCTTGTGTGGGTGCTCGGATCTTCATGTGTATCGAGCAAGCACTTTACCGACTGGACCATCTTCCCAGCCTCCGAATTAACACACTTTTGACCCACCACCCAGGTCTCTTGGAAACTGAGGCTGCGGAAGCAGGAACCTTTGAAGAATGTGTTTTTCATCTTGGCAGAAAGAGCCCGGGATCCTAATGCTAAAAAGCGCCATCTGGCAATGAGAGGCCTGGGCACCTTGGCCCGTGAAGCCCCTGACAAGGTAGGGGAGGTGGAGTTGAAACAACCTTCCTAAGACTCTGAGCCTGCGAGGCATGGAGTCCCCACAGCTGGGGCAGGTGCCCATGGATTGCTATCACTGTAACAACTCACACAGACCTAGCGGTAAACAGTGCTATCTGTGTTGGGGGCCTTAGTATGAGCTGGATCTGTAGCTCAGGATCTTGCAAACCACTGTTGGCTAGACTGTGGCTTCCAGAAGCTCAGGGTACTTTTCCAAGAATGGCTTTTTGCAGAACTGGCTCTTCCAATGGTAGATCTGAGGTTTCTCTTCCCTTGCTGGCTGTCTGCTGGGGGCCACCCCCCTTTACTCAGGATCCACACTCTCAAAATATGCTAACCTGTCTCTTCAAGGTGTCTCTCACTCCTGTCGGCTCTATGGGAGTCTTGCATAATGTAGCTTAGCAACCAGGAGAGACATCTGGTTACTTCTGTCACTTCAGGCTAGAGGCAAGCCACCGGTTCTTTTTACTCAGGAGGATAGATTACGTAAGGGTGTGACTCACTCCAGGTCGTCCCAAGCACACCTCAGCTTTGTCGGTCTTGGGAAATGAAGAAGGACTGAGACAGGCTCACACTGTTCTCCTTGAGAGTCTAAATGATTGTCTCAGAATGTTTGTTTGTTTAGTGAGAACCACTTTCATACTCTGTCCTTAGCACCTGTCCACAGGGATACCATTTTATGTCCTCTCCACTACAAAGACACCCAGCTCTCTGAAGGGCCCTAGAATACTCTTGTCCACCCTCTCAGCTCTTGAAGTACTTCACCAGCTCCATGACCCAGAGGCCTTACTCCTGTTTGTCCTTTCTGTTCTTCGAAGACCTGGGAGGGCTCTTGGGCTGGATTACTAGAAACATTTGTATTTGAATAAGAGTTGGTAGCAGATTCAGAAGAAAGTGTGAGCATGTAGCATACACACACACACACACACACACACGGACGGCATGAACACAGAGAGAACTGCTTGTGAGGAAGGAGGGGAGCAGCAAGACAAGTGGGGGAAGGGAGTGTTACAAGGAGCAGGGCCCCTGTTTATCCCTGCCACCCAGCTAACTTAGCCCCTGAAATAACCACACGGAAACTATTAATTTAAACACTGCCTGGCCCATTAGCTCTAACTTCGTATTGGCTAACTCTTACATCTTAATTTAACCCATCTCCATTAATCTGTGTATTGCCATGTGACTGTGACTTACTGGCAAGATTCTAAACAGAGTTCATCTCAGGCAGAAGATTCATGGTGTCTCTCATTCTGCCCTTCTTCCCAGCATCCAGTTCTGTCTTCTTTGCCTACCTAAGTTTTGCCCTATCAGGCCCAAAGCAGTTTCTTTATTCATTAACCAATGAAAGCAACACATGAACAGAAGAACCTCCTACACAAAGGAAGACGGAGAGGGTAGTGGGGGGTGGGGGGGGATGAACATGAGCAAACAATGATATATATGTTAAAAAGCCATAATGAAACCCTATACTCCTTTTTACATTAACAAAGAGTATTAATTTAAAGAAGAAGGGAAAGACAGCTAGGGCCTCTCAATCCCAACTTGGGGCTACTGGAAGATTAGGTATGGAGTTGCTTTTTAATTTGAATAGTGTGTGTGTACGTGTGTGTGTGTGTGTGTGTGTGTGTGTGTGAGAGAGAGAGAGAGAGAGAGAGAGAGGTGTGAGAGAGAGGTGTGTATATAAGTGTATGTGAGTGTGTGAGAATATGTGTATGCGGATGAGTGTGAGTGTGTGTGAGAGAGTATGAGGGTGTGTTTGAGTGTGTGATACTAATGTTTTTCCAACCTCTATAGCAGGTGAGAAAGTACAAGAAAGTTTTCCTCGCTCTCCTGGTGCACGGGCTGTATGACCCTGTGAGTTCTGACGTTATCCACGAGAGCATGAAGACTCTGACCATCATGCTGGGCAAGATCCAGGGCCAACGCCTGGGCTCCTTCTTCGTAGATATCACTCTTCAGGCCAGGACTCTATTGGATGATGTAAGTGAGAAGGGTAAGCATAAAATCTTGGGCTATGAAATTGTCCTGGGTTAGAAATGAGGATCCCAAACCTTTAGTCCCAGCAGAGGCAGAGAGAGGCAAGCCGAGCAGAGGCAGATCTCTGTGAATTTGAGCTTCAGGACATTAAAAAAAAATTAAAAAAACACCTGTCTCAAAAAACAAAAACAAAAGGAAACGAGAACCTCGGATAGTATGTTTCTTAAGAGCAAGGTCTGCATCACTCACAATTTATGAATCAATTGTATTGAGAGGAGTTATGGGTGTGGTTATGGAGAACAAAAGACATGCAGACCCAGTCACTCCCTTTTGAGGAACTTTCATGTCAATAGGGAAGTGAACATGTGCAGTAGTGATGACAACAGTGTTGATGGTGATGCCAGCCG
The DNA here is from genome assembly GCF_982192425.1 of Myodes glareolus. NCBI lineage: Eukaryota > Metazoa > Chordata > Mammalia > Rodentia > Cricetidae > Myodes > Myodes glareolus. The sequence continues at coordinate 14,609,496 of NC_142038.1, read as the reverse complement.
GTGCTCAGTGCTCCCTTCTACAGTGATGATGACGATGCCAGCTGGTGCTCAGTGCTCCCTTCTACAGTGATGATGGTGATGCCAGCTGGTGCTCAGTGCTCCCTTCTACAGTGATGTTGATGGTGATGCCAGTCGGTGCTCAGTGCTCCCTTCTACAGTGATGATGATGATGCCAGCCAGTGCTCAGTACTTCCTTCTTTGCAACAAGTTAGCATTTAGTGAGCCCTTCCCGTGTATCATTCACAATGCCAGGCGGTTGCCATGGATACTTATGCAGTCCTTACAACAATCCTCTTCGGTGGGTGTAACAATAATCTTTATTATAAAATGAGAAAATTGAGGCACAGAAAGATCATAACCTGCACACAGTTCACGGAGGCAGCACACACCCTGAATGCAGCCGACTGACTGCAGCCGCTGCCCTGTGAGCTCCCAGATAAAATATGCCAACCAGGAAGGGCTCAGGTGCAACCTGTGGTCTCAAGTGAAGACTCTTGCATGGCCCACTTGCAGGCTGACAAACAGTCTGCTACTGTCTCTCTATCAAAGACAGCACCTGTCAGACATCCCTCAGACCTTTACTTATCACAACCCAAAGCAACTTCCGCCTGTCCCTGTCCCCTAACTCCTGAGCTAAACAAGAGGAAAGAAGAGTCATGGAGCTCACAGAGCTCAGAACCTATATCTGAGTTACAGGTATGCTTGTTGATGCTCATCTTTCCTCCAAAAGAAGAGACGTTAGTATATCAGTGGAGATGGCCCAAGTAGGTCTTGATCTCACGGTAGTCCTCCTGCCTCAGGTCCTGAGTGCTGAGGTTACAGGCATGAGCCCTGTCTAGATGTTTGCTGTTGAATGTAAACCTATCTTGTCTGAGGAGGGGGTAGGAAGATGTGTACATTACCACCCTAGGATGTCAGCACAAGTCTTGAGGACGTAGCCTTAAATCTTTCTGGTGCCTAAACTTCAGTTGATTTTTATTTAACTACTTTGTCTTTTCCTTTCTTTTCTTTTAAGATTTACTTATTTATTATGTATAGTGTTCTGCCTGTATGTATACCTGCATGCCAGAAGAGGGTGTCAGATCTCATATGTGAGCCACCATGTGGTTTCTGGGAATTGAACTCAGGACCTCTGGAAGAGCAGCCAGTGTTCTTAACCTCTGAGCCATCTCTTCACCCCCCTCACCTACTTTTTAAACCCAGTTTACATACCATTTTTTGAAGCAGAATCCTTGGTCATGCTGAAAAGGAAGGAAAATCTTCTCATAGCACTGCCCGTGGGCAGAATCTAGGCAAGAGTTACACTGTCAATATGGCCTGCTTTATGCTGTTTTTTGGGACACATACCCCCACTTGACAATTGTCACACTCTTGGGAGACAGGTACCTGGCTTATACATTCCTGTACATAGGTCTCAGGGGACCATGGGGCAAGTTCTCAATGAGTCACATATGCTAAAATATATTTTTGGATATTTCACAAAATGATCAGTGCTGTCTCAGTCTTTGTGGCCCAGTTCTAGATGTTTCTTTCCCTTTGGAGAGGGCCACCCCCTGTTCTCTCTGGTTTCCCTGGAGCTTGGACAGGACTGTGAACTGCTGATACAAAAATCCATGTACCAGCAGGGTGGTGGTGGCATACACCTTTGTTCCCAGCACTTGAGAGGCAGAGGCAGGTGAGACTCTGTGAGTTCGAGGCCAGCCTGGTCTACAGAGCAAGTTCCATAACAGCTAGGACTGTTATACAGAGAAATTTTGTCTCGATAAACCAAAACCAAACCAAAACAAAACAAAAATCTGTGTACCAAGTAAGGAGGACACTGGGAGCCTACATTGGTTGCCTATCTCATGGTATGATCACGAACACATCCTGACAGTCTCTGAGTCTTGACATCCTTGCCTGAGATGTGTGGAGCAAACAGTTTATGTAGGAGAGAAGAAGCAGATGGCTCCCAAGGAAGCGCTAACTGATGAGAGTAGAGGCAGGGAGAGCTGTTGAGGGTGTCGGGGGAAGAAACAAGATCTTTATTCGCTTGATCAGCAGGAGAGACTCAGACAGTAGGGAGAGGAGATATGGCTAAAATGATGGGAGAGAGGAAGAGGGAGACAGGAAGAGAAGAAGAGGGAGGGAGGGAAAGAAGGAGGGAGACATGAGAAAGGGAAGAAAAGGGAAAGGAGAAAAAGAAATGAGAAATGAAAGTAGGAAGTTTTTGGAAGCAGCTCCTAGATAGACTGAAAGGAAGCCTAAGGCGCCTACCACCGCTGGTGTTTGTCTCCTGAAGTAAGAAGGCACAGGATCTTGAATATGATGCCCACCTTTCTGCGCAACTCAGAGCGAGGGTCATGGTCTGTTCTGATGGAGGCCTGTTGATGATGATCGGCCTTTTGTTGTTGTTGATGGAAACCCACAGGAGAACGACGGTGTGCGGTACTCGGCCTTTGTTCTGTTTGGGCAATTGGCTGCATTTGCTGGGCGGAAATGGAAGAAATTTTTCACTGACCAGGTTAACCAGACACAAGATTCCCTCCTGACCCATTTAGAGGACAAAAGCCCTCAAGTGGCCAAGGTGAGACAGCCATTCTTCGCTCATTTTGTGAAACCTTTGCTGTCCTTGGAGGGGGTGGTGGCACCTCTGCTAAGTGGAGAAGCCAGGCCCAGGAGTTCCTGCCAGTTAGAATGACCTGTACGGTATCTATGTAAAGCAAAGGGGCCTCCGGGGTACAATTTCCCCGCTTTGACCTGTCTCTGCCCAATCCAACACCTGCTGGTGCTAGCAAGATAGGGAATACCAAGTCCCCAAGGATGATGTGCAAAGAGTTCTACAAAATCATCTTGGGGGAGGGGAGGAAGAGAGAGCGTTGATGAGCGCAATTGTGAGCGGGGCTGTGCACATGGCAGAGCTGTGCCCTCGCCGCGTGCCACGGCCATTCCACGAACAGAAATCCTTCGAGTTTCCAGCTCACAAATGACCTGAAAATTACGTTGGTGGCTCTGACCTTAGATTGGCTACAGTCCTTTGGGATCACCTTCCCTGTCCGGAACTCTAGAATTCTCTAAGAGTTTAGGCAATTGGATGGCAATGTTATTTCCCTCAGGCTTGCAAAACGACTGTGCGAGCCTGTGTTCCGTATCTGAAACCCAGGAAAGAGCAGCGTTTCCAGAGTGAAGAAGATCGGCGGAACCCCAGACTTTCCCGGCAGCTGGTGAGTGGGTCAGGGTAGGAGAGAGTTCTTTTGGGAGTCCCTCCCCTTCAGGCACTTGACACCGGAAGTGGCCCAGTGCAACAGGAAGTTGCCTCTTCCTGCCTCCTAAAACAGCTCAGGCTGGTATGGCAGTTGCAAAGTATCCACAGAGCAACGTAAAGGGCAGGATTCCTGGAAGATGATACAGTGTTACCATTCGCTCAGTTGTAGTCATTGGCTGCTTCCACTCCTGCGGCTTCTCCTGGTGTCCTGCCCGCGACCTCCCTCACACGCACCTTTTCTAATCTCTTCCAGAGCCATTATCATCCCGAGGTCCTGCTGTTCTTCTATGCCAATAAAATCCTCTAAGTCCAGAGCGGCAGAGAAAATGACCCGTGTGAGTGCCCTGCTCCGGGCATCCCATTCCCTCTGTTCTGTCTCGTTGGGTACCTCTTTGACTTTGATAGTAACAAGAGAGGACGTCAGAGAGCTACTGAGGGCAAAAACAATCTCCCTGGAAGTGTATCTCTGCATCTCTGCACTCAAAGTAAAATTCTACATTACTTTCACAGATCTCATTTCTTCCCTATACAAAGAAATTTGTTGAGAGGTACATTCTTCCTTTTCTAAATTTGTGTGTGTGTGTGTGTGTGTGTGTGTGTGTGTGCCTGCACAAAAATGCACATGATTGTGGAGGTGAGGACAACCTCAAATACTGTTCCTCAGGTATCATCCACCTTTCCACTGAAACAGGGTCCTCAAACAGCCTGGGGCTTGCAGATTAGGCTTGATGGCTGGTGAGCCCCCATTATAACTACACTCTGGTAAACCCAGCTTTTTTTTTTTTTAATTCTTCTCTCATATATTATATCACTCATATATCTCAACCATAGTTTCCCCTTAAACCATTCTTCTCAGTCCCTTCCCCCACCCCCCTCTTCTCAAGATCCACTACTCCTCTGTTGAGAGAGAGAGAGAGAGAGAGAGAGAGAGAGAGAGAGAGAGAATGAATGCAGGCCTCCCAGGGATTTCAACCAAACACAGCTTAACAAGTTACACTAAGCCCAGGCACAAACTCTCATATCAAGACTGGATGAGGCAACACAGTTCTAGGGAAAGGGTCCCCAAAGCCACAGGGGTTGAGAACACAGCCCACAGAATCAACCAAGCAGGGCTCATAGGGTCTCACAGACACTGAAACTGCAAACACGGACCCTATGGATCTGATAGGTTCTCTGCATATATGTTATGGTCGTGTAGCTTGGTGTTCTTGTGGGACTCTCAACAGTGGGAATGGGGGGTGGGTAGGTGGGCATCTCTGACTCTTTTCTCAGCTCTTAGTTTATTTTTATTTATTTATTTTTTTAATAAGGGTCCTGGGGTCAAATTTAGGCCCTTGTAAAACTGGGCCATCTCCCTGGCCCAATAGATGCACACTTCCTTAAAGACATTTAATATGTATGGTGTCTCAAAGCACCTAGCTCCTCTCTGTCAGGTGTAATATGCATTTCTAGTATGTAATTTCTGAGGTTTGGGAGAGTAACTGCTATTATAAACATTTTTAAAATTATTTGTCTTTGATGGTTTGCTATTTGCTGTTGACATCTTGTTCAGATACAGGAAGGTAGTTTGCGAAGTGTCTTCAGTTTCTCAAGATCTTAAAATGTCATTGTCTTCAAGATAATCTTTTTAAAAACCAACAATAAAAAGAAATATTGCTAAAAATTCACAGGATGATGATAACTTACAGAATAAAAACAGTAACATTTATTGAGAGTGCTTACAACGTGTTGGGTACTGTGGTGGTCCGAATGAAAATAGCCCCACAGGCTCATATATTTGAATGCTTGGTTCCCAGTTAGTGGAACTGTTTGGGAAGGACTGGAAGACAGGTCTTTGTTGGAGGAGGTGTATCACTGAAGGTGAACTTTGGATTTCAAAAGCCCACGTCAGGTTCAGTGTCTCTTTTTCTGCCTATTGCCTGTGGGTCACGATGTGATGTTCTCTACTCCTGCTCCAGCACCATGCCCGTTGACTTCCTGCCAGGATGATCATGGACTAACCCTCTGGAACTGTAAGCAAGCCCTAGTTAAATGCTCCTTTTCGTAACAGCTGCCTTGGTTATGGGGTCTCTTCAGAGCAACCGAATAGTCACTAAGACAGGCACTAATAACTTTTTGAAAGTATCATATACAACAACTGTATACAGCAGGTGCTAATATTTATTTATTGGGAGTGGGCACATGCCACGGTGTCTACGGGGAGGTTGGAGGACAGCTGGAGGAGTCAGTGCTGTCTTTCCACCATGGGGGTACCAGGAGTCAAACTCAAGTGGTCAAACTTGGCAGCAAGCACTGTTTGTGTGCTGAACCATCTCGCTGGCCCTGAGAGAAGTGATATTACAGTTTTCATTACCTGGATGAGAAAACAGAGGAAATTAAGTAACTTGCACAAGATAAATAGTAGGACTAGACCTTAGAGCTGTGTGATCAGATTTCTGGGAAAAGAACTCAATTCTCCATCGCATCATTGGCGGGTGGTTAGAAATGCAAAAAACAGACAGTGGCCACTTCCACTCACTTCTGCTCTCCTGCTCAGGCCAGGGGCATTTCCGAAGCTTGCCTGCTGCAGAAAGCCCAGTTTTCAGCAGGTCAGAGAGACCAGAGAGAGGATGTGGACCAGGCAAGCTATGGGAACAGACACCCAGTCACACAAGAACTTTTTCAGAGGGCCAAAGTTTAATTCTTCATTTTAGTTTTTCCTCTGCTGGTTGTTCATTTTACTCTGTTTTTTCTCTGTTCCGTTTTTTTTAAATCTTGTTTTAATTTTATTTTTTTTCTTCCCAGTTGTTCTCCTTGTATATATTTTTTGATATAATCCTTTTAACTCTTTTCCGATATCTTTTTTTTCTATTTCTCCCCTGATGGTTCCCTTCTATTTTTCCCAGATGTTTTTCTCCTACATCTTTCCTTCTCATTCTGTCTCTTGCTTTTTTCTTATCCCCTTTATACCTCCTAAGTCAAAGATTTCTATGCAAGAAAAATATTACCTCACAGCCACAAGTTACATAGTCTCTAGAGACAGAGTGATTTCTTTACACCAGAAGAGGTGGCATTAAGATTGGAAGCCCCCAAGTTTTTCTTAGAAGTTCACAGAAGTCAAACATTTTTCTTTATCCCAAAGCCATGATTCTTTTGTAATTGATTAACAAAGTTTTAAGCAAGCTAAGTATATTTCAGTCAGCTTTCTTTCTTTCTTTCTTTCTTTCTTTCTTTCTTTCTTTCTTTCGTACTGGCAGGCAGCAGTGACAGTTTCAGTGTAATCAATTTCTATTCTTAATTTTACTCTAGAGAAACTGTAGACAAGAGGTCAGTTTGTCGTATATTTTCCTTTACACACAATAGGTCCATTTAATTTCCTTTTACAACTTTGCTTTTTCAAGGTGAAAACTGGGGTCTGTGATTAATTCTGTAAGTTACATGACCAAGGAATAGGCCCAACCTTGGTGTAGAGACAAAATTGTTCTCTTCAATCATCAGCCTGTTTTCCCACAGGCAGAATTCCTGTGGGTCTATAATGCGTGAAAATTCCCTGTTCTTATTTTTTAATACTCTGCAAATCTTATATATAACAAATAATAAAGTGAATTTTAGCTTATTTTTGCCTTTTTTGGTATCTCTTATTGGAGCAATTGTCAGTACAACATAAATCATGTCCCTACTCATCTTTACTAACTCTCCTAACCACCCGTATCTTTTGGACTAACTCAGAAAGTCCAATAAAATCATAGCTATAATTAATCATCATTGCTCTTATAAAAAATCATCTTTACTATAATCTGCAAGTAAATTATCTAGTGAGCCATGGGATTTTCCAAAAAACAATCACACTATACTAGATACAGTAGGATCCTTCCAAGTAGCAATCACAGCATGCTAAACACAGCAGGAACACAACAGCAGCAAGCAGGAGGAAGCATAGCAGAAGCAAGGGGCGTTCTGGGACAATCCACCAGGGCTTCACCTCTCCACCATGCACCCAGAGTAGCTTTGCTGACCTCTGAACTGTAAGCTCCATTGCTGACTGCAGCTCCTCTGACATGGCCACCGGTACTCGCCTATACATACATTCCAAATCTATACTTGATTAATTGAACTAAATAATAGAATAAAACATAATTATTAATAAAACTATATGCTTTTATTAATCATTATTGATTAATGTGCTGATGTTTTGGTGACCTATCCTTACTATCTGAAGAGTCTAATCACACTTATAAAAATTATCTCCAGGTGCAGTGATGTGCATACTTCTAGACCCAGCTGCTTGGGAGAATGAAGTGGAAAGATCACGCAATGGCGTGGGTTCAAGACTGGCCTGGGCAGCATATTGTCTCCATCTCAAAACAAATATCTTTCAAGAATGCATTGCTTCGTCGCTCCTTCCTACCAATCAGGCTTTCCTCACTGCAGTTCTGATGACTTCATGGGGCATGGTCACTCCTGGAACATTGTGTTCAGTTCGAGAACCGGAAAGATCAACAAGGCTAGAGAACACAAGAGGTTATCAAAACACCGAGGGGTCTGAAGAGTCATTCTCGGAACTGGGAGATCAGTTTCTATGCTGTCCCCAGACATGTAGAGGTGAGGGTGTTCAGGAGTGTCCAGGGAGAGAAAGAATGCAGGCAGAGATGGCAGAAGTCAGAGTAGGTGCCAAGAACCTGTAGTATAGACAGAGGCTGCTCGCTCATTTCCCAGCTGCCCTGACCTGAAATAACCACACAAAAACTGTATTAATTACAATACTGTCTGGTCAATAGCTTAAGCATATTTCTAGCTAGTTCTTACATCTTAAATTAACCCCTTTTTATTATTTTATATTTACCTCGAAGCTCATGGTTTACTGGTAAGGTTCTCAGGTATCTCTCTTTTTCAGCAGCTACATGGTGTCTCCCTGACTCCACCTACTCTCTGTATATCTCTGTTTGAATTTTCTGCCTGGTTTTACTCAGTTAAGCCATTGACTGAAAGCAGCTTCTTTATTAACCAATGGTAATAAAACATATTAACAGCATATAGAAGGAAATCCCATATCACCTCCCCTTTTCTGTCTAATTAAAAAGGAAGGTTTTAACTTTAACATAATAAAATTACATATAACAAAACAGTTATCAAGCAACAATTTTGGTTACAATATTTATATCTACTTCATCTTTTATCATAGCTAAGGAAAACTATAATTATAACATCTACTCTTAAACTCCAGAAGTATATATTACCTAAGTAAACAGGAAGTATATTGTAAACAACTTCCAATACTCTAGAATTGGCAGAGACATCTTGTTGCCTGAACAGTCTCCCAAAGTTCTTCTGTAACACTGGGGCATCCATCTTGAGCCTACAGGCCCATAGTATCCAGCAGACTTTTCCATGAGGCAGGTAATTTCAAAGACAGTTCCACCAATATTGGCAGTTTGTCAGTCACTTTCTTGTGTGTACTGCAGAATGCCTGTCAGACTCTTTCATGAAGCAGGAACCCTGAAGGACGGTCTCACCCTTAGGCAATTTCAGCAGTCAGTTCTCTGTGGGTCCTGCATGTCCGGTTCATACAGCATACCATCAAACAGTCCAGGTAAGTGCAGTTTCTTGCCCAAATGACTAACAAACTCCATAAGGAGCCTCTTCGATGCTCATCCTCCTCTTGAAGTAGACTGGTGCTGTCAGTAGCAGATGTGTCTCATTGTCATGAAAAATCCTAAGTTCTTAATACATTTTAAGCACCATATTCTGAAGGTCTCTGAAAGATTTGAAGAATACCTATTTAACTAAAATATATATCTATATATCTAGAAAAACCTAACTAACAAGCTTGACTATTATAGATGACTATCTATTAACCTGTATTTGTTCATTATACATTACATTTTTACTTTCTTTCAATTTTTTAAATTTTTTTTTGATTTTTTGAGACAAGGTTTCTCTGTAGCTTTAGAGACTGTTCCAGCTTTTATAGACCAGGCTGGCGTCCAACTCACAGAGATCCGCCTGCCTCTGCCTCCCAAGTGCTGGGATTAAAGGTGTCCACCACCACCGCCTGGGTATACATTACATTTTTAAAGGAGCTGCACAAACACAACTCCTTAATCAAGAGCAGAAATATACACATAACAAAATTGGCCTTAAATTTATGTCAATAAACCAAGATCCATATTAATTTAAAGTATTCATCTCTACAGCATATTCTTTTTTTTTAAAATAGAAATTGAATGTAACCCTTAATCACTTACAATCAATCCCCTTTAAATGAAAACAATCATTTATAGCCAATATTTGGGAACTCGGGCATAGTTCTCTCCAAACTGCTTTCTTCTTTCTGTTGGGTGAAGTATTTTTAGGGTTCACGGAGACTTGTCAGGGGTCTTGTTGCATCAAACCACATTAGCCTGGAAGGAATCCATAGGTTTTCATCTTCTGTGGAAACAAAACAAACCTCTTTTCCAAAGACCCAAATTTTGAAGTCAAAATGCCTTTAAAGTATATATGTTGGTTTAGCTTAGCAGCCCCCACAATCAAGTATCTCTCTGTACTTTGCTCATTTACAATCAAAAAATTCAAAGAAATCACAATAATACAATAATGTACATAATCTCTGTGTATATTCCATCTTCACATGACTTATTTTTCTTACTCTTACTTCTTTTACATGTTTAATATTTATTTTATTATCTTTACTCCTTTAATTGATGACTGTCTGTACTCTTTTATATTAAAACTACCTATAATCTTTTTCCTCTCTCTCTTAATGCTACGTACATTTATCCAACACTGTAACCCATTTAGAGGTTTAGTTTTGTCTGAATCTGTCTTTATTGCATATCTGTAATCCTTTTCTGACAAGTAGTATTTTAAAATGGTAAACAGTGTGGTCGCAGCAGTCCTGGATGCTGGTTCAGCCTCTCTTGGCCTTTTAATATAGCAAAGGTAGCTGCCCTTTCTGAGCCATTCTCACTGCCCCAACTCCAGGGACGCACAGACCTCATTTAAATGCGGGGCCTCCGGAAAGAGCCAGAGGTCATTCTGCCAGCATGAACCAGGAAGCTGGTGGGGTTTTTTATTATTATTTTTTTTAGAAGCCATGCAGCTTTTGTCATTAAAGCTGAGTCAGGAAACCCCTTAAAGGAGCCAAGGTGCCCCTGCTTATTGTCAACAAACAGAGCCCATCTTAAAAAAAATGTGGCTACCAAGAAGCTGCACTAAACTCTGTTCTTCTCTGTCTAGAATTTCTTTTCAAGCGCTTTCAGTTTTTATGTGGATATAGTCAGCCCATGTGGGCATGCCAATTTGTAGACAGAGGCTGCTCATTTGTTTCCTGGCTGCCAGGACCCAAAATAGTCACACAGAAGCTGTATTAATTATATCAATTACAACATTGTTTGGCCAATAGCTTAAGTATATTTCTGGCTAGCTCTTACATCTTAATTTAACTCATTCCTATTATTTTATATTTTACCATGAGGTTCGTGGTTTACTGGTAAGATTCCCAGGCATCTGTCTCCTTCAGCAGCTACATGGCCTCTTCATAACTGTGCCTACTCTGTGTACATCTCTGGATTTACTGCCTGGTTTCACTCTGTTAAGCCTTTGGCTGAAAGCAGCTTCTTTATTAACCAATGCAATAAAACTTATTAACAGCATACAGAGGGGAATCCCACATCACAGCAGGGCTTCTCCTTCCAGTCCTGTAGCTGTTGACAGTGGGAGCTGGAAGCAGTGACTTACATTGGACCGCATCTGAATTATGAACTGTCTTCTTCCCCAGACACTGGATTGCTACATAACACTTCCAGAGAGGTTTCGAATATGGTGCAGACCTGTTTAATGATCTGCAAGTGACATGAGAAACAACTGAATTTTTGTGACGTTCAGAAACGGTGGCAGTAGGGCATGGCCTTAGCCTGTGGCGTTGCTGCAGTTGGAAAGACAATGAGGCTAACGTCCCTCAGCTGATCTTTGATGTTAAGGTTCTATGATAGCCCCTTGTTAGTATACCCAATGAATTCCCAAACCTCGTAGAGCAGCCTTCTGCTCTTTAATCTAAGTTAAAATTGTGACATGCTTTACCCATCACAATGTGGTGAAAGTACACTATGCCCATTCTAGAGGCCCCAGCAGCTTCCCTTTTTTTATTTTTGGGGGAGGCCAACCTCTGCATCCATCACATTACCACGAATCCCCGAGATCACCTTAGGAGAGATAGGAACCCAGCCTACAGCAATGTCTGAGACCCAGAACCAGGACCCAAGCTGGTCAGTCCATTCAGACCCCTGTTCTTCGAGCTCTCTTGAGAGCACAGGGAGACAAGGAGCCATCTCCATCAGGCCTGTGCATGTCGTCGAGCTAAGAATGAGGAGTCGAATGAGTGACAGTTCCAGTCTTTCACGTTGGGGATAGTCTGTCACGTAGCAATGGAATTTGCCATTCATTTTGCCAGTTCTGTAACTATCAGATGTCAGAGATGCTCAGAAAATAAATGATGATCAGGGAGGGAAAAAAGAAATCATGGCTCGCTCTAGAGAGAGCCCATTTCGACAAAGGAGGGTCATCATTCCCTTTCTTACAAGGGTTCTCCAGGTTATCTCAAATGTCCCCTAGCTCACAAGAAGCCTATGACAGTTCCATTTCACTGCCCACCTGACTGGGTTAGTGATCATGTAGAAAAGCATACCCGTGTGGGAGTATTCCCAGACAAGGCTAACTGAGGAAATTCCGTCGGAGTGTCAGGGATCCCATCCCCTGGACCCGTGAGGTAAGCAGCCTCCCTAACTGTTCACCGATACCACCGTGGTGTCGGCCTCACTCAGGCCCCAAGTGGAAACGTCCTCTCTGAGAAGCCCAGAGACAAACAAACTCCTTTAAGTTGTTTGTCTCTGGTATTTTGTCACAGCCGCGGGAGGCACGACTAACGGTCGTGCCTATCGATTTGGGTGACAGCCTAAAGGTTGTGCTTTGACGTTTCTTCCTTCTCCGCATTAGATACAGAGCGACTGGAAAAATGGAGGGATATAGAATGCCAAGTTGCTATCACACTAAGTGCTACGTAAACAGAGAGCTATGAGGAAATGCTGGTCCCTGCTTCAGGCTGGAAAGAAAGGACGCTTTTGTGGGACGGGTCATCTTTTTTTTCCCCCTACAGTCCAGGCCATGAATTCTTTGTACATCAGGTCATGAATTCATATGGAATGAACTCCGGCAGCTCAGGCTCCTTCCTGTTAGTCCTCACAAAGTGCCCTCCTCTGGATGGAGCAGGCTGGCGCTTCAGCTGAAGCCAGGTGCCCTTCTCTTTGGCTTCCTTTGGCTTCTGGTCGTTCTCCTTCACCCACTTCAGGAAGCTTAGAGTGCTTGATGTGCGCAAGCTGTACCTGAATTCTCTTGGCAAGAGTCTTGTCCTTAACTTGCTTGTTTACAGGATGTCCACGGCATGCTGGGTGACATTGTAGACTCTTCCAGTTTTGCTGTGGTAACTCTTATGGGACATTCTTTTTTGAACAGTCCCTATGCCCTTGATGTCCATAATATCACCCTTCTTGTAGATTCACATGTGTGTGGCCAAAGGAACAACTCCATGCTTCTTAAAAGGCCTAGAGAACATATAGCAAGTACCCCTCATCTTTCCCTTTGTATAGTTGTTACTGGAAGATGGCTCCTTGGCTGTCCTGGACCTCGCTCTGTAGACCAGGCTGACCTTGCACTCACAGAGATCTGCCTGCCCCTGCCTCCTGAGTGCTGGGATTAAAGGTGTGTGCCACCACTACCTGGCTGAGACGGGTCTTTCTTAAAGAGAGTATGAGAGATTGCAAAGGAAGGTGGGGTCCTGATTGGTGGATTTGTACGAATAGAAGCCTGTGGAACTCCAGGCAACAGAGTCACTAAACAGGAAGAAGCATCACACTTTATTAAAACCAGTGTAGTGTGTGTCAAAAGGCAGCATGGGCTGTGTCTTAGCTAGGGTTTTCTATTGCTGTGAAGAGGTTGGCTGGTTAGCTAAGCTGGTTAGAGAGTGGTGCTATTGCTGTGAAGAGACACCATGACCACAGCAACTCTTCTAAAGAAAACATTTCATTTGGGTGACTCGCTTCTAGTTTCAGAGGTTCAGTCCCTTATCATTATGTCGGGGAGCATGACTATATGGAGACAGATGTGCAAGCTTGGCTTTCAGGCAACAGGAAGTCAACTGAAGCACTGGGGGATATCTTGAGCATAGGATACCTCAAAGTCTGCCTCCAGAGGGACACACGTCCTCCAACAAGGCTATGCCCATTCCAACAAAGCCATACCTCCTAGTAATGCCACTCCCTATGAGATTATATTCAAACCACCACAGGCTGTCAGGGATGACTAGGAACCAGTGATGTAAGATACACATTTGAGCTTTCACTCAGTGTCCCGGTTATCTATAGTAAATATGTATTGCTTTTATAATCATGAAATTCTTGCAAAGATTTTACAAGGAAAAGACAATGTCTGTCCATGGAAGTCATGCTGTGGATGCCTGGGTTGGCCCTGGATCCTCGCTCCGTCTGTAACAGTTTGTTTTAATGAGTTTGTGGCAAGAGCCAATAAATACCACACTTGCTCATGACAGAAGGCTTGCAATCTATTCTCACGTTGTTGCTGACTCTGGAGCATTTCAGTTTAGTCACTGTAGCCTTTTCTTCCTGAATTTATGTGTCAGATGTTCTTAGAAAAACCTTGTATTCTAAAGCATGGTGTGGTAGTTTACACCTGAAATCTTGGTACTTGGGCAATAGTAGCTGGAGGACCAGGAATTCAGGTCATCCTTGGATACACAGTGACTTTGAGGTCTGTCTTGTCTACAAGAGACCCTGCCAGAGGAATGACAAAAAGCCCCAAACAAATACTTGGGTTCTAGATGAAGCCATCACATCTCAATTCTCTGTGGAAAGATGGTGTGATATGCAAAGGCCCTTGCTATTTGCCAAGTGAAGCACAAATCCCCAAGGCAGACATTTAATATTCTTTGTAGTATATGCCAACCTGTGAGATCTCCCTTTGCTCTTCCTAAATCCCCTGTGTGGACGGCTTTGCTATCTAGTTCCTGTTTCCATCCATCACTCTTCGGAGAGAGTGGATCTGATGGGTTGGGGGGCCTTGCTCTGTCACTTGCCTGCATGGCTATGGGGAAGTCAACCGTCCGTCACACCTCAGTTTGCCGGTCTGTTAAACACAGACAGTAACTCATCTCCTAGAGCAGCTGGGCATCAAAGATTTCATCAAGCAACACTGAGTGCTCGTTATATTTCATAGTAAGTGTAAGGGATTCCAAAATGGTCATTTTTCCCCCTAACTCTCATCCAGCTAGCCAGGCATTGTCTATTCCTGTCCTCAGAGAAGTCCATCTTATGCTTTTGGTACTGTGGACCCTGAAGCAGCGCTGAACCCCCCTCTCGCCAGTTCTCTAATGTGGATTAGAATCCAATCTAATGTGGATTGGAACTGGCCGTCATGGGCCCTTCGCAAAGACAAGTTGAATTGGTTAAATCACAAAATGTTGGTACCTTAATCATGCAGGTACCAGCCACCTGATGGGTTTTACAATGTGCGTGTGTGCATGTGTGTGTGTGTGTGTGTTGTGTGTGCGTGCATTTTGGGGGTATGTGTATTCACATGTATGTGGCTGCACATGTGTCAGTGATGGGTGGAGGAGGACGGAGGAAAGTCTGGAGTGATGGCAACCTAGAGGTATCCACCCTGCTTATTGAGATGGATTCTCTTACTAGCCTGGAGTCCACTCAGAAGGCAGGTACCACAGCCCAAGAGAACCAGCTTCTGGGCTATGAGCAGGATCCACAGGGGGGAAAAACTCCACAGAATCATGAAGTTCTGAGGGATTTCAGGTGGGAAGGAGCAGAAGCACACACTTTCCTGACGGTAGCACTCTTTGTTCTCTCGTGATGGATTCAGCCTTTCTACCATTCCGCCGGTTTCTTCTGCTCACTCTTTGCTCTACACAGCTTATAAAGACCCACAAAATCTTGCAGGCATTCATCTGAAGGTCACATTCCATTTCTTAAGTAAATGATAAGAAACAGAGTCTTCTCGACAGTTCGAAGCAATAAATCCAGATTAATTGTCATATAGCAAAAGGAACACTTTTTTTCAGTTAACTCCCTAATTAGTGGATTGCAAACCACTGCGACAAAAGGAGAAGTCTTTTCGTTATCTCATCTTTAGAGGGAGTCTTATAAAACTAAACTACTAAGGAGACTAAGAGAAATAAAGAATTTGTGTGCTATATTCTATGCTTCTATGGTGTAAAAACATTTTATATTATTTTTTTTAATTTATTTTACATACCAACCACAGTTTCCCCTTTCTCCTTTCCTCCCATTCCCTACCCCCACCTCCTTCCTACCCATCCCATCCACTTCTCAGAAAGGTTAAGGCCTCGCATGGGAATCAACAAAGCATGGCATATCAAGTTGAGGCAAGACCAAGCTTCAAGGCACCCCCTGCGTCAAGGGTGAGCAAGGCATCCCACCATAGGGAACAGGTTCCAAAGAGCCAGCTCATGTGCCTGGGACAGATCCTGGTCACCCTGCTAGGGGGCCCACAAACAGTCCGAGCTACACGACTGTAACCCACATGCAGGGGGCCTAGTTCGGTCGCATGCAGGCTCTTTGGCTTTCAGTCTAGAGTCCTGCGCTTGGGTCATCTGATTTTTTTTTTAAACAGTTTGTGGTTAGTGGTCAAAAGGCCAGCCTTTCTTGGACTGGAGACTGTTTACAAAGAGGGATTTTTCTCAGATAGTGCTGAGCTGGCTGAGAGGCCCTTTGCAGCAGAAACTGCAAAGCAGAGGCAGTAGGCAGGGGCACTAGCGCAGGTGAGTTTGTAGGACACCCTCCAAAGCACAGTGACAGTGCTGGTCAGTTAGAGAGTTTTTCCCATGATCAATCTTATACAAAGGCCAATGAGACTGAGGTTAAGAGTCTGTGTAAGGAGTTAACTTGGCAAGTTAAGTTCCTGGCACCACAATTAAGTTACTTCGCATTATTCACCTTGGCTCAACAAACCACACGGCTAGCTACATGTCCTTGTAAATAAGATTATGTTTTTCTGTGAGTAGTTTAATCTTAAGACGCATTAGCAGGAGACCTGGTCTGATCTCAGACTACCTTAAAGTTTTGTGCTAGTTGATAGTATCCACTTATCTTGGCGGCTGAGGAAATACATCTGCTTTCTTAAGCTGCGCTCTAAGGCAATTCTTTTGTGCAGGGGGGATTTTTGAGACAGGGTTTCTCTGTAGCTTTGGTGCCTGTCCTGGAACTAGCTCTTGTAGACCAGGCTGGCCTTGGACTCACAAAGATCCACCTGCCTCTGCCTCTCAAGTGCTGGGTGGCCCACCGCCTGGCCTTCTTTTTTTTTCTAAGGCAATTCTTAATGGAAACTTATAACTCCCGACTTGGGAAACATCTCTCTGTATTTATTTATTTTTCATCAAAACTCAGTATAGGCTAACAATATTAATATTAATCGGAGCTAGTTCCAGGGCAGGTTCCAAAACTACAGAGAAGCCCTGTCTCGAAAACACCAAAACCAACCAAACAACCAACCAAACAAACAAAACCTAAAACAAAACAAAAAAACCTGAGAGGAACAAACCCAGGGATCCAGGGATCTTTGATTTTTCTGACCAGCGTGAAAACCTGCGCACTGTGCAGAGTGGTGGACTGAATTGATCAAAAGCCAGAGAGTTTGTTTACAACTTAAGCGAACAAACCTGATTTCCTAATAAAAAATATTATTTCTTACAGGAACAAAAAATGTCTTGTATTATACACATTTTACATGTTTAGTTTAACTATTGTTTTTATGCATTGATTCCTCCTGTGATCTCTGAGTAAACACATTGGGACGAATCTATTATCACGACAGAGATGCATACTTAGGTAAGGCTGTTTCATCTTGAAAGGCCTGTGTGTTTATAACAGGTTGACTATCTCAAGGAAGTAATGGCTGTTTTAGCCTTTTGGGTTTTACAAGGCTTTTTTTAAAAAAAATTAAATCCAATTTAGACTTGTTTATCAAAAACTTATGTTCTGTCTGAGAAATCAAAGCCTGTAACATCTGGTTTTCCCAGCATCAACATAAGACTGTTTCCAACAGGCTATGCAATTTCACTTCTTGGGCTGTAGAATGGGAGCTGGAAGGCTCAAGATGGGTCACTGTTCTAAGGAACATCTCCTCATGTCTTGTGTTTCTGAGCATGAGGTTCTGAGCGTGAGGTGAGTGTGGCCAGTGTCTAGCAGCCCCTACAATGGCTGAATGGGGAGCCTGCTTCTTCCACCTGCAAATCTCAAGGAGTTCATACTAATCTTTTAGCAAGTGGTGGCAGTCTGCATCTTCTGTGAGTAGGTACAAAACAGTCATTCAAAATAACCAGCCAGTACCCTGGGAATATTGCTCGGTAACGGAGCATTTGCCTAGTATATGCTGGGCCCCGGGTTAATCCCCTACACCACAGTAATATAAAATAAGCGAGCAACAACTAATAAAAAGCCCTGTGCTTTTCTCTGGTTGTTCTCTTTCCCCTTCCCCTGGCTCTGCTGGTAGGACAGTGGCAGAGGGCACGAGAAGTGTGAATGAGATCCTATAACAATGCTACAAGGGAAGGTCTGTCTAGAATGGAATGTCTCTGGCATGTGATGACAGGGTGCAGGTAAATTCTTGCTATTAAAGCATGACTCTGAGTTCCTGGTACCCAAGTGGAAAAAAAAGCTTGGTGGAGCTGTAGTCCAGTGCTGGGAAGGCTGAGAGAGAAGGATCCCTGGGGTGGCTGAATCAGGGAATTCCAGGCTCAGGGAGTGAGTGACCCTGTCTCAAAAATTAAAGGGGAGAGTATTAAAAGGAGACTTCTGGTATTTATCTGCTTCTGGTCTTTCCATACACAGAGAAACACATGCCACATGCCTACATGTCTGTCCACATGCTTATGCTCTCTCTCTCTCTTTGTGTGTGTGTGTGTGTGAGAGAGAGAGAGAGAGAGAGAGAGAGAGAAGAGAGAGAGAGAGATTGAAATGTTCACATACATGCACACATATTCTCTCTGTGAGCAATTTAGCCAGGGATCTTTTTAGTCTTTTCTCTCTTCCTTTCTCTCTCCTACTTTCTGAGGTGCTTGCTAACAACTTAATAACTTAGTTCTAAAACCAAAAACCAATACAAACGGCTAACAAGCAGATGCTGTTGGCTGCTGACTCTGTCAGCATCTCCAGTACCTGTTACGGGAGGCATCCTGGTTGTCACACCCCACCCGCTACCCTAACCACTGCAGCCCTGACACTGGGCCAGGCCCCTTCCCCCAGCTTCTCTTTTCTGTATAACCCAGCCGTTTTGGTTACGCTAGTCTCTTGATCTCCTGGCTCACTCCTGGCCTCTTAGCTCCTGGTTCCTGTCTCTCATCCCACCCACTTTGTGGCCTGGTTTACTTTGGACCCTTCCGGATGCCTCGGTGTGCTTGCCCTCACATCTACAACAATCCTTTCCCTCAACCCATATCTAGGAGCAGTTTTCATTCTATAACTACCTTTTAGACTCTAGGGGTTTGGCCTCCTCTAATCCTTAAGTATGTCTTGAGAATTTGGGGGCTTAGATCAAGCCCTTGGCATTCTTTCTTTCCATTTGAGAAGGTTCTCTATGTTAGGAATGCCTGCTTTTCTTAAAGGATCCCTGTTTGGAAACACTGCCTGAAAGATCCGCTTACATGGCTGTGACTTTCCTACTGCTTTTCTTCCTTGGAAATTCCTGACCACACAGGAGAGGGCTTCAGCCTGGCAGGCACTCTCGGCGGCCCCTTTGATCTTTTGAACAACAGACCAGGCGAAGCAGCTCCTTGTGCAGGGAGCCCCTGGCCAGAGTTAGGGTGGGAGAAGCCCCACGTGACCCCGGGCTTCTTAGTTTCGATTCAACGAAGCTGGAACCAAAAATCAACAACTCTGTATCCTATTTTGAGTGGGCCCTGTTCTCTACGGCATCCAAAGTGAGAGAGTTGTTGGATCATTACGTGGGAGCAATGACTGTAGCAGTTTGAATGTAATTGGCCCTCATAAGCCCATAGGAAGTGGCACTAAATCGGTAGGTGTGGCCTTGCTGAAGTAGGCGTGGCCTTGTTGACGGACGTGTGCCACTATGGCGGCAGCAGGCTGGAGTCTCTTGCTTAAACTTGGATCAGTGTCACAGTCCTTTGCCTTCCAATCAGGATGAAGCCAGCGCCATGTCTACCTGCACGCCACCATGCTCCCTGCCTTGATGATAATAGACTGAACCTCTGAAACAGTAAGCGAGCCAGCCTGATTCGATGTTTTCCTTTATAAGAGTCGCCGTGGTCATGGTATCTTTTCACGACTATAGAATCCCTAACTAAGACAGTGGGATATTGTAACCTGGGCTTCTAGTGTGTGCTGTCTCGTGTAGAAGCCACCAGACCCATGTGTCTAACGATTCAGTTCTTTACATATGGCTGGTCTAAAAGGAGATGCCATGGGCAGAGGATGTTGCTTCATGGTAGACAGCCTGCTCAGTAAGTGTGAAGGTCTTGGTTGAACCTTCAGCATGGGGATGGGAGACAGGATCATAAAATACACCGTGTATTTTAGTATCTGCTCTAAGAAATAAATCAAGATGGCAAAGAGGGAGGGAGTAAGGGGGAAAGAGGGCAGCGTTTGGTTATGTGTGGTGTCCCACCTACAACCCCAGCCCCTGAGAGGCAGAAGTAAGAGGATTGTGAGTCCCAGGCCAACCTGGCTTACAGAGTGGGACTGTTTGAACAGAGCAGAACAAAATCAAATGGGCTGAGCTATGACTCAGTGACTAAATGCTTGCCGCACCGTTGGGATCCTCGGGACCCACGTAAAAACACCCATCAAGCCAGTCCTGGGGTGGGGGTGGGGAGTTGATGCAGAGTTAGGCAGATCCTGAGGGTTCTCAGACCAGGCAGTCTAGCTGAAATGGCCAGGTTCAGTGAGAAACCTTATCTCCAAACCAAACCAAACCAAACAAAAAAGTGTAGAATGGTAGAAGATGCCTGATGCTGATCTCGGGTCTTCACGTGTACACGCACAAGTGAACACACTCACAGACCCACACACGATAGGCATAGGTGTACAGTTGCTCAGCAGAGGGCAGCTACAACAAAAAAGCAGGAAGAGACTACATGGCCCAGAGAGGGAAGAGGGGCAAGAAGGTTGGCAGGGAAGGCCATTGATGAAGCGAGGAAGAACCCAAGTCCCTTCTTCCAGGCCCTGGGGCAGCAGGCGCTCCTGGGATGGCTGGGTACAGGAAGGGCAGAGAATACTCATTCACAGTCTCTCAGCATCCTGCTGCTGTGTGGAGCCCACTAGGTGTGCTCGGTCAAAGACAGGCTCCTCCCAGGGTCCCAGAGTCCTCCTCACGCTCCAGAGTGAGACCACAAGAAAAAAGTCTGCCCTTCCTCATAACCCTGTTTATAAACGGAATCATTCTAGAATCCAGATGATCACGGGGAATTGGAAATCTCTACTGAAAATCAGAGCGTCTCCTCCAAGCCCCGTCTGATGAAATCACCACAGAAATTCTATTGTTTCTACCAGGTGCAGATAGCCCTCCAGGCCTCTGGGCCTCTGCAGCTGGGTTGGTGACAGTGTCACTGGCTGGAACCCTGTCAAGGAGAGAGCTTCCCATGGGCTTCCCGGCAGCCCCAGTCTGACTCGGTTACTTAGAAACCTCTCGGCTACAGTGGTGAAAGGGGATTATTCTTCAACATTCTGGATGAACCATCAGAGGCAGGGCATAGGAACCTGTGAATCTGGGCTGTGCAAAGCCCCCAGTCATGTCTGATGCCCAGCTCGGGTTGAAAGCAGGCCTTGATGCTCCCTGGACGGGGATTCAGGGGGAGGGTGGGTCTTGACAATTCACGTGTCCAACATGCACCACAGGCCTCCAAATTCAGACCCTTTTGGGTGAGTTTTAGGTGTCTTACAGTACTCTTTGAGGGATTCTGACTAGAGTACTTTCCCAGCATGCTTGAGGCCTTGGACTGATCCACAGCACAGCTAAACCAACCAACTAACACCACCAACAACAACAAAAGGCGTCATGACGGCACACATTTGCCTTCCTAGTACCCCAGAGGCTAAGGTGGGAAGAAGATCTCTCGTTTAAAGCCAGCCTAAGCTATGTAGTGAGACTCCATCTCGAAAAAAGAACCCTAAAATTCCCTAGATGCTTTCAAAGGGTGTTGTGCTAAGAGAAATAAAACACACTCAGAAAGAGAAACCATGTATGATTGCACTTACATAAATAGACACCTTATTGGTAATGATCGCTGACCCTGACTTCTAAGCCGTGAGAAGGGCGGGAACGTGCAGCTTCATACAGGCTCAGGGGTCAGCTGCCCTGAAGGGCGGAAGGTGCAGGGTGCTAGTGAGAGAAGAGGAAGTGAGAGCGAGCAAAGAGCCCCTGTCTTCACAGCCAGGGCACCAGCCTCAGAAAGCCTCCAGACCTGCCCAGCATCCATAGGCAGGAGGGTTGCCTGTCTATCGTTGATGGTCGCAGACCAGCAGGTAGAACCGACCCATGGCCTAGGTCAGAGGGATAAAGTCACGACTGTTTAGTGAGTGACCAGAGGAGGGCAGCAGCATCCCTTTGGAGAGCCATTCTCTCACTCCTAAAAGGTTTAGGATTCTCAGATAACCTTGAACTCACAGCAAGAAAGGCAGGGGGCTAGTGTGTGTGTGTGTGTGTGTGTGTGTGTGTGTGTGTGCGCGCGCGCTCGTGCCATCTCCTAGACCATACATTTCTAAAAGCGTGCTATATTAACTAGTGTGTGCGGAGATATATTTCATTGTGATTTTGATTTGCATTCCCGTTTAATGGTTTTGAGCATCTTTTGATGTGTTTCTTGGTCACTTGGTCATCTGCATATCTTCTTTAGAGATGTGTTTGTTCAAATTATTTTATAGTCTTAAGTTGATGATAGCAAGTGGTTTTTGTTATTGAATTAGAAAAGTTATTTAGGGGCTGGAGAGATGGCTCAGCGGTTAAGAGCATTGCCTGCTCTTCCAAAGGTCCTGAGTTCAATTCTCAGCAACCACATGGTGGCTCACAACCATCTGTAATGAGGCCTGGTGTCCTCTTCAGGAGTGCACGTAGACAGAATATTGTATATATAACAAATAAATAAATATTAAAAAAAGAAAAGTTATTTATATATTCTGACTTTCGACCCTTATCAGACATATGAATTGCATGTTTTTTTTTCCATTCTGTGGGTTACTTTTTTCATTTTCATGATAATGCCTTTGAATGTGCAAAAGTTTTAAGTGTTGACTAAATTCAGTTTATATATATTTTTTACTTGAATTTTTACTGCTAAAATGAAGGCTGTGAAAACACGGATTTTTGGCTTTTCTTCCAAGACTTTCAGTTTTATTTCTTATATTTTGACCTTTGAGCCACTTAAAGTTAACTTTTTATAAATAATTTTTTATTACATTTGTTTGCTTGTGTGTGGGTGCCTGTGTTCCATCGTGCACATAATGAGGTCAGAGGACAGCCTGGGGTGGGGGTGGGGTCAGTCCTTCCCTTGCACTGTGTAGGTTCCCAAGGTGCCAGGCTTGGAGACAGGCACTTTCACCCACTGACCATCTCACCAACCCCAGGTTAATGTTCATATGTGGCATGAGGTGGGGGCTTTATGTCGTCCTCATATCATATCATTGCAGACAATGTTTTTCCTCACTGAGCTGTCTCAAGGTGCTTAATGGAAATCACCCAGCGGGAAGTGTACGACTTCGGGATTTTCAGTTGTCTCCTGGTCTTTTTGTCTTTTAAGGTCCTCTGAAGTATTTGAGACAAAGGTGACTTCTTTGTCTCTTCTCTCTCTCCCTCTATGTGTGTTTGTGCATGAGGACAGATGTGCACTTGTATGTAGAGACCAGAGGTCAGTTGAATATCATTCTTTATTTTTTGAGACTAGCTCTCTTCGTAGCCTAGACTCGCCAAGTCTGATCTGAAGCCTCAGGATCTGTCTTTACCTCCCCAGCACTGGGTTACACACTCTTGGCACCACCCCTTGCTTCTCGGGATCGCTCATGGGGCTCACTCCCCTGCTCTGTCACTTTGCTATTTCAGATATGTACCAGCCTTTTACTTTGGGGCCACCAACCAGCTTCCAGATCATGACACAGAGACCCATTGTTAGTTTTGAATCTCTGGTCTAGCTTAGGCACATCTCTGGCTAGCTCTTTTAACTTAAATTAACCTGTTTCTATTTATCTACCTTTTGCCTGGGGGATTTTTACTTTTCTTTCTTTCTGTATGTCTTACTTTTACTACTTCTCATGTCTGACTGTCTGGCAGCAACTGCCTGGCTCCTTGCACCAGGAATGTCTCTCCTTCTCTTCTCTTCCTCCTCTCATTCTTCCTTTCTCTCTCCTCAAGCCCAGAGTTGTCCTCCTATGTATTCTCCCTGCCTGGTAGCCATGCCTATCTTTCTCTGTCTAGCTATTAGCCATTCAGTTCTTTATTAGACCAATCAGGAGCCTTAGGCAGGCAAGGTGAAGCAGATGCAGCACATCATCACATAACTAAACACATGTTCTTACATCATTAAACAAATGCAGCATTAACAAAAGTAACACACCGTTACACAGTTAAAGTCAAATTCTGCAGCATAAACAAATATTAACATATCTTTGCCTAGTTAAAATAATATTCCACAATGCACTCTTGTTGTAGGATTCCCCTCTGTATGCTGTGAATATCACTGGTTAATAAAGGAACTGCTTGGGGCCTATAGCAGAGCTATAGGGGAACAGAGCTAGGTGGGGAAAACTAAACAGAATGTTGGGAAAAAGGAGGTAGAGTCAAGGGGAAGCCATGTAGCCCTGCCAGAGACAGATGCCAGAACTTTAGCCAGTAAGCCACAGCTACATGGTGATGAACAGATTAATAGAAATGGGTTAAATTAATATGTAAGAGTTAGCCAATAAGAAGCTAGAGCTAATGGGCCAAGCAGTGATTTAAATAATATTGTTTCTGTGTGATTATTTTGGATCTGAGCTGCCGAGTAGCCGGGAAACAAACAAGCAGTCCCCCCCCCCCAACAGACTCTTCCCTATGACTTCAGCCTAAGACTCTATCAGGACAATCAATGTTCATATTGACAATACCACTCATGATTTGCAAGTACAACTGTGAAAAACAGCAGGCCCCAAATGAAGTCACTTAGGCTGGGGATCCATGTCACCAAACTGACTCCTAACTTATTTGTAAAATCTGACCTCTCAGAAAATCAGGAAGTGTCAATCTTAGTGAGGTTTGTCTGACACTTTACCTACAAGTCAGTGACCTTTCACCTACATTGAGATAAAGAAGGCAGTCTGAAAGGACCCATCTGTGACACGGTCCATTCTTCTGTTCTCAGCTCAACTGAGAAGCCCACTTTGGGTTCTAAAGTTTGGACGCTGCCTGACTTGTGAGTTGCTAATAAAATCCTGTTGCTTCTTTAGAATTTGCAAACATTTTGTCCCTCCATAATTTGATCTCTTAGTTCTTAGGCCCCCTTTTCCACAGTAACCTTTCTTCTACTCCACCACAACCACCTACTTTAAACAGTATTTTGAGCTTGGCACTACCAGTACCGCCACTCTTCAAGATCATAGTTTTAGGAATTCAAGGCTCCAGCCACCACCTCAGGTATCATTATGCATCTACAAATTAAAAGTGAGGTACTGCTAACACCTGTTAGAATGACTTTAACCCTGTTCTCTACTGACTTAAGATGCTGACCCGAATGCCCAGTGGCAAAGCTGCTTTGGGAGAGAGTGGGTAGTTTCTTGCAGAGTTAAGAATAGTCTCGTTAAAGAGAGACTAGATAAGGAAATTTTGGCACAACTACACAATGGTAAAAAGAAACAAGCTGTAAAAACCAGAGTGAACCCTGCCATGAACTGGTAAAGCAAGACAGCATTAGTGAGGGGAACCGAAGAGGTCAAGGGAGCACATATATGCCCTGAGATGTCTTGGTTTTTGGTTTCGTTTGGTTTTTAATTTTGGAGACAGGGTCTCATGTAGCCCAGACTGGCCTCAAATTCACCACGTAGCTGAGAATGACCTTGAATTTCTGATTCTCCTGTGTCCACCTGACAAGTGCTAGAACTTCAGGGATGCACCACCTCACAATTGTCCGAGGTCGGGCCTTGTACGTGCTCGGCAAGCCCGCTACCCACTGAGCCACATCCCCAGCCCCCGAGCATCTTCACCACACCTCACAGTCAGTAACGTCCGGGGTTAGAATTCAATGTTGGAAACTGTTTTCTCCCAGAATTTGGAGCAGAAAGTGTCTGGTGTCCTCGGGCCCAGAGTTGTTGCTGTTGTGTTGTGATGGATTGCTGAGGGTTCTCTCTCTCCCTAGCAGTTTTGGGGATAATCTTTTTGGCCTTGCTGTTATAAGAAGTTACAGCAGTGTGCCTTGATATGGATTTTGTTTTTCGGTTTCTTCTGCTGGGCACTTGTCACCCAGCACTTACTTAGTCCCTTGTTGGTCAATATTCTTGACTCTTTGATAAATTCCTCTTCTCTCCCTCTCCGCAACCTCCTCTGGAGGGCTGAGAAGTAGCCACCCCCAGTGTGGTCTCCTTCCCCATTGTTCTTACTTGTGTTCTTTCTCGGTCACTTTTCAATGGCACCATCAATCCTCTCAAACACACGCAGCTAGCTTTCTCCCAGGAGCCTTTCATTCAGTTTGAACCTTGTTCTGCTTCAGTCCCCGCCAGTCAGTGCTTGTTTTCTGCTCAGCCCTCCTTTCTTTCCAAATTGTTACTTTCCCATGCATCTTGGCGTATCTCCTGGTGGATGTCCTTTATCTCTAGTGCGTTGCCAGGGATTGGGGTGCTTAAGTAGTCACTAAATGCCATGTCCCATGTCATCTCTACCCAACCAGGATGACACGGCGTCTAGCTAACCTCTCAAGTCTCCCGTGGTCCCTCTCCCAGCTTTCAACCTGCTCCATATTCAAGAAAACCAGAGATCGGGCCACTCTCAGCCAAATCCAGGCTCACTGCCAGCAGAGCACACGGAAGGGAACAGAAGCACAGGTTATCCACAATGCACATTTTCCTCCCTCAACTGTCTTGGGAAAATTCAGTGTTCCTGACTGTAAGTGAAACCACTGAAGTGTTTGTGAATTTCACATCATGTACCCCAATCTCAATCATCTGCCCACCCCTCCATAGCTGCCCTCCACCCTAGCAACCTCCCCACCAAAAGAAAACAAAAGGTAAAAATAGTTGAAATTTGCCATGGAAGCTGCAGTGTGTTACCTAGTATATAGGCTTTTGCCCTGAAAGTTTTGTTTGCCAATGTGCACTGCAATGAGTCTTTGGTCTAGTTCAACGCCTCTGGCTTCTGCTACACTGTCTACACTGGACCCTCACAGGGACTCCTTTGGGATACCTCGCTGTGGCTTTGGTTCTGCAGGCCCAGCCTCCTCACAGCTCCAGCAGGTCTTAGATGGGGTAGATGTTGGGGGAGGCCAACTCAAAGTCCTGGATCTGGGCCTGGGTAGTAGTGGGGTTGGTCAGCCTGCCCACTGTCCTGCACCCATGCCACAGGAGCCAACTTTTCTGCTTTGCCCAGGAAAGAGGCGGGGCCAGCTTTTCCTGCCTGCAAGGACTGACCTCAGATATCGCTAACATCCTTTCTGTAGGTCTTGCCTCCCCATAGTGCTACAAGTTGGTAAGACTTGAACATATGAGCCTCAATGGACGTTCAGGACCCAAATTTCAGGCATTCTCGTGAAGTCCTGAGAAACATTCTAGTTAGAATGACTTGGGTCACATGGTCTCTCAACGCTTTTCTGGCCGTCAGGATGGAAACTCCGATCTCAGCCCAGACTCCCTGCATCCAGGGAGTGTAAGTACTGCTGGCAAGCACAGAGATGGAGTGGAGGCTGCAGAAGGAGCAGGGAGTGCCTAAGTTCACCTACCCACTGTCCACCTGACCATCTGACCTATCCTCATTTGCGCCCCTTCAGGAAGAGCTCGGGTCATATCTTGTACGCCCAGTCTTCCCTACCCCCAAAAGAGAACGTAAAGACTCAGCTAGCTGCTTTATCTTCCTCAAACCCAATGTCTCCAAAAGATGATGAGCATCAGTGGTCATCAGCTACCAAAGGTAGCAGCATAAGTAATAAATCCCAGCAGGCCAGACGAAGAGGGGGCGGTGGTAGCACACACCTTTAATCCCAACACTTGGGAGACAGAGGCAGGCTGATCTCTGAGTTCGAGGCCAGCTCAGTCTACAGAGTGAGTTCCAGGACAGCCAGGACTACATAACAAAACCAAACCAAACCCCAGTAGGACAGAAATGCCATGACAACAGGGTAACACAGAGAATGCTCTCACGGAAAAAGGAGAATGGGGTGTCACACTTGGGGGTCACTGGGACAGAAACAGCAAGAACCCCTTCTATGGTCTGAATGTGCACACCAGCTCCTCACATTCACATGCTGTGGGGGGACTTAATTCCCAGGGACACAGTGTTGGAAGGTAGGGGCTTTGGGAAGGTGTTGAGTCAGTGTAGCTCTGTCCTCACGAGGGACTGCCACTGCTGCAGAAAGGGATTGTAGAAGTGGATGCTTTCTCCTCTGCCGGTGGCAGGTGCAGAATTTGCCCCTTTTTGCCCTTCAGCTTCCTGCCCCATGAGGGCACAAGATGGCCAGACACCAGATGCCAGATCATTGACCTTTCAGCCTCCAGAACTCTGCGGAACGTCTGCCTCTGGCATTCTGTTCCAGGAGCATAGGTGGACCTTGCCTGCTGGGGTGATAAGGCTCTGAAGTTTCTTTCTCACCACCACACTGTGATTCAACTGAATCACCATGATAAAAGGTGTGTGTGTGTGTGTGTGTGTGTGTGTGTGTGTATACATGGGCATGCATGTTTGTGTTGCATTTTTCAGGCGATTGCTTGTCATCATATGTGGAGGTCAGCAGTTGACGTCAGGTTATCTTTCTCAAATGCTTCTCCACTCTGCGTCTTTGAGACAGGGTTTTCCACTGACCTTGGAACTCACCACTGAATTAGACTTCTGGGCAGTGAGTCCCGGGAATCCTGTCTCTGTCCCCCAGGACCGGAAGTACAGATGTGACCACTGTAGGCACTGAGATCCAAACTCAGGGCTTCATGCTTGCACAGCTAAGCACTTAACCCACAGAGAGGTCTCTCCCACTCCTGCTCTACCTAGTGATGGAGGATTGCATAGACTTAATGCATTAGAGATTCCTCACATGAGGAAGCCAGCTACTGAACCTGACAGCGCTTGGTTATTTTGTGTCACAAGTCCCTCTGGAAGACAGCAGCAGAGAATGGAAACTATTTACAACCCAGGAAGACAAATGGAAAACAAATTGCTCGCTAATCTGATTGACGCAAGGTCTCCAGGACGGCTGACTCTGTTCTGCTTGGAAGACATATTTCTTGACATCCTGCTCCAACTCAAAGCCGAAGGAAAAGAACTGTTCACAGATGTTTTCCCCCCAGAAGCATTGTTTACACATCCGAAACACAGAATTCCATAGCTTACATGTGTTTCAGGGTTTGTAAACTAGAACTTAGACGATTGTAGAAAGTGAAAACCTGGCTCCTGCAAGGGACAGTGGGTTCATTTTCTATTGCCCTGTGACAAATTAGCACATATTTAGTAGCTTGAAGACATACTCCACTTCAGTCTTTCTGTAGGTCAGGAACTCAGGCACAATGTAGCGGGGTCTGTGGCTCAGGGCCACAAGACAGTCCTGTGTGACCTGCGTCACCTCCTCATCCAGAGACAGAGCGGGGAAGAATCCATTCCAAGTTCACCCAAGATTTTTGCTTGAATTGGCATTACACAAGCCTCAGGGAGGCCAACAGCATTATTGGTCCCCTTGAAATTCCTGGAAATTGCCTGCAGTCCTGAGTTTTCTGACATGGCTAGCACCTCTCTGTCACCAGTACCTTTGCCATAACCCCTTATTTTGCCCGTACTCTAGGAAAGGGCCTAGGAGACTGAAAACCTGAGGAATATTGGAGGTAAGGGATGGGGCTTGCGTCCCAGCATGTTCTTGAATTGTGTGTTCTTAGACAAATAACTGAATGACTCCTGCCTGCAATTTACTTATGTATAAAATGGGCCAATCGTCTTCACATATTAATCAGGGTGTTTTCAACTGCAGACCAACAAGAAACAATGGAGAATCAAAGCCTTATTTTCATAGAATACATCTGGAGACGGTACTTCAGGGACAGAAGCTATCAACGACTTTAAAGCCAGACTTTTGTGGCAATAGTTTTATTTTGCTTCGTTCTCCCCACCCCAAGGTGTCGAATTTTCCTCTAGCTTCATGCCTTCCTGGTTGCAGTTTGGATCCAGCAACTCTTAGTGTTCTGCCCTTGCAGTCAACAGCATTATAAGCAGTTAAAGATGACTGGGCTTGGTGCCTGCCTATTCCCTCTCCACCCCAGCCTTTTTATCTGATAAGGTTTAATGTTTTATAAATGATAAGCTGTGACCCCCCTCTCTTTTTGTCTGTGTATGTGTGTGGTGTATATTATTTGCCTGTATGTTTGCATTTTGCATGTGTGTGTACATGCATGTGCTCATTCATGAGGAGGCCGACACGTGATGTTGAGTGGCTTCCTTTATCATTCACTACTTTGTGTGTTCAGCTAAGGTCTGTGGTTCGAATCCAAAGCATGCCAGTTCTGCAAGTCTCGCCTTGCTGTCTCTACCACCTGCCTGAACACTGGGATTGCAGAGGCTTCCAGGCTTGCCTAGCATCGTGTGTGGCTCCTGCACCATGCCTTTCCTGCCATGGTAAATGTGTCCATTTCCTCTGAAACTCTGAGTCAAAATCTTCTTCCCTTTTTTCTGCCAGGTAAATTTTGGTCACAGTGATGTGAAAGCAGCTAATACACATTGGCATGATGAACTTTGACCAGGTGAACTTTGATCCCACTCGCCCCACTACTCCATTCTGTTCCCCTCATCCCTTCCACATTCCTAATGAAAACAGCCTTCTTGGTTTGATAGTTTTCATCTGGAAATTTCTTATGGCAGCAGTGAAAGTGAACACTGAATGAGCGCCTTAAGAAAGCCACATGTGAAGTACGTGCTTGTGATCCCACTGCAGGGGAGGCAAAGACAGGTGGGGAATCCTGCCTGGTCTACTTGATGACTTCCACGCTGGCGTGTTGTGGAATATTATTTGAATGAGGCAAAGATGTGTTATGTTTGTCTCTGCTGCAGAATCTGACTTTCACTGTGTAAAGGTGTGGTAGTTTTGTTTATGCTGCATTTGTTTAATTATGGAAAGATTGTGCTGCGTTTGATTCACCTTGCCTGCCTAAGGCACCTGAGTGGTCTCGTAAAAAGCCGAACAGCCAATAGCTAGCCAGGAGAAAGGATAGGCGGGGCTGGGGGGGCAGGAAGTATAAAGAGGAGTAGACCTGTGGGCTTGAGAGAACAGAGGAGGAGGAGAAAGAGGAAGAGGAAGAGGAAGAGGAGGAGGAGAGAACGAGAGAACGAGAGAACGAGGCCAGAAGTCAGGCAGTCGCCAACTCGCAGACACTGCTGGAAGCAGTGAAAGAAAGAAGGTAAAAAGCCCCGAGGCAAACCATAGAAAAAGAGCAACAGGTTAATTATTTAAGTTAAAAGAACTAGCCAGGCCACATGTCCATAACTAATAATAAGTCTCTGTGTCATGATTTGGGAGCGGGTTGGTGGCCCAAAAGAAAAAGCCCTGCGCACTAGTGAGAGACTTTGACTCAGAAAGCAGAAACGTGGACAGTTACTGCAGAATGACATCGAAGCTTGCCCTCTGGTCTTCCTGTGCACATCAACACACACACACACACACACACACACACACACACTTGTAGTATAATAAAAAATTAATCAGAACCCATGAGGTGACTCCCAGCCTGATTATGGATGACGTATGAGGTCATTCCACTTAAGAATGAGGTGATACACATCAACTCAAGTAATCTAATCATGGAGGGCACTGTGTAAAATTGCTTACTATTTAAAGCAGCAGAAGCTGGCTGCCTGCTGGAGACCACAAGGAGAAATACCACCCTGATCCAAAGTCCCTGATGTTAATAAACCGCACTCAGCCCTTTTGGAAAGGTGGAGTTAATTTGAGCCAGATGAGATGTCACTGTAAGTTAATTTTTCACTGGGATTTCTGGGAAAAAATCAACTTCCCATGACAAATGGAACTCAGAGTTCTGATTTGAACCAACACACTTTCTACTGTGAGCCTTCTCCCCAGTGCGAGCATATTCTCCCCAGTGTGAGCCTTTTCTCCCCAGTGCGAGCCTTCTCCCCAGGAAACACTGCATTCACAGATAGTCAAGATGAGGTCATCAGGGTGGGATGTAATCTGTTATGAGCAGAAGGGGACGCATTTGGACACAAACATAGGAGAAGATGAAGACCTGGAGACACAGGGAGAGGCAACCGTGTGAAGCTGAAGGCCCAGGAATGCTAAGGGTTGCCTGCTGCCCCAGAAACCAGAAACTAGCAAGGATTCTCCTCAGCGTCCTACAGGGAGCAGGGCTGCTTTGACATCTTGATCTCAGACTTCTGACTACTTGGAACTGCTTGAGAACTTGTTTCAGTTGTTTGAAGTCCCCAGTTTAGAAGCTTTGCTATAGCAGCTCTTGTGGGCTCCCCTAAATCTTTGAACGGTTTGAATTGAGACTAGATTAAGAAGCAAATCAAATCTATAGCATTATTACAGTGTAAAATCTTGGGGGAGGGGATTTGTGTGGGTTAGCATGTGTCTCAGGCAAATACTTTGTGCATGTTAGAACATCTGCATTCTCCTCAGAGAGCAGGGCCGGCACACACTGTGTGGGCAGGTGGCTTGTTGTAATAAGGGATCTCAGGCAATGGAAGCAAGCAATAAAACCAGGTGCATACTTGAGTTGGTCACCATGGTGAACATCTGAGGTTCCAGCTGACTTCTTTGAAGCATTGTGGGGAATGGGCCTCAGATTTTCGTTCATGAGAAACAGAAGAGAAGAGCCTGTCTCCTGTATCTCACCCGACTTCTCTTTCAGGAGATCAAATCATTTTAACTTGGCCTGGGTATGGATGAGTGTCGAGCACTTCCCAGAAGCCCTTTGTGTTGGTGAAGCTGAGTCTAAAGCAAATTGTTAAGGATGAGAGTCACTTTCACCTGTTCAAAACTGGCTGCTGCAACTGTGCGTCAAATCCATAGCAAGTCTACTCTCATTCAGGGGACAGGAATACAGTCAGACCTCGTAGCAGAAGTGACACAATGTTGCCATCCTTGTATTGTTTGTTCAGGGTTTTAATTTTTGCTTGTTTCCAGTCATGGTTTAAAGCATCCCTGTTCTTGTTCAAGGTCTTGTACTTACTTAGAGGTTCTGATGCCCTGGCCATCTTAATCTCAGGGACTCTTAAATTGAAATCAGCTCAGAACCCTGTAACCGGGCTTCCCTAGCCAGAGAGCTACTGCGAATGGCTTTCTCTACTAGTGATCTTTTCATCCTTGGGGATGGTCAGAGGGGATTCTGGATCAAGCAAAGGATCTGGGCTGGTCCTCAGTAGCCAAAGTGGCCTTCTTATTATTCATGATATGTGATGCACATCCTGTCATCTTCTAAATGTGCAGTGAGGTAATGAAACAGTTGGGTGTCCTATACCGCACCGCAGCTTCTCGGATGCGGGGCGTTGCCATTTCCTTCATCCCTGTATTCTCATGGTTCCTGGCGTAAAGCAGATGATCAACAGTTACTGAGTAGAGGGAGGGAGGTGGGAGGGGTGAAAGACTTTGTTTCAGCTCCCAAGACAGAAGCAGCTCTTGCGGGCTTTGCCTATCAGAAAAGAGCATCCATAGGCAGTTACCAAGAATGTTCTAGGTGGTGGGCTTCTCTCTTAACTTAAGTCCTGGCTTCCAGGGAGCCAGCCTCCTTCATCCCTGAGAGAATGGCCCAGCATCCTTTTCACTGCTTGAGTCTCCCCAGCCAACTGGTGCCTTCCTGGGCTCAACCTGCTGAAAAGCATTTGTGAAGGAGCGGGGTCTGCAGAGCAGCCACAGAAAAGGCCCAGCCCACTTACACACCTCACATAGCTTCTCCAAACCCCCGGACCACATTTATTATCATGGAGAGATGCCTAACCTTCTGCCCTGAGGGTTCTTATCTGGAATTTTCCTGCTTTTCTCGCCTATGGAAGTCACAGGAAAACATCTACTTTGCACAAGTTAAAGTCCTATCTATGAGCCAAGGCTATCATGGTGACCTCAGTTTCCCTAGCCCTTGGCCAAGCTCCAGGGTATAATAGTCTCTTGCTCCAAATTAGCACACTGAGGAAATAATTGAAGCAATTTTTAATTTCTGGAGGCACAAGAATTGGGCGGCGTGACCTAAGCTCTGAGCGATGGGAACGGTTTTAGACCAACCCTTGCTGAGTTGACAATAGTCTCATGGATTGCAGATGTCCCCAATTCTTACTGTCTGTGGAATAAAGAGGCCTAAGCATGGAATTCAAGTCATTCAACGGAGCATGACTTTTCAACAGCCAAAATCTCTTCTCTCACAAATTCAATCTCTTCTGCTCATGCCCCCCTCTTTTCACTTACATGGCTGGAAGTTTGGCTCTGTACGCTGGGGTGATGCAAACACAGTATGGGAGGCAAGAGTGGACAGTTGTCCCCTGAGGACCGGCTCCTGGAGAAAGTGTTAAGTAGAGCAATGACCCACACTGATGTCTCTTGCAGGCACCTAGTTCCAACTTTCAGAGACTCATCTCTCTCTCTCTGCTTCCCAGAGCCTCACTGTTCCCACTATGTGAGTCCATTCTGCATGACCCAACGACATGGCCGCTCCTGATCTCCAGAAGGCAGACTATAAACCTCTCTCTCTCTCTCTCTCTCTCTCTCACTCTCACTCTCACTCTCACTCTCTCACTGTGTGTGTGTGAGAGAGAGCGAGCGAGCTCAGGTGCACAGTTAGAGATACTCATCAGTACACAATCTCATGGGATGAACACGCACAAAACAAGTGGAATACTGTGCATCACTTGTACAAGGAGAGCCCTAGGAAACCAAGTATGGAGTAGCTGGCCAGGTGAGGCCTGTGGGATTCCGGATGTCACTGTACCAGACATAAATCTTGGCTCTCTGTGCCTCTTCCCCCCTCTTCCCATTTTCTTTTTCAATCACACCTTCTGACTGTCCTTCTTCATGTCTCCTGAGGACATTTTCCCCCTTCCCCTGGGCCTAGCAAACCAGGCACGATCTTGGACCCTGATTGTGAAAAGAAGCCATCTGCAGAGAATGACGGACAGCCTTTCAGCACTGTGGAGAGGGTGGACTGTCACGGGTTCGAGAGGCTAGTAACCTGACCTCCAGAACAGTCGCTCCTTGCCCACCTCTGCCTAACTAGTCTGGTGACAAGTAGATAGAAAACTTCTAGAATCTATTAACCCAGCGGCCCACTGACTTCCACTAATCCCAAAGCTAAGAATGTCACCAGATTGTGTTTTGGGTTTAAACAAATAAAAACCTTCCCCTGTCTCTCTGCTGTACCCACCAATGTATTTTAAACTTGCCTTGAGTTATACCATCCTTTGTCCTGTGAAATTTCCTGAAATTGCCTCCATGTTCCAACATGGAATTCAGGGTGACCCTCAATCTGTGTCCTCAGGCCTCCATGGCCACTCAACATAGCTCACGAACAAAACTTTCTCTTGTTTCCTTTAAGATAAGAGCTGCGTTTTTTTGAGCAGACAGCACATGTGAAGGTACCGATAACCCTACAGAGTGGTTTTTTTTTTTTATTTTGTTAGGAGCTCAACAACCCTACATTAGAGGGGAAAGAGTAAGCAGGCTGATTCTTGGGTAAGCAGGCTGCACCTGGAGGTTAGTCAGTATCAGTATCTGTGGTGCGGCTGAGACCCACCTGACAGAGATGGATGGGCGTGATGCTGTTAGCCCAGCCCCCACACTCCTAACTGAAAGTCAATTCCTGGATTTCAGGCCCTGAATACAAATGGCTGGATCCACAGTTCTGATGGTCTGTGCATGTGAAAAGTTGTGTCGTTGCTCCCCCTTCCACCCCACCACGGATCGGCTCAGGGAAGCCACTCAGACCGTGGGAGAAGCAGGGTCTCGGTATACAGGAAGGCACAAGTTCGGCGAATGACAGACAGACACAACACACAAGACAGTGGTTGGAATCTGCTGCGATTTTGCTGAACTCATGTTTTCATTATATGGTATTCAAACAAAGAACAAATCAGAAGGTCGTGTATCATTGGCTGGTACTACTGTGCCAAAGCTTCTTTTAGTCACATCAGCGATATTTAAGAAAAGTATATTATCAGGAACAGGTGTTAGACATAAAACATCCTTAGAAGAGAAACTCTTGTCCTTGGGAATGTAAACCTCAGACAAGTGGTCTTATGAATAGAAAATTTCTGTCTCATTATTGCTA
Source organism: Myodes glareolus (assembly GCF_982192425.1). Lineage (NCBI taxonomy): Eukaryota > Metazoa > Chordata > Mammalia > Rodentia > Cricetidae > Myodes > Myodes glareolus. Next base: position 14,573,751 of record NC_142038.1, on the reverse strand, counting down.
TCATGGCCCTTCCTCTTTCTAACCCTTTCTTCATCTCATCTAATGACCAAATATGCCTAATCGTCTCTCTGCACCTGCTGAAATATACTTTTTAGTACCTTCTTATGCAGCAGACACCATGGGGGTCGGGATCTAGCAAGCCTATCCATAAAGTTCAAAGTATGACATAACACTCTTTGTCCATCAACATTAACCCATTTATTCCCTTGCTCATCATACACCCAGTGTATGACAAAGGTTCTGCTGTAGTCTTATACATCCCCATACTGTGCTTTTCTATCCCAGAGCTATTCCTGAAGAGACAATCCTTGTCTTGTAAAGACTATCATTATTATAAAAGAGATTGTGCAAAGCCCATATCCCACATAGCCAGCTAATCGAGAAACCCGCCTATGCCTCAGTGGTGGCTAATACCGGGCTGTCTGCCATTGACCTCCAGGAAGCCTAGTCCCATAGGACACATAGCTCCCATCCGGCATAATGGCATATGTCATGTGACACAGACTACACTGGAGTTGGTGTGGCACCCCACCGCCAGCCCGGCCAGGCGAGGCAGAAGCAGGTGAAGCAAGGCACTGTTGGGAAGGTAGAGAGGTGATTGATTTTGGCCTGTGGTCAGCACTAAAGGGTGTGAAAAGAGAAATTACACCAAGCAGCTTGGAAGTTTCCCAGCAAGCAGCCCGAGGTGTTAACAGCCAGCGGCTCTCTGTTTTTTCTGTTGGGCTTTGCTTTGCCGCGAGGCTGGAGTCCTGCCTTGAGATTTCAAAGTAGCTCGCAGGTGCCCAGAGCAGGCTGAGCAGCTGGGGGGCTGCAGGGCGATCACCCTCACAGCCAGGCTCTGCCCACAGAACTTCAGCTGCAGGGAGCCTAATCCTCCAGCCCTAGCAAGCTTCCTGCTTAAGTCAATAGACTTCCTTTCTAGAAAAGCCAAGAACCCACCTCCTACCCAGCAGGCACTCTGGCAAAGAGAGGGAGGCAGACCTGAGCTTGCTTGGATACTTGGTAGGGAGCATCCAGATGAGAGTCCATGTGCCTGAAGAGAAAGAGCCCTTGGCTCACCCTCTGTCTAAGGGAAGAAAGTCTTTGAAGCAGGAGGAGGAAGAGGGAGAGGCAGCATGGCTAGGTTATGTCTGAGTGACCCTGGGAGGCAAAGGAAAGGTTCTTCCTTAAATCCCTTCAGCCAGAACATTAGGTTCTTGTGGCCTTGGAACCTCTCAGAGCATGAGCTGAAGAAAGAGGGGACAGGGTAGTCAGATGCCTCCCCTGGGGGCACAGTGAGGCTCTCTAGATCACTTCAGGAACCACTGGAGAAGAAATTGGCTGTGGCTGAAAGTTAGGTAATATGTCAGCCAGCTCGCTGATACTGTAACAAGTATCTGAGATAATTAACTTACAGTTCTGAGGATTTCAGCCCATGATTAATTGATCTGATTCCTTTTGAGCGTGTGGCAAGGCAAGGGCCATGGCAGAGCACATGCTGCCTAGAGGGGAACTATTTACTTCATGGAAAGGAAGGAAGAGGGAGGGAGCGGGGCTCCCAGAATCCCTTTTAAGGGTTAATTTCCCAGTGCCCTAAAACCCTCCCATGAAGCCCCTCTCCTTTCAACAACTCCACCTGGTTTCCTAGAAGCACCTTTCTGGGGAGCAAACCTTTACCACATGGATCTCTGAGGGCCACAGGAAAGAGCCACTGTAGCAGGAAAGATGAGGTGTTAGAGGAAATGCCACAGATAAACTTAGTAGGGTTTGTTTATTCCAAAAACAGTTTATGAACCAAAAGAGACTTTGAGAGTTCAGCATTAAAGAAAAAAAAAAGTAGGCTCTACGTAGGAATAAATAGGGCTCCAAAGCTACTGAGAAACCTTTTCTACAAAAACAAAAAGCAAACAAAAAAATTAACTACATACACTGCTAGCTGGGTGTTGGCGCACACCTTTAATCCCAGCACTTGGGTGGCAGAGGCAGGTGGATCTCTGTGAGTTGGAGGTCAGCCTGATTTACAAGAGTTAGTTCCAAGACAGGCTTCAAAACTACAGAGAACAAACAGAAAAGATACTAGCAGGAATAAATAGGAAGAGTGTGGAAGTGCAGACATTTCTTCGTTGCCTACAGTTGTCTTTTGTCAAATGTCAGTCTGTATCAATGTTAAATGTTCAGAAGATCATTTAAGATCATGTATCATTTCACTGTTTACCTTAAGCTTCAGTTTGCTTACATAGGACCCTAAAGTGCTAGGGATGTTCCGCTTAGCAGCTTCCCAACTACAACCAACCAACCAACCAAACAACAATAATTGCAGGATATCTGATCGCACTGTGACATCCTGAGACTGTGTTAATAACATCAACCGGACTTGGGGGGCAGAGCCAGTGGGTAGCTGACTGGAATGAGCCATAGGGAAGCCAGGAATACAGATAGAGAGATGTACAGGAAGGAGTAGAGAAGGACTTAGAGATTTCAGTCTCTTTTTCCATCTGGGAAATGTGAAGAAGGCAGCTGGTCACACCACTACTTCTTTGACCTATCAGACTTTTACCCCAATATCTGACTCCTGAGTCTTTATTGGTATTAGAACAACTAAAATGAAAACAACAAAATGAGGACCAAAGATACAGTATCTGCTTTGCTCTTAACTCTCCTAAGCTTGGGAACTAAAAGACCAACTTAGACTTTCCCTCGTAGAAATGATCCATGAAGGTGCCAGACAGTTCCAGGGATTGCTCTGACTGAGGCCGGGAGGGAATGAGGAAAGGCCGGGCTCAGGTGGACCGGGCTCTATCCTGGAGAAGACACAACACTTCAGAAGCTCAGGGTGTTTATTAGATACAGTGGTTTATTATATAGAGTTGATCAGAAGCAGAGCTGGTTATTGCACACAGCTGAGCCAAGGAGATGGGGTTTAGGGGATAGATGAACATGGAGGGGCAGTTTCAGTAGAGTCTTCAGGTAGTAAACATCCAGGACGGAGAAAGCTAGGGTGGATGTTGTTCTGCACAATCCGTCAGTGTTCACACTTGGACTAGAGGAAGGCTCTGCCCCTCCCATGAGTCCGAGGTTTTGGTGTCCTTGACATGGCTGTCCTCACGTCAATGATAAACATTCACTCAGGACTTTACACACTTCTTACAGAAAAGCTTCTGTGGTTTTTGCTTTGCTTTTTGTCAGGCCAACCGAGAGAGGCGATATCTGCAGAACGAATATCCTCTGAGCTGTAGTCCAGATGAGGAACCGCTCTTAGGCATGGACTCGTCCCATCACCATCTGTCCTTAGATTTAGTTTCCTGGCCTGAACTAGTCTGACCTCTTTTGGAAGAGATGTGTGATTCTCTGTCCCAAAAAACCAAAACAAAACAAAAACAAAACAACACGGCAGCAGCAGGAGAAAACAACTCTTCTCCCAAAGGCCATCCTTGGAAATTCACTTCTTCATTCTCAGTCTGACTCAACTCCTTGTTCTTTCCGAGACCGATCAGTGGTCCTTCTGTATTGTCACCATCTCTATGCCCTCGAGGACTGTTGCAGATTCTCACAATTACTGCCCATGTCAGCAGAACTTGTGCGGAGGTCGTTCCTCTCTGAGAACACTCTCAAGCTGGTGAAGTGTGTTGTCCCTTTGAAGTGACCTAGATGCCTGGGATCTCAATGGAATTAACATGGTGGCTAGAGGGTGAACGTCCTGGACTTGGGGTGAGACAGGGAAGGAGAGCTGATCTTTGCAGAGCTCGAATGGCTGCCTGGGGAGGGACACGGCCGCCCTCGGCAGAGCCGTAGCCTCGGCTGTCTGAGCATGTCTGCTAGGTCTTTAAGGGATGCAGTTTTATTCAGACAGTCCTACAGAGGTGAGCCAATATGCCTCCCTCATGATTGAGTTCCTCTTGACCTCATTTTGCAAACTAAGGCACAAGTTGCCCGAGTGTGGCCGTGAGTGCGGCCATGCGTGCCCCTCCCCACCCCACATTGAATCAGGGACCGGACTTGGCAGCAGCTCCTTCCACTTTTAGCACCAGGCTGAAATTTCCTCTGCACGCTCAGGGTAGACAGCTCTCTTTATCAAGCCTAATAAATAAATCACAGCTCAGACCCATGAGACTCGAACATAAAATATAACGTCTGGCTCTACTGGCTAAAATAAATCACCAATACTCTGGTAAGTGGGTCATCTTGATGCCGTGCCTTGACCTAGGGACCTCCATGGTGGATTGCATTAAACTCGGATGAAGCAAAAGGATGTTGTTCAGGTTCAGGGCTTTGAGTGGAATCAAAGCAGCTGGGACAAAACATGAGCCAACAGGCCCCTTCGCATGGGGATACACGGAGAGGTGAGGTGAGCCTTGGCTGTCTGCTCTCCAGGGGTTTCAGGACAGCTCCTCTGAAGATCAGCCCCTCCCACTACTTCTTACTCTCTGCCTTTGACAGACACTGTTGTATCTGTCTGATAAACAATATTTGGGGGGGGGGGGCGTTGTTTAGTGGTGTTTACAAACAGTTTAAGGCATCTGGTGTATTGTTTTTACTTTGCTGTGGCCAAAGTCACGACTGAAGCAGCTTAAGGGAGGAGCAGTTTGTCTGGGCTCCTAGGTCAGGGGAACCAATGATGAGAAAGGCCCTGTGGTGGGCAGCTCCATCTGTTGCTGCAGAGGCTGGCTGTATGGTTTGTTCCTATTATTGTGGTGGATCAGGAAGCAGAGAGCTTGGACTGGACATTAGGTTGGTCCAGAACCTTCAAGATCTGTTGCTCAATGACCCAGTTCTTCAGCTAATCCCCACCTCCCAAAGGTCTTACTACCTCACAAAGCAGTGCCACCTGCTGGGAACCTAGATTCAAACACGTGAGCCTGTGGGGTGGGGTGGTTTGAATAAGAATGGCCCCCTTCAGCTCCTATGTTTGAATGCTTAGTCACCAGGGAATGGCACTAATGGATGGATTAGAAGAATTAGGAGGTGTGGGCTTGTTGGCTGAAGTGTGCCACTGGGGGTGGACTTTGGGGTTTCAAAAGCCCATGCTTGGTCCCAGACTCTCTGCCTATGGATCCTGATGTACCTCTCAGCCACTTCTTCAGCTGCGCACCTGCCTGTCACCACGCTACTCACCATAATGATAATGGATTAAACCTGAAACTATAAGCAAGCCCCAGGTAAATGCTTTCTCTTAGAAGAGTTGCCTTGGTCATGGCGTCTCTTCATAGTAATAGAACACTGGCTAAGACGGGGCATTTCACTTTCCATCCATGACATTTGGAGTGTATCTTACATTTACAGGAGCATGGGGTCAGAGTATGGTGCTTCCAAGGATGGCTCTCTGGCATCATGGAGATTTTGAGCTGAAGGCAAATGAAAAACAACAAACAATGAAGGAAATCCACAATCTGAGTTATTCATTGGCTAGTTTTTTCCTGAGTGTTATATGCTTTATAAGTTCATAAACTTTTCTCCCATTAATTTGACTTCTAGGTTCAATTTCTAGGACTCTAGCCATAAAATCTAGGAATGTGGGGGCAAAGGTGTTTCCTTCCTTAAATGATACATTTTTACATATAGACTAGATGCTTAATAGGCAGGTGTGGCCTGTGGTCACTGGATTGGACAGTGAGTCTGGGAGCTTTCGCTGGAAAGTATTTCAAATGGCAGCTGTTGAGGAGAAGGCAGGTTTTAGAGAGTTAAGTGGTGAAGCTTAGAGCTCCGTGATTAGGGGCCCTTGCTTCCCTTCAGGGAGCCCAGGTTTGACTAGCTGCACCCATATGGTGGTTTGAACCCATCCATAACTCTAGTTCCGGGGGCACCAGGCACGTACAAGGTACACAGTGAAGGCAGGGTAGAGAAAGGCCTGAGTTTCTTCCTATTGAACGATCCAGCTCTAAGCCATGATGCCACAAATGGATTCATGGCATATTGTGGGGGGGAGGGGCAAAGGGATTTTAGAACCCTCCAGCTGGACCTGCATGGTGTCCCTACTTTCTTCCCCTTCACTGAGCTACTCAGCCTTTGTTAAGTAGAAAATATAGCGGGAAGTCAGGAGCGCAGGGCCCGACAGGCGCAGTTTCCCCTGGTAGCTGTCTTTTCTCTCCCAGAAAAGGATTTGGTTCAGGACTTGGCAGACATTATAGAGAAGGAGCGAGACTCGGAGTTCAAGCTGAGGTTGGTTTTTGTTTTAATTCTTTTGGGATACTTTATTTTATGTGTATGAGCATTTGTGCATGCATATATGTGCATCACATGTGTGTCTAGTGCCTGCAGAGCCCAGAAGAGGGCATCAGATCTTTTGCAACTGGAGTTACAGATGGTTATGATCCACTATGTGGGTGCTGCAAACAGAACCTGGGTCCCCTGAAGGAGCAACAAGTGCTAACAACTGGCAAACTATCTCTTCAAACCCTAATATTGTTCTTGTGTGGGCTGATTAAGCAGTCATCTCACAAAATAACCTAGAGAGATGGGATACCTAGAGAGCCTCATGTTAAGGACAGCATGGTTGGAAGGGAGTTGATGGTGGCAGAAGGTGGGGATAGCGTGTGGCTGTCAACAGCTTTTACAAGAGCTCAGACAGTCACTGTATATGGTGGTTGGAATGAAAAATGTTCTTCATACGCGTATATATTTGAACACTTGATCCCTAGTTGGTAGTGCTGTTGGGAAAGGTCAGAAAACCTTTGGTCTGCGTTTGTTGGAGGAAGTATGTCACTAGGGGGTGGGCTTTCAAGTCATCACTTCACTCCACTTCTCGTTTATTCACTCTGGCATTAGCACGTGGTGATGTGATCTCTCAGCTTCCTGCCCCAGCCACCTGCTACCATGAGCTCCTCACCGTTATGGACCCATCCCCCTGAAACCAAAAGCCAAAATAAACTCTCTCTCTCTTTTTAAATTATTTATTTATTAAATATACAATGTTCTGTCTACATTATGCCTGCTCACCAGAAGAGGGCACCAGACCTCATTACAGATGGCTGTGAGCCACCATGTCATTGCTGGGAATTGAACTCAGGACCTCTGAAAGAACAGCCAGTGCTCTTAACCTCTGAGCCATCTCTCCAGCCCCCATAAACTCTCTTCTTTGAGTTGTTTCTGGTCATGGAATTTTATTGCAGCAACAGAAAAGTGTCTAATATATTGTGTTTCAAAACTTTTGCTCTTGGAGCAGGGATGCAGAAGATAGGGAAGGAATCAGGAACTTGCAAATTAGCCCTGAGTTCACTGGGATGCCTTCAGATGCCAGGGAAAGATACTGATGAAGACTGGCTTTTATCATAGGATATTTATTGTCTTCTTAACAAAAACATGTATATGTGCGCTTCAAGGGCTGTCTCAGCGACATTTATGATGTCATGATTGACTTGGGTTCTTCCCATCTCTTCTCCATTCCCTTGGTCTCTTTATTATCTTTTGGGTTGATGCCTCATGATCTCAAGAAGGCTGTCGCCATTCCAGCACATCACATGTATTTAAACAAGAAAAGCGATGGTAAAAGGTTTTCTTCTTCTGGTGAGGCCCTTTTAGTTTGAGTGTTGAAAGTTTCTCAGGAAGCATCTTTTTTATATCTAGCTAAGCTGGGTCACATGCTGTGAATTGCTCCCAAGAAAGCTGAGAAAACCACTTTTCAGCTTCTAAGGAAGGAGAGAGGCAAGGAAGGGGTACAAAACTTGACTTTTGGATAGCCAACCAAGTTAATATCCCTAGTCCCAAGGGTAAGCATCATACTGTAGAAAACAGAACACAAAGGCCATGACCTTGGATCTACAGCTTCCTGTGGGACCTTGCTTCTGTCTCTGCCTCTGCAAGCCTGGGTGAGGGGATCTTTTTTACCTTCAACACCCCTAATTTAATTTTAAAGTTCTTTCAGGTGGTAAATGAGCTGTTCAATGATGATGTTTATTATTATTATTGTTATATTATTATTATTATTTTGTTTTTGTTTTTTTTGAGATAAGGTCTCTTGTAGCTCTGTCTGTCTTGTAGACCAGGCTGGACTTGAACACACAGAGGTTCACCTGCCTTTGCCTCTTGAGTGCTAGGATTAAAGGCATACGTCACCACTCCTGGCTCTGTGACAGTGTTTTTAATTTAAAGAAACTTAGTTGGCAAAGGCAACTGAGGCTCTTCTTTATTGAGGGATAAACCCTGTCCGCAGACGGATGGAAAGGGACTGGTAAGGGCTTCCTCCTGGCTCTAGTTTTTGAGTTCTTTTCCCTGTGAGGATCATAGGCTCAAAAAATTGAAGAGAAAGACCATTTGTCTGAGCTAGGCTGACGGCACTCTTTAAATGGAGGCATCTCTGGCCCAGAAGGAGCTGTGGAGGAGGTTGTGCGTCTGTCTTCTTTTGCCTGGCATGCATTGCCTCCCCAGGCAGCTTCACCTGGTTCTACCTTCCAGATGTCGGCCTCATAAAAACTTCCCAGAGTCCTATCTAAAGTTTAGTCCATGTAATAACAAAGACTGATCCTGCCCCCCACCCCACACCAATACACACACCCGAATCTATATTCCCAAACACAGAACGTAATTCATCAGTTTGGTCAGGAGTGAACCCTAATCTGGCTACTTTATTGTGTGGCAGGGATGAACAATGCTAGTTAGCACAGCACAGTCCTGAATGCAGGACCCTTCCCTGTGGGGGTATAAGGGTGGTATAGTCCAGGCAACAGGTGTTTTAGACTGGGTAAATACTCCAAAGGCTAGTGTCTTTGGGGTCAGTTTTTGTTTTTAGGTGGGAAAGTGATGCTCAGATATTTGGTCTAATGTTGTTCTAGTTGTTGATGTGAGAATATTTTTGCAATGGGTTTGTATTTTGATTAGTGGACTTTAGGTCAAGCAGATTATTGTCAACACTGGTTGGGTCCCTCTATCAAAGCTTACACAGAACACAATGATGACATCCTCCTGCCAGCAGAGGGCCTTCTTACACAATCCTCAACAACTGTGCTTCCGCATTTCTAGCCTGCAGCACACCCTGGAGAATGTAAGCTGTGCTAGCCTCCCAATTCCTTCAATTAAATAAATCGAGATGTCCCAGCAGAGGGAGGCACATGCTGGACACGGGCCAGCCTGATGACCTGAATTCGGTCCTCAGAGCTTATATAAAAGGGGAAGGAGAGAATCAACTCTGCAAGGTTGTTCTCTGACTTCCAGCCTCCGTACCCAGGCCTCCCATACCCAGGCTTCCCACACATATCCTATACATACAAACAACACACACAGTCCCTTATTAATTTTGATTGTGTTTCTTTCTCTGAGGAATTCTTGACCAATACAGCAGGGCGGGGTTTTACACGCTGTAACCCGTCGTAATCTCCACATCATTCAGGCCCAGACAAACTGACACATCAGATGAACCAGTCACACCTGTGGGAGCCTGTTGGCGAGAGGTCACACCTTTGCTGCCGTTTCCCTTCCAGTCTTGGGCTGTTGGCACTGCACACACCTCTCTCCAGATCATCTGAGGGTTGGAGCTGGGATACCACTGTTGATGTGTCTGGGATACGTCATTCAGAGATGAATGCCTGTTGACAGTCATCTCGTACCTTGTCTTGTCTTCAGGTGGCCGAGATGCAGAGCGTCACTGCTAGGAATCCCATTGGCCTCAAACCTTGATGTCTTCGGCTCTGGGATAGTTGGAGGCAATTGCTTCCCAAAGCATCCCATTATGCCCCGTGGGTAATAACCACGTTAACAGAATGAGCGTATGGTAGCTTGTGACCCATCAACAGGTTCAGATTTCATAAACAGGGCATGAGCTAATAAGAAAAGGAATCCCAGAATTGCCTTACCTCAGCATGTGTGCTTTGTATTATATTTTAATAATGTAATATATGCTTAAAAGTATGTAGGCACATGGGACCAAACGGGATCACTAATAATTTAATGACATATTGCCTCTGCTTAGCTGTATTTTCCATGTAAGGTAAAAGCCCCATCTAACTATGGAATGCAGGAGACACAAATGTATTCCGTGTCACTTTGCAGTAAAGGGTAACTCGGCAGGCATCGGTTGCTTGAAGCCTGCGCTTTCCTAACCAAGTCTAGGATCTAGGAGGGCTGAGCTTTGGCTGACTCCTGAAATAGCGTCTGTGCCCTTGATTAGTTCTGTGAGCTGCCAGGCCTGGGCGTCAGGCTTGATCTCGGGAGGAAGGACCTGGAGATCAAACAGCTACACGATCACATGACTGACCATGCCCCAAGAAGACCTTGGAACCCAAGGCTCAGGTAGCGAACCCGGTAAACAGTACACTACCACAGGGCATCTACATCGTTGCTGGGACTATTAACATGTCTACAGGTGTCTGTCCTAGGAAGGGACGCCTAGACGCTTGTTGCTGACTTCTATATGTCGTTGACGTGCCTTCTCCCTTGTGACTTCAGATCGGTATCTGCCCGCTATAACAAACCATAACTGCAAATGTTCCAGCTTTTCTGAGCGCTTTAAGTCCTTAGAGTAAACCATTAAGCCTGAAGGAGGAGGCCTTGGGAGCTCCTAACAGTCACTCAGCTAAGGGAGAGATAGCAAGACTGGTACTATGTCAGCAATAAGAAATCAGTAATGTGGAAGCTGGAATTGGACCTCTGACGGCTCACCATGGGGGAACTTTGAAGGTCTTCTGCTTGAACCTCTGTTGCAGAATATTTGTCAAACTGTGGGTCAAGAGGTAAAGTCAGCAACTAGTGGACAGGAAGTAGCCTTAGAGAGTTAGAGGGAGTCCAGAAAACCATTAGAGAAACACAGGAAGTAGTGGGGAGGGACTTGGAATTTGGGGGTTGGTGCGGGAGAATTATCTGTATTCTGTCAATCCTATTTTAATAAAACGCCGATTGGCCAGGCAGGCAGTATAGGCAGGAAAGCCAGACAGGAAGTAGGGGTGGAGCAAAGAGACTGGGAGTATTCTGGAAGCAGAAGCTTTGCTCCAGCACTCCTGTGCAGACCACTGAAGAGGCAGCATGTAACTTGCTCAGCTGAGAAAGGTACTGAGCCCATGTGGCTAATGTAGATAAGGATAATAAGGTAACATAAGTTATAAGAACTAATAAGAAGCCTGACCAAATGGGTCAATCAGTTTATAACCTTATGGAGTCCTGTGTGTGATTTTCCTTTGGGGCTTGCCGGTTGTGGGGTACTGGACGGGACAGATACCCCAACAAGCCAGCCCTCATACTACAGGGGGTCATCTGTGGAGGTAACCTGAAGGGCCAACATGGTCCTGTGACAGGGACCTTGAAGCTGGTATCATTCCAATGTTAGGATGGATTTTTGTTTCAGAGTAGGAACAGCCAAGTCCTCCTAATGAACTGGAATTCAGTCCAGAGTTTAGCTGAGTCGCACGGCTAAGCCTGGTGCCAAGGAAACCCATGCCACAGGTGTGGTCTCTTGGTTGTATTCGGTTTTCTGACCTCAGACTGTACCTGGAACCCTGCCATATTCTGTTGCTATTGTTCCTATACCATTGAATGCTAAGAGGCATCAAGGTGTAGAGACACTCACCACCCCGACACCTACATGTCCAGCAAGAACACCAGCTGTTTCAGTTAAGCCGAGACCTGCTGGCTCTGACATACAGACTCCGTTGGTTTGACCCTAACACTTACCAACAGTGGCTTAGATTGCCGATCCCAGATTACTGAGACTATATGATATTGATGATAGATTGGGTATGTCTAAGAAACCAGCAAAGCAAAGTCAGGACGCTATGGTGATTCTCACTTTTAGTACTCCGGATATAGAGGCTTCTGCATCTCTCTGAATTCCAGCCCACCAGGTAAGATAAAACCAAAAAGAAAAAAAAAAAAAAGAAAAGCGAACTCCCTGGGGTAGCTCAGAGGGACATGGTCATCTGCTTTCATCTCTATACTCTGTGTGTCGTGATCTATATTTATTTTCATGTGGGTGAGTGCTTTGTGCATGCGAAATTCTGTGTCCGTGTGTGTACATGAATGCACACACGGTCAGTGTGGGGTGTCTTCCTCCATTTCTCCCCACTTAATTCTTTTGGTGAGGATCTCTCACTAACTCCAGAGCTCATCGATTCTGCTAGGTTGGCCAGCCAAAGATCTCTGGTCTCTAGAAATCTGTCTATCTCTGTCTCCCACCCCAGTGGGGGGATTATAGATATGTATATAGTGTGCTTTGCCTTTTAGCTGGATGCTGAGGCTGGAATTCGGGTCCTCATGCTAACACAACAGGCTGAACCATCTCCCCAGCTCCTTACTTCTGTTTCTGAAGTTCAGTTACAACTGCTTGTCTTGAGTTCAGTTTTTATTCTCGTAGGAAGGAAAGGAGAGATTTGAGAATCCCAGCCAGGACAAGGAGTGCATTGCCAGCACTAGCTGTCCTGGACCCGCTGTGTGCTGACTCCCACTGTTGATCCCGTAGGCCTTTGGCCCTCACCTTCCTGTGCATGCTCTGTTAGCTCCCACCTGCCGGCACCTGTGTCCTCTTGCCTGTGGCCATTTGGGACCTGTTTAGATGCAGTGGAGGCCAGAGTGACGGGGGAAGTGTTCTATCAAAGGTTAAGAGTCAGCAGTAAGTATCTTGAGATTGTCCTCTATTGAAAAGGATGTGTGCCGACTCAGGTCGACCTAAGACCAATTTTTCAACACAAAGGAGATTTATTTGTCTCAGAGGGACAGAGGGCAGGGAATAAGAGACAAATACAGGAGATAGGGGACAGGGGAGAAAAGGAAGAGGGGGGGCAAGGGAGAGGGGACAGAGATATTTGTCCCGGAGAGACAAAGGACAGAGAGAGGAGATAGATATGGCCCATAGGCCTACCAATGGCAGTTTTACAAAGGTAAAAGGAGCACACCCTGTGTTAGAATGAGGTGCTTAATTTTAGTTGGGCATATTAATTAGGGCAGCTGCAAGGGAGATTTTGGTTGCTGGACTGCAATACTTTGGAAGTCAGCCTCAGGAGGAAGTAACCAAACAAAGGAATAGACCTCAGTGGCTACCTTTAGTAATGTAATCTAATGGGGTTTTGTTTGTTTGTTTTTTAAACAAGATGGAGGGAATGGAAAGAAGGGCAAGGCCTACCAGAGCCATGTTTGCCATGCTCAGGCTGGCAAGAGTCCCTTCGGCTATTGAGCCAGGACTCTGTCTCCCAGAATTCCCCACACCTCTGCAAGATGCAATGGCAGCTGCTTGGGGGTAGGGACTTGAGTCCTCTATTGGCTTCTTTTTCCTTTCTGTTGCTTTCCCATTACCCAGTCAGTGTCTACTGAGACCCTTCCACAGCATCTGAAGGAAATCAATCTATGCTTGTGCCCTGGTGTCTCTGTTCCCTGCCCGTCCCCACTTCCTCCCATCTTTATAGGCTCCAAGTTGGGCAGAAATCATCTGTAGAAGCAGCTAACAGTTTCTAAGACCAGCTGTCCTGGGGCTCCAGGCAGCTAGAGGTGATGAGGTAAAGAGAGAGTGGCCTCTAACTGTGACCCTGACCCTCACCATTGTGTCCCATCTGCCGTTCCAATTATAATCCCACCGTGTACCCAGATGGGCTGCTGGGACTACGTGGGTCATTAAAGGAGTATGTGGACTCTAGTTCCAGCTCCACCACTTCCTAACCTGGGGCTTCGGTCTCTAGGTTTCAATGTACTCCTCTGCAAACGGAGGGGGTTGGAGCGGAGAACCTGTAAATCCCCAACTATGGTTCGTAAATCCCCAACTATGGTTCTATCCGTATTTGTTAAAGAGTGAAGGGGGCAGGAGGCGTGTCTTGAGCGGAGATGTTTGATACATACTCACAACCATAGTTATGAGGGGCTGTGTGACTCTCCCTACCTCTCCAGCTGGAGCTTGGTGGCTCAAAAGGACCCCAACTTTCACACCGGCTTCCCAGTTGCCCGTTTTAACCATTCCAGCTAAAAGTCTGACTTTGGTGCATGAGAAACTTGAAAGCAATGACATAGATGCTAGAAAGGATTTCCTAACTAACTTGCTTAGGAAATCCTAAGTTCCATGAAGTAGAATTTAGCCCAAGGAGCATGGCCTCCAATAGAATTGGGAGATAAGTAGTGTACTGGCCAGGGTGGGAATGTGTGGCTAGTAAGCCCTGACTAGAAGGTTGAGCAGCCCCCAAGGCATCTTGTTCTAGGGCTCAGCAAACTTCTGCACAGGGTCAGATAAAGAATATCCGAGACTTTCAGGCCATGCAGTTTCTATTGCAACTTCTCATCACTGCTGCGGAGGCAGGACAGCTGCAGCTTTGCTGGGGATGGAAGAGCGGGGGACACTTACCTTGGGCACAGAACGTAAGCCCCTCCCCCCCCGCAAAAAAACCCAAAACCAACCAAACAATAAAACCCCAAACCTCAATAACTAAGATAAATATTTTAATGTGGTTATTTCCCAAATGGAAATTTTTATGTAAAAAGCCTCCCCAAGATAAAATATCCAAAGTTCAAATATAGAATCAGAAGGTATCTGATTGCATGTGTGTAGGTATGTTTCAATAAAATCCTTTGGCGTGTAGGCAAGTCAGGAAGTGTTAATCTTAGCATTGTGTGACTAGGTTTAATTGTGACATTTTCCTTTTGGGGTCCTTCCCCCCCTTAGTTCTTCTTTGATGCTATTTGGGCTGTTCACCTCCCTCTGTTTTATTTCCCTATTACATTCCAAGGCATTTTAGCTCAGTCTTCAAAT